>NC_134277.1:151533109-152156880 GCF_949628215.1 Phalacrocorax aristotelis
CGGTAGATGGCAATAAAACCACCACCTGCTATTGGGCTTTTGCAAACCACTTGGCTTATTTTCCTTGTAAAAACAAAATAAATGTACATCAGGATTCACTGTTACACAAAGAAAAGAAATTAATCCCAGTTATTTTACACATTGCTTATGCTCATGCAAGAGCTGTGCAGGCTAAAAATGACTGCTCTTAAAGCAGTTCTCAAAACTGAGGGTTCCCAAAGAGGATGCACTCTCTGGGGAAAAGTAAAGAAGGATCTCTATCATTTCCTGAAGTGTTACTTGGTTACTGCTGCTGCTATTGGTGGCAACAAACAGCAGAATGGTTTAATCTCTGTCTGAGATATTCACTGCCGTATAGTTAACATGTCAACATTTTTCCTTCCCTAGTCTTGCTCAGTCTTGCTTTTCATACTTATTTTTCCCTTCTTGCTAAGTATTCCCCAAAGACCGCAGAAAGCAGAAGCCATTACCCTAAAATAGTTTCATTTGCTACTATTTGATTTGTTTATTTTCAAACAGTGTTTTCCAAGCCCAGACAGCAACCTCCTTTGCAGCAGCGAAATCTGATCTTTCAGGTACTCTTATAACCACAAACACAAGATTTCATCCTATATTAAGGCATTGGTAGTAGCTATCTTTCTATCAAAATGGTACCAAATGTTTTCATTCCACATTTACAGGAAAATATTTCTTAAATTTTCAGCACAACTTCTACGCTTTTTGGAAGATCTCCTTAATTTTCTCTTTGTTCAAGTGTTCATGATATCAGAATTTTACTGAAATCACAATGTTATAGTGATTATGAATAATAGGAATAAACTCTATGAATTCCATTAGCTGAAAATATACTTGACTGAAATTTCTATTTCCTCAGAATTTCCCAGTTAATCAAAATGGTAAAGCTTCATGGAAAAAGACTGTGATAAAATTCAAATAAAGGAATCCGAACAGGAGCCTTATAAAACCTGCCTGTCAGGTTTTCCTACTTTCTTGGCAAACCTGTCTGCCAGACTGTCTGAGATTTGAAATACCAAGGCTTCTGTGATCTCTGCTGGGGGTAGCCCACTAGACAGACTGCCTTGGAGTAAGCGTGTTATTCCCTTTCATTGACACATCAAAACTTCTATTTTTTTTTCCCAAAATGGAATGCAACCACATTTCAAAATCCTTCCCCAAACCACACAAACTTTCTCTACTCTCTTTTCAAAATATGGTTGGGTAAGTATGATGGACATCCAACAGAGATGACAAAAACAAGGAAATTGCTAGTTTGGAGATACAACTCTACAATTCCTAAAATGCATGCAAAATGTTTCCAGTGACAGACATAAGGCATCTGAAAAATTCACTTCTGCTTAAAGAAACACTATGAACAACATGAAACAACAGCTTAACTGCTGCTTGAACAGCAACAGCAAACAACAGTCACATGCATGAAAGCATAATTTCTCAAATTGCTCTACTTTAGAGAAAAACATGAGGACATATTTGCTTGCAGGTACTTCTGAAAAGAGATACTGTGTGTTGTTACAGATAATGGGGAAGTTTATGGTTTTTTGGTCCACTTTGATTGCCAGAATCTTCACTTTCTTCCATATTACCTTTGCATGTAAACACAAAGCCTATTCTTCCATCACCATTAGTGTTACCTTTCTATTGAAACACTTGAATGTCTCAGAGTCAGGAATATCTCACTAACCAGATGTTCTGGAAATACAGCTATTTGTCTCTCAAGTACCTCGCTTGGATGATCAGACATGAATTGTAGACTTAATAAATCTTAGTTACAGTTTTTGATTGCCTGGGAGACAAATTTCTCCCAGTACAAAGGAGATGGAGAAGATTCACGTGACCTTTGTAGTTTAATAAAGGAATAAATCCATGTTTTTCAAACAGTCTTAAATTCTCTAATCTGACAGAGTTGGATTATTTTAACAAATAGTTTGATAGAACACTGTTTCACAACCCATTTCACAGATCACTCTTTACTGTAAACATAGCAACAAACTGATTAGTGTAGTACACTTTGATATAAGTGGCATTCTAGTAATGTTAAGCAGCATGAGGTACAGTAACAAATGCACAATAACTGAAGAGAAGTGGGAGTAATTCTTGTGAAACCGCTGTCCATGCACAGTAAGTGGATACAAAGACAGAAATGCAGGGTAAGCATTTTCTACCATTATCCTCTACTTGAAATTATTTGGCCTTATTCAGGAAGGTTCAGCTCCTGTTCCAATTAACTTCACTTAAAAGGAATCATGTCCCAAGTCTATTTGTGATATTGATGCTCTTTTAGTTCATGTAGCACAGCATGACTGAAGCCAGCTTCCACATGATGGTAGGATGATTGGGAATGGGAATTAAAAAAATATTCTCATTAATGTGATTTCCAAACTGTAGGTTATTACATTCCTTGAAAGCTGCACATCAACATTCTTTCCCATTGTAGCATAACTATCACCAAAAATTAAACTACCTGAAAGGGGACAATTTTTATTATTTTTATTCGCTTTTATTAGACCACAGTACAATTTCTCTTCCAACTCCCTCTTTTCTGATGTCATGATTTTTTTTCTTTGACTTGTTATTTCTGACACAGGGAAAATATTTTCACTATGGTCATGTTTTCAAAAAGCTCCAGGTAATCCTGACGTGCCTCAGGTTATGTACAGGCTGTATTTGGAGACTTCCAAACTCTGCATATAAATTAATCGCTCTTCTGTTTTTTCTAATTATACTCTTTTTATACTTTAAAGGTAATATTTTGATGTAAAATAAGGTAGGTCATACGTTTGCTTTCACCTAGTTGTTGTACAAAATTAAAATGGTGCATAATAGCACTGTATATCCACATTCGGGACATATGGTGAGGGTTTTGTTCTTCAGCATCTTCAGTAATTAAGTACATAGAGTGGAGCTGGAAACTTTCTTACTGTACAGCTCTGAACCAATTATGAGTTTGACTTCCCCTTATTTATAGCCTAAACTATGCCAGGCTTTCTTATTTACCCCAAACTTTCTTATTTACCAAACATGTTGATCAGTGGTGCCTTCAGCATATGTGCAATTAAAAATTAAAAACTAATTCATGAGAAAACATCAGAAAGGCCAAGATTTTACTTTGGAAAGGAGAACTAAATAGATCAGTACAAAGACATTAGCTAAATCTGCACGTGCCATGAAGGCTGCACTGTGATTAATCATAAAAAGTGAGAGACACCCAGAATGCAATCCATATTTCAATGAGATAGGAAAAATACAGCTGAATATAACACCATTGGGAGTTCTCAGAGGTGGGTTCTGGCTACTATAGTCCCAAATGGAAATCTGTCAGTAAGAAACCACCTCAGAAAGCAGATTATAAAGAAATTTCTGTGAAGAATGCACTGAAGAAGTCCATAAGCTCACAAGAGCACTGGCAGGGAAAAGAACTGGCTTTGAAGGCAAATTTTAGAAGAACTTGATCAAAAGTGCTGAAATACTCTGCCAGCCACACTGAGAATGAAGATGGGCACCAAGTGTCTGGCTTAGAGACAGTTAGAGTCTGCAGCATAAATTCAATAGGAAAAAAATATACTGGAAAAGTATAGGATGGAACTGGGAAAAGTGGTTGCAATCATGCATCTTGTACTATTCCGTATAAGAGGAAAAGGAAGAGATAGAAACAACTGGGATAAAAAAATATGTTTTGAAGTAAGCTAGATTAAAATCTACATTGATACCAATAAAGCTTTTTTACTCTCGATTGTTCATTTCAGTTTTGTGCTTTCTTCCTGATACCCCATGTGTATAACAAAAGCTTTTGCTGAATTTTAGCAAAGCTACATCACTATGTCCGTTGACCCATCAGTTCCTAGCCACCTGGCTTGCTTTCTTTTATTTTCAGATGGTGAGCTGTTTTGAAGCAGCAACTGTTTTGTTCTAATACATATGCCACCCAAGATAATTCCAACCAAAGGAAATGTTCTTCTTGACTTCATTAAGTTTTGAACCAGCTCTCCTCTCAGTAAGGGCTGTCCTTTCAAAGCCATTTCACTGTTTAGGTACATGCGCAATTTCTATTGACTTCAAGAGGATTTGAAGAACGTGCTTAAGAACTCTAGTAAGTAGGTATGGAAACAGGCATGTGTGTATGTTCTTTCAGGTGGGACATGAACAACCTTGGTATATAACGCTGCAAAATCACATGAAAGAAGAAATACAGACATTCTGAATTTGGAAGCATTGAATGGTGCAAACCATTAGCATCTCATATGCTGGCATTATTCTCTGTTATTAGCATAGGACACAATTAATCCCAAATAATTATAAGAACTGGACGCTCTGAAGTGTATAACTTTGGTACTTATCTTATTATTCTGCCTATCAAGAAATTATAGCCATCATTTTACATATTTATCAGCATCATACCTCATTTTTCCAGTCATTAGAGGCTTAGTGTTCTTAGAAATGTATAAGATGTTGACATCTGTTACAAGTGATAGTGCATGGCCTCTTTAAGAGGGGACTGTTGTATTTAGCATTTCTGACAGCTTTCCTGAGGTGAGTATTACAGGTTTAGGTAACTCATTACAGGCAGGCTGATTTGAAATTTCTGAATTAAATAAATAGTTATGCATAATAAGCCACCAGGCTAGTACATGACCGCATTTCTCTTTTATGAATAACTTTAAATGTTACATTTTGATGAGAAATAAAACTTTCGTATTTATGTAAAATGGAAAAGAAAAACAATGCAATGAAAAAAAGCTGCTTATTCTTCTTTCTAAAATTAGCTGTCATAATTATTCTGAATATAACAGGATAACATAGCTCCAAGTTACTATTAAAATGGTAAAATTTTTACATGCAAAAATGTAAAAAATTTACTGTAAAAAAGTTTTTTAATTTAAAAATGTTTACATTAATTTATTCTGAATATATCATAAGCAGTATAACTTCAGTGCATCTCCTTAAAGGAAAATAAACAATAATAGGTCACTAAGAGGAACTGTTCTACAGACCAGGAATAATTTAATCACATTTCTTGATTAGCACCAGTATAAAGTTGTTACAAGTGAGAGATGAATCAGGTCTCCACATGTTTTTCCCTTATGCCGCGACACAGTGTACCAGAGGTATATAAAGGACTCACGAAACCAGGAAGCAACCCAAAGCTATTTCTATGGAAACGAGCTCTGGCTGCAGGGAAAGCAGTAAATCAACCTCTTTTGTGTTGTGTCTGAGACATGTTTGGATGTTTCCAACACTTGGCTGCCAGGTTACCTAACCAGCTAACGTCTCAGGGTTTAGCGCTAATGACTGAGTCTGATCCTGAAGTCCTTGCACACCTAACAGACAACTGCAGCTTTGCCTGAGAAAAGCATGCAGGCATAAGTATTTTTTTATTTTATTTTTGCCTTTTTTTTTTTTTAACCTGCAGAACTGGTGTCTATTGACTTTTGCTGTGCTGTTACACATTCTGTACCATTTTCTTTAAAAAGCAAAGAACCCTCAAAATCAACCAACCAACCAAACCAAAAAAAACCCCTCACAACAACCACAAAAAAGTTTAGGTTAAACAGGGCTAGTGTTACCAAAATAGACCTAAGCTTTCCTGGTACCCCAGGCCCCAGAGTGAGGCCAACACCAAGTTGCTGTTTGCAGGCGCAGGCTGCAGAGGGCAATGTCCCTCAGCAAAGCGCTGTGCTTCCCAAAGAACGGCAAAGGGGACCTTTTGGCTTATCGGCGGGAGGTGTGTATTACTTTTCCTGGGTTGGAAGCTGTTAGTGGTGCAAAGAGTCAGAGGTCTGGACTCTTAATGCCAATAGGTAACAACAATGTCCAGAAATCTAAGGAACACTGGACAAGTATTCCACGTGTTCGGTGAAAAACAAATTTCCCAGAACATTTCAAACAAAAGTATACGTTGTTTTGTTATTCCACCATTTAACTAATAAAATTAAAACCAGGCAGTTTGCTCTGATTTTAAAAGAAAAACAGAAAAGTCAGGATATCCTTCCTCTTTGTTCTCAAGTCGGAAAAGTAGAATGTAGAAAGCAGTAGGGCTAGAGATTCACTTCTTGTTTGGTGAAAAAATGAAAATGTTAACCAAACTCAGTTTTTCCACAAAAATACCAGCCAGTTGTATTTGAGAGCAGTGTCTAAGATCAGAGGAATACAAAGACTGCTTTTGTCATCAGTCTCTACAGATGCCCAAGGCTGGAGAAGCTCCATGCAATATTGCCAACTGCAAGCTTTCAGAAAATATAAAGCCAGTTTCTCCAAATTATAAGAAAGACCAGCTTTTAAACCAAACAATCTTCAGATAGCAGTAAATAATATGCTTTCCTTTGGGGTTGAGTTATTTGGCCCTGATCCACCCCCTTAAGAACAAGAAGTTCTGTGTTAAAAAATGAAAGCCAAGATTCTCACATCCCCACTGGACTACAGGACTGGGAAAGAAGAAGAAGAGTTAAAAGAGAATGAATGAAATAAAAGAACCAGAAATGGGGGTGCAAATGGGTAACAAATTCAGTAAGAGAGAAAAGGGAAAGGTAAGGTGTAAAAGAGGCTGCAGTTTATATGCTGTGTAACATGGTGTTTTGCCTATATTGCTTTAGGTCATAGAGGTGATAAAAACCTCTTAAAAGTCATTCTGGTCCACTGTGAAGTCATTATTTTAAAAAAAGAGTTTTGGACATTTAGTGTTGAATTCAAATATATACACACAGTACTACTCTATGCTGTCATTATCTTACTCAAGAAGACATATGAGCATAGGTTGTCTAATTCATGCATTAACACCAGGGTTTATTGGACAAGATACTGTCTAGCTCCATCTGGAGCTCACAACAGTTTCAGATAAGTACATGATGTTATGACTAACAAGACAGAGTTCTATAAATATCTAATATCTGCTGCAAAGATATGCATGATTACTCTGAGAAAAGCACATGGAATGAAAGAAAAAGACATGATAGGTTTATGATGACCTTTTGTTAATGACAATAAGAAAATTCTCAAATGGAAAAAAAAATAATGAGAAACATCATCAAGCTATTTAATTTATAACCACGAATTCAGATATTCCAAAAAAAATGCCTAACTATATTTGCAGATACTAATGCGGTATTTATATCCAAAATCACCCGGGTTTTTTTTGTATTTAGGATAACATAAATACACTGACTTAAAATTTCCCTTCTATTCCACTTACTCCTCCTCCCTCAATGCTTTTAACACACACTGAATATTATTTTTTCCATTGAGCTCTCTTCTCAACACTGTTTCCCTCTCTTCTCAGACATAAATGAGGTGCTGGGCAATGTTCTGACGTCAATGTGGTGGTTGCCCCAGGGGGGAAAAAAGCAGTTTAAAATAGAAAGAGAGACATAGACAGACACATTTATATAGACACCTGTGGGTGCCAATAACACTGATAGACCCAGACTTCTGGGAACCTCTGGCAGACTTCAGATGCCAGCTGCTCTCTGAGCCCTGTACAACATTGTTGCCCTTGTGTCTTGGCAAGGAACAAGCCACAAAGTTTAGGTCTGGCATTGGACTTGGAACTTCTCCAAAGATTACCAAGATACAGGGGGTATGGCTGAGGTCTGTCTCTGACTACAACTGTTTTATTGTTTGAAGGTTATATTTTGCATATTGTGCATATACTCTTGCTTTCGTTTACTGTAAGACCAGATATATTTACAGATCTCTAGGTAAATAACAATCCAGTGTGTAATTTCTTCAACATTCCTAATGGAAAATCTTCTGATAAAAGAGTGGTACCATCATCAGCTGCACAAAGCATGTTAACATGCCACAGTTAAAAGAAACATAAAGGAATGCCATCTAAAAAAAGAATCTTCAGAGGTAGGAGGCAAAAGCCTGAATTTATTTCTCTTCTCCATCTCTGTTTTAATCCCCAACAAACATTAACTGAGACTAGAAAAGGAACAGGATAGATAGTCATAGAAATAAAAAAAATGGTTTCTTAGCAGGTGCTAGAAAGTTTGGCTTGTTTAGTCTAGCAAAATGATGTCTGAGATGGGACATAACAAGTCATTCTGAAAGAGTCAATGTATTAACTATCAGACAATTAGCACAAAATAAATGGGAATTAATTGACCATGAATGTATTTAGAATGGAAATTGGAAGACTTTTTAATCATCTTTCAAGAAAATTTCTGTCACAGCCTTCTAATAAAGACAAAATTTATTTTTTTAAGAGAGTTTGCTAATTTTATGCATTAATTTCAAAACAAACAAAAGGAGGTTATTCTTTGGGCAACAAGGAGAAAATAGGTGGAGCTCTTCACCAAAGGATGTTAAAGATCAAAACCATTAACGAGTTCAAGAGAAGACTAGTAAAATTTGGAAGAGAAAGCTGCAGAAGGTTTCTAAACAGATAAAAAACATGAAGCTGAAGAAGAGAAAGCACACTGGAGAAACACCATATGTCTGTTTTGTTTTTACTTTTCTCTCATGGTCTGAAGATGATTTATGACATATATTGGTTTCTGAGAGAACTCTGTACCTAAAAGACTTTCTACAAAAGTCACACCTCTAATTTTAAGCTAATCCTCATGGAGTTCAAGTAAAAACTATGTGCAGGTTATTCTGTACTCTAAGAAAGAAGTAGAGGAAAGACCAAGACACCTGCAGTAGAGTTATCTGTGTGCAACTCCACAATGTGTTGGAACTTGCATCCTTAATTTCTTTATCATCAGGCCAGTGTGTTCTGATCATCTTCAGTTGTCTCCAAAGAAAGTTCTTTCTCAAAAATGGATAAAATATTTTATCTCAAATATTCATAGGAATTAGATGTTGCTTGAGAGTAAACCAGTCTTTAAGAATGTATAGTGTCTACCTTAGTTAGGAAGCAGACAGCCTGAAGAGAGGCCTTAAACTTTTCGTGGTCATCCTCTTGTAAAATTAATTTTTTTTTTAATGGGATGCTACAAGGTTTGCATCTGTGAGAAGACCATGGGCTGTCTGGTGCTGGACACAGCTGACTGCAGCTGGGTCCAACAGATGCACGACAGGACACAGCTGAGCCCATCAGCCAAACCGGTGTTACATTTGTGAAAATATTTTAAAAAAGCAAAACACTACCAGGCAGTGAAAAGTGAGGAAAAAAAGTGTGAGAAACAGCTCTGCAAACACCAAGGTCAGAGAAGAAGGGCATTCCCCTGCAGCCCATGGAGGACCCCATGAAGGATCAGGTAGTTATGCCCTGAATGAACTGCAGCCCATGGAAAGCCCACGCAGGAGCAGGCTACTGACGGGAACTATGGCCCATGGAAGACCCATGCTGGAGCAGGGGAAAAGTGTGAGGAAGAAGAGACAGAGAGGAACTATTATGAGTGCAACATCCATCCCTCATCCCTCCTCCCCATGCCTCTCAGCGTGGGGTAGAGGTAGAGGAGATTGGAAGGAAGAAGTAAAGATGAGCTCAGAAACAAAAAAGGGAGGGGGAGATGCTAATTTTTCTTTGTTTCTTACTATCCAACTCTATTTTAATTGGCAAGAATTTAGACTGATTTTCCTCAAGTTGAGTCTGCTTTGTCTGTGACAGCAATTGATCTCCTTCTCTTTATCTTTACCCACAAGCTTTTTCATCCTCTGTTCTTCTCCTGACCTGTTGAAGAGACCAAGTGAGAAAGCAATTGGGTGGGAGTCTGGCAGCCAGCCAAGGTAAACCCACCCCACCATCCAAACAGCTTGAGAGAAAATTTTGGGAAGCAGGGTATATTTGGAGAAAGTGTTTCTTGAAAGTTTTTCATTTCTCTTTTTTTCTTTTGTTTTTAGCTATGGTGAACTTAAAAAAGATGATTATTTTTTTTTTAAAAAAAGGCATGTATTTTAATGTAAAAAACCCTAATTTTATGCTACTCCTGTTCTTGGAATTTTATTCATATTCTTAATCCTTGAGTTCTTTTTTCCAGGATTTTAGGAGATATTCCTTTTCCATGTAGGTTCTAAAAAACAAGTTCTTGGAGGCAGTCTGGGCATCTCATGATAATTAGTTAACACCATATCACCATTATAGGCAGAAATCTTTGGAGTAGAGCTTTTGACCTTTAAACCCCATATTGACCACCAGCTGCTGCCATTGCTGACAGAGGCACTCGACATTTACCACAGGAATTTGCGTACCTGTCAAAAGAACAAGCGCAAGAGAACTATTTTGTAGCTGTGGCACAGAGTCAGAGGAATCTGAAGTAACAGTCTAAAGTAACATGGGAGATGAAGGGATAGCAGTTAGGTTCTCCTGCAATTTTCCTCTTTGCCCTCGTAGTTTAGGTATTAGAAACCATCAGAATAACATTTCTTTCCCAATACAAGCTAAAGAAAGATAAATCTTTTTATTTTTTCTGTGGCATGTTGTTTCAAAGAGCTTTGAATATCTAATACAATTGATTATTAGGGTATAAACTGTATAACTTTTAAAATAGTGAAGACTTGGATTTGCTCAGTGGATGGATAAATAGAAAAGAATTTGTCAACAAGTGTTTCCTTTGAGTCCTGGCAAATCCAGTCATTTTCTCTCACTTACAGTCTAGCACCTTTCTGTAGTTTCTAAAGTTCAAGCAAACCACACTCAGTCCCCTCTGGGCCTTTAGAAAAAGTATCTTTCTTCTGCCCTCTCGGAAGTCTGGCTATGTGTTGTGGTTGGGAGGCTCCCGCCTGCCCTCGTGCTGCCAGCTTGCCACCTTCCCCACCCCTTGCCTGCCTCATCTCAAACTCCAGACACTGCCTTACCCTGGCTCTCCTTGCCCAATAGCTGGCCCTCCAGCAACCTCCCTTTTCTACTGCAGGAGTTTCCTCCCAGTTCAGGGTTTCACTTCACTAGTGTCCAAGGCAAGCTGGCCTTTCATCTCTGCTGCCCACAAACATCTTTCTAACAGAATATAACATGCAGCAAACTGAATGGACAAAGTAGTAATACCATCGTCATACCGTCACACCTTAATTGTTTAAAAAGCCCAGACAGATTAATCTCTTAAGACACTGATTCTTTGTACACACACACACAGAGGTCTACTTTCAGCTTAGGCAATCACTAAGTAAAAAGTATACCTGATACAAATTTATTCTGTATAAATTATCTGCATTTTAGGTGACTCATGCAGCTGAAGTTAAGCATCAGTGCCTAGAATCGTCTGTGAGTCTGAAACGGGTGGCATAGGGCGTGATGTGTATGCAGTTGTTCTTGTCTTAAGTGGTGCCATTTCAGTGCTGGGTACAAAAGCTTGAGTTGGCATGAATTTCTAAGTATGGGATTGATCCCACCATAAGCAGACTAGGCTCCTTTTTCTCAGTGCAGCTGTCTAGTGACACTTCACACTACTGGATAGAGTGAGTTAAATTTTGTAATACCAGGACTCCTATAAATGCTGTCCTCCCCAGCCCTACTTCCTTGTATCTCTGATACTAACAGACATTTTCCTCCCATTTTGTATGTCAGGCTTCTTCACTTCATTGCTGATTGTGTGTACGAGGGCTGTGGATGGTGCCGTGGTTTAGCCGGCAGCTCAGCCCCACACAGTCGCTCGCTCACTCCCCCACCGGTAGATGGGGGAGAGAATCAGAAGGGTAACACTCATGGGTTGGGATAAGAAGAGTTTAATAATTAAAATTAAAAGAAACAACAGTAGAAATGCAATGTAAAGGAGAACAACGAGAGGCGCAAAGCCCCGGGGGAGGGGGAAGGGAGGGGAGAGGGGGAACGAACCGCCGGAACAAACCGCACGCGCCGCAGCCACCCGCCGACCCGACGCCGCGCCGCCCCCGCGCTGCCACTGCCCCCCCTCAATATACTGGTCATGGTGTCACATGGTATGGAATGAACCTGCCATTGGCCAGTCGGGGTCAGCCGCCCCCACCACGGCCCTGCCCCTCCCAGCACCCCCCGCCACGCGGCAGAGCGCGGGAAGCTGGAAAGGTAGCCGACCCCCACAGTGAGGAGAATTAACCCCTTCTCAGCCAAAACCAGCACAGATGGACTCTTGGGAAAACAGCTAGTATGCATGGCACAGTAAAGTCATAGTTAGGTTGCTGTGACCATGGAGAAGTATGAAAAAAAATACATTGCTTCAATTTAATTCTCCATTTGTAATTTTAACGACACATTGTTAAGTGTACAATTCAAGCTATTTTTCTTTTCACTAACAGACTTTTTACTAGGACATCAGTAGCATGGCTGAAGCTGATTTTTTTTATACTCTATTATATGACATAGACAAACTGATTTTGTGACTCAAAAGTACTGTTTGACATACTTGGGTAAAGACACACAAAACTGTAAATCCTTAGTAACATGCTACAATGTGTTGTGTCGTGCATGTAATGGATATCTCAGTGCTTTCTTAACATTCCCTCAAAATGCTTCATTTTCATATCTTCCGAGTTTGTTATCCCATTTGTCCTTCCCCAGGGTTACAGACAATGAGTTACTCTTATGTACAACTTATGCTTATATTTAGCCTATGTAAAGTGTCTTTCGTTTGTTTATAAGAGGTAGCACTTTCTATATGCATGTTTGATACATGATACAACACCAGTTTTATTTGCTCCAGCCTTATTTAGTTCGTTGCAAGTAGATGCTGCATTACACATTTTCTGCCAGTTACCAGGATCAATACTTCCATTTCCTTACAAGACCTCATGACAACATTTTCTGTTTTCAAAACTGTTGATGAAAGACCTTCCCATGGTGGCCTTTCATACCAGTTGGTCTCAGTCAAAACACTTCTATTTTTAGGAGAAGATGACAGATTTCAACCTACCGCATAGCAGATGATTTTGTTGGCTATTTCCTTGCCATGAAAAATCATCATCTGCTATGTGTGAAATAACAGACATTAGATTACAGGCTAATAAACCACACTTCCAGAATAATAAATATTCACTTTCTCCCTGTTATAACTTTCTTGGAGACCTTTGGTGAAGTAATTTGGACAATAGATACAATAAGTCTGTTAAGATTAACTATCAAGCAATATATACCATAAGGTTATCCACATCCCTACCACTACTCCCAAAGTTAAAGCAATATGTATACTTACACATCCACATTCTAGGGCATGAGCAGATAACTTTTTTATATAATATATATAATATAAAGAGTAGAGAATATGCAAATAATTCCAGAGACAAACACAGTACTAAGAATCTGTTATGGCAAAATTGTATTTCTTCTTTCATCTTGGTTGGCCCTGAGACCAGGGCGAGAAACACAATGTTTCAAAAAGGTTCATCTACTCATTCAGTCATGAAAATTGTGACAGCAAAAAAGACCACCTGTGTTTCTGCCGACCTTTACTTTTTCTGGATAATAAATGTCAATGTAGAACATCTGGGACCCATACTAAAAGACTTACAACACATTTTGTGCCTTACATTCAGGAGTTTGCCACCTTTCCTCAGGCAAACAATAATTTGACTAAGACAAGTTTAGTGTTAGATCAAAACTGGAACACTCTTTGACACTAATGTCTCTTTTCAAAGATCTGCATCCGATTTGTGTCCATGGATCAAGCCGTCTCACAACAACTATTTTGCTGCTGAAAAATGAAGGGATGACTGATGCATGAGACAAACATTCAGAGAAGGTAGCACCTAGATAATGAGATCCACTCATCGAAAAGATACACACTTCAGACAGAATGGCAAAATTTATTTCTTTATTGGAGACTTCGTAAATAACTTTTTTCATCCATATGATAGCACCTTTTAAGGGCTGTTTTGGGTCTGTCTGCCTAGACAGGACAATACCCAAATTTCTTCAGTCTGTTTAGACTGTGGCATTAAATTGGAGGCATTCAGATACTGTACTGTTAGGGGCCAGGCAGATCAAGTTATTAAACAAATACAGCAGATAGATGGACCAATAGGAAAATGACTGTATCTGTGCTACAACTAATTGGATGTCATCCCAGGAAATGCTTGTGTCAGCCTCTGACAGCGACTTTCAAACTATAATGTTCTCTGGAGCTTTCAGATTTTAAGAGAATGCTATCTAAACCTCAAGTTCAAAAATGCGCCTCTTATTTCCCAAACTGCTTAATTTTCATTGATTAATTGTTGGAGAAAATCACATAAGCACGTTGTAAAATGGCACATTCACACATGCCTTATTTTGCGTACAGTTTGAACCAGCTGGTGTGTGATTTTTTTCATTAAAATCGCAGTATTTTTTAAAATCTGCTCCTCTTTCCATCATTCTTAAAAGAAAAAAAAAATCTTTAAAAGTTATAAAAAACATTATCCCCAGTCCCAAAGGAAGATGTGTCAGATCAGTGGAATTACACAGTAAGGTTTATGTGATAGAAATGCTGAGCAGCAAAATCAGTAAAAGGTGAAGAGGATTTTTATAACTTTTTGAAAATGTATGGAATTCATGTGTCAGATTGCACCTTGCTTTCTCTCTGAGAAATTCAAGCTGCAGTCTCAGTGTTAATTTTCCTTTCCATTTAGATATGATGTGTTACCCTGAAGTAAAAAGTTCTGAAACAAGAGTGTACTACCCTTACCATTGTATTGACATGTGTCAATCTCTGAACAGCAAGATTGCCAGGCAATCGTATGCATTCAGCATCATAAATATAATTGATGAACTCCAGCCTCAAGAGCACAGACTTCTACCTGATAAGCCAAAGACGTAACTTAGGAAGTAAAAAATGAATTTCAGTGATTTACATAGATAGCTTTATTCAGAACCAAAACACATCATAATGTAAAGAATAGACAGACAAGAGGGAATGTCCAGCTCAAGGTAACTACATTAAAAATAGCAGTGCTCTCTGGCCCTCATCCAAAGCCCACTGGAATCCATTAAACTCTGCTGATACCCTCTTTGCTGCCATGGTCCTCAGACTGTGATCTTGCACAGACAGAAGACAATGCAGTGATATATTTTGTCAGTACTTGAATGAACAACTTCTGTGGAAAACAAGGATGTGAGAGAAAGTGTTTTATAACAGAGTCTAAACTGAGTTGTTCTTTGGTTGAAAAGAAATGGCACTTAATTCTTCACTTCTCTGAGGATCCTTTAGCTGGGGAATGGAAACGATCTGTGAAGGATACCAAAAATATTTGTTTGGGTTTTTTTTAAGAACAGCTTGTGATCAACCCTACATGGACTGTGAACAAGGCTTATAAGCAACCAAAGTGGGGACAAACAAAGGCTGTGCAGTATTCTGGCACTTCCCTTCCTCTTATAGGAGTTGGAGGAAGTGCCTTGTAGCCAAACATATCGGAGTCCCAAGAGAATATCAGTTCAATATTCAGTTTTACAGGGAACAACTGTTCAATATTCTGTTATTCTTCTGGGGTTAACTGGAAGAAATTATTTCTTTTTCTTTGTTCCCTTTTTTGGCCTTCAAACCCTAGTCATGCATGCACCTTTTCTTTTCTCTGACAAACTGCTCTTCAAAACCTACAGAGATCATGTACTTCAAAGCAGCTGGGAGCTTCAGCTGATGGAGGGCAGTCATCTATTTAGACAGACTGCAGAATGACTCATAGATGAATTCAGGAGACATAATTTTCAACCCCAGATTTCTAGAGAAATTTTGGCAAAACATTCCTGTGTGCCTCAGTTTCCACAGCTGTCAAATAAAAATAAAAAAGTGCTTAGAGTGTAGGTGCATAATACAAATGAATTAGAGTGTGAAAGCCATAATACAGCTGGGTATCTAAAGTGAAGCTACAGTGAAGCTTTGTAGAGTGACATGGGCAAAGAAGTTCTTTTGTGTAGACTGTAATGTTCAGTACTTGGTCAGGCTGGTGCTGAGAAAATTATTTCTGTGTTCTTGGACATTAAAGTATAATTAAGGTCAGAGCAATAAAAATACACCAAAGTGGAACACAAAGCTCTGTGTTAAAAATCAAGCCAAACATTTCTACTTGTATCCAAAGCATCTTAAAGAAAAGTTGTAAAATAGAAAGCCAACTCTTATGACTTTACATAAAAATCACGGTAATCACTAGCAACCTGGAAAGGAAGTTGGGGAATAAATCAGTTTGTCAGCCAGGCCGCCCTTAGTAAGTTTTCCTGAGGCCAAGGATGCATATGGCTTAGAGAAACCCATTTTGTTCATAACCTGGCCTGCTGAAGCAGAACTGCAGTCCAAATATCAACAAGGTCATCAAAGGTTATTTGTCATTCTTCCTTATGAGCTGTTCAGACTTTTCAGCACTCATATGTGACATCAGTACAGATGCAGGTCTTCCAGATCACAGTTTGATATAAATGATAGTCTCACCTGAGCTGAAATGCTTTGGCCATCTGTACACTTTTCTCATGTTCATTCCTTCTTCCCTGGAATGGATACAACTGGCATATACTTATGCATCTCTACACCATCTACATCTTTTCGGGGAGAAATACTGTTACTCCACATCTCATCACTGTACATGGAAGTAATTTTTAATTCTCTCTTCAACTTGAAATCCATCCTCTAAAATATACAGGTACAGCTATAATTAAAGTATCTTTTAAAGTCTTAATGTTTGGTCTTCAATGGTCAACAAAAAAGATTAGTGACATACTCTTCAAAATAATGTTTGTATATACACAGATGAGCAGATTCCTGATTACTAATACATTTAGCTATGTTTAACTGTCCTTCAGATTGAAAAGCTGCCATTTAAAAGTCAAGAAATGACAAAATTAAAGTTGCCCAGAGAATGTCAGTCCTCCTCCTAGTATATGTGCATATGATAAAATAGTTAACTACATAATTGTATGCTTTTTTTTTCTCATTGGCCCTTAATCTCACCCCAGAAACAACTGAACATTTCCTTTTATCTTCTTCAGTTTATGTGTGACTCCAGGCACTATTTTTTATTTACTGTCCACTCAGTGTACAAGGGAATATTGAGATTAAACTAAAAGTAGTAACTCTTTTATTGCCAAGGTACTCTCAACATAAGTACTCTCTTTTTTCAGAGTAATTCAAATTCTGTGCAACTATTTTTAATAGATTCTCCATTAACCTTAGCAACAGCCTTGAATATTCAGTACTTTGGCAAATAATAACGCAAGTGCTTCAAGTTTAAATAACTAACAATGAAGATCTAGGTTCATAAAACCAACTCAAAAAGCTAGATTCACAAAAAGATTAAGGTGCCCGGTTGTATTTCCAGGCAGTTACATCCTCCATTTGAAAGTGACCAGCACAAATCACTGCTCAGCTACTGCTTAGTTCTGTTGTGCTCACATTAAAGCATATAACTTTGCAGTCACATTGCTCAAACCTTCTTTCAGACTTTCAAATTGACATGGAGATGGTAGTCTTTTTGAATGCAAGATGGATCCTCCTTTAAAAAAACATCATTATTCAGAAAGATCATCTACAAAAGAAAAAATTCAGCCAACTGACTGGTGGCAAAATTTGAAAACAGACTTCCAAATCACTTTTGAGACTCTCTAACAAAAGACTAAAAACACAGAATCATAGAATCATAGAATCATTAAGGTTGGAGAAGACCTCTAAGATCATCAAGTCCAACCATCAGCCCAACTCCTAAACCACGCCCTGAAGTGCCATGTCTACACATTTTTTTGAACACCCCCAGGGATGGTTACTCAACCACCTCTCTGGGCAGCCTGTTCCAGTGCCTGACCACTCTTTCAGTAAAGACATTTTTCATCATATCTAGTCTAAACCTCCACTGATGCAACTTGATGCCATTTCCTCTCATCCTATCACTCGTAACTTGGGAAAAGAGATTGACCCCACCTCACTACAACCTCCTTTCTGGTAGTTGTAGAGAGTGATAAGGCCACCCCTCAGCCTCCTCTTCTCCAGACTCAGCAACCCCAGTTCCCCAACCTCTCCTCATAAGACCTGCTCTCCAGACCCTTCACCAGCTTCGTTGCCCTTCTCTGGAAATGTTCCAGCAACTCAGTGTCCCTCTTGTAGTGAGGGGCACAAAATTGCACACAGTACTCAAGGTGCAGCCTCACCAGTGCCGAGCACAGGGGCACAATCACCTCCCTGCTCCTGCTGGCCACACTATTCCTGATACAAGCCAGGGTGCTGTTGGCCTTATTGGCCACCTGAGCACACTGCTGGCTCATATTCAGCCAGCTGTCAGCCAACACCCCCAGGTCCTTCTCAGCCGGGCAGCTTTCCAGCCGTTCTCCCACAAGCCTGTAGCATTGCATGGGGTTGTTGTGACTGAAGTGCAGGACCCAACACTTGGCCCTGATAAATAGGGCCTTGTTAACGCATAGCTCTCAAGGAAAAGAAGAAGAGAATAAAAAAAGAATTGACAAAAATTAAATATTGTGACGTATTGATTCTTTTCTTGATTTCACATTTCATGTAAAAAGAGTTGCACTAACAAAGAACTGGTATTAATAACTTGTTTAATAACTTTTGTGTCATTTAAATATCTTATTTTTCTACTGCATGTTGCTTCCTTTTCTTTTTCCCGTCTCTTGACAGTTCTTTGTTTTGAGAAAGCAAATGCAAACATAGGGAAAAATTGCCTATACTGCAAGTCCACAGGCTATGCAGATACAAGAAAAAAATAATTTATACTAAATTTTTCTGAAATCAAACTTTAATGCAAAATATGTGTTGTCCTGTCTTGGAACAAAAAAAAATAAAAACTTGAAATAACCCATAAAGCACAGAAATTAGCTTCCAACTTCAAAGCATCACCCACACTGAAGGTATTCTCACAGTCTATATTAGACATCTGGCTTAAGAAACCCAGCACCTCTAGCTTTGTGTATGGCTGATGGAGAATGCAGTGAACAGACTCTTCCAGAAGACATGTCTGAGAGCCTTAGGCTCCTGCTCTGGATCATCTAACTGATAATCTTTTTTATTTTGAGGATAAAGGACGTCTAAGAATATGAACCTCCTAATATAAACACCTTAATTTCATCCAGCTGATGACGCAGAGAAGACTACCAGCGAGGTGGAACCTCACATTGGGCAAGTGGTGTGAACTGAGCAAAAAAGGCAGCGTAGTACTAATGACCGTTTCCAGATTTACCGTTGAACAAGTTTTCCCATGATGTAAATAGGAACAACATTTTCTTTTCCTTTGGCAAAGAAATAACCTCCTTCTGTGCATGCAGTCTTCTCCTGAATGAAAGTATATTTTCCATTCCACTTAAGACCTACAATCAGTGCCCAGTCTTTAACAGACTGAATCTGTCAGGGGGAATTATTTCTAAAACCAAGCACATGGATTTAGTGCCATTTACTTAGGATCAAAGTGATGCAAAGCCTAAGCACAGCTGAAAACCCTCAGAAACCAGTAGAAACAGGAGAAGGGATGAGCTAAGATAAGAAGGGATTCTAGAAAAATTGGTCTGTGAGTTGTTTTTTATATACTGTACAAGGGTTTTTTAAGGCTGTTATCTGGGTAAGCAACATATTTACATTTGAAATAGTTCTTGATCATTTTTCCACCTTTAGTACTAGAGTTACCCAAATGATCATACACATCCATAAAATCACAGAATCATAGAATAGTTTGGGTTGAAAGGGACCTTTAAAGGTCATCTGGCCTAAGCACCCTGCAGTGAGCAGGGACATCTTCAACTAGATCAGGTTGCTCAGAGTCCCGTCCAGCCTGACCTTGAATGTTTCTAGGGATGGGGCACCCACCACTTCTCTTGGCAACCTGTGCCAGTGTTTCACCGTCCTCATTGCAAAAAAATATTCTTCCTTATATCTAGTCTAAGTCTACCTTCTTTTAGTTTAAAACTGTTACCCCTTCTCCTATTGCAGCAGGCCCTACTAAAAAGTTTGTCCCCATCTTTCTTATAAGTCCCCTTTAAGTACTGAAAGGCCACAATAGGTCTCCCCAGAGCCTTCTCTTCTCCAGGCTGAACAACCACAACTCCCTCAGCCTTTCTTCTAGGAGAGGTGCTCCAGCCCTCAGATCATTTTTATTACCCTCCTCTGGACCTGCTCCAACAGGTCCATGTCTCTCCTGTGCTGAGGACTCCAGAGGTGGACGCAGCCCTGCAGGTGGGGTCTCACAAGAGCAGAGTAGGAGGGCAGGGTCACCCCTCTCAACCTGCTGGCCATATTTCTTTTGATACAGCCCAGGATACGGTTCACTTTCTGAGCTGTGAGTGCACATTTTTAGCTCCTGTCCAGCTTTTCATCCACCAGTACCCCCAAGTACTTCTCTGCAGGGCTGCTGTCAATCCCTTCATCTCCCAGCCTGTACGGATACTGGGGGTTATCCCAACCCAGGTGCAGGATCTTGCACATGGCTTTGTTGAACCTCATGAGGTTCACATGGGGCCACTCTCGAACTTGTCCAGGTCCCTCTGGATGACATCCTGTCCACAAAGGCGTGTCAACCACACCGCTCAGCTTGGTGCCTTCTGTAAACTTGCTGAGGGTGCACTCAATCCCACTGTCCATGTCATTGATGAAGCATTAAACAGTACTGGCCCCAATAAGGACCCCTGAGGGACACCACGCGTCACCGATCTCCATCTGGACACCAAGCCATTGATCACTATGCTCTGGATGCAACCATCCAACCAATTCCTCATCCACTGAACAGTCCACCCATCAAACCTGTATCTCTCTAATTAAGAGAGAAGGATATTGTGGGGGTCACTGTCAAAGGCCTTACAGAAGTCCAGATAGATGACATCCATAGCTCTTCCCTTCTCCACTGATGTAGTCACTCCATCACAGAAGGCCACTAGATTGGTCAGGTAAGACTTGTCCTTTGTGAAGCCATGCTGGCTGTTTCAAATCACATTAACCCACTTGCCACAGCAATCATGAACCAAATGTCAATGACATCCTGAAAAAACTTATTGACAATCATTTTACTGGAGAACATATACTCGTGTCTATGAAAGCAAATATTTATATGCAGTATATTTTATTTATCACAGAATCACAGAATCACAGAATCACAGGTTGGAAGGGACCTCAGGGATCATCTAGTCCAACCTTTCTAGGAAGAGCAGAGTCTAAACAAGATGGCCCAGCACCCTGTCCAGACAACTCTTGAAGGTGTCCAACGTGGGTGAGTCAACCACTTCCCTGGGGAGATTACTCCAATGATTGATTGTTCTCACTGTGAAGAATTTTCCTCTGGTGTCCAGTCAGAATCTCCCCAAGAGCAACTTGTGTCCATTCCCCCTTGTCCTCTCCATGTGACTCCGTGTAAAAAGGGAGTCTCCATCTTCTTTGCAGCTACCCCTTAGGTACTGGTACATGGTGACAAGATCCCCTCTAAGCCTCCTTTTCTCAAGGCTGAACAAACCCAGTTCTCCCAGCCTATCCTCATATGGCAGCTTCCCAGTCCTCTGATCATCTTCGTGGCCCTCTCTGGACCCCTTCCAGCCTGTCCACATCCTTTTTGTATAGCAGGGACCAGAACTGTACACAGTACTCCAGGTGTGGCCTGACAAGCACTGAGTAGAGTGGGGTAATGACTTCTTTCTCTCTGCTGGTGATGCCCTTTTTGATGCAACCCAGCATCCTGTTGACCTTCTTGGCCGCAGCAGCACACTGTTCGCTCATGGTGAGCTTCCTGTCCACCAGGACCACCAGGTCCCTTTTGGCAGTGCTGCTCTCCAGCCAGGTGGATCCCAGTCTGTGCTGCACTCCTGGATTATGTTTTCCCAGGTGCATGATCTTACACTTCTCCTTGTTGAACTTCATAAGGTTCTTGCTGGCCCACTCTTCCAGCCTATCCAGATCTCCCTGCAGAGCAGCTCTCCCTTCTGGAGTGTCTACTTCCCCACTCAACTTGGTGTCATCAGCGAACTTCATCAGGCTACACTTGATGACGTTATCCAGAGGTCCTGGTTTCAGCTGGGATAGAGTTAAGTTTCTTCGCAGTAGCTAATATGGGGCTGTGTTTTGGAGTTTTGCTGGAAACAGTGGTGATAATGTGGAGATGTTTTAGTTGTTGCTAAGTAGCGCTTACACTGGTCAAGGACTTTTTCAGCTCACCGTGCTCTGCCGGGTGCACAAGAAGCTGGGAAGGGACACAGCAGGACAGCTGACCCAAACTGACCAATGGGACATTCCATACCATACGACGTCACGCTCAGTATATAAAGCTGGGGGAAGAAGCAGGAAGGGGGGACGTTTGGAGTGATGGCGTTTGTCTTCCCAAGTAACCGTTACGCGTGAGGGAGCCCTGCTTTGCTGGGGATGTCTGAGCACCTGCCTGCCCATGGGAAGGAGTGAATGAATTCCTTGTTCGGCTTTGCTTCCGCGCGCAGTTTCTGCTCTACCTATTAAACTGTCTTTATCTCAAACCATGAGTTACCTCACTTTGACTCTTCTGATTCTCTCCCTCATCCCAGCAGGGGGGAGTGAGCGAGCGGCTGCGTGGTGCTGGGTTGTTGACTGGGGCTAAACCACGACACAGCTCACTTATAAAGATGTTGAATAGCATTGGGCCTAATATTGATCCCTGGGGGACTCCACTAGTGACAGGTTGCCACTTTGAAAAAGAGGTATTTACCACCACCCTTTGGGTGCGGCCTGTCACCCAACCCCCCACCCACTACACAGACCACTTGTCTAGGCCATAACACATCAATTTCTCCAGGAGGAGGCTGTGGGGGACCATATCAAGAGCCTTGGAGAAGTCCAGGTAGACAATGTCCACCGCCCGCCCCATGTCAACCAGGCAAGTCACTTGGTCATAGAAGGCCACCAGGTTTGTCAAGCACGATCTGCCTTTAGTGAAGCCGTGTTGGCTTTTCCCAATCACGTGCTTCAACTGACTTGTGATGGCCCCCAGGAGGATTCGTTCCATAACTTTCCCAGGGATTGAAGTAAGGCTGATGGGCCTGTAGTTACCCGGATCCTCCCTCGAGCCCTTCTTGTAGATAGGGGTAACATTTACTTTCCTCCAGTCCCCTGTTCTCCATGACTTCTCAAAGATTATGGAAAGCGGCCTAGCAATGATATCAGCCAGCTCTCTCAACACCCTCGGGTGGATGTCGTCAGGGCCCATTGATTTGTGGGGGTCAAGCTCCTGTAGTAGTTCATATACTAACTCTTCCTTCACCGATGGTGGGTTGGTGTTTAGTTCAATTGGCAATTTTGTTCCCAAAGCCTGGGACCCTACAGTGTTGGTAAAGACCGAGGTGAAGAAGATGTTGAGGACCTCTGCCTTTTCTGCATCATTGGTGATTGATTCTCCTTTTCCATTTAACAGTGGACCTATGTTTTCCTTCTTTTTCTGCTTGTGGTTGACATGTCAGAAGAACCCTTTCTTGTTATTTTTTATGTCTACAGCCAGTTTCAATTCAAATTGGGCTTTTGCTTTTCTTACTGGGTCTCTGCACTCTCTGGCTATGCCCTTGTAGTTCTCGGTAGACAACCCTCCACTTCTCCATTTCTGGTGTGCTTCCCTTTTGGATTTGAGTAGACCCAGGAGGTCATGGTTGAGCCATAGGGGCCTCTTGCTCTGCTTACTTCCTTTTCCTTTGTAGGGGATTTAGTTTCTGTTCAGGATAGAAAGTTAATGAAACTATTTCTGTGAAAATTAAAATTGGCAACTGAACATATTAGAGGACTAGATGAGTTTGATGGTCCAGTATGATTCTTTACACCTGATCAGTGAGTAACTGTTACATCTGTTCCTAATGTGTATAACATGAAACCACATTAAATTGTTTTTAGTTAGGTCAGCCAAGGCCAAACACATATCTCTCTTGAGATTAATGATGTCACTAAAACTACTATCTAGCTGTACAAAATAGATTGCCTCAGAACTCTGAGTTAGGCCCCTAATCTGCCTCTAGGGGCAGAGTTAGCTGCCCAAAACAGTTTTATGGAAGCCAGGCTGCTGAATGGGACATTCGCAAGCAGAGCTTTAAGAACCACCATTCAAAGTGATTTCGGCAGTGATCTCTGGCTGAAAGAAGACAACTCCTTCCACTTTCAGTTCACAGCTACAAAAACTCTCACTAAGCCACACAGTGTGAGTTGTAAAATATGCCAGCAACTCTTGCTGGTGTTCCTTTTTTATTCAGCAGTGTTTAGCTGGCATATGGGATGAAATCTTTCTTCTGCTCTCTGAGAATTTAGCCTGTACTTCACAGCCATATAATAAGTACTCCAGTGGCTGTCTGTGGAATAATTCTTGGTATAACTCCATCATATTTGTCCTCTCTGTTCAGTCATTCCACTTTGCGCATGTATTTGAAGATTCAGCATGCTAAGGAGGAAGGAGAAGAGAGTGCCCAGGAGCTAAAACACTCGCTATCCATTCACACTGTGTTGTAATGAACTAATCAGTGTGTTTATGGCACATTTTCCAAAGCAGATCTGCCGTGGTTTAACCCCAGCTGACAACTAAGCCCCACACAGATACTCGCTTACTGCCCCCATCCTCCTGGTGGGATGGGGGAGAGAATTGGAAGAGTAAAAGTGAGAAAACTTATGGGGTGAGATAAGAACACTTTAATAATTGAAATAAAACATATTAATTTTATATTAATATTAATAATAATAAATTGTGATGAAAATGAAAATAACCCAGGAAAACAAGTGATGCAACTACTGACCACCTGCCAACCGATGCCCAGCGAACCCCCGAGCAGCGGTCATTGCCCCCCCACCAACTCCCCCCAGCTTACATACTGAGCATGATGTTGTACAGTATGGAATATCCTTTTGGCCAGTTTGGGTCAGCTGTCCTGGCTATACTCCCTTCCTGCTTTTCTTGCACCTGGCAGATCATGGGTAGCTGAAAAGTCCTCGACTTAGTATAAACACTTTAACAACTAAAACATTAGTGTATTTTCACATTATTCTCATGCTAGATCCAGAACACAGCACTATACCAGCTACTAGGAAGAAAATTAACTCTATCCCAGCCAAAAGCAGGACAAGATCCCACAATGAAACAGTCAGCAAAATGCCAGATTTGTGACTCTATAGGCCTCAAGTACAAACAAGGCACCTAATGAGCAGCACAGCCTGGGTGTGGACAGTCCTTGGAGTGTCCACAAGCAGGCATTTAAGTATCTAGGTGAGTATCAAGAAGCTTTTATTCATAGAAAATGGAGGGAGCTGCAAATTTAGGCAGCAAGAAACTGAACTGGAACTTGGACTTTGATGCAACTTTAAGTGCCAAAGTATTTTTGTGGGGCCAACTCAGAACATTCAGCTATGCTGAGTTTACACTTGTCACAGCTGAGAGGAAAAGGTACCTTCCAAACCAACTTTATACCTCCCTTGTTCCTGGGAGCAGTAAGGTGCCAAACCACCCACTGGCACAAATAAATCAAAAAATCAAAAGCTGGCATGTGGAATTATGGGTAAAATACATGCAAATAAGGCTGAGCAGAGCTGGCTTGTCTTCTTTCCCCTAGTAAGAAAAGCAGACTACTCTTTCCTCAAGGCTTTCTGGCCAAGAATCATACAAAAGATAGTCAAGTAAATGTCTATAATAGTTTACTATTAACTGGACTAGACTGTGCAAATCTTGCTTCTGTGGATGAATACTTCTTCACAGTAGTCACTGAGTTTTTTGTTGGGTTGCTTTGTAGGGTTTTTCTTACGTCCTATCAAAACTGGTAAGCCTGCTTTCCTCAATAAGTTTTTATTAATGTGAATAGACCGTGCAATCAAGCCAAAAGCTGTATTTCAGCTATTCAGAAATACAGGCTTGTATTTTTCCCTTGTTCATGTCTTTTATGTTGGGAATTAATCTCATTCCAGCCTCCAACCATAGCCTAAGAGTTCACAGAAGAAATCAGCCTCAAAAATGTCAAAAATAATGTAAATGTAAGGAAGCACATTTGCTAAGAGCCATTCCTGCAGGTCCAGATCTCAAGCACTCTGCATGTTCTAGTTCAAGACTAGGAGGGACAACTGAGTATCCTAAAACAATTTCTTCTGGATTTTAGCCATCTTTCCTGGAAGCTGGTAATATAGAAAATATTTCTTAGCATGTCCAGACTTTTAAGGTGTTTGTCTCTTTATTTATGAAAAGATGCATGGTGGATACAATATTATCATTTAGCTCAAAAAAAGTTTTAATGATTAGCCAGGTTAACTCTCAAACTGTGGTGAGTACATGGGAAAAATAAGAAAAAAACCATGGCAGTTTGAGAAGTAGGAGCCCTTAGTTCTGACAGAGATACAGTATCAGGCTGTGCTTTCTTCTGCTTTGTTTAAAGAAATCCAGCCTTTCCTACAGAGCTTCATGTCTACTCCAACAGCATTTTCAAATACAGGAGTTATGCAGCAGGTAAATCAAAGATTTTTTCACCTTTCCTTGCCCAAGGGATCATGTTGAATCCTTTTAGAAAAATAAAACACTTCCTGGAGAAACATCTCCAGCTTCCTAGATGGAACAAGATTTCATTTCTTTAGTTAACTAGTTTTAGTTAACTATCTAATAAATAGCTCTAATGATCTGTACACCTACCTGTTTATATTTAGTCTAGATTTTTTTCAAATGTAAACTTTTTCTTTCCATCCTACAGAAACACTTTATCAATACATTTTATGTCCAGACATTCTCCGTGTTATGCAAGACATTAACATGATACAAGACAGAGGGAGGCTAAGTTCCTTGTAAAAAAAAAACCCCAAAATTACATCTTTTTTCACCTTTCACATTGTAAACAAAGATTTTTCTCTGCTATCCCTTTTTGTAGCATCGCTGATAGGTAATAGCTGGGTTGGAAACCATAGCACTGATAAGAGCTAGCTGTTTTTGCTGTCTGGATTTGGGTTTTATGTACCTGGATGTTTGTTATTAACTTTGTCATCCAACAGACAGGTATTTGAATTACCTGAATGTAGTCAACTTAGTTTACAGTACATATTTATGTTGAAATATATTAATCATGAATTCTGGCTATGAGGCTGAATATTATGAGATCAGGCTTATAACAAAGGCACAGCCACTCTGCGTTTCTTGCCTGGCTCTCTTCCTTTAGAAAAAGAACTTGAGATCATGATGACATGCCTGAATATAGAAATCAAATACTGGAAACTATCCAAATTATACAATAACTCTACCTAAGCAAAAGAAAGAAATTTTCTGAAGCAAGGAGTGAGCTGCTTCAGCCAGAATTCAGCATTTCATTCCTTGCTTGGCTGGAACTGACATTTTCTGGTCACACCAGTATTTTTAAATTTCTCAGAGCTGTTATATACCATTACAAAGAAAAATAAAGAGATAAAAACTGTCAAAAATCTGGTGTTGGGGTAAGATTTAGAAACAGAAGTTTATTTTTCTAATTCCTTTTAAAGGCCAGCCACATGGAAGACTATTTTCCTCTCTGTTTTTCATATGTCAGTAAAATTGTAATAAGCAAATCATGTTACTTTATTACCAAGCCAAAACTGATTTCTTTTTACAAGGGTGCATTTTCCTTAAGGGAGCCTTGTATTAGAATAGTGGATTCATTTAAGTTATGGTGCAATGTTAATTGTTTAATTTCATTCAACAGTTTTCAAGTCTATGGGAATCTAAAATAATACTAGAAAATTAAACCCATGCATCCTAAAATCCAGCACATTTCTCTATTCACAAAATTTTCCTATGTTCTTTAGTTCATCCTGTTCATCATTTAACGTCTTGTTGCTTTGAAATGTATGTGTTATTTTTGATAAATACCAGAATTTTATAATAGCTTGTCAACAGTAATTGCCAAAAATTGGGAGACAATACTAATGTGCCTCCATTCCTCTTTAGCACCAAAATAAACAAAAAGAGCAAGACCAACTGAGTAGATGAAAAACTAGAAAACCTTCTGAAAGCAATGGGAGGCAGCAGGATTCCAGAATGCAGTTGGTTTCAGCCAAGAATACTGTTCTTTTTTTTGCAGAAAGGAATCTGGTAACAACTCAGGGTACAATGAAACGAAATGGGGGATGGTGCAACAGACCTCCTATGTGGATCACAACACATGGCCTAAATGGAAAATGACAACTGTGACCATATTCAGAACAACCAATATGAAAGGGAAAGAGCTGCATCCGCTAAGTGACATCATCTCCATGATGAATTTGGCCACCTCTAAAATGAGCTATCATCCTTGTTAATTTGAAAAATAAAACAGGAATTTAAACATAGCAGCCTTTAATTTGGAAAAAATTTTTATGGCCAACAGTTTCTAGATTTTTTTCACTGTGTATATTGAACAAGATTTGAGCTTATTCCCTGAGTAAGCTTCCTGTAATAAAGCTCTAGGAGCAGCTCTGGCTTCTTGTTTAATAAAGTTTTGATACATACACCAATGAGAGGTTATTATGGGCCATCAGACACAAGAGTGCTTGACTTCAGTTAAAAAAAATATGTCCTACTACTGTATGTGAGAAGGACAACCTGACACAGTGAATAAGATACTAGCATCTCACTACTGAGTTCAAGGTTCAAGGCTGTGGATGACCTTCATAAAATGGATGTAATTCAGTTCTTCATCTGCCATGAAAAGGAATATATCACCATGCAGAACCAACATGACAACTTAAACTGAAACAAGACATGAGCTTATGAAGAAATGAATAATGAACTAGTTCTCAACATCTTCAGAGCCTGTTGCTTTCAGGTAGATGATGAGGTCAGTGTTCTTCTGAACTTCACCTGTCACAGCTTTGGTGATATTTAACTGGTATCACTTTAGCAATATTTAAAAGTAGAAACATTCACAATACACAATTAAAAATAATGAGATACACCTGAACACATATTTACAGTGTGCAAAAGAACAGAATAGCTCTGACAGGGCATTTATCAGTTAAATAATACATGTTCTACTTAGAAATATTTACCTATTATACTAGAAGACTTATTAATAGCCTTTTCAGTCCCCTGTGCACATGATATGCTTTTAAAAATAGGAGCCGATAATATATTTACCTGAAGAACCAGCCTATATTGAGAAGATAAGTCATTTAATGTGTTCTTACAGTGTTTTCTGTCAGGAGAATAATTATTAAAATGACAAATTAATATTTTTATAACAATGGTGGAAACCTAAAGGAGATAAGATGAGCCAAGGCTACACTGCTGTGCTAGTTATCACCTAATTTCCATCCAAGTGAGAATGCTCTAAACTGGAACAATTTACCAACATGTGTTGTACAAGCTCTTATGGGACTCCAGAACACTCCAGAGATTTCTATGTGGTGCAGGATGGGAACTGTTTGGCCATGCTACTAAACTCACAAGTAGTAGCAACTCTCTGGCAGGACCCTTCCAATACTCTCCTTGAACCATACATATATACCATGTGAACACTACCCTACCAGCCAGTATTAAAATACACCTCATAAATGAATGAAACTGTTTCTTTATAAGTTACTGAACAAGTTAAGGGTCATGAGTCATATGCTAAATATTGAGTGCTAGAATTCCTCAAACTGCTGTTACAGAGCTTAGGGACCACATGGGGCACAATATCATACTGATGGACTTGGATCATCTAAAAACATCTTTATTTTTTTTCTTTTATTGTCTTTGGGGCTAGGGTACTTTGGTGAGTTCCTAGAGGTTATTTAGTTATCTGTTTTAGTGTGTATTTTTCCATGGAGGGAGACAACAGATGTGTTTGGGGATCCAGGCATGTGCCCATACAAAGAGATATGGCACAGAACAGCACAATTCGGGAGATTCAAACCACATCTGTTCAAGGGCAGGAGGTACATAAGACTCTTTCTCATGTCAGCAGGTCAAAGAACACAATATACTTTACTCACTTTATTCCTGTTGACTTTTGACTTTGTGGCAATTTACAACAGAACACTTTGTGTTCCTCTGCCCTACAGTCTTCAGACAAGTCCTCAGATAAAAGGAATCCCTACAGTTCAGTGCTCTGTTGTCAGACTGATGCCACAAAAATCTCCCCACAGTAATTCTGAAAGTCACAGGGAAATGAAGCCTAACCTAGTTTCCTGAGAAGGAAAAACTCCAAAGAGGTAGGAAATGTCAAGAGAAGTCACTTTCAGGAATTCAAGCAGTTTGTGTAAATAGAAAGCTATAGTATATGCTATACAGAGCAACTCAAAATGCTAAGAATGGATCCAAACACTCCTTAGGTCTGTGTTTGGTTTTCCCCAAAGTATTAGACTCTCAGTCCTTGCATTAGACTTTTCCAGATATCTCAGATACAGACCTTTTCTGTACTTGGCTCTGGAGATGATATAAGAAATATTTAGTATTATACAAGATACAAGAAAGTCTTCTCTTTGAGAACAATCAAAAATATGACAATTTTAAAAAGGAATTAGACTAAATGAGGCTGTGAATCTCCCCAGAGAACCATCTTTATGCTGTTAGCTCACCCGCATCTGTAACATCTTTGGCTTTAAGAAGACACATATATTTCCACAGACAGCCATGTGAGAGTTGAAATAACTCTGCAAAGAAGCGGGAGAGCTATTTGAAGTAGTCGAAGCTCTTAAATGGCTCTGCCTAGGGCTATGTGCGCTACAGCTGACCCTTCATGGTAGCTAGTATGGGGCAGTCTTTTGGATTTGTGCTGGAAACAGTGGTGATAAAGTGGAGATGTTTTCATTGTTGCTAAGTAGCGCTTACACTGGTCAAGGACTTTTCTAGCTCCCCGTGCTCTGCCGGGTGCACAAGAAGCTGGGAGGGGACACGGCCGGGACAGCTGACCCAAACTGACCAACGGGATATCCCACACCATACGACATCATGCTCAGCATATAAAGCTGGGGGAAGAAGCAGGAAGGGGGGACGTTTGGAGTGATGGCGTTTGTCTTCCCAAGTAACCGTTACGCGTGAGGGAGCCCTGCTTTGCTGGGGATGTCTGAGCACCTGCCTGCCCATGGGAAGGAGTGAATGAATTCCTTGTTTTGCTTTGCTTCGCTTCCGCACGCAGCTTTTGCTTTACCTATTAAACTGTCTTTATCTCAACCCAGGAGTTGCCTCACTTCGACTCTTCTGATTCTCTCCCCCATCCCAGCAGGGGGGAGTGAGTGAGCAGCTGAGTGGGACTTAGTTGCTGGCTGGGTCTAAACCACTACAACTGTGAATGGAAGACAGGTCAGAGGAATGGGTTCACTTGCCAGAGTCCCATGGCCAGGTGGGCTGCAGAGCATCCCAAAAGTGCCAACACACAATTCAATGGTTAAAAACATTTTGATTTCTTTAAGCTCTCATTTCCAAACCGCAAAGCTTAAGAGGGCATTTTTTTCTTAGCTCCCTATTTATTAAGGAAAAAGAAGCTTATAGTGATGTTGAAGAATTGCCCTCATTCTCCCCTCCAAAACACCTGGATTTACTTGCCTCAGCAGTTTCATACCTTAAAAGGCAAACAAAACAAAACATTTAGGTGAGACTAAACTTGGAAAATTTTACCCCCAAATAAGGATTGTCCTGAAATTCATCTGCACATAAAACCAGGAGAATCTAATGAAATAACCTATAATTATAGTCTGCACTATCTCTGAAGTAATAATGTACCTTATTACTAATGAAGCAGCAAATGGTGTGGCACCCAGTAGACAGAGAAAACCTTTTGTAGTTATGCGTAATTATATATAACTTTTGGCCAAGACTTCAGAGTAATTCTGAAACTGAGTGGAATTTTTTTGTCCAGCTATTTGTCCTTGCATGATTTTAAATTGCAGTACTCCATTTAAGAAGAAGAAGAACTTGCTGTGTTGTGTAGTTTAAATTAAAATATTATATATTTCTTAAAATTATGAAAGTAATTTTGCTAGTGTTCTTTGCATTACATTTTTGTACAGAGCAGAAGGATCAGAGCTGCTGTTAATAACTAATATGCTGTAACATATATAGCTGTACACTTGTACATAATTGTACAATATACACTTCTAAAATCTTGAAATGAAAAAAGTATGATTCTTTATATTCTTTGAAGGCAATTGGACAATTTCATTAATCTGTACTTTAAAAGACAATATTATACTTAAAGTCAATGCTGGAAGAAAAGGAAGATTTCTGCTTCATAAAAATATGTTTTCTATTGTTTTTCTTTCATTTTTTTGCTAATTTTCCTTTGGTTTCAACTCATGCTGGTACCACGTACTTCCTTTGCCCTTTTCTGAATGCAGGCGATGATAGAGGATGACACAGGTGCATCAAAACAGAAAAATTTCCAAGCAAGAGGATAAACACCATTCCTGCCTGTGCCTGGTCTCCTCCTTCTTCCTACTGGAAGAAGCAGACAGTTCCTTCCTTCCTGGGATGTCCCGGGACTTGCAAACTGATGCAAATATGCACATAATTTTTAGACCCGATTTATTGCATAGGTAGAATTAGCAGCTCCCTAGGATGGTAACTTGTTTCTCACAGGCATGCTTTCTATCTTCTTATGCCCAGAGATACAGAATTAGCCCAAATAACATTCATGCTATGGAGAAGTGTGGAGCAGGGCAGAGGGAGGCAGCAGAGAGATGTAAAGGACAACTAAGTCTCTGATGCAGGTAATGAACCTTTTCTGCAACACCACCCCAGATATAACCAAAGACAGAAGAGGAAGAAAGCCCTGGATCTTGAACTACTGCATCCTGACCCCTTTGGAGCGGGCTATTAGTCCTAGCCACTTTTCACTTCTCCTCATCCCTTCGCCTTTCCCTCAGGATGCCAAGAGGTGTAAAAGATTAAACAGGGACTTCTGGAAGGAATAAGAAGTAGTGATGCATTCTCAAGGTAGGTGAATAAAGGCCTGTGGAAGCAAGGTTGAACTGGAGGGAGGAAAAGGTATAGAGATTGTGTTGAAGAGGGTGAGAGGGATAGGACTGTGTCTGGGAGAGTATGAAAGAAACTACACACCTGTTTACGTGTTCCTTGATGTCTTGCACAGTCTGATGTAAACCTACTGTCCCTCCTCCTCTCTCCATTGAGGTGCCTTTCAGCCTCCCTCACTTTTGACTTAGACCTTTCACCGAGCATTTTCCATTCTTATAGCTCAAGAACTTTTTTGACAATAAAATTCTATTTTTCTTGCATCACAAGAAGCCTAGAGCTTGTTCTGTTCCTGTGAGTCCCATTTACAGTCAGCTGAAGACTTCTCCATATAATGAACAAAGTTAAATTTTGCTGTTCTCAAAGTAGGGACAAATATCTTTCATATAGCCTAATTCCTGTCAACAGCAAAGTCAGTGGTGCTAACAAAGGATGAGGTTGCATAAGAGGACAGTAGAGCCCTGTATTTGTATTACTGGGAAGTTTGCTTTGTCTCTATACCGTGAGCCATTTGGGGAAGGCAGTGCTTGTGAAAGGCAACTTCTCAAGAAACACATGTTGAAGGAGCTGCAGGAAAAAATATCTCGTTTAACTAAAACTGTGATGCCTGCTGCCATAGGCAACAGGCTATGCCTAAAGCAAGACCTTTAATCAGACTTTACCAGTCTGTATGTTTGAAGCGGGATTCATCTAACCAAATGTAAGTACTTATTGTGTATTATCTCTTTATAGAGAGAATTATGAACTTCTAACAAGTGATTTGTCTAATTCTAAAGTAGACATCTGACACAGATAAGATGAAAAGCTCCCTGAGCATGCCCTAAACATGTTTGTCTCCCAGAGGACTGCCTTCAGGCTGCCTAACTCATATACAGACAACTGCTCGTCCTATCACTCAAAATGTCTGAGCAGACACAGAGAAATGCTTTCACCACCTGTAGATACCACGGACATTTTTGGGGTAGCATATTAAATCCTGTGGTAACAAGGAGGAAGAGAATTTGCCCTGACATTTCTATTCTGAAGATACAGAATTTTTATCTTTGATGGATATTCTGTCCCAGCTTTCTTTTCATGATTTTTCACATTTTTAAGAGAAGTTGGAAGGAATGAAAGAAAAGTATCATCTAGAATTAAACAAGAACATTACAAGAATGAAAAGATAATTGTAATAGTAACAGCTGACATTATTATAACTATGAACGTAATTATAATAATAAACGTCTGAAAACATAACTTACAGCACCTAAATTTTCTTTTCTACTGAGAAGTTAATGTTAAATACTTTGTGAAGAGGTAGTAAGCATTATAGTCAGGAGTTTTAGAAAGCAACAACAGGAGAAGCTTTGCAAAATACTTTTGTTTCCATGTAATGAAATCACTTCCAAAATAACTCGCTCTCTAGATGTTCTGAAAGTCTGACCTGTGACATCATAATGGGAAATGATGAGCGCAAAGAAGCTTTGAAAAATCTCATCTTGATTTAGGTACTTAAAAAAAAACCAAAAAGCATAATACCTAAAATATTGGTTTAATGATTTAGCAGTTCCTGTACTCATGCAGGCCCAGATAAAAAAAGGTTCTTTTTCACCACTGAGGAAAAGTGAACAGTAAAGCTGCTAGTTGCACCTCCAGTAAATTAGTTACAGTCTTCTGATTAATGCTATAGCCATTGCTGTCCCTTCAACAATTCACACAAAATATAATTATTTATAGCAATCAAATTCTCTTCATTACTGACAAAATCATGTTTAGGTCATACCTATAGAAGTAAGGAATTAAAATTATTATTCTGCTTTCTGCTCTAGGCAAAGCATTTAGCATTGGGCATTTTTACACATATCTCCTTATTTCATCCTTGACAATAACACCAGTAACAACTTTACACCTGTATTGGGATGTTATATTCCCTCTTTCTGGAGGAGTGATTTTTCCCTGAGGGAGAAAATCCTACTTTTGGTTAGCTCAACAGTAAATTCCTGTATGCCACGTTGCACAAATATAGATATGTGAGCCCCACTAGAGTTTTAACTTTAGAACATGCCACAGGCCAGTTCCTTTCCCTAAAAGCAGATTCTTGTGTTGATTCAAAAGAAATAGTTTTCCCTTTCCTCCCATCATCATTTTTTCTCTCCTCTCTTTACTGGATATTCCCGATGTATTTTCTTCCCATTTTAACTTATATTCTCGCCCCAGACTGCTGTCCAAAGATTGTTTCAAAAGATTCTTGTTTAACAGATAGGAATCCGACTGCTCTGCTCTAAAATAAAAGTTTGGGACCTATCCGTTGTTGATAAATCCCACTAAGAATATTTTTATTTTGAGCATTCATCAATACTTTGAAAAAATACCTTCACCTAATGGCTCTTCCCAACCAAATGCTACTATCTCAGCTGACTTTAATTGATACAGTATGAGACCAAACACTAATCCTGAAATCACAGTGCTTAAGTCAGCATCATTCCTCATCTTTTGTTTTCTTTCCTTCACACCTGGCTGGAACAATTAGATACTGTATAAAGTGTCAAAGGCAAAGCCTAATAGTTGCATAACAATAAGCTTTACAAACCCAGGAAAAATTTGGTTGCCTGTCTGCAAAAGCCATTTTCTGCATCTTTATTAGTCAGCTATTATGTGGATCATTTTAATCACTAAATAAGGAGATGCCTTGTCCTGTTTCTTCAGTGATAGCTACTAACACAGAACAATATGGTTTCATGAATGGCAGAGACCTCAATTGAAATGGTAGCCATTGACTTTCACACACAGATGTTTGGTAGTGGCTGATTTCCCAGCTCAATATGATCATGGTATATGTATAATTTCTAAACCAGCAGTAAGGCTGGCTACTTCAGAACTAATTTATTTATATGTAATAAGCAGGAGAATTCTCAATGGCATCTGAAAGCAAAAAAGATCCAAGACACAGGTCAAATACCTATGAACTGCAGACTCTCCACACACTCTGCACAGTGTTAGTGCATCTGATAGTATAATTGCAAACCACCCGTAAGGCAAGCCCTGCCTTCCCCAAAGTCATCTCCCAGAGCTACACAGACCAGGTAGAAGAGCTTCCTAACAGCTCCTGGGAAAGACGAGGCCTCTCTAAATGCCAGCATAGTCTTTCCTAAGGTATGAGAAAATCTCATATGAAGTCTCCATGCACTTGTGGATTTACCAAAGTTGGTGCTGTGTGAAGAGTAGATGAACTAGAAGAACTTTTCTATCTTTTGTCTCTGTTATTCTTGGATTTGCACTTCTGAGGGGGTGTTAAAGCTGGCAGAGACAAAGCACACTCTGCATCTGATCACTCCAGCTGATGATTGCAGCAATAACCAGGTCAGGACAGAGTCACTGATCCATTTAGCATAGCTTTATCAGAAAGTTTGTAAAGTTACATAAACAGATGTATATAATTCTAAACTTAACATTACCAATACACCTAAAGATTTATACTTTAAACAACCATCTTTCACTGTCTCATGCATTGTGGGGCTGCTGAAGATGGATTTTAAATGTTTTTTATGGCAGCAAAATGATTAATATTTTGAATTTGGATATCTTCCCAAACTGCAGATATTCTAGCCAACGGTGCACTTCTGTTTGAAGCCTCAGAAAAGTGGAAAGGTCCTGCTTGGTTATTAATGACTAATTTGTTATCCTTTGAGATGTCAGATTGCTTTACATTTATTAATGTCTTTTTTTCCACACTACAGGTCAGCTATGGTGTCTTATGTGTAGCTATGACACACCAATTACTATGTAAGTCTGTTTGCAGGACTCCAGGTGTATTTAATCTCGTTTGGTTTTGTGGTTTTGGGTTTGTTTTGGGTTTGGTTTTTTTTTCATTTTTAGGCAGTTTACTTGATTTCTTCTGTTATTGATACTGACTGATCCCCCATCACTGAACAATTAATTAAAAGCTCCCTTCTCCACTGAAACTTTCCAACCCAGATACTTTCTTCCCTTCATAAACTGTCTTTGGATCAGCCTAATAAAATGCAAGAGTTCTTCACATCTAGTCTCTCAAGATGAAAATCTCTATCTTGTTTTTTTGAACATATTGCTCTCTTTGGGTGGTACCTAAAGACTCCACTAGAGTCTGGGGACCACTGTGTTAAAAACTATGTAAACAATAATTTAAAAAGTTAAATGTCTAAAACTCTTGTTAGTTTAGTACTCACTCTCAGCTTCTCAATAGCTTCTCAATAACTGCCTAACCTACTCTAAAAGCCATGCTTCAAGGCTTAAAACCTGGTCTCCAGGCTAAGGTTCTTTCCAATACCCTAATACCTCTGGGCCAACATCTACATTTACCATATAACTTTTCTATCAGTTGCAGTAAAAGGAGTTAAACACTCAAAAACTTTTTGAGGATGACCAAAGTTAATACCTCTAATGTTTTAATTTATTGTTTTGTGTTACCATTCCCTTTAATCTACAGTATTTTTGATAGTAAAGAATTAAAGGTTGCTGGGCAGCAGTTATAAAATGTTAATAACAAACTTCCTATTTCAAATAAAAAATATCTTCCCACCACTCAGGTGTACATGAATATCTGAATATGTTGAATATTCCTGTGGTCCTGAGATTGTTCTGTTTTGTTCATGGCATACAAAAGATTAGCATGTTGGCACAGAGCAATCTGAGTGGAGAGACAAATGTCAGTGGGGAACATGCTGTGTCTCTGATTAGGTAGTAAGAGTTGTTAAGTCCTTAATTTTAGCTATCTTATTTTTAAACAAAGGTCCTGTTTTTGAGGATAAGATTGTATAATTTTTTGGCTAAAAAAAAAGGCAAAAACAAGAACAAAAAGAAAACCAAATAAAAATCAAACCATCCAAAAGCATTTTGGTGAGTACAATTTGGTTGCAAAATAAGGCACTCTGAGAAACCCTTCAAAATGTGTTTAATCTGCCAAGCAATAAATAACCTTCACACCTGATTTGTTTTAAATTAACAAAGTCTACAGTAGCTACCAGTTAGTAGTAAAATGAAACTGTTTCCCTACACAGTCGGGGTATCATAGATTTTAACAAATAGAGACATTTAAATCATTTTCACAGCAGTGAACTGAGTGATTTAATGAGGCTGAAGAAAGGTAAGATTGATGGAAAAACTCTGGAGTACACAGTGTCTCTTTCTCAGATGGCAGTATGTATACTGAAGACAGAAAGGTAGGTAAATGAAGAAATAAGAGAACATCAATCAGTCCTTCACCATACCTCTGTACTGCTGCTAGGTTTCCATCTAACATGCCATTGTGTTGTCTGTATTAGAAAGGGAAGAGGACTTCACTCTTGTTAACAGATATGTACAAAGCCACTGGGCTGGTAACGGGCCAGTCAGCTTCAAACTCTGACAGGTCTCTGTTTATCTCCATGTGAATGTTTTTTTCAACAGACTAAGTAGATTATATCATCACAAGTTATGCCTTTTTGTGTTGTATGTGGCCTGCATCCATATTTTCTTGGTTATAGTAGATATCTTAGTGACGAAACACTTATTCTTTACATCAATAAGAATTACTCTGACTTCAAAAAAAACACAAAACCCTCAAAATGCCCCATATAATTACCAGAAGACTGTATATGTATAAATAAAATTGTCTTATAATGACAGAAGCTGAAAATATTGTGAGTTATCTTAGATTATGGTGCTGTAGTACATTATCAGAGAAATAAAAGGATAGTTGAAACAAGTTAAACCACAGTGGGATTAGTCCAGTAGTTAATTTTAGGCTAATACCAGCTTAAACTACGTTGCCCTACAAATGTGTTCTTAATCACCATGGGGTCCCAATGAAGTACACAAGCTGTATATATATCTATCTATCTGAAGAATGGTCTCACTGGAAGGAGATCCAAAGTTCATCTGTCCTAGTCCTCTTTCTTCAACAATAAGAAGCAAGTTCTTCAAAAATACATAAGAAATGAGAAATGAGAGAAGTTATAAGCATTCAGCTTCTAACAGGGAAAAATGTCAGGTCTTCCTGCGCCAGAAGTAACTTCTGGACAGTTGTTTTGGGTTTGGTTGGGATGGATTTAATTTTCTTCATAATACCCCATATGGTGTTATGTTTTAAAATGATGAACAAAGCCGTGTTGATAACACTCCAATCTTTTGGCTATTGCTATTGTTGAACAGTGCTTGCACAACCTCAAGGCCTTCTCTGTTTCTCTGTCACACCAGTGAATAGGCCAGGAGGGGACATAGCCAGTACAGCTGACCTGAAATGGCCAAAGAGATATTTCACACTTTAAAGCATGTGAATTATGCTGAGTATTAAAACTTGAGTGGTAATTTTCCCAGAGCTGCCATTGCTTGAGGACTGGCGGGGCATCAGTCTGCTGGTGGTGAGTGATTGCTTTTGCATAACTCGGTGGTGGGTTTTTTCATGGTGTTTGCTTTTTTTTTTTTTTTATTCACTTATTAACCTGTCTTGACCCAAGAATTTTCTCTCTTTTTCCTCTTCCAGTTGTCTCCCCCATCCCTAGGGGGGATTGAGCAAGTGACCGGGTGGTGCTTAGCTGCCTACTGGGGTTAACACACCATAGGTGTCTTACACTCTGACTGCCAATAGTCCATTCTTTATTAATTTGCTCTCAATGACTCTCAGTAATTTTCTCAACTGATATAATTAAGTAGATTTATTCCATTTTTAATCTGTATCTCCCAACAGATTCTCATTCATGTATTGTGAGGGGCAGATCTACAAGAGTGTTTTATGAAATCTAAGAGCTAATTTAAGCATTTTGTCCAGTGCTGATAGGCTCAACATCAGTTTCTTTCTGAACCATCTGAAAACACAGAATAAAGGAGGAAAAAGAGGAAACACAGTAGAAATATTGTCAAATACAGGAAAAGGATGAACCAGTCTCAAATATAGGAGACTTAGAGATTTCACCATCATTACATGGGCTCCCCATGCTCTAGTACCCACCTCATGAATCTCTTACCTCCCCTGTCCCAGTTTCCAAATGAATGACTATTTTTCTATCCATGTAAGAAAGAGTGATTAGTTCACACAATAATGTCTTGTCGTCCAACAAAGGATGACTTTCACTGTCTTTCAAAATTAACACAACACTAATATTCAATCAATTATTCTGATATTCCTTTCTAATTTGATTTTTTTAACTAATAAGATCCAGAGATATCTCTACTTACTAGTCAGTTTAGTAGATGGTGAATTTTAGGAGAAGGTACATTGCTAAGAATGATTGGTGCGAACAATACCAGACATCAAGGCTCAGTGCCTGAGATGTATCCCTTTCTTTGTATGGTTAACTAGTTTCCTCCAGATACCTTAAGAAAAAATGAAGTACTGCAAATGCCTCAATCAAGTAAGGGCGTACAACAATTAATGGGAACCTTAGCATATTGGAAAAAGCATGTACCTGGATTTTCTATCATTTCCCGTCCATTATACTCACTCTTATGAAAATGCAAATCCTGGGAGTGGAAATCAGAACATAAAGAGGTGGCCAAAACTCTAACTGAAGAATGCAAAATGTATCAGTCACTGGGACCAGTACACCTTCATGACCCTTTTAGAGCCGAATGGTGTTTCGCTGAACACACTACTTACAGTAACCTATTCAAACTGGCCCCAATGTGCCAAAAAGACCTTTATTGTTTAGATCAACTGCATTTAAAGAAACAAAATTATATTCTGAATTGGAAAAGAGACTTTTGCCTTTAGTCCAAGCAGTTAAACAAGTTGAGAAAACACATCGAGGACAGCCTGTGCAAACTAGGGCACCATTTAATTTATTAGAAGCAATCCTAAAGGAGATTGCTCCCTCAGAAGGAATTGCACAAAACCCCACTATGAGAAAATAGTATGCCTACCTAACAGGAGTTGCAGAAAATATGCAGTTAAGGACACACTAAGGTTTCCAAATAGAAGATGCCCATAAACACAGACCCTTTAGCATTATAACAATCTTTTACACCTTCACCCGTTCTGAATGCACCACCACCCCTCACTGAGGGTACACCAACAAAACATTTGTTTTACAGATGCTTCAGCAAAAAGGTAAATGGAAATATAAGGCCATTGCATTAGATATTACTGCCAGCAAACATGTAATAGAAGAAGGTGATGGCAGTGCACAAGTAGGAGAAATAAGAGCAGTGGTTTTGGCAGCACAGAATGGAGCAAAAATCATGTGTGTAGACCCTTATACTGTGTGGGCCAGTACCACACAGAGGCTCTGTCAATAGGAAACCTTGAACTGGGAAGTAAATAGATCCCCAGTTTGGAGAAACAAAGATTGGCAATTATTACTAGGTATAGGCAGGAAAACACTTCTAAAGATGCGATGGGTAAAAGCTCATTATAAGGATAATCAACCAGTCACAAAGTGGAAACGAAAGGTAGATGAGCTAACTAAAATTAGGAAAATCTCCTTAAATCTGAGTAGTATTGACTGGGAGAATGGTAACATCAAAACCTAGCCCACACAGGTGAAAAAGTACTTTCCTTTGTTGCACAGAGTAAAGTCTGGCCTATAAGCAGAAAAACAATTCAAAATTACTAGTCGGAACTAATGTAATCTTCCTATAATCCATTTCTTGGATCACAGATATGGACTTTGCCTCTTTGCTTTTATAGTATGGATTAATTACCTGAATCTAGAAGAATGTCTTACAGTTGTTTGTATCAATTGTGAATTTCAAGAATATCACAAAATAAATTAAGATCCTGATGTAGCTAAGAAGGACAGTAGCAAATAAAGTTCATTACTAGCAAACTGTATCCAACTTTACATTCCTAAAAATCAGTGCTATGTGTTTTTAGGATGATAGAGGATTAGCCACTGGTGGCAAGTAGATAAATACCACACAGGCAGTGTGGTGACATCTAATCATTAGTACATGGACTTTGAAAATATTTTTCATTGTAAGTAAAATCAGGCGTTTCCATTAGTTTAAAACAACAGTAGATAAAAAGACTTCTGCTTCACAAAGAATAAAACTCATAAAGGATTCAGAGAGAACATAATATCTGCTTTTGCTATGAGGCAGTTATAATAATCACAGCCATTAAAGTGAATACTCTTTTAAAAATCCTTTTCCTCATGAAGTACCTACCTATGATATTCCAAACAACCATATCTGCCTCTTGGCACCTATTTAAGATATACCTGGCAAATGAAAACTGAATTAACAATAATACTTTAAAAATCCCTAAGGCAATATTGAAACTCTATATACTTATAGAAGAAAACAGTTATTCTCCAAATGGCTGGCAGCACCATCTCCAGGCTGTATAGTAACAGATGCCGGTGAAAATGATTGCATATTTCTTTCTTCTCACTAGATAACCTTCAGATATAATTATTTCAGGCTCCTGATTTTCTGGCTTACTTTCCATACATATTGCATACAATAGCCTCAACACCAAAAGTTGCATGTCAGTCACATACAGAATAGTTGAAAATATATGCAAGGTTTAATTTATTGCTCTGGTTTACTGTATTACATGGTGTAAATGCTACATCCCCTGAGGAACTGAAGTGACCCTAAAAGCTGAATATGCTTCTTCACAGAGGTGTTAACTAAAGTCCAGAAAAGCCCATTGAAGTGGACACTGTAACCCTCCTTCGTACACTAGCACATTTTGGGCAGCTTTTGGTCTTTTGTCTACCTCTACCTTTTGCTAGGTCCAGGGAGTTCCCCAATGCTTTAGCATTCTTTAATGTCTTTGACTTGGCAAAGCAGTTCTGCCTTAAGGGTGGAACAGAGGAATCTTGCACTCACAGCCACAAATCTGGCAACTGTGTTTAACTTCCTGACAGGATCCTACTTACCTAGACGACTCTCTTACTTTTCTTGCTTAGCAGCTTTGGTGATCTAAATCCATGGGAAGCGAATGCTCAGTGTCCAGGTTTCAGCTGGGATAAAGTTAATTCTCCTCCTAGTAGCTGGCATAGTGCTGTGTTTTGGACTTAGTATGAGAATAATGTTGATAACACACTGATGTTTTAGTTGTTGCTTAGTGCTTACACTAGTCAAGGACTTTTCCAGCTTCCCATGCTCTGCCAGTGAGGAGGTGCAGAGGAAACTAGGAGGGGGCACAGCCAGGTTGGCTGACCCAGACTGCCCAAAGGGTTATTCGTAACATGTGATGTCATGCTCAGTTTATAAACTGGGGCGAGTTGGCCAGGGTGCAGTGATCGCTCTTCAGGGATGGGTTGGACATTGGTTGGCAGGTAGTGAGCAATTGTATTGTGCATCACTTGCTTTGTATATTATTACTACTACTACTTCTACTATTTTACTTTATTTTATTTCAATTATTATACTGTTCTTTTCTCAGCCCATGAGTTTTCTCATTTTTAGTCTTCCAATTCTCTCCCTCATCCCACAGAGGGGGGAGTGAGCAAGCAGCTGTGTGGGGCTTAGTTGCTGGCAAGGATTAAACCACAACACTTAGATATATGTGTGCTATACATTAAGAAATAATATATATATTTTATAGTTCATCACAATCTAGTGTGCATTTGGGATAACAGAGTGTTTCTTTTATGGCTTTAATATTTGAATACACAGAGGTATCTTTGCCATACTTACTATCATCTAAATTCTTAGAATATGAGTAGACAGAACATAATAAAGTATCAAGAATATTTTGCAAAGTGATACTAATATTTTACCACATCTACTAAAGATTCTGCTTTAGTTTAGAGTCATATTATTCTATTGCATCCACACTGATAGACATTGTTATCTTCATATCAACTGGTACATCAAGAACATTTCTCTCTTCCTTGACTCCCAGGTAGAAAAACTTAACAATTTCTACCACTGAAGCGTTATCTCATTGCTATTACACTAATCCACAAGATTATCTACATCTATTTGTATGATAATCTGATCCTTTCATATATTAACAATAACGTTCTTAACTTGGAAGTACAGAAAATATACATACAATTATTTCAAATAAAACCATGATACCATTAAACAAAACTGATCCTAACACCATTTCCTAAATCACTCATTTAATTGCTTTTGATCCTAATAACTCCTATTCATGACTCTGTGTAGCTTTTTTAATCTATCTTTCAATTCTAATATTAATCCCCCTCTACTCCATCTTAAATCAGAATTTGCCTTTCCTTAAAATTCAGTAGTGTAGGTTCGTTGTATTATATTTGTCTATGAATAGTTATTGGAAAAGGATATTAGTCTAGACTGACATCTTCTAGCCAATGTGCATGGACTATCTTAATAGCACCTAACAGTATGTCACTGATATTGTAATTCACAAAAAATCTTATACTGGGTGAAATAAATTGTCTAGCTGTTCCATAGTCCTCTCTGATATTTCAAATGCTTCAGCAGGATTACTAGTCCATAGTAGAGGCATATTTTCAAATACTTTGTAACTTATTAATATCCTTTTCACAAGCTTATGATCCAAACCTTTGAAAAGGATGTAGTTAACTCCTGATGATTCTAGATTAGGCTAGATGTGTGTGAGACTGGCTCTGTATTTTCTTAGACATTTGTATTCCAGATAATTTACTTCAAAAGGAATCGTTACATGTCCTACTCTTTTTTAAATCTTCTAGTATTCCAGAATTGGTATTTTCCTGTTGTTACTTTCATATCTTATGTCTTTATGGCTTTGGGTGAATTGCCCTTCTTAGAGTGCATGGAAGTGTCCAGAAATCTGTTTTATCTTTTTAGAGAATTTGCTCTTAAATATACATCTTTAACTCACTTCTTGGCCTGTGAAATGAAGATAAAGTTTCCTTCTTATAAGCAGTCTTGGGAAAAAAGGGCACTCTTAGTATTTCAGAAACTTTATCCAGAAGTGACACAGAAATGTTTCAAGTGAAGATTTCCTTATTTTTCTTTTGATTTCTTCCTTGTTTGGGCAACAGTGAGCTGTAATATGATTGGTAATACAGCTGTTGTTACAGAGCTAGAACAGCAATCCTGATGTTAACCACATGTGGAAAAACTTTTTTGAGGTTATGCTATAATCAAAATGCTGCATTGAAGTCACTGATGTAGTCAACAGGGTATTTTCCCTTTATTTCAAAGGAATTTAGATTCTAATACAATTTAGAACTCTGAATATACTACACATCATTCCTTCAGTGATGGAAAATCTCCTTCACAGTTACCACTTAGAGTATCACAGGAACCTTTTCCAAGTAAAGGATTACAATACAGCATCTGATTCAAAGTCTGGTAGGTAACTTCTCAGTCACAGTTTGACTGAAATGTTATAATCCTAACCTCTACAAACTCTCCTCTCTTCAGTGAGAAATTTCTGTTGCAGAAAATTATTTCTGTGTTTATCATTTGTGGGAATGTAAAGATAGGGAAAAGGTGGAAAGTCACACAAACATGTATTTTAGGGGATATTCAGCTGTCTTAAAATTTATTTTACAAACCTCTACAATGCATAAGAAGCAGAGATAAATATAAGTAAGTCAAAATACAAAGTGCCTTCTGGATATGCAACAGCAGCAGAAGACAATACTTTGCAATATTTTTATACTTTAGTCAGTATACATTTTTTCCTATTTTGCTGGTCAGAGACTGAAGGAATAAAAATTTCTTTGAAGGGCATCCCCACTCCTTAACTCAGTTAAGGGGTTTGATTCTAAGCTTTATAAGTACAATTTATTTTAGTCTAAATTCAGCCTCCAAAAGTAGGTGTCCAATCCAAGCTAGGCATTCATAACAAAGGGAGATAAGTGTCTTCAGGTGATTCATTAGAGATTTAGGGAAGAATGCCTATATTTCTCAGACCAAGTCAATTTAACATTGTGCCACGTATATGCGCCACAATCTGAAGAGAAAAGATTTTCTTTTAGTTTCTGACCCAAACCACATACTTTACTCAAAACCTTTAATAAACAGATTTATGTGAGTAATTCTTTGTTCTAAGAAATACTACAGCACAGTAGCAGGCCAGTACTACCTGGCAGTCATAGCAATCCTTTGCTCTTTAGCCCCACCCATACCAGTAAGGAGTCTCAAATACATCTTAAAATTATTGTACAAATACATTCGACAGTGAATCTATAACAGATAATAGAGTATTGCGTGTTAGCCCTGGTAGACAGCCCAGACTCACACAGCTGCTTGCTCACTCCCCTCTGGTGTGATGGGGGAGAGAATTGGAAGGGTAAAATGAGAATACTTGTGGATTGAGATAAAGACAGTTTAATAGGCAAAGCAAAGCTGTGCATGCAAACAATACAAAACAAGGAATTAATTCACAACTTCCCATCAGCAGGCAGGTGTTTAGCCATTTCCAGGAAAGCAAGGCTTCATCATACGTAACAAGAGTTACTTGGGAAGAAAAATGTCATAACACTGAATGTCTTCCCTTCCTCCTTCTATCCTCCAGCTTTTATTGCTGAGCACAACATCATATAGCATGGAATATCCCTTTGGACAGTTGGGGTACAGCTGTCCCAGCTGTATCCCCTCCCAACGCCTTGTGCACCCCCAGCCTCCTAGCTGGCAGGGCAGCATGAGAAGCTCTTGATGCTGTGTAAGCTCTGTTCAGTAATAAACAAAACATCCATGTGTTAACACTGTTTTGATTACAAATCCAAACCACAGTACCATACAAGCTACTACAAAGAACATTAAATCTATCCTAGCAAACACCAGTACATAGAGGAATTAATCCCTCTCCATTGTTAAATGCATTAATAGTAAATAAAGACTAAAATGTTAGCTTCCCAAAATTCTTAACAGCCCGGCAATAAATTATGAAAGATTAAAGAATTTATTAACTAGGTCAAAAGCTTTCAAAAAATCCTAAATATTAAAAAATCAGCAAACTTTTTTTCCAACTGGAAATTAAAGACAGTCAATAACGTGTTTTTATAATGACATCAGTTATTCATTTGCAATCTTTTGTGACATGAAGTAAGAAATTGAATAAAATAGGGAAAAATGTGAGTCATGCCTTATTTGTCTAGATGCCTTTCCTGAAGTTAGAACCATCTGCAAAGTTTATTTGCTACATTAGACAAATGAGTGATTTTTCTTTCCCAGGGCTAAACCCATTTTTAATTTAACTCAAGAGCACGTAGAGTTTGTCCTCTGTAATGACTTCTACAACTATTCTTCTAATCTGACTTTGCCTCAGGCCCATGTATCTTTAAGCTGCAAAGTACAAACGGTATCCTTTATCTCATCACAGTAAGAACCAAGTTCTGAAAACTGGAATATGTATTTCATTAAACACACAGCAGACATACAGGGAAAAATCTTAACATTCAGCATAATCCAATGTATGCGTAATGGTCAACTGTGGCAGGATGTATCTGTCTCACCTAACATTGCTAAAACTTTACCTGGGTTTAATAGATTTAGACAAATTCATTGCAGAAAAATTCATTAAAGGCTTTGAAACACAAGGGTCTCCATCTTCTGGCTCAAGAAGTTACAAGGCCGCAGTTAACCAAATGCTAGAAGCCTGTTTAGGGGAAATAGCTTTATATATTTATTCTATGCTTACTTTCTTCCCTTCTAATATAGAGAAGAGACAATGAGAAAAGATGCATAGTATATATCATAGTATCAGAATATATTTGCTCTATACTTATATCTTTCCATTCCTCTTGCATATTTTATCAGTCACTGTTGCAGATAGGGTGCAAACCTAGACAGGCCTTTATTCTGATCCAGTAGGGAGTCATTGTTCTATGTTCTTATACTCTTAACCTCATTTACCTACAAGGGAAACATCTGCATCAGAGCTAAAGGGTGCCCATGAGCTTTTTGAGGTGGGTAGATCCAGGCAATTTTAGAATGTGATTCATCTGACCTGTTGAATAACACCTCTGTATGCAGAAAATGTAGGACGTATAACCTACAAATCCCAGATGATAGTGTGAATTATCTTGGATGCTTGTGCTCAATGTTTATATCTGTATCAACCCTTTTTATCCCTGCTAGTGCTGGGTGGCTAGCCAAAATGTAGTAGGCAGCTGGAATATATTTTTGTGTGATACAATTGTTTCAATAAGTTTCTGTGCTGATTGATTTATCACAAGTATAGTAGGAAGTGAGGCATTTATGCTCTGTCACCAAACAAATTGCCTGGTCTTGATTAAAATTTTTATGGAAAATGCCAAAATTTATGGGTGGAACCTAATTCTCTCAGAATTCCCAGCACCATTAACCACCCTACAATTGGCTCTGTTCAGAAAACCTTTGTTGGGCCCTGTGATTTTGGTGTGGTTTGGCTTCATAAATAACAAGGTAAAATAGAGTTATACTCCTGCTGAATCTCATGGTAGACTATTCTGTACTAATGAGTAGAGCTGGATCTTGAATATGCTTAATATGATGCATGGTTTAGAAGAGCATTCTGGCAAAAAGAAGATTTCTATAAATGTTTCATTCGGAAAGATGTATAACAGCTGCTTTGTACATGTGTATCAATTGCTACATTTGCAAGTGTATTCTTTCCAACCATGGTAAACTCTGAGTAACTTGCATGTGGAATTTCACAACACAGTTAGGTTTTCTCATCAAAATCATACTGAAGGAATAAACCTCAAAGACAAAGTAAAAAGAACTACACAGTAATGCCAAGAGCTACAACAAAGGCTGGATAATGATATGAACTTTCCTCTTCTACAAAATATAATTAAAAAATCTGAATTCAGGAAATCCAAGAAAATTAAAAAATATTTTGCTCAGCGGGACAGAGAGAAGTCTAAGCCTCCTACCCAATTTCTAAGTATGGAACTATCTCAAAATACCTATCCAATAAATACTACTGAGGGCATTTGATAATATTAAGCTCTAAAACCAGTAACACAGCATCCAGAATAAGACAGTCATCAATCCAAGTCATTAGGTATTAATTACATAATAATACATACAATATATTTACAGTGTATACCCATACAAGTGGGTATTCAAATGAAGCATTAATTCTTAACCTAGGTCCAAATCTGTTGAGAAATGACGTTTTGTACATTTTGAGAAGGAAATAAAGGTAGAAAGTGAGCAAGATATAAGTTGGCCACCACCACACCAGCAATAACTTTTGTGGTATGCAATAATATTTTTTAATCTGCATGTTCTGCCAAAATCTGCTGTTTGGAGGTTATACAGTCCATTCTTCCCCACTCTTAATAATCTCCCCCTTCCAGAGGAAACAAAATCCACTGAGATGTGTGGATACATTACTCCAGATATGTTCTCACAAGTGCTGATCAGAGAGGAAGAATTATTTCCTTCAACCTGCTGGCTGCACTTGTCCTCGTATTGTCCAGAAGGCTGTTGCCTCTTTGTGCATCAGGACCCCCAAGCCCTTTCCTGCAAAACTACTTTCCAGTAAGTTGGACCGCAGCCGGGACTGGTGCACGGTATTTTTCTTCCCAAAAGGCAGGATTTGGTGTTCCATTTTCACTAAACTTCATGAGGCTTCAGTCAGCCCATTTCTCCAGTCTGCTGAGGTCTCTCTGAATAATAGCCCTACCCTCCATCTTATTGACTGCTCCCTTAGTTCTGTATCATCTGCAAATTTGCTGTGAGTGTTTTCCATCCCATCTATCAGGTCATTAATAAACACGTTAAATTGGTGTTGGCTCCAGTTGGCTCTTCACTGACTAATGACAGGCTGCCAGCCATGCTTTGTACTGCTGATCAGAAGCCACTGAGCCTGGTGGTCCAGCCAAATTTCCACCTATCTTGTAAGTCACTGCTCCAAATCATGATAAATGTTGCTGCAAAAATAGCATTTCAGTAGAACAACTAGCCCTCAAGTAGTCTAGCCAAAATTCAGCTTAGTTGGGAAGCAGTTATGAAAAACTAGAAACAGGATTTTCTCTCTTAGTCAGGGGCTTTATTTACAATGACTAAACAGAGATTCTATACTACTAGCTTAGGTTATATATCTTCAAAATGGCAAAACTTAAGTGAGATGAAGTCATCCTCACTTAAGAAGCTTTCATTTCAAAACTATAGGGAACGACTGACCTAGGAATCCTTCAGAAACAGATGCAAATATCTACAAAGGATTGCCGTACAAATGGAATATAAAGAAGAAAGCATTCTAATATTTCTGCATTGGTCAGGTGTCATCTCGCTGAGGAACTACAAAATGAAAGGCACATATACCACCAACTGGAGAGGATCTAAAGGACAGTCAGAATGCTCAGGAGTGTCAAAAAGGTATTATGTAAAGAAACATTGAGAAACCTGAAGTTGTTTTGCCTGTGCAATTCTCCTCAAGTCTGTGGTGGAGATGGAAAAAAATAGTGAGCTTAAACTGCAGCAAAAAAAAAAGGTAAGCTCCAGATGTTAGGAAAAGGCAAGAAAAGCAAGCGCTTGAGCAAACTGCCTGACATAGCTGTGGAATACTTCAGGCCCTTAAGAGCCTTCTAGAGAAACCCCTAGCATGCATCTCAGTGCTTTCAGTCTCGGGATTTCTCTCCCAGTCTTATTTTCTGGATCCAAACAGGAATTTTATGCATGTCACTGTATTAGTGGCACTTGCATGATCAAGATATGAGATCTCACAATCTTTGAATAAACTGTCACATTCTTTCCATCAAAATGTAAGACCATCCAGTGGGAGCTTCAGCCTTATGTAAAACAAGGCTTGGACAAGCCACAAGTCATTTTCTTCCTATCCAAAACTGCTGCAGACCAGTGCATCAAAAATCACAGAATTCCCTTTATAGTTTTCCAGATAATATCCCCCCAAGTACACATTATTCCAAGAGAATACAAGTGGAAATATAATGAAATTATGAGCCTAAGGGAATAGATGAATGTCCATTCATATGCAAAATGTAAATGCAAGCTTTCTACACATTATTTTAGTCTATTGTCTATGTGCTTCCTTAACAGCTACCTTTTTACTAAGCTTTCCTTCTGTAAAGGTGGTTTGCATTTACTCCAGAGAAATTTTGCTGGTATTAGAGACTTTAAAACTAAGAGAGCTGTATAAGCAGAAACCTTATTTTACTATTGTGTTAAAATGGGGAGTTCATATACAGTTTGAGGTTGGAAGGTAAGGAAAGACGAAAGTGAGGCCCCTTCACTTTGACAGCTGAATTCCAACAGCACTTGGGAGAGAGAGATAAGATTAAAACCTCCACCATTCATAAAATGTTCCATTTAGCCGACATCTTCCTTATCTTTTGGCTTTATAAGATAAACTTCTCTAACACAAACTGTAATTACAGGAAGTATTTCAGGAAATTGTTACATTACAAAGGAACGCTTTGTAATAATATGCATAATAAATACTGAAGACATTAGCAGGTTTAATTCTTCTAAGGAGTCCATGTTTGCCCTGGTCATTGGCTGATGTCCAAGGGAAGAAAACATTTGTTTTTAAAGGTGATTGATTATTTTTGATAATACTTTGCCAATACTTACTTTGTAAATCTTTTACAGTAAATCTTTTCCTCCTCCACCCCAATAGTAGTTCTTCAGCCATTTCTCATTTTCTATCTTCTTCATTAATATATCTTCAACTCCTCTTCCTGTAGGCCTGTTTATGTCATGTTATACTGCTTGAAATTAACTGTGAATGGTACCAAGGAATAAATGACCAAGTCAGTGTTCACTTTTGTCATTTAAACTGCCTACTGAATCTATTGAAAGTCAAATATTTTTCTTTTCACTTATCTTACTCAAAATCAATAGGAATTTTTGCAGAAATAGGCTAGCTAAATTTGATCTTACCAACATATGCCAGCTAGTTAATGCAGTATCAAAGTCATATATTTTACAGGCTAATAATTAAGTTATTGCTATTTTATTTCTCATGACCCATAGAGCTATAATTAACCAAGATGTAGTTAACATTTGCTGGGCTAATAACAATAATAATAATAACAATGATAACAACAATAAAGCTTATATTACACATGCGCTGTTCTTTGCCTAGTGTAGTAAGTCCCTCACTTCAATGAATGCAGGTTTCTCCTTAAGGTCCAGGTTTGACATTTAACCACTGGCTCATGATACAGTAACACCACAGAAGAGTACCTGTAAGGAGATGCTCAGCATGAAGCTTTGATTGTTTCAGCCCTCCTTTCCAGGTACTGGTACAGAACATTTACTCCTACATACATAGGCAGTCCCTATTGCAATCTGCCCATTCGGTCTGTTTTGAGGGTGTCATGTGGAACCCTGAAAACCACGAGCTGGAGGAATTAACACTTAAGTTACCTCAAATGTTCTTGGATTATGTGTATGACAGTAAGATCATTTGTGTAAAAGTCCTCCTTTCACAGCTATGCAATATGGATGAGGTGGAATCAGGAGTACTGTATCCCAAACTGCAAAAAAGTAGGTAGGTAGGTAGGGAAATAGGGAGATGACAGGGAGATAGAGAGATAATTCTTATGGAGATATTCCTAACCAGTAGTAAGAGAATTCCAAGAGTTAGTAACAGCTGTTAATTTGTTTTTATTGTTAACAAAGTATTTCTAGCTATCCACATTTTTCATTAGATGCAAAATTAAGCAGAGCTTTGTTATAAAATCAGAATACAGGCAGTGCAATGCTTTGTACATGCTAATTGTACATGGTTCAGGAGAAAGTTTTCAAATTAACAGTTTTGGAGACCTTCATACAAAGAAGCCATAATATGTATTAGAAAGGAGAATTGTGACTCTGTGAATCTTCCCCTTCCTTTCCCTTTTTAAGCCTTCCCTGTACTAAAAAGCAAATGAACTCTACAAACCCAAACCAGCACAACTGTCAAAGCTATTAAGAAATTTTGTTAATTAAGGGTTGCTTTCCTAATCTCCTTTGGGTTTCTCTGCTGACTGATTCATTTTCATTACACACGTTCTGATCACTCCAGCTGCTTCACATGGTAGTTTTCACAGACTTATTTAACATTGCTGAGGTTTCCTTACCTTGTGCTGACAAAGGTTTTAGAGGACTGTGGCTGGAGGCTGGTGTTCAACATTTACAACAAGCTTGTACAAAGGTCTAATAAGCAGTAGTTAGGCTTGCTTAGAATTTCCTCACCCTAAAAAATAAATGACCCTTTCAGAACAACTGCAGACAACATGAGTCCCTTTGTTCTTAGTGGATAAGGAGTGCGGTTGATTGTATGTTTTAAATTTTGGTGTTTTTATTGTTTGCAAAAGAAAATTTTTTTAAAATAGTTTAATTCTCTGAAAAAAATACACTATCTGTAATATAAGTTCATAGCCTTGTAAATGAGATGCTCATGTTCAAATAATAAGTTTTTAAAGCACTTTAAACAGATTAGTTCCACATACTCTGATAGAAAAGGCTCATTTCTTCTCTGGCACTTAGGAGTTTACTGACATTACCGAGCTCTTTGAAAAAAAAGGGTATTTCTTAGTAGCAGCAGCAAAAATGAATAAATTTAACTATGTTCATTCAAGTCCCCATTTCATATTGCAAACAGTTGAGTGTATATGCATGTCAATAGATTTTGCTTGAACTACTCCGAGGCTTTCACATGCAAGCACCTGTCCTGGTCCATGCATTGATGCAGCTAGCTACTGCTAGCCATTGTTTATTCAGATAGCTACTTACTAAAAGTGGAAACCCAGAATCTGTTTTAAACTAACACAGCCACGAGCTAAAACTTCAGTCGGTCCTTAATCGAAGCATCTAGGAAGCAAAGAACATGCCCAATTGAGCCATTAAATACAGAAAGGATATTTATATAACAATATACAGTAATGGTGTTGCTTGTGCATAATGTATATAAAGAAAGGGTTTTATGACTTGTTTTTGCAATGAGTTGTGTACTTTGAGGAGTCACTGCCATAAAAGAAGATGAATAACCTACCAGCCCTTTTGTACTTCTAGATGAAGGTAAGTAGCATTTATTCAGCATCCATTCAGCATGTTTTAAATGAGATGTGAATTTTCTTTTCTTGAAATTAAAGTATATGTATAGTACAAGTACAATCACAATGCAGTCTGTTTTCATTTATTTTAAAGCCTTTTTGACTCTTCCAATACCTGTGCATGAAAGAGAGTGAGGCAATTAATCTCATGTTATGAGATGAGAAGTAAAAGCTGTTGATAGCTAAAATGTGGAGATTAGGTGGGAGGATGCACAATGCATTACTCTGGCAATAGGGAGTTCACTGACAATTCTCTTAACTGCATTGTGTCTGAAAGGAACTGTGGTGTCATGACCAGGCCAGAGGATAATGCTGAAGCAGATGAGAAGTACCCATAAGAAAGCTATGCCCTAAAAGCTCTCTTTATCATGGACACAAGAAGACACGGAAAAATCACCGGAATGTGACTATTGTGACTCAGTAATTTCACTTTTTACAATGAATTCATGAAAGCACTCAGTAATTTTCATGTTCCCACATATACCTCAGTACAGGCAGATATCACAACTGCAAAAAACATTCAGGCTGATCCTTCAGAGGAAGAAAGCTGCATGAGGAGGGAACTGATCCCACATGACACTATTTTCTGCTGATACCTCGAGTGATTTCTTTTTAGTCCATACCAGTGACAATGATTCTTTTTTAAGGCTGACTTGTAGTGATTTTTAATATAATCTATCCCTGGCTAATGGTTTTCTTCAGATCATGTAACTGTTTCTCCTTCCACTAGAGATTTCTACAGGGAAAATTAGTTATGATTTTCAACCCAATTATGAGTCTCTTTTAGGCTCAATCACCCTACATACCAAAATTGTGACTTACCTGCAAACCCCAGTACTATCACATTCCCATTTCACATCACACAACAAAGCCAAGGTGTAGGAGCTGCTCTTACACTTGATCAGAAATGCATGTAGCTCAGTAGCAACATAATGGGCACAGCATAAGTAGGGGACAGACATTGCTGCTGTCCTTCTGAGATGGGATAATGTAAGGAGCATAGAGCTGTCATAACTTTAAATAAAGCATATAAAATTACATCCACAGACCTACTTCCAGTTTTAGCTAGATTCCTGATATGACCTATGTCTTATATAGCTCTCTTGCTAGAGTGATTAGAAATAGGTTAAATAAGTAGATGGCTTAAAAAATAGATTAGATAGAATAGATAAATAACTATTAAGCTTCCAGCAAAATAGTGCATATGATCCATGAAACGTGGTATGCTTAAGCTGTTGTAAGCTCTCATTTCAGAAAGACACAAGTGCTCTGAAGACCATAAAATGTTGCCACTACATATGTGTGAATGATTTATAAAAACAGCCAGAAAATGAAATGTTTGGGTTTCGAAGTTTTGCTCATAATGCCACACACCTTGCCCCTTTCTATTTCTTCTCTTCCCCCAGACAGTAAGAAACTTTTCTGTTGTATTTATTGTAATAATTTGCAGTTCTTATTTTGCAAATTCAGATGCATCCAAAATGGTCAGATAGCTCCATTAACTTCTCTCCTCGTGGAGACCACAAGGTGATGTGACTGTTTCCAATAAGAATAAAAATATCTGTTAGGACGGTATATACCTTCAGTGTGATCATACCCCTAACACTATTACCACTGAATCCAATCTCCATTTTATACTATTTCTGCCTTCATGGCCACTGGCTATGTTATCACCATTCTTATTTCAAAGTCCCCTTATACTTCAAGAATATACACTGCAAACTAATAACAGAATTATCATGTGGCTCAGTGGCAAATACCAGATAATTTTTCTAGCAAGATGACAGGCTAGTTGCAAGGCCTTTACCTTTGTAAAGAGCAGGCTTTCCCAGGCAGGTCCAAGGGAACAGAAACCCAGAAAAGTAGATGTCCTTTGCTGTGATTTCATAGAGGACAGGGAGAAATGAAAGGCTCCATCCATTCTAGTGAATGAAACAGAGCCCTGGTACAGGCTCAAGCACAGAAATGCAGTTATCTATGCTGTTAGCGCCCTGGCAGACTGTGAGCTGCATACTGTTGGAGACAGTGAGAGTAAGATAGCCTAGGGAAGCAATATGATGTGTTTCTTTTATTCTTATACTTATGATGTGCTAAAGACAGAACAGAGAACTAGATAGTTGATCTGATCGATCTAGTTTGATATCAGCTAGTACTGTTGTTGTTAAGGTCTTGCACAGACCTTGATCTTTCTCTATTTGAGAAAGCAGTTGTCGTGTACAGTACGGTTGTTTTCCTCTTTCCCTCTGATAAATCCTTTTCTTTTAAGCCAGATCATCTTTTCAAGAGACAAGAACAATTAATCTGTTTTGTCTTTGGTTTATTTAATTTCTGCAGATTTTTGGATGGTGGGGAAGAGTTCATGCCTGTGACTTCTACAGATTGAACCTGAGAGTGGTGCTGCTGCCTCTCAAGCTCTAACAGAAGGTAGCATCCAACTGCATCATGGGGTGATGCAGGGGTTTTCAGAGATTAGGGCCTCTACTCCCACACCACATGAAACAATGGGAATCAAAAGAAATCCAGCCTGGGTGAGCCCAAAGCAAGGCCATGAAAATCATTCAAAAATAAGCTTTAATGTGGGAAGCTTCAGTATCTCCAGTTATTTAGCTTACAAAAGAGAAGGTGGATTAATGCCTTAATCACTGTAGGCATGTACTTTTTGATGGAAAAGATATCTGGCAAAGGTGTTCCACAATGAGGTAACATCCATTTTGAATTTGGACAAAGTGGCCCAAAATATTATGCTGTTTTCTAGATGGAATAGTAAGGAATGAATAGTTGCAATTTGAGATTTCTTTGGGGGAGTGGGAGGGATATCATCAACATTCAATTTTTCCATTGGCTGCAGAACAGAACAGCCTGCATTAATGTTAACATGTCTGTGGAAATTATGGAAATTCTGACAAAAGATTGAAACCAACATGGTTTTCTATGTCAGGGGTTTTTTACTTTTCTTTTTCCTTTTCTTCTTTTCATCTTTTTTTTTCCCCCCCTAATGATGCACAGGTGTCCAAAAGTATTCTGTCTTTGTTTTGCATTATTGGGAAAGATGAAGGTTGTTCCTACCTTTCATATGCTTATCTTCTTTGACTGGCGCTGAAACTCTGGGAAGGGTGGACCCTGTTGTGCAGTGGAATGGCTAATGGCTCAGGGTCAAAGCCACTGTCTCCATTAGGACAACAAAGAAGCTGATCTGTTCAGTTTGGTAGGATTCTTATAGAATTTTTAAAGCACAGAATCCTGGTGGAACCTTTGTCTCATAGTTTGCTGTGGCTCAGCTGTTCACTGTTGTGAAGATCAGAATACTTCAGTCTAATCAAAGTCCTTTGGCTTCCTATGGGAGTATCTGACTGTAAGTTAATGCACTGAATACACAAAGTCAGAAATTATCTAAAGGTGTCCCCTGACCTTAAGCTCGATGAACCTGTTAAATTAATGCCCCTTCCTACTTGCACATTCAAGTAGAAACCAGGCAGACTGTTGTCGTTTTACTCAATTATGACTAAAACATGTTCAAAAGTAACCAATTTCATGATGAGGTCCCCACCCTCCCCCGAGCCTCTTCTATTCCCAGAAATGAGCCTCCAAAACCAAAATGAGTTTGAAAAGTGATCAGAGTTCAGGCTACTTTAGTCCTGAGAGAAATCAACAAAATACAAAGAAAATTCACCACATACAGTGAAGCAGGATGAAATAGAAACCTAAATTTCACAGAAAAAATATGGTAAAATAATAATACAACTTCAAAGAAAAAAAAAAAGCATATCTGTTCTTAAACTGAAATCTCTTATATTTCATTAATAAATTTGGACATAATATATTGGGGAAAAAGAAACCCAGCAAGCATGAAAAGAAAGTAATCTCCATATTTCATACTTATATGAAATGTAATATTCCAGGTTTATTCCAACCTTTTTATGAACCTCTTCACTTAAGGCGGTTTGCTAAAAAATGTAAAAAGACATTGCTCACACCATTTAAAATTAAGAAATTTGGTGTATTTATGTTTGTATGTATATATGAAATTATTTTATAATCTTAATTTTGTCTGAAGACAGCTGTACATGAAAATCAGCTCTTTCCTCACTTCAATGCTTCATCAGGACCTCTTTGTGAGCAGCTGGTGTACAGAACTGTTGGTGAGGGAGCAGGAGGGGACAGACATCTGCTGTGCTGCATGAGCAGAGATACCTTGCTCTTACCAATATCAGTTTTCTTACCACTGCAAGGAGCATAGATTTGAGTAACCATCTGCCCATAGTTTTGGTCTGCGACCAAATACTCTCAGTCTTCCACCTCCAATATTTACTTGAAAAATTGAAACAAGCAGGTCTGCTCAAACTTCTCTAATATTAAATTGTTTCCCAACCAAAGTGCTAAGGTGCAGAAGAGTACTGTGAAAGTCTAGCGTCAAGAGATATTGTAAAACAGACAAAATTTTCAGCCCTCAGTTTGTTGATCTGATGTTACTTCTCAAGACACAAAAAAAAACCCTCCACTTTTTAAAGTGATGACAAGTAGATAATGCTTAGGAGGGATTCAGAGAAACCACAAGGAAAGCTACTGAACCAGGATGCTGTTGGTTCAGTATGACTACTTTTTTTGCTACCCCACTTGATATCTGTGTTCAGTGCTGAGGTATCTTTAGGGCAGACCACAGGAAAGAGAGACAGAGTGTTAATTTTACCCTTTAGGTCCTATAAATTCGACTATTTGGACTTGATTTGTGTATCTTCAATACACATTAAATTCAGCATTGTTTCTTCCTTGTTTCTCTCAGAACTGCAATAAGCATGGCCTTGATGTGAATCTACTGTATTTTACCTTTTCTTTCTTCTGTTATTTTCACTTTAAGGTACAAAATATGACAAATGTCAGCAAATACAATAGGAGTAGCTTGTATCAAACATCCCTTGCTAAACAATGATACAGTGTATAACCATGGAAAATAATTTATCAAAGATAAGTAATGGAATCGATGTTATAACAGGTTGATTTCTATAAATTCCCTGGAAAATTATATCACCAAAAAGGTTGTTTAATGGATTTAAAGAAATTAGGCTAAGCTGATACATTCTCTTTATTAAAGGGATTTACTGTGTTATGAGTCTCAGGGCAAATGTTGGAGACAAATTAAAGTCAAAAGCACTTGAATGAATGGTGATTCTTACAAAAATGCTAGGTTGTGCTGCCAAAATACAGTGAGCAGTTCTTGCACAGGTTCCCTACTTTCAGATGCTGCACCCACACATAAGGACAATAGCCTGTCTTTCATGTATTTTGGGCACATGCTGAAACATATTTATTTTTTGAGCCAGCCTGAATCAGTGAAGAGGAAGAAAAAAAGACAGAGAAAGTAGCACAGATATAGAATATAAATAAAAGGAATTGAAGGATAAAGCCTTAAAAATTAATGTGGAGAGATTAAATATTTTAATAGAAATAAGCAAATTTGTATTGTATTTTATCCACGTATATGGGTTTCTGTGCATCTATGAATAAGGACAAGGGAGATAAAGAATTCATACTTAAATCAAAGCCATGTACTCATGGAATATCTGGGTCCATCTCATCATAAATAATGGGTTTCTTTCTTCACAAATTTTCCTGTTTTTAAAAAAATAAGATCAGCTAAAAATGGAGAGAAGACTTCACTGTCTCCAGAACTTTTATAACCCTATGTTGATGCCTAGGATGAAGGTCATGTGAATGTCTCAAAAGCAGTACTGAATTTTAAGCATTGATAGCAGAACAAGCAGAAGAGTTAGTGCCTCTTCCTGTCTTAAAGAGAAAGGAATAAAAAGATTGAATATGGGTGGAAAAATCTGAGCAGGTCATGGGCATTCAGTCATAGAATCATAGAATCATAGAATCATTAAGGTTGGAAAAGACCTCTAGGATCATCAAGTCCTACCGTCAACCCAACACTACTATGTCTCCTAAACCATGCCACATCTACACATCTTTTAAATACCTCCAGGGATGGTTTCTGAGGGATTTTAAATTATGGTCTGTGTAGGGCTACGATGGAAAGATTACAAGCTGAACACAGCTGCAAGAACACGACCGTGAAGAAGGGAACTGGGAGGATTTTTATTGAACAATATGTTGTTGCAATCCAGGAGCCACTGTTAGCCGGCAGAGCGTGCACCTGGCAGGCCTTGTTGCATGTGCTGGCCATGCGTGTGGCATCTAGTCAGTACTTTTCCACTGAATCTGCTGAGGGTATAAAAAACCATGGCTCCAAGTGGAGAGAGGAGAGATGACACAGACCACACTCTACAAACCACAGGGGACCCCTGAAGGTGCCACGCCTAGCTCCCTTCTCCATGATGACCCTGCTAATGGTCACCCTCCTGGTCAGCAGTGTCTCAGGCGTAGTCAGGTTAGTAAGACTCTCATAAAGGGAAAACAATATGCAAGTAACTGCTTATGCCAGGCTATAATAGAGCAATAAATACTGTTGTGCTTTTTTACATATCGTGTGTTGGGTGAACGTTGTGCATAGGAATCCTGCAAACCTGTTAGAGATTGTGACTCCACCACCTCTCTGGGCAGCATGTTCCAATGCCTGACCACTCTTTCACTAAATAAATTTTTCCTCATATCCAACCTAAATATCCCCCGATGCAACTTGATGTTCTTGCCTCTCATTCTCTCTCTAATGACCTGGGAGAAGAGACCAACATCCACCTCGTTACAACCTCCTTTCAAGTAGTTGTAAAGAGCAATAAGGTCTCCCCTCAGCCTCTTCTCCTCCAGACTAAATAGCCCCAGTTCTCTCAACATCTCCTCATAAGACCTGCTCTCCAGACCCTTCACCAGCTTCATTGCCCTTCTCTGGACATGCTCCAGCACCTCAATATCCTTCCTGTAGTGAGGGGCACAAGACTGAACACAGTACTCGAGGTGCGACCTCACCAGTGCCGAACACAGGGGCACAATCACCTCCCTGCTCCTGCTGGCCACACTATTCCTGATACAAGCCAGGGTGCTGTTGGCCCTCTTGGCCACCTGAGCACACTGCTGGCTCATGTTCAGCTGGCTGTTGACCAACACCCCCAGGTCCTCCTTCGCTGGACAGCTCTCCAGCCACTCTTCCCCAAGCCTGTAGCGTTGCATGGGGTTTGTGTGACCCAAGTGCAGGACCCGGCACTTGGCCTTGTTGAACCCCAAAAAATTGGCCTTGACCCATCGATCCAGCCTGTCCAGGCCCCTCTGTAGAGCCTTCCTGCCCTCAAGCAGATCAACACTCCCACCCGACTTGGTGTCGTCTGCAAACTTACTAAGGGTAACTCATCCAGATCATTGATAAAGATATTAAACAGAACTGGGCCTAACACTGAGCCCTGGGGAATTCTGCTCATGACTGGCCACCAACTGGATTTAGCTCCATTCACCATAACTCTCTGGGCTCGGCCATCCAGGCAGCTTCTTACCTAGTGAAGAGTGTACCAGTCCAAGCCATTAGCTGCCAGCTTCTCTAGGAGGATGCTGTTAGAGGCAGTATCAAAGGATTTACTAAAGCCCAGGTAGACAACGTCCACAGCCTTTCTCTCATCCATTATGTGGGTCACACTGTCATAGAATGAGATCAGGTTGTTCAGGCAGGACCTGCCTTTCATGAAGCCATGCTGGCTGGGCATGATCCCCTGCTTGTCCCACACATGCTTGGTGATGTCACTCAAGATGAACTGCTCTATAACCTTCCCTGGCACCTAGGTTAATCTGACAGTCCCGTAGTTCCCTGGATCCTCCTTCCGGCCCTTCTTGCAGATGGGTGTCACATTGGCAAGCCTCCAGTCATCTGGGACCTCCCTTGTTAACCAGGACTGCTGATAAAGGATGGAGAGTGCCTTGGCAAGCTCCTCTGCCAGTTCCCTCAGTACTCTTGGGTGGATCCCATCTGGCCCCATAGACTTGTGAGTGTCCAGGTGGCTCAGGAGGTCATGAACTGCTTCCTCCTGGATTACGCGGGGTTTATGCCACTCCTCCTCCCTGCCTTCCAGCTCAGGGGACTGAATACCCTGAGGATAACTGGTCTGACTCTTAAGACTGAGGTAAAGAAGGCATTTAGAACCTCAGCCTTTTCCTCATCCTCAGCTGCAGTGTTCCCCTCTGTGTCCAGTAGAGGATGGACATTCACTTTGATTCTATTTTTGTTGTTAATATATTTGTAAAAACTTTTCTTGTTATCCCTTACAGCAGTGGCCAGGTTGAGTTCTAGCTGGGCTTTTACTTGCCTAATTTTCTCTCTGCAAGACCTAACGAGGTCTCTGTACTCTTCTTGTGTTACCTGCCCCTTCTTCCAAAAGCAGTAGACTCTCCTTTTTTTCCTGAGTGTCAGCAGAAACTTCCTGTTCAGCCAGGCCGGTCGTCTTCCCCACCAGTTCATCGTGTGGCACTTGGGGACAGCCTGCTCCTGCACCTGCCAGACTTCCTTCTTGAAGAAGGAACCCAGCCTTCCTGGGTTCCTTTCCCCTTCAGGACTCCCTCCCAAAGGACTCTCCCAACCAGCTCCCTGAACAGGCCAAAGTCTGCCCTCCGGAAGTCCATCGTAGTGGTTCTACTGACCCCTCTTCTTACTTCACCAAGAATTGAGAACTCAATCATATCACTGTCACTAAGCCCAAGACAACTGCCGACCACCACATCTCCCACCAGTCCTTCTCTGGTTGTGAACAGCAGGTCAAGCAAGGCACCTCCCCTGGTAGGTTCACTTACCAGCTTTGTGAAGATGTTATCTTCCACACACTCCAGGAACCTCCTAGACTGTTTCTTCTCTGCTGTGTTGTATTTCCAGCAGACGTCTGGTAAATTGAAGTCCCCCACTAGAACAAGGGCAACCGATTGTGATACTTCCTCCACCTGCTTGTAGAACATTTCATCTAACTCTTCATCCTGGTTGGGTGGTCTATAACAGACTCCTAGTAGGATATCTGCCTTGTTGCCCTTCCCCCTCATCCTCACCCATAAGCGCTCGGCCTTATCATCAAAATTGCTAAGCTCTACGCAACTGAAGCACTCCCTAACATACAGAGCCACCTCACCACCTCTCCTTCCTTGCTTATCCCTTCTGAAGAGCTTGTAGCCATCCATTGCAGCACTTCAGTCATAAGAGTCATCCCACCATGTCTCTGTGATGGCAATTTAGTCATACTGCACTGCTGCACAATGTCTTCCATCTCCTCCTGTTTGTTGCCCATGCTGTGTGCATTGGCATAGATACACTTGAGCTGGGCTATTGGTTCCACCCCTAACTCTGGCACGCCACCCCTAGGCTCCTTGCTGGTGGGCCAGCTACATCCCCTTCTCCCTTCAAACCTAGTTTAAAGCCCTCTCGATGAGCCCCACCAACTCTTTTGCAAGAATCCTTTCCCCTTTTGAGATGGGTGAGCTCCATCTGTTGCCAGCAGGCCCGGTGCCGTGTAAACCTCCCCATGATCAAAAAACACCAAAATTCCTCCAATGGCACCAGCCTCTGAGCCACGTGTTAATCAGATGCGTTTTTCTTGTCTTTTCAGTATTGTTCTTCCCTGCCACTGACGGGACTGAGGAAAACACTACCTGCGTTCCCAATCCTTCAACTAGTTGCCCCAGTGCCCTGAAGTCCCTTTTGATTGCTCTTGGGTTATTGTTGCTGTTAACACTAGTGAAGGACTTTATGGGAGAATTCACATACTTCTTCAAGGTGAATTTAATATCCCACCTCTCATTCTGATGAACATAGTTTGGAAGTTGATGCTAACCTACTGCCACGGTAGTTGACATTCAAGAGTGCAGGCACAGACCTACATTTTCCCCTTTGAAAGACCGCACCTCAAACAACAAAGTGGATCCTTGCACTCCACCCAGTCTCCAGATAAGGAGCTGAACAAGAACTAGAGATAAGCATAACTCATGGATGTTCGTCTGTATCTCCCCTTCACCCACAAAACTGATTTCACCCTCAAAACTGATTTTACCCTCAATATGGGACACGCTTGTGTATAGTAAGATTCCAAACTTACACAGCCACATGTTCTTCCTTGCTTTCGTAACCTACTTTGCCTATACATTTCTGCCAGCCTATCTCGGAAACCTATCCATCCTTACATTTCTTTATATCACTTGTAGGAAATACTTAAAGCTTGTGCAGGTTCCCTCTCTATTAATAACCCCCTGGTAACAGATGTTCCTGACTGAAGAACAGGGATTACAAAACCCCATAAAGATAAGGCCCTCTCCATGGTACCACAGGAAGGCTTATGTCTGCACACACCTACACACCTGTTCTCCTGTTCTTCTTAACCTCTTCATTAACCTGATATTTGCATTAGCAAAAGGTCTGAAGGAGGCACAAAATAGATCTGTTTGGACAGGGGTATTGCAGTGGGGCTTAGGTTACCTTAGACAAGGACAGACTATTAAAAGATCAGGTTTTTAAAGCAGTTGTGGGAGGTAGCATCGTGTTTAGATCAGGATCAAGTTCCTCCTGTTTAAGTGAAAGCTATTCAGTCACAGGACCTTTGCAGTCACACTCCAGATTCAACAACCTTGTCAAAAAGCTCAGTGCTGATATATCTCATTACTTCTATGACCTTCTCTGGAACACAGTAGTTTGCTATTTTGCCAAATTAATCCAACCTTCAGTCACAACTGTGGTGGTCACTACTTTCTCTTCAGGCCTCCAGTTCAGACAGCTTCTGAAGGTATATACATTTCCCTGAACTCCAGATTTCTTAGACAGTCTGTCCCATCTCTGTATGAATTCTGTTAAGAATTCAATCAGTTCTCCAGGGACTGCATGGTCCACAGCAGAATCTCGGTGTAATTGCTGGAAGCAGCAGACAGTGCATGTATTGACACTGATAACCCATGATCTCTAGGGATTCTCAAATACACATAAGCAGACTGAAGACTTTCAGCATGAGCATACTGTACCAGCTGCAGCTTACCAACTTCTTCACTAACTTCCCTACATCTTAACAGAATGTCTCTATCATGACCCAACCTGGCTTTTGTGTTGTTTCAGACTTGAAGATTTTTATCATAGGTGGCTTTTAATAAACATATTCCACGTCTGGCATCCTTTGCTCCTTTTCTAACCACTGCTGTTATCTGACATGAGGCAGTGATAACAGTTCTGTGCAAAAATTAAGTCATCTTGGTCAGTGTCCCACGCAGTTGGTCCTTCAAGTTCAATGGGAAGAAAATCTCTCATTTTCAGGTTTTGTTCCTGTTATGGACTCTTGGGGAAAATGAAGAGCAGAAAGCATGTTCCTTTGAAAAATGATAGGCTTCTTGTAGTAGTAATAAGTACTTTGGAGAATATTCTGGGGTTAGCTCTAGGGTGCGGCAAGGAATCTTATAGCTGGTGTCAGTAATATTCTTGAAGCCATAAGGAACTTGAGGAACAGTTTTGGACTCTGCATTGGTTAGTGGTCCAAAATCAATTTTTAATCTAATATTCACAGTCAGGATATCATTGAGATAGGAAAAAAATTAAAAGAATCTATTTAATACATTTATTTTTTGAGATAATTTTCCTTCTTTGTGGATGTTGCTAGAAACATCAGCTCAGGAACAAGGTCTATAAACTTTCTACACAAATCTGCTCTCTTGGGCTTACAGGTGAAAAGATCTGTCTACCTGGCTCTTTCCTGGTTGTGTAACACAGATAGCACTGGATCAACTGGTGTGACTATTCTAGTATTTGTATGAAATACAGATATTAAAAAAAAAACAAAGCTAATAAAATGGCATGCAAAGTCTCATTACATTGCAAATTTGGAGATTATTCTACCGGTTCTCCATAGTCCATCACTGTAAATCAACTTCTGTTTTAGTGTACCTTATATCAAGAAAAAGTTGCCTCAACAAAACCATGAGTAAGAAACTGAAAAGGAGATGTCAGCTAGGGAGTTTAATCTCAAAATTGTATCTTCTGCAGATACTGCTTCTTACTGAATTCTATTAAAAGTCATTTTTTCCCCACATAAATATTACAGCCAGAAGCTCTCCACATCTCAATGGGGAAAAAAAATTCTTAAAAAGCACCACTGTTCCCGGACTTGAATCCAAGACCCTCTTTCCTCCTAAATACTTTAGTTATTAATCTAGCTTTTTATATCTCTCTTTCTGAATTATTGATTCTTGACTTCTGTTTATGCAAAATGGATGTTTCAGCAGATGGCCTTGTTAATGCTTCTATCTCAGTACATCTTATACACTCATTTCTCAAGCGTTAAGCTAAGAGCATTTTGTGTGGTGAGAAATGTGCACTTCATTATCCTGAGACAAAGGAAACTGAATTCTGGTCTCCTACAAAGTAAGAACTAAACACTGAATACAAATGAAAGATACAGATACAACTTACTCTGGTTGCATTTAAGAAAACAGCACTGCAAATCCTGAAAAGTTTTATAAGGTAGGTATCCACAAATAAGTCTAATATTGATTAGAGATTGATATAAATTATAAACTTGGGAGCGAGCTACATATTATAAGTTTCTTCTCCAAATATTGTAATCTTCAAGAAGCCTTCCAAATAGTAAGGACAGGAAAGCCTTCAGTCAAAAGTTCAAATTTCTTACTTAGTTTTTATGAGTACAAACTTGTTAGCAGTGAGGGGTACTTAACAAAGAATTGTTATTCCCATTAAAAACAAACAAACAAGTCACACTAATGTAATATTTCAAAGTTTTAATGCAGTATTCTGTTTAGAAGGTTTATTTCATCTCTGGTTGAGAATTGTTTCCATTTCTCATTTTAAAATGTCTTTTTTCTTTTAGGGATCACTGGAGTTTTTTTCATGATCATGCAGTGCAATGATTTTATAGATCACTCTTTCTGGAAATCTCATTTATTATCACCAAACTGTAATGTACTAACCGAAATACTTTTAACAAATTTAAACTGAACTATTTCTTACTTACATTACAGCTATTCTGAGTTCAGTTTTAGAGGTGATTAATAAAAATGTGGGGACAGAAATTAATCTTGTTGTAGTCAACTGAAAAAACTCCTCCACTGATTTCCATAGGCTTTTAAAAAAACATCTAATTGTAATGTATGTCAGCCCACTTCTTCTATGTACCCAACTTGTTGTCTCAATAGTCCAGACTTTAAGGATTTTGCTCCAGGCATGCAGTAGAAGCTTTAATATCTTAACCTTTCTGTATCTTAAATCTCCCACCTCTTTGAAGGAGATAACACCACTTGCTGGGAGAAATGGGAAGTCATTCTGGCCAAATCATGATCTTTCTCATGTAAGTAATTCCTTTAAGATAGGTAGGGAAGTTCAAACAAGGAAAATTACCAAAATTTAGCTTTTCATGTTCCTGAAGACTTTGAAATTAGTGGTAAACAGCCCACAAGTGCAAAAGGTTAGCATGGTGGCCTGACTGCAAGCTTAATGTGTGCTCTGCACCTGTTCAATATACACTTTTCCTGCCTTCTCTTGACACCTCTCTGGATAAGAATCAGCTTGGATCTGCACTAAGCACTGCCAGATCCCTCCCTAGAGGTCATATGGTGTACCGCTTAGTCATTTGTCTTGTAATTACATTTTCTTTCTGGAGGCAGCAAATGCACTGTAGGCTATTGAGTGCCATGAACACTTTGGGAAGGGGCAGGGTTGTTTGCACCTTAAGTCTATCCACCTAACCAGTACTGCACAGTTTTAAAACCAGCTTCATTTCCGGGGAAATGCTTTCAGAGTAAGAACATTGTTGAGACTCAGGAATTTATTTTTTTTTTTCAAAGGTGGTAGGAGCTTCACATGTTGACACAGCTACTTAACCTTATCGCTCAAATGGAGATGATCTTTTGACACAGGATTCTTCATTCGTTAGAGTTGATAAGCTCTTTGGGATCCTGCAACAGAAGGTACTACAGAAGTACTTACAAAACCCAGGTTGACAGTCTGAAATACAGTTGAATTCTGCCATCTTGGAAGACTCAGCTAGTGATTCACTCCAGCAGCCAGCCCAGTTGAATTCTAGACTTGGGATGGAGGCACCAGGAATTGTTTCAAGCTCCAAGGAAGCAAAATATCTGGGAGTTGCCTGTTTTCTCCCTGCTCACCTACCTGCTCCTTGCCAGTATCTCATGCCAGCAACTCAGCATGGAATCCTAATCAGGAAACAGCAAAACATTTTTCCATTATTTCTTAATTTTCTTAAGCCCTCAGGTGACTTAGTGTTGCAGGGTCCTAGGGGAACTCCCTCTTCTCTGCCATTCATTTTGTAGCCTTGCCTTTGCTTACAGCCATTCTGACAACCTGTGTGCCCCTTAGCCACATTAGTTTTTGCATTTGGCTCCTGCCATGTTTTTCCTGCCTGCTTTATTTAAGAGAAATGAGGGATGCAGGGGTCACAGCACACAGCCCAGCATCATATCTGGAGCTAATCTCCAGGTAACCGGCATAAGTATGTTAGCTGAGTGTCATCCCACTGCTGCAGAGAACCCTGTGCAGCTGCAGAGTCCATATAACTGCATGTTTTGAATACCAATCACCATAATGGCAACAGTGTATTCAGTACACTTTGAGGAATTACCATCAACCAGATTGTTCCTTTATGCTTGCCTAGTCAATAAAATTTAAGTAGTAATTAATTCAAATACAATACTAGTCCATAAAAATTATAGGTAGGGAATACATCAGGATTCAAATTATCTGTGTATTCTCTGGCAAAGAAATATCTATAAAACCTAGAGCAAATTTACATATTAACCTGCTTTTGAGAAGCATAAGAAAGTTTAACCTTGCTTACAGGAAAATCACACTAAGAGACACCGAATAAAATCCTTGCTCTTCACATCCACATTTTGGAAGGTGTTAACAGGTTCCAGGTATACCTACTGCTCCTTAGAAACTTAAAATCACTTTTAAAACGCCATTCATGCCCAAATAAAAGAGTAATAGGTTATCATGTTGGAAATAAGGACTACGTTATACACAGTTTATCAGGTATTTTTTCTTTATTTGTCTATAAACATTAGTACACTTCCAGATTTCTGAACTGTTATGTCACAATTATATTGCATGCCTGCAAAAGTAAAAAATAAATATTTACAAAAATTATGTGCAAATGTTATGCATACCTGTGATTGCATGATGAATTATTGAAGGATACTTTAACAAATATTACTCATTAAATGTTAATCTTGTTCATTTTAAAATACAAATAAATTTGAATTTAATGCTATCACAACATTAATGCTTTCAGAGACAGACTTTAATAGCCATATGGATATAAAACAAAGACTGGAATTCTGCAAAGAAATTATTACTTGTGAGTCCAGTCGAACTGCAAAGCATCTGTATCATATCTCCTATATGCTGTACGTACTGGCATTTCACTAATAGTGGATATGTTACAAAAACATTGTTTTCAGCTTTGAGGTCTAGATTTGATCAACAATGTTGTTGCTTTGCATTATATTGATCATCAAAACATTCTAAAACTAGGCGTAATAAAATCACATCAGTGATCAATGATGTTGAATTGCAATGTACATATTATAAAATCAAAAAATATATTGAACTAGGAGGCTTTCTTATCTATATATCATTAGAAAATATTTATATAACTGGAATACCTAGAAACCAGTGTTTCAATCTCCTGCATGTAATAGAAGGCCTTCCAAAAATCTTGCATCAAATAAGATGAACAGAAGACACAACTGAAGCAAAAAAAGGAAAGCAATAAGATGAAAATTGTTATAATAAAAAATACAAAACTATGTGTAGACTTTCAGGCAGTGTAATAGATTCCCTGTCAGCTTTTCCAGATAGCCAAAGTGGGATCTGGGAACAGACTCCTGTGTAATGACTTCCCTGCACAAATCTGATCTTCAGATAATAGACAACATGAAGTGATTGGAGAAAGGTGAGAGAGTATCGCCCAAATTTTAATAATCTGTCCCATTTTTTCCTGAGACTTTAATTCAAACTTATTTCCTTGACATAGGAGGAGAGCTACATTTTCTCTTTTCAAAGGTTCATTTAGACAAAGCCATCTAGAAAACAAAAAAAATTCTGATATGATTAAAAAGACCAAGATGCAGAGTATGTTTCATAAATAGATTTTGAATAAAATGGTTGGTTTTTTACTTATTGTGTTTCTTCAAGAAAATTATTAAATCATAAAATTATAAAATTTCTCAGAGAAATAGACCATTCAGTATTGGGCTTCAGTTTCTCACCTTGATTTCCCCTTTGCCCAATTTGTGTCACTGTTCATGATGCGCAGATAGCAATTGTTTGATTAGATAACCTAGAAATAAGTAAAACTCTTACCTCTAGTCCCCATGGTAATACTCCACACTTCCTAAAGAGAATCTTCTCCTTATTAAATGCAAGTTCCCTCATCTGCTGAAGTTCACATTTCAAAAGCTCAAGACACCTCTTCACAGAGAAGCAGTAAAGAACGACCAAGACCTTGAGCCCTTGGGAACCTACACACAATACAAGAGATTTTTCTCCTCTCCCGTTCTTCTGCTCCTCAGGTGTAATGTCTAAATGGAAGGCCTAGCATTCTTCTTTCTTTCCACAGGTCAGTGAATCTGTAATTATTTTTTGCACAGTGACATGACTTTACCATGAACAGGCTTTTTCAGGAGTTTTCTAGAGGGTGAGAGTTAATAAGCTATATCCCTTCATGGAAAAGGTATTGAACTTTCTGCTTTCTACACAGTGGCCCAGCTGTTACAAGGAGGATGAGGAAGTGCACTTTCCTGTACATTCAGAAAAAAAAAAAATCTTTCAGCCCACCTGTTTGTTCATATTAATACGGGCAAATAAGGCTAGAATCTTTCTTAGAGACAGAAGAGAATTGAAGCCTTTGTTGAGACCTCTGAAATAGCTCTAAAACTCACTATTAAATAGAAGGGAACAAAGAACATATAAAGCATGATGACACATTTTCTGATTGTATCTATTTTTAAAATAGGATCTAAAACTGCATTTAGGAGGAACCCCATTAATGTGTAGAAGGTATGCTTTAAAAACCTCAGCTCAAATCCATAACAGTGAGAGTTCAGTAATGGAGAATATAGTTGATGGATATGATCTGGCACTTTTGTAGTTCTGAATACAGGTCTAGGTCAGGATTTTAGAGTAAAAAGTGTGTATTTAAAGATATTAGAGCCCCTGTCTCAGCAAGCTCAATGGGTTTATATGAAAATAACTTTTGAGATGGGTGCCTAAAAATTTCTAAGTATTTTTCAAGCCACAATATCTTTCTCTGGTCATATGAAAACATAACTGTGTTAGTGAAAAAAGATTTTAAAAAAAATGCTTTGTTCATGCACTTTTCCTAGCACAGTAATTTACATATTCATGGAGTAGTCTTGATGCCAAATGCAAAGTCACAGTTAGGTAGTAACATTGTCAGAGAAGGGCAATGCTTTCTCATGGATAATTACAATATTGTTGATATATCTTTTTTTCCATTGCTCTATACAGGACTGAAAGATCATTTTATATAATCTAATCCTGGAATATCCTGGCAAGATTTCCCATCTTGTACTGCCTTGTCATGACTTTTTCCTTTTCTTTATTTAATTCATATACTATTCAGAGAACTTTTAAACCCATTCAGAACTCATATCTGCTTTAAAATATTAAAAAATACTCTTGCTGAATTAAAATTATTTCGGCTGTTTGATTTAATCAATTAAGATTAAGTACATCATAACCCTGTACACAAAGATGCAATAGTCATAAATCACTAGACAGTCTAAATTAATTGCCACAGGTAGCACCCTGCCAATAGCACATATAATTACTTTTTTGTTGTACAGGGTGGAATATCAGAAAGTTGCTGCTAGCATTAATGAGAGAAAGAAGAATGAGTATATATGATAAAATGTCTAGAATGTTTGCAACTGTTCCAAAGCTGCCTTCCACTTGTGAACTACACTTTTCTAGGGTTTCATCTTCTATATCTATATTTATCCCTCACATCAAGCATAACTTTATTCTCTTTCTGATTGAACTGTGTCGTGGTTTAGCCGGCACCTCAGCCCCACACAGTCGCTCGCTCACTCCCCCACCGGTAGACGGGGGAGAGAATCAGAAGGGTAACGCTTGTGGGTTGGGATAAGAACAGTTTAATAATTAAAATTAAAAGAAATAACAACAGAAATGCGATGTAAGTAAAGGAGAACAACGAGAGGTGCGAAACTGGGGGGGGGGGGGGAATTAAACACTGAAACAAATCGCCCGCAACACAGCCGCTCACCGCCCGCCGACCCAACGCTGCACCACCTCCCGAGCCGCAACTGCTCCCCCTTAATATACTGGTCATGGTGTCACATGGTATGGCATGAACATGCCATTGGCCAGTCGGGGTCAGCCGCCCCCACCATGGCCCCACCCGTCCCAGCCCCCCCCGCCACGCAGCAGAGCTGGAAAGGTAGCCGACCCCCCACGGTGAGGAGGATTAACCCCTTCTCAGCCAAAACCAGCACAAACTGTCAATCCAATACCAATGAAACAATGTCTTCAGAGCCACAAACTGAAAAAGACAACTTTAGATAAACCCAGATCTATATGTTATTGATTCAGTAAAATGATCAGGAACAAAAGAAGGGACTTCTTTACTCTATAGAATAGTAGCAGGTTGAAGATATGAAGCTGGAAAAGAAATGCATCAGTCAAAATGGAAATTAATGTTCCTAACAGAAAAACCTATTAATAAAACTCAACAAGCTCAGATTTATGGTGAATTGAAATAAGCTGTATTCTTCACCCCTCCTTCCCAAGCATCAGCTGACGTAATACATGGCTGTACCATGTGCAGTCACAGCTGTATGGCTTTTCAGTTCAAAGCAGGGCTCTATCCTGCCTTCCATTTCTTATCTAAAATCCTTTTGAAATCAATTTAAAGGTTTCTATCAACTCCACTGTTGAATGGTCACATGGAATCTTGACTCATGGGAAACACAAACACTAAAAATTTCATAGGACTAGGATGTAAGATTCCAGCTCTTTATGATTTCAGTGAGATGGAAAAAAAACTCATGCTTGCTACTTATTTCCACTTTCATACATCTTGCCAAGGATAGACCTGAAAGATTAGCTCTGGCTGGAGACAGATATTAAATAAGTTTCCATATATTCATAGAATCATAGCATCATAGCATCATTTTGATTGGAAAAGACCTTTAAGATCATCGAGTCCAGCCATTAACCTAACACTGCCAAGTCTACCACTAAACCATGTCCCTAAGCACCACACCTACACATCTTTTAAATACCTCCATGCATGGTGACTCAACCACTTCTCTGGGCAGCCTGTTCCAGTGCTTGACAACCCTTTTGGTGAAGAAATTTTTCCTAATATCCAATCTAAACTTCCCCTGGTGCAGCTTGATGCCATTTCCCCTCAACCTATCACTTGTTACTTGGGAAAAGAGGTTGAGCCCACCTCACTGCAACCTCCTTTCAGGCAGTTGTAGAGAGCAGTAAGGTCTCCCCTCAGCCTCCTCTTCTTCAGATTATCAACCCCAGTTCCCTCAACATCTCCTTATAAGACCTGCTCTCCAGACCCTTCACCAGCTTCATTGCCCTTCTCTGGACATGCTCCAGCACCTCAATATCCTTCTTGTAGTGAGAGGCACAAGACTGAACACAGTACTCAAGGTGCAGCCTCACCAGTGCCGAACACAGGGGCACAATCACCTCCCTGCTCCTGCTGGCCACACTATTCCTGATACAAGCCAGGGTGCTGTTGGCCCTCTTGGCCACCTGAGCACACTGCTGGCTCATGTTCAGCTGGCTGTTGACCAACACCCCCAGGTCCTCCTTCGCTGGACAGCTCTCCAGCCACTCTTCCCCAAGCCTGTAGCATTGCATGGGGTTTGTGTGACCCAAGTGCAGGACCCGGCACTTGGCCTTGTTGAACCCCAAAAAATTGGCCTTGACCCATCGATCCAGCCTGTCCAGGCCCCTCTGTAGAGCCTTCCTGCCCTCAAGCAGATCAACACTCCCACCCAACTTAGTGTCATTAGCAGTTTTGGTGTAATATTGCACCTTGATCTTCTCCTATTGCTTCCTCTCGTGTTTGTTATGACCATTAATTTATAGGACAAAAAAAAGAAATAGAATCACAGAATAACTTTCACTGAAAGGCATCTCAGAGAGGGATGTTCAAACTCCAACTCAAAGCAGAGGTAACTTTGACTTTAGATCAGAATACATCCATGGATGGAGGTTCTGCAACCTATATGGGCAAACTTATTAAACTTTTATATGCAAACTACAATTTTGAGAATTTTAAAGGATCTTTGGAAGTAGCAATGAAACTTTAACTACAGTCAAGAAAATAATAACTGGGCACTCCCTGAATCAGGAAGGAAAGAGGTTTGCCTTGACTTGTGTCCTTGCTAGCAGGTTCTGTTTCCCTGTCTTATTCAACCTAAAGGAAAGACAAATGTTTCACATTTGATTAGTTGCTGGAAACAACACACACATATATGTCATATCTATACATATATACCTTTTCCTATCCCTACAGTCCCCATTCAGTAAAACAATTATGTATGTGCCTCTTATTACTCATTTCCTTCAAAAATGACTTGCATTTGATGTGTTGTGTTGAACTGAGATGGAGTTAAAGAAGTACTTGTGTGTTTTAGGGGGAAGTTGGTAGAAAATATTGTTGGAAGACAGAGATACGAACTCCAGGACCAAAACAGGCTTATTGGGAAAGATTTATTTAGTATTTTCTTTAAAAATAAGAAAGACCTTTGCTAAATGGTGATAAGAGGTTACCAAATAATGACAATGCTTTTACAACCCCTCTGCATTCAGCTTGGGGAGATACAAACAAACACTAACCAATGCAATGTTTTGGAGAAGCTGTTCCATATTTTTCTTTGCTTATCATAATTGCATATTACAGCTAACTGAAAACTTATCCAAGGTGTAAATGTAGCACTTTGAATTATTATTTTATCATTAATCGCAGCTATTATGACTACTTGTTTAACTATAAAAAGCAATTTTTGTGATTTTTTTCTCAAAATGAAATTTATTTCTAAACTCCACATTTTTACACAGGTGTGTGGTCCTGATTAAAGTGTAGATGAGAGAAAGGAGTTCTTCTTACCTTAAAATAGGTAGTTCAGCATATACAGTTACTAAACTTTTTCTTTACATGTGCAGAATCTGAACACCGTCTCAAAAGAGACATTGCAAACATAGAAGGACAAGAATTATTGACAGGTATAATTAATGTTCTGGGTAAACTACTGTATGAGAAATCACTGTGAAGATTAAAGACAGCATTTTCAAAACTGTAAGGTTATACATGTATAAGTAATATTTGCATTTATAAATTATTAAATATTCATATTGCAGGCACAGGAACTCTGAAGGAGACCCGTAGACAGATGATCCCAGAACTTTTTCATTCTCATATCTTAGAAATCTGCACAACATGTTGCAGTAGCTTGTACTTCTTTCCTGCTTTCACCAGTAACAGAAGGGTTAAAAAACTGGGTGCTCCATGGAGATTGGGGGAACTTAATGCAGAACTTGTGACATCCTAAATTTACTATTAAATGCTAATACAGAATAACCTTCCTCTCTGACTGTTTTTTTAAAAGGAAACTATTAGTATTCTAGTGCAATGTAAATACTCCAAGGCATGATAGTGTCCTAGGTTGTGAATCCACATCTGACAAAATGAGGGAATCCTCATCTTTATAGGACAGATATAAGCTTTAGTATTGAGTCAGAAGTTGCAGGCATTAACTGCAAAAGTCTCAAGGACAGCAAGATTGAAAAAAACTTATGTAGTATTTCCTAGATGTGTGAGACTAAGGAAGGGAAGGACACTTTCTATGACCTACGTTATTTTTAACTCTCATTTTGCTTCCATTCTATATTGTAGAACTTCTTTCCTTATCACTAGACAGATTTCAATCCCTGGGAAAAACATGAGGCAAGTCCTCTTGAAGGCCATTTCAGGGCCCTGAAGGAGTAACAAATGATTGGGAACAATGTGACTCTGGCAGCTTTAAACACCAACAGCATTCTGGGCAATGTTAACAGAAGCATAATCAGTAGGAGAGGTGAAATTATTCTGCTTTACTCTGTGGTTTTTAGACCGCATCCAGAGAGTTGCATCCAGTTTTCGGACCCCAATACAGGAAGAGGTTGATCAGCTGGATCGGGTTGAGCAGAGCACTTTTACCCTGCGAGGAAGAGCTGAGGGAGCTGGGCTTGTTCGGTCTGGAAAAGGGTCACTGCAGGAAATCTAACAGGAGTTCCCCAGCGCCTATGAGGGGGTTACTGAGAGGGTGAAGCCAGACTCTTTACTAAGGTGCACAGCAGAACAATGAGACAATGGTCATAAATTGATATGGGAAAGGTTACAACTGGATATAAGAAAAAAAATAATTATGAGGGTAATAACTGAAAATGGTTGCCCAAGAAGTTGTAGGTTCTCTGTCTTCAAAGGTTTTCAAATCCAACCATACAAAGTTCTGAGGCATCTGGTCCGAATTCAGTGTTGACTCTACTTTGAGCATGACTTTGGATTAGAGGTGTCCCAAAGTCCTTCCCAATATGAGTGATTCAGCAATTCCATAACTTTAATGGCAGCAGCCACTAGGAGAGTCCAGAAGCTGTGATAGACCAAATATTTAAGAAACTCATAGCTTCTAAGGAGTCATGCAGTGCATGTGGATAGCCCAGTGATGTTCAGGTTTTGGCTTCCTTCTCTGAGAGAGAACTGTTCCTCCAGCAAAGAGCAGGCAATTAATCCCATGATGGGATTTGACATTTTCCCAGCTAAATCAGAATGCAAATCACATCCATTGTAAGTGTCATTTGTTGCAGAGCTAGTACATTAAAGCTGGCTGTCCTGCTCTACTCTTAAGTCTCAGTGTTGTATTTTTCCTAGAAAGATGCCAAATTGATAAAAATCTGATTTTTCAGCACAGCTGTTCCAATTGAATTCTCATTGCTACAACCACATTAGGAAACAAAGGAGGTAAAATGGTTGGAAAATATTTTCTTTCCTACTTAATATCCAGATTGTTGGTGTGAAGGTCTCTAGTCTTTGTCTTGGCTTCCACTTGCAAACTGGGCATTGACATCTGCTAATCGCTAGCTTCTAAGGGAATTGAGTTTAAAACATACTGTATATACAGTGCCAAATTCACTGTGTGTCACAAAAGCGAGATTGTTTTCTTCCTCCTGTTTTGTATTTACAGCTAAAGCAAATTGGAAGGAAACTGGTGACTATCATGAACTGGAGAATAAGAACAACAATAGATATAATCAAATAACACTCCACTAATGGATCCAGTTGCAAAAAAAATGATTTAGCAGCTGCTGTCTCAGAGCATCTCCATAAGCCTCTTTTGATCCACAACTTTGGACTGTATATATAATAAGAAAGCTGTAAAAAACAAGCTTTATTAAAACTGTACTACATCCAGAATCCTGCAGCCAAAGGCACAAAAAAAGTACACCAGGGGCAGCTTGAACATGAGTATCCTGAAGCTACTTGTGGTATATTGAAGAACTGTGCATCAGGGTGCAGTGGGGTTCCTGGGAGTTAAATGAAAGATAAACTGCAAAGGATCCTTTATCTGCCAAGACCTGAGTTCAGCTTCCTGAGTTTTTCTTACAACAGCACAGCTGATGACATCACTAGACCCCAAACTAGAGCAGTGTGATTTTTCCTAGAATCTGGCCTCTACTGTGAGAAAATGAGGCAAACAGGCAGAAACTCCTGACTTCTAGTCACTGCTTTCTACACTTTGTGAATTTAGATTTGGTTCCCCTTTCTGTCTTTAAATCAGAGGAGAAGGCAATAGCTGACCCTGCAGAGGTGCTTTTGTGGTTAGTTAAAAGTGGAGCAAAAGTGAAGATCTTTGTGAATGCCAAAAGCCTGATTATTCTCCCCCCCACACAAACGTTAATCTGAAGTCACTGGAGTCTCTGGTGTCAAACTGCTATAAGCAATAGAAGTATCAAACTGTAACAGTTGTTATTGCCTTTAGTATATGGGAGGTTACAGACAGCTGCAGTGGAGGAGTTTGCTTACTGCAATTTTTTGTTTTACTCATTTGAATGTACTTTTTTACTGGAGTGTTTTGCCAAATGCAGCAGGGGCCTGCAATCCTTAAATGCTCTTTCAATCTAATGCTGGTGCACTAAAAAAGGGAAAAGTCTCCTCAGAAGCCCTGCTCTGTTTTGAAGACAGCATACTTACTCCTTTACCTGTCTGAGTCCTTCTTCTTACTCTTGAGTCAGCCAGCATGCTAACAGGACTTCTCTGCTTCTCCTGTGGGCAGTTAATGTTTGTGTTTGCCCTAGAAGTGGCTCTGTGAGCACAGAGAGTAGAATAAAACTCACCTAGTTAGGCACTGCCAAAATGTAGGGCACCTTTTTCTGGGGAGAGTGCGATCCAACATCATGGCAAAAATTTTCCTGTACAAGGCAAAGAAAGAAGTAAGACTGCTCCATGAGTAGGAAAAAAGCATATTAGTGAGTTTTCCTTTCTTCATTGACCTGTTGAGAATCTAGGAACCCACAACAGGGAAAACAGCCTATTTCATGTTTCTGTCAGTGACCTGTACTCTCGCAACTATGACAGAACGATAAGGCACTTCCATCTGCTCTGGATCTCTTGAGAAATGGGAGAGGCTGCCTCTCCCTTCCCCTGGGCCAGAACAATTAGTGGGATAAGAAAGGAGGATTCTTATAACTATTTCTAGGAAAACAATGAGATTCTGAGTTGCCGATTTCTTAAACTCTAGGTGAATGTTTTATGTCTGTTCACAGACTATTGGGCAGAATTATGTATTCTTTACATTTATCAGTTAAATTTACATAAGAATATGGTGTTTTGTCAACATCTAGGGGTCACTTTTAACCAACACACCCACTTGTCTGCTTTTATTAGGGCATCCCTGCCTACCTTAGCAATGTTATTCACGCTGAAGAGGATACGAAGCAGGCAAAGAGGATAGAAACCTCAGTGTGATGGACACCCTCAGGGCCAGTGCCCGGAGAGCACCAGCAGGCCTTACTGGCCTTGACCAGCCTCACCTGGGACCCCCATCCACCCCCTGCCCATAGGCTAAGGAGCTGCATGTCAGCCTAGGCCCAGGCCATCAGTCCTGGCCTGGGCCGTCACAGGTGTGCCTGTCCTGTGCCTGTCCTCAGCCTTGTCTCTGGTCTGGTTTCCTGGGTGATCCTTGGAGCTATGTTGGAGGTACCTTGTCTCTGACACCATTGCCAGATGGACGTCAGACTACACTGTGTGTTACCTCCAGCATGGCTGTAGTCCCATATCTTTTTGATGCCAGCGGGGCTCATGGAGGGGGGCAGGACCTGGCGCTGACAGGGGTTGTTAGTGAGCCTTGTTACCAGGCCCTGTCTCAGCCCCTGAGAGGATGTTCAGCCCCTGCAGGACTGTGCCTCATCAGTGAGGGCACAGACTACATGGGGTCACCCGCAGCTCCTGGCTTGTCTCCCTCATGGTGCAGCCACACCTTGCAGCACCATGACACTCAATGAGGAATGAAACCTTTCTCTTCTAAATTTAATCCCAGATCCCAACTTTAATTTAAAAAAATTTAAAAATAATATTAGGTAGACAAGAATGGATTATTTCCTTCAGTTGTTACTTATTCTGTCATTGTATCTCATTTAGTTTATGTTCAGTCTTGATTAATTAGATATTTCAGAGAAAAGTGGGTCTGCTGAGTGAAAAGCTGGTTATAATAACAGTGTAACCGTGATGTTTTATATTATGCCATCTATTCCTCTTGCCTCAAAAAAAAACCCAAAAGAAATTATCACTTTTAGTATTTCAGTTCATCAGCATTACATACATCACTGACATCACTTAGGTCTGATTTAGAGTCACGAGGCTTCACTTTCCATAGTGCCCTCAGCTTTGATCCCTTTTTATGGCCAGGCGCATTTTTCCTCATTAAATAAGAGGTATTTTCTACACTTTGTTAAATTAATGATATAAGATTCCTCTGTGTAATATATTAATGTAGATTATCCTGTACCAAAATGATCCATAAGAAAGCAGGTACAGAGCAATCATTTTCTCTATGAGTAGATAAAACATTAATGGCAATAAAATATTGAGTTTGATATCACTAGTTCTGCTATTGGTAAAAGCAAACTTTGCAAAACCATGGCATTACTTTCATTACCTGCTTATTCATTTTCAAATTTCACATGCCAAAAAAATCTCCTATTTCACCAACATTTCAACAATAAAAGAAAAAAATCCCAGTTAATTCATGTTTATTTATATTTTTTAATCTCAAATTTTACATTCAGTGAATATGTAGTTATTATGTTTATTTCCCTTCTTTAAGAAAGCAAATAGCTAAAGAGTGAAAAAAACCAGTTAATCTTTTGTATATGTCTTGAGGATAAAACTTATTAAGAGTTAAGTAGGTTTAGTCTGTTCAACTCTGATACATTTGTAAAAGCAGTGACCTATTAAGAAACTAATCCTGGTAATACTATGATTTATGGAAAAATCCTCTAAAATTTAATTCACAAAATAGATATTTTCCCAAAATTTTAACCATTTAATAAATGAGTACAATATTATCCCAATTATCAAGGTCTGTCAATACTTAAAATGCTGAACATTGGCTATAATTCTTTGTGAAATTCTATGGTCTTTTAAAACATATTCTGAGATGCAATCTAGTTTTTCTGCTAACTTTCGTGAGAGCAGATACTGACACTTCATTAAAATTCCATGTAACCTACTGCTGGCTTCATTCTACTAAATCTCATAGGACTTCTCCATAAAGGTTTTGTCATATCTTGTTAGGACCCACTATCTGATAAAGAAGAGTCTAGTGTTCCCACTTGTTCATATGTGCCTACTGGAGATGAACTGATGGTGTCAACTTGTACTGTAGTTGTGGGTAAATGTAAGATATTGTTTGTTGGTTTTGCAGTGGAAGTCTTGACTTTGAAACTCAATTTATCTGATGTACAAATTCTATAGTCAATTTCAGCTTTGAAACAACTTTTTTTGCAGAATAGTTTTTGCAGTAGTATAAATGAATGGGGTGGCTGGAAGAATTGCATATTTTGCATTACAGAAAGAAGATATTATTATGCATTTCCTAAAGCAGTCCTCCATAGACATGATAGTGTGGATTATGGTGTATATGCATTTCTCTCCGCTCCCCCCAGTGGAGAGAACTAAACCTTGTGCTTATTAGAATAACCTTTTAATGGGAAGATGTGTGTCAGTACTGACAAGCAACAAGCAGAATTTTTGGCAGGCTAAATACATAATCTACTGTTCTTGTAACTAAAAAAAATAGTTTTTTTTTTTAAATCCTCCTCTTTACACAGCATCAATTACTACATTTAGATAATTTTTTGCATTAGTCAAACTGAAATAATCAGATCTAATGGCCCATCTGTTCTTAAGTCAAAAATAGCACTTTCCACCAAAAATATGCATTAATACATGATATAAAAATGTCTACATTTAATTTAACTTGTAGGTGAGAAAATATGTTTCAGCAGCAAGGCAGATGAGCTCCATCCTTCAATTTATGTCAATTTAACTATTTTTTGCATTAATAATGGGGGATTTTTTTTCTTGTAATTTTATCTTTTCTTTAAGAATAATGATCCAAATGGGGTTTTTAGCCATTGAGCTAAGATTTCTTCCTTATTGATCTCCAGCAGCTATACTGACAACAGAGGGAGTTTTGCCAATAGCTACACCAGTTCCAGAGTTTCACTTATAAGCTATAACTAAACTACCTGTAATCTTCAACCAAGAAAATGTTGATTCTACTTCTGTTATCCATTTCCGTATCTTCATTTAACTTATTTTGTTTAGTGGGTTCACAGAAAACCAACCATTTGCTTTCTTGATATGAAGTTTTCAAAGTTACCCTGTAAGAAATCTTTGATTATAACAGGATAACTCTACTAGTGCTCTACACTAGACATATTTCATATAATAACATAATTTCTATAGTTATACAATTTTAATTGTTTAAGCCTCTGGCACTGGCTGAATTTGATTTCTAAATTCATAACAGTCCATTAAGATATTCCAGTGATTTTTTTTCCCTGCATCATATCACAACTTTGTTTTCTTCTTACTGAAAGAGAAAAATAAAATTCCAAACCTATGTATAAAAACAACAGCAAAAAAAAGTGCAATGCTATGAAACTGTTATATCAGGGTTGCCCGTTATGAAATTTGAATTGGAAACTACTACTGAAAGTAAAAACAAGTTGACTAGAATGGGTGCTAATTTGCAGGGGAGGAGGGTAGCCCTTTTCTTACAGCCATGCTGCATTTGTTGATGGTGAAGGAGGGTTAAGTCTGCTTCCACTTTTCCCTATAAATCTACAGCAAGTGAGAACGATGTCCTAAGAATGTATCTTTGCTTGAGAAAAGCTACCCAGAAGCACATTGCCTATGTGCTTCTTACCCATATTGTCCTGTACCACTTTGCTAAATACTGTAATCTAAGTTTTCCCTCTCATTTTTTATCTTCTTGCATTAGCTAAACCTGACTTAGAGCTTATGGATATTAGCAAACGCTAGTGATTTTATTCAATGGATGTACACGAGACATTCAAACCCAACTACACCATCCTGTTTTGACATTCAAGGAATTATAGTCCTCAGAAACTGTTCACACCTGTAAGCTTGTAACAGTTAGTTACTGGTGATTAAGGTGATAAAAGAACAATGTACCAAAGGTATTTAATTGAAATGGTATTGGGGAATGTTCTGAGAATTGGAATTGACAGAATTGCATTGGAACTTGATAATACAAACTGTTAAACAGTTATAACAGTCCCTTCAACAGTTTTGAGCCAGGCCAACTGGTGTTGTCCGAAATAATTTCAAAGTACAGTGTTGGAGTTAGCATAGGCCAAGGACCATTCTCACTCTGGATGCAGCTGTCCTCTTTTGGAGGGAAAAAGAGTTTAACTGTTTGGCCATGAGCTCTCTGGTGCCAGCTGAGTTTAATGCCAAAGAGCAGTTCCAGGCACATTTATTAGCATAGCTATAGCCAAAATAATCCAAGTATTGTACATTTTGGCTACTTGTTCCCATTCTCTTCCAGCCCACCGCTCACACTTTTAGTGCTCTGGAAGCAAGCAAAGGAGGTAGTATAAACTGGTTTCAATCCAAAGAGCAACACATCAACTTATACCTAAAATAAGCAACAGATTCTCCTTCTAAAGCAATTAACATGGTGGAGTAATAGATTTAAATTAATGTGCATCAGGCTATTACTGAAGCATTTCAGTGGAAGCATTTCTGGACTCTGAGGTCATCAAGGTCCTCCCAGAATTTTGTCTTGAGATCGTCAGGGTACTCCTCAGAATCCTTTGAGAAACATCAGGGTGCCTACTGCTGTCAGAAAAGGATAGCTACCTGAGTCCATGACTTCCAGCAAGCTCTAGCAGCTGCGAAAAAGCTCTGTCAGCTTTTTTTTCCCAGCTGACTCCTGATTAGGGAGGATCAAGCACCCTTTCAGCAGGTGCTAGAGAGAGTTTTACAGAAGTGCTGGCTTAGGATAGAGCTTCCAGAGGCGGAAGCAGCTAACAGAGGTGGCAGTTTTTGCAGAATGGAGACAGGACCTTTATTGAGGACAACATACCTGGGCTCAGTGGTGGTGACATGCCACAGGGCACAGTTCCAGCAGCTGCCGGAGCAGCTATCTCTGTAACATTAGAGTTATGGCCCAGATGGAGGACACATCGGAGGACACAGACCTGCAGGCTTGGGGCTGCAGGGGTGCCTGGGGCCTCTCACTGAGGCTGGGGTCAGGGGGCAAGTTGAGCTCCTTGTTTGCAGGAGGTTTACTCTGATGCGATGGTCTGTGTTGTCAAGGAAAGGAGTTGCAGGACGAGATAGGCAGACTTCACAGCACCAGACATGAGAAAGACGTTCACTGGATCTTCTCCAAAACCCTGCAGATACAAGAGCCTGAAAACCCAACTGGCAGAGGCAAAGGCAGAATCTGTACATATCTGGATGGGAAATGAAGACTTCCATGATGACCAAGGCTGCAAGCTTGTGACTTCTGGCTCCAAAAGAAGAGCTCCTGTTCCCCCTGAAAATCTGCAACTACAGAGCAGGTCAGTGCCCTTGTATGAGATGAGAGGCTGGGAGTGCTGTCAAACAAAACACCCAAGCTAGGTGAGCCTGAGCAGCAGGAGGAAGTAGTAGTAGCTCACATCTGCTAAGCTTACCTCTCCCCTAGGGAGATTTGCTGTTTATTAGTACTTAGATCCAGGACCTAGGGGAGAAGCTGCTGAGGCTGAATAGTTCTCGTACTACCACCCCCTCCTGCTCTTCCATGTGTGCACTGATACTTCCAGGAGGCACCTGGAGTATATCAAGTGTGACTATATGACTGGGAGCAAGAGCCAAGAGCATGGAAGCCCAGGTGGTTTTCTCCTTGATGCTTCTAGTGAGGGGAAAAGACTTTAGGAAGACTGGATGGATCCTACAGTCAACACCTGGTTACACACTGGAAGTGGACAACAGAGATTTGGCTTTTACAACTATGGAACCATTTTGAAGGACCATGGTGGAAAGACACAGGATCCATCTGACAAAGTAGTACAGAAGCACTTTTGCAAAAAGGCTGACCAGGCTGATGAGAAATGCTTTAAGCTAGGGACAATAAGGAAGGAAAACAACAGCCAATAGTAAACTGAGGAAGTGGTGGATCAGGCTGGGAAGCAAAGAGTACAGGGTAATTTCGAGGGGAGAGGCCTCATGATCAGTATTGCTGCAGTGATAACACAGCAGGGGACAAGCAAACCAGGAGGTATATGGAGTACATTGATGACAACTTCCTAACACAGGTGACTGACAAGAAATATCTCTGCTGGAGCTGGGACTTACAAACAAGGAAGGACTACCTGGGGATTGAAGTGTGGTAGCTGGGGAACTAGCTGGGGGGGGGTCAAGTGTGGTAGCAGTAACCATGAGATGGATCACAGGAGGAAGGAGCGAGGCAAAAAGGAGGATCACAACCTGGACTTCAAAAGAGCATGTCATTAGCCCGTTCAGGCATATGCTTAGGAGAACCCCACAGGATATGGTCCTGGAGAGAAGCGGGGTCCAGCAGAGCTGGTTGATTTTTCAAGAATCAGCTCCTCCAAACTCAAGAACAGTCCATCCCCATGTGCAGAAAAGCAAGCAAGGATGGCAGGAAGCTTCAATGGGTAAACAAGAAGTTACTGAAAAACATAAAAATGAAGCACATAAGAGGTGGGAGCAGGGTCAGGTGACTCAGAAAGGATATAGGGATATTTTCCAAGCATGTCAGGAAAGGATTAGGGAAGTCAAAACCCATCTGGAGATTTTCCTGGTAAGGGATATGAGGGGCAATAAGAAGGGCTTCAACAGCTGCATCACCAACAAAAGAAAGCCAAGGGAAAATGTGGAACCACTGCTGAATGGGACACAGGACCAGATGAAAAAGGACATGGAAAAAGCCAAAGAACTGTGTGTCTTTTTTCCTCAGTTTTTATTGGTAAAGCTAGCATTCCCTACAATCAGTAGAAAAGTCTGAAGCAAGGAAGACTCCTTGGTGGAGGAAAATCAGATAAGGGAACACTTAAAAAATCCTGGATGAGTACTGAGAAAGCTGGCCAATGTCATTGTGAGGCCACTCTTGATGATATTCCCAGAGCACCCTCCTAAGAAAGTTGATGAAATATAAGCTATATAAGGAGACAGTGAGGAGGACTGAAAACAACATGAAAAGCCAGACTCTTCTCAGTGGTGCCCAGTGATAGCACAAGAGGCAATGGACACAAACCGAAATACAGGAAACTATTTTTCTGCCACTGTACCAAGTAATATCCATGGAAGAGCAATTACTAATGTATTCATTATATTTTTTCCTACTTAAAGAGTGAACACACATCAATGGCAAGAGTATATTGGTATCTGTTAATGTTAGCTCATTGACATATTCATTTTTCTGCTCCTGAAAACCTTATCCTAATGATGGGTGAACATCAAAAGAAGTTCAATATTGTAAGCAGTATTGATAAATGTGTGGTAGCTTAGACAGTTTGACTTAAGTAATTTCTTTTTTGTACAACACCATGCAACCAATAGTTGTCTATTTCGTGACCTTTCCCTTTGTTTTTAATGCATGCATTCACCATCTCTGAAGCCCAATGTTTCTTTAAATCTTTCCTGTCAACTTATTTTTATTTACTTCTTTCTGGATCAGCTTGGAGATCATTACTCTGTCCATCATGGAGATCATGACTCTGTCCACCATGTTACAGCATATGAAACAGAAGGTTGTAGTGTTTGTTCTTGCACAGGAAGGTGTTGTGGGAACTAGATTATTACATCATGAGTTGTTCAGCGTGGGCCAGTCACTGACTCTGCAAATTGGTTTAGGTGCTTATTTTTATGTAGACATGCGACCTATGTCTCCGTGCAAAATTACTTAGTTTCCCTTAGATGTCCCTTACATATGTTCATTATTACATTACTGATAACCAACAATTTCTTAAAGAACCATTGGTAGTAGTTAATCTGATTGTCTGACCAACAGTATTGGTTATTCATTTTCATTTTATGTTTGCAAATAAATAAATAAAAATGCAATAATGAAACTTCACCAGATATAAAATCATATGCACCAGGGGAACGAAAAAGACCTGCTTCTTTCTGATATTGTACAGAGGAACTGAAGACTAATCTTTAAGCACTGATCTCCCCATTAATAAATGATGAAACCCCTGTCTATAGAGAAATCCATTATTATTGAACATAATATTCAAACTGAAGATATTGGAAATTAGTTGTCTTCATTAAATGCAGAGAAGAAATAAAATTTTATGTCTTCTTAGTATTAACCTAATCATAAGTTATACTTTTTTCCCTTTCTATTCAGCTACATCATTCTTATTTTCTTTAATATTCAATTTCTGTATTATTCATGGTAAACGGAGTATTTCCTTTCAATGTGTTTATTGTTATATCTTTCACTATTTTGTACCTGCACCTGTTTTAATAACGAAGAATTAAAATTGTGTAACTTTTACTCTTTACAATATTTTGATTGACAACTTCAGTATTTATGTTTGATTAATACATTGACAGGAAAGAAGGATGGGAGTTTTAACCAAAACCATTATGCATAGGTCAGAGATCAGAAAACACGTAGAGGCAAACCAAGACTTTATTATAATTAATGAATTATTCCTCCTTTTGCACTCTTCTTTGTTCCTAGCAACATGTGTCAAATAGCATGAAAGCAGCAAAATTTGTTATTCTGTCTCTGATTTATTGTCCTGGTTTCAGCTGGGATAGAGTTACATTTCTTCATAGTAGCTAGTATGGGGCTATGTTTTGGAGTTTTGCTGGAAACAGCGGTGATAATGTGGAGATGTTTTAGTTGTTGCTAAGTAGCGCTTACACTGGTCAAGGACTTTTTCAGCTCCCCGTGCTCTGCCGGGTGCACAAGAAGCTGGGAGGGGGCACAGCCGGGACAGCTGACCCCAACTGACCAATGGGATATCCCGTACCATATAACGTCATGCTCAGTGTATAACCCTGGGGGAAGAAGCAGGAAGGGGGGACGTTTGGAGTGATGGCGTTTGTCTTCCCAAGTAACCGTTACGCGTGATGGAGCCCTGCTTTGGTGGGGATGTCTGAGCACCTGCCTGCCCGTGGGAAGGAGTGAATGAATTCCTTGTTTTGCTTTGCTTCTATTCAGTTCATCCTGGGAAGGGGTGGAGAAAAGCACCTTTAAGTCCATACTGAGATAGAACAGTTTGTTGTAATGAATTTACCATATAATAATTTGAAACCACAGGAAAAAATTGTCTAGAGGATGAATAAATTCCTTGAATGGGAAGTTCTTGCACATTTAAACTAAGGACAAATGTTTTAAAAGGGAAATTTTCTGTATTTCCTGGCCTACAAATAAATCACTGGTAAAACTAAAGTAATTATTTTGTAATCTCTACTTTAAAGACTTGTATTTTTCATTAATCTTCTTTGTGGTCCTGCAATAGTAACATCTAAAAGTCTCTTCCTTTTAAAGGGGAAAATAATAACCAAAATGCTAATGCCACTCTCCTGTTCAAACTGTCATAATCAGCCCACTCCTATTGTGCAAATCTAACTTCTATGGGAATAGAGTTGTCAAATGAGAAAGTTATTACAGAATACTCACATAAAAAAAAACTTTGAAAAGAAACTTTCTATGCACACAGTAGAAATCACAAGTTATCTAACATATAAATCAGCTTTCATCAGCTCTAATCAAGATGATTCATTCCTGATGTAAACTAAAATTGTAACTCCAGTGCTTGATGAATGTGATCACTCAGTGTGTAATGAAGTCAAGCTTCTCTGAGCTTCAGTTTTTAAGTGGTATTTCTAATACTTTTGTTCATAAATCTAAAACATTTCTTAAAGCATATTTGGCTGCTGGGTTTTTTATTCAAGGAGAAGAATGTTACCAAATTATATATATTTAGTATGCCTCCAGTAAACTAAAGGATCTTGAAAAACAACTGCATATACAACCTACTACAAAGAAGCCTTGGGTGTTTTATCAAAAAGTTTTTTCAGGAGATGAAAATGCTGAACTACAGAGGTACAACACAAGCAGGAAGAAAGCAGTGCATAGTCAGAACATCACACTAAACAGAGAGGAGCAGGCTGTGTGAACACCATAGTATCACACATTTCTTGTGATGAATGAGTTTCTTTCAGCATGGAAACCTAACTGTAGAGTTATAGTGTAATTTAGACTGGAAGGGGTATCTACATCTTCTGTTCCAACCCACCACCTGCAGGGCCAACTTAGATCAGATTGCTCAGGGCTTGACCAGGAAAGTTTTGAATATTTCCAACAGTGGGGCCTCCACTGCTCTGGGCCCCTGTTGCAGTGTCTGACCACACTCACAGTGATTTTTTTTTTTTTTATATATATATCTTATTTAAATGTTCCTTGTAGCAAGGTGTGTTTGTTAACTGTCATCCTGCTCCTGCCTACCTCTATGCAAAGTCTGGCTCTGTCTTCCGTAGGCCTTCCCATTAGGTAGTTGTAGACAGCAATAAAATCCCCCTGAGCTGCCTCTTCTCTAGGCTGAACAAACCCTATTCCCTGAGCCTCTCCCAGTATGCCATGTGCTCCAGCCCCATGACCACCTTGGTGGCTCTTCACTTGATTCAAACCAGTGCGCCAATGTCTTTTTTTGTACCAGAGAGTCCAAACCTGGACACAGTGCTCCAGCTGTGATCTCACAAGTGACACATTTGAAGCACAGTTTCAAAATACTGAAAAAGAAACTCAGTGCGATTTAAACTTTCTCAGAAAAGTCTTTGTTTAAGCCTAAGAAATCCCCATTAAAAAAGAACAGATTGCAGCTACCCAAAATAAACCACACAGTGTCATCATTTTGAAAAATTATTGAAACTTGAGTTTTTGTATTCAGTATGAATCTCTGCAGTCACTTATTAATTTTCAGTTGCCCTGAATTTATATTATTATTATTAAAACACCAAACACTTGCTTTCTGAATACATTTCATAATCTTTTCTTGTAGGAAATAGTTTGTTGTATGTGACTATGTGGGAGATGCATACACAGAAAAAGGGAATTATCCTTTTTTAGATGTTTGAAGGAAGCTAGAATATCTATATGGGGTACAATACAGTGTTTTGTTATGTATTCAAGCAGTGTAGCTCAAAATACAGGGAGGTCTCTTTATTTACCTTAGGGCGTAGATCTGCAGATCTTTGGAAAGTAGATATTTACAATTGTTCTTCTTTTGATAAATGGAGTTTGGTGGGAGGTTTTTTGCTTGTTTTCTTTTCTTTAAAGAATAAAAAACCAACCATCTGGAGAATGGAGTGTATAATGGTTTAGTGGTTAGAATACTCACTCATAGAGCTAAAGAATTGGATTTTAAGCCCTTCTCTGACTGATGAGGTTCAAATCCACAGACCAGAGTCTGCTGAGACAGTGTCCCAACCATCTGAGTACCATCCATTCTGGATGACAGAGTGAAGAGCACATTCCACCTTTCCTGAAGTTGTTTTCTTCCATTGTGAGGAAAGAATATACTGGGTCAGAGAAAGAGCATGTGAGGAAGCCTGACTCTGTAACATAATACACAGCAAAGGATTTGGATCCCAAAAGGGTTTCTGTGTCTTGCATTAGACAGATATTAAATAATATGAACTGAATATAATGCCTAGAGCTGAGACCAGAATACAGTACTCTTCCTCCCAGAATGAGCACTCTAACCACATTGGATACAACTTATATATTTCTATGCTAATTTGAAAACAGACCATTGTTTTCCATGCTGTTCCTGGGGACTATTCAAAGAAACAATTTGAGAATTCTGGAGTTAATAATTCTGAACCATGAAATGTCCAAGCAGAGCTGGACAAACAACTCAAAGTATGTAAGAGTCCACCTTCATGTCAAGAGAATATAAATAGAAGAAAATTATAATAGATTATTGTTCTCTAATAATTTCCTAAATCTGATGTTTAATTTATGAAGAGTCTTGACCAAGTTCAGGAAACCAGTCTGTGGGAGTCATATGCCTCAGTGGCTTCTTACCCATTTTACAAACTGCGATCAGTATTTAGGGTATTTTCCAGAGGGAAAAAGAAAAAAATCGTCATCTAGGTCTTCTTCTGTTGACTCTAAAAGTAGGAGGGAGAGGTGAGTTGTGAAACCAGTGCAGATCCCATGTATTGACCCATGAAATAAGCAAGCCAAAAATTGAGTCGAGGAAGCTATCTCTAAGAAAAGCAAATACTCTGAAGGCTTGAATTCAGAAAGAATTTTAATGAAAACATTTACTATGGATCACAGCAAATGCTGTGTGAAGCAAACACGTCATACATACATGAAGCCCTTATAAATGGACCAATAAGGAAGGTACACTGTTTGCTGAAATTTATAGATCCTGAGATATTAAAAAAGCTAACTAGTGGCCAGACAGTTAGGGATAAACCTTATTCAAACATTAGATGTGAAGCCGTGAATCAGGATGATATTAACTGTGCTTACAGCTGGAAATCTCATCATAAGCAAGAACTAAAGTTCCAAGGAACGCTGATAAAAGAGCCCTTTTTTTATCATTCAGTCTCCAGTGTGAATTTTTATTCACACAAATGTAGCAGATGGATGTTCTTAATTTGTTGCAGAGTTTCTGGGCAGATTATATCCAATTTGTGCCTAATTTTCTTTCCCCCCTGTTAGGCGGACCGCCCCATCTTCTACCTAGTAATTAAACTGATTCTTTGTGAATAAGGAAGAAAGTTCATTCACTTGAAATCTTATTATCACTTCCTTTGATTATTCTTCGCTTAATCTCTTCATCTAACTTCATCTAACTAAATGTCTTAATTCTAAACGCATAATTTATAAGGCAAAAAGCTTATATTGCTTTAAATCATTCCGAGATGTTCAGAAGTTCCTAAACGTTACCACATCCCCTGTAGTTTGCCTTTGATATACTTCCTACTTGCTGTCTCTGGTAAGAACAGTCTTTCTGTTCTGTATTTGCACAGCACTGATGAAAACAGGGATTTGGACCACCACAGGGTCATCTAAATACTGGTAAAAAGATCTAAAATACATCAAAGATTTAAATTCTGAAAATAATCACACAATTTGTCTCCAAAGATATTCTCCAAAGACCATCCTCCAAAGACATACAGCTTAGAGATGTTTTTGGAGTATCACAAACATTGAAAAAGTCATAAACCCATCTTTTATGGTACTTATAGCATTTCCCATTCTGTGACAGCACAGAAACCAAAAAGGGAAAAGAACAAGCAAGTTAATACATAGATTCATAGATTCATAGAATCATAGAATCAGGGAAGCATTAAGGTTGGAAAAGACCTCCAAGATCATCAAGTCCAACCGTCAATCCAACAATACCATGTCTCCTAAACCATGCCCTGAAGTGCCACGTCTACACATCTTTTAAATACCTCCAGGGATGTATACACTTCATAATATTTATGTTTATGCTATTCTGAGACAAGTTCCTCACTCCAATTGGTTTCTGCTCAGCTGCAGTCATAGTGGCCAAAAAAAATCAGAGCAGAGCTTTGTGCCTCAGTCTTTCCTTGCCTTGTGGAGTACTCCAAGACTGGAGAACAGGCTGAAATAGATCACAGACTTAGTTTCTTCTTTCAGCACCAGGCAATAAGAACAAACATTGTTGACTGCAACTAATTGTGAGTGGAATTACTCCCTCAGAAAACATTACTGCTAACAACATCATGCTATGATTCCAACATGCACTGAACAAGAGGCTAGAGTAGGATTTACAAATTCTGAGTTATAATTCCCTTTCTATCAGAAATTCACAATGTGTACTCAGAAAAATAATGTAACCTCTGTTGGTTGTCTATGACCACTCCTACCTTTAGCTTTGCCTTTCTTCTAGTTAGCAAGCTTTATCTCTCCCATTCCATGCCTGACACAAAGCGATAATGTTTTTAGCTGAAGCTTGCCAGTGCTACTGTAATGCATCAAGATAAGCAGTTTTGTACAACGTATTTATCTTCAACTGAATTAACGTACTGATAAAATATACCAGCCTACCTGTTCAGATAGGTCTACTTTAAGTACCATGCAATTTAACTGATCAATTTCCATGAAGTCTTTAATTTACAAGTTTTGACCAATAACAATTATGTAGTATACTGTCATCACTGTTTATGCTTCAGTACTTCTTTAATATAATAATCTAATAAATACTGTGTTGATATCCTGTTTAAAATTGCTTACTGTAACAATGCAGTTAGTGGCAATGGCAGGAGAGATGATGTTCGCAGAAGGAAAGAGCTAATTACGATGAAACAGCTTGTGGCAATGTAGCCTTCCTGCAGTATACATATTTTACATAAAAGTATACTTTTTATTCATTTCAAGGATTTTGCTGGAGGAAGCCTGTAAGTTATTCTTAAAGACAGTGGAGAAGCTTCCACTTCTAAGGTTTCCCAGGGCAGAGTTTCTAAAAGCATATGTTCATCCTTTAGTACAGCTCCTAGTACTGAATATCTTCTTGGCATTTTACTACCTTCTTTTCCACTCCACTCATTTTAACAAAAGAGGTGTAGTGTTTAAATGGAATTGCCTGGATTTCAATTACTACTCATTGCCTCTTGTCTCCATTTTGAATTCCACCATCTCATGGTCGCTGTGGCCAAGGTTGCCCTGAACTTTCAGTCCCCAACTAGTTCTTCCTTATTTGTAAGTCCCAGCTCCAGCAGAGCTGTTTCTTTCGCCAGCTCCTCAATCTCCTAGGTTAAGAAGTTGTGACTAATGCCTTCCAGAAATCTCCTGGGCTGCTTGGGCCCCTCTGTATTATTGTTCAAGCAGACCTCAGGAAGGCTTAAGACCCTCCATGAAAACCAGGTCTTGTGAATGAGAGGCTTCTCCCAGCTGTCTGCAGAAGGCCTTATCTGCTTCTTCCTGATCAGGCAGTCTGCAGCAGATATCCACCACAGTGCCACCCCAATTGGTGCCCTTCTATCCTGAACCAGATGCTTTCATCTGGTTCATCATCCTTCCCCAGACAGAGCTCCATACATTCCCGCTGTTCCCTCACATCAAGGGTAATTTTCCCCTCCTCGCTGTCCCAGCCTATTCTTCCTAAAAAGCCATTATCCATCCATGGAAGTACTCCATGTAAACTATCCACCACACCTCTGTGATCCCTATAAGATCACAGCCCTGCAACTGCAGACCAACCCCTGGTTACTCCTCTTTGTTCCCCATGAGGCAAGAATCAGTGTACAGGCACTTCACAGAGGCATGCAGTCATGATGATTTTGCAGAAACTGAAGATGTTGAACAAGATCAGACCCAGCATTGACCCCTGGGGGTACTGGTAATGACCAGCCTCCAACTAGACTTCATGCCGCTGACCACCCCCCCTCTGGGCCTGACAATTCCGCCAGTGTTCAAGCCACCTCACCATCTGCCCATCCAGTCCATACTTCGTCATCTTCTCTGTGAGGATCTTATGGGATACAGCATCAAAAGCCTTACTGAAATCAAGGTAGACAATAGCCACTGCTCTCTCCTAGTCCACCAAGACAGTAATTTCATTGTAGAAAGTCATCAGGCTGGTCAAGCATGACTTCCCCTTTGCGAACCCATACTGACTATTCTCAACTGCCTTTTCGTCCTTCATGTGCCTGAAAAACAACTGCAGGATTAGCTCAGAAGTCTGGAAGAAAGGTTATGAACATATACTTAGAAATGGCTTTTAATGGATCTGGGGCTATTCTTCTGTTTCCAACTAGATTTTAGAAGAATAAAACCTAGAAAGCAAAAGGACAGAGTAGTTTAAAACTCCATCTCATTGTGTATTGTGTGACTTTAGCAGTTCATTTAGCTTCCACAGGACAGACTAAGAACAGTTACACAGCTGAGTCCAGCATGTCAATCCCGACTGCCAAAAGTACAAATTAAAACATACAAACCTAATCCAAAGTAAACTATAGAGATGTATTTCCAGCATGAAATGTGCACATATACAAACCAAAGACTGTTTGAGACTTCCACGCTCCCACCATCTGACCATTGCCAGTGGAATAATTTTCTGGGAGTACAAAAAAAGGATCAAGGGACCAGTGCTGGGTGTGGGTGATGATTAGGTTGCACGCTTGGTTGTCTGTTGCAGAGCAGTATTTAAGATACGATCCCAACACAGGTATCTCACTAACATCTGACCTGCCTTGGGATGCTTTTAGCTTGTTTTGGCTGAGGTCACAGCCTCAGATACCAAGCCTATTTTAAACTTGAAAGTGTTTAGATTGGTTTTTAAGATAAAAGTTTCCATTGTCCAGCCTTCTGTGCTGTCAGTGATATGTGCAGATTGTTATAATACAGGCATTCACAGGTCATGCCTGAGCTTTACAGATTGGGAAAAGATTACTATCCACTCAAATTACAATCAATTCTGTATTGAGGCTGAACACTGAAACAACAACTGTACCAAAAATGCAACTTTTCAGGTGCTGACCAACATGATATGGACAGTAGGACTAAGTACACAGCTGGGGACAAGAACCTCTTTGGCTACCCCTAAATAAAGCAATTTTTACTAGACAGACTCCTAAGGCTCTAACAATATTTACCCTCACAGAAGTTCCCACAAAGTAAGGGAACGCTGTTAGCCCTATTTCTCAAGGGGAACTGAGGAACAGAGGGGTTAAACAATTTGTTCCAAGGCACACAGGAAATCTGTGTGCAGAACAGGAAATTAAATGCAGGCATCTGAAGTCCCAGCCCATTATTTTACTCACTTCCTTGTAAAAATGATCTCTCACCATTTTCACCAAAGTAGGTATAAATTAAAATCCCGTCCTTTCTTCTAATCTGGGAAGTTCTTATACAGCTGCAGTGCACACATGCTTCTAGCTTAATGAAGATGAGGGAAAATTCTGGGACACTAAATCTTTCCTTGCTTTCTTTGATAATTTTCATTATCCTAATGAATTTTTCTTGTAAAATGCTGAAATGCTGAATTTAGTTTTCAGTTCCATTTACCTCCCCTTATGACTTTCTTTGTTTTACCTTTACCTTGAAGCTTGGCATTATTGTTCACAGATTTGCTCATGAAAGTGAAAAGTAAACAGACATTATGCCAAAAGGCAACATTTCAAAATTCCCTCATTAACACCGTATTTGAAAGAAAATCAATTTCATACTTTATTCGCAAACACAGGGTGAAATTATTTAAATTCTGTTATTCTTTTCTTTTAATTTTTCTTTCCAACCTTAGTTGTATAATATAGTGGGGGGTTAAATGATTTTTAGAGTATTTGCCATCCAGGTCTTCAGTCTTTTTTTTTTAGGTTCTAGTACCTCCTTTCTATTTATGTGTTTTCTACCAGAGTCCAACATTTCATTCCAGACTTTTGTTGTGTGGGTATCCGGTGCAGTCAGTGGACCTCTGGTTTTGATTCCTCAAAGCATTTAATCATCTATCCAACCAATTTAAAGTGTTTAAGTCCCTTCAGGATTAAGTTAAACTGAAGCACAAGACAAATGTTTTTGCCAGACCATGCTATCCCTTCATCTTTGTACTCAACCATGTACATTGATTTATGTCAAAGACTTCAAACTTGGCCTGATTTTTATGTTCACTAGAGATCCATCGAACAAATAACGTTTTACAAGAAAATGAGATGGAGTTTCAAAGCTTTGAATGTTTCAGTAAGACCAATATTGATGTTGAAATAACTAAATCTTTTCAATTTATTTATGTATTTATCAATCCAAAGAACAGATCAGACCATTGGCTTGGTATTAGACCAAAAGTACAAATTTCTGACCAAAACAAATACGTTCTTGTACAAGCAGCTGTCAAGGTAGATTACAAAGAAAACTGAATTTCAGCTTTAACTACTCTGATCAATATATTGGTTCTATGAATTTGTTCTCATGGAGTTGCTGAGATTTTAAATTTACATCTCAAATGTTGGGTATTTCCACTAGTATCCTAATTTGGAAACTGAGGCCAGAATTCTTAGAGGGCTTTTTTTTTTAAATTGCAGTGCTTTCTATTCTTATTCTTGTTGGAAATACTACAGAAAGAACTTGTTGCGCAGTGTTTGTGACTCTTAATTGTTTGCTTACAGCAACATATAGAAGCCTAGCTGCAAAGAGAGCCCCCTGACAGTGGGAGATGCATAATAACAGACAGCTTCTCTTTTTCTTCTTGTAGAGGAATGAGAGATTCATAGAGGTAAAAAAAAAAAAAAAAAAAAAAAATACCAACAACCAAACAATCAAAAAAAAGAACCCAAAAGAAAACCAACAATAAAAAATACCCAACCAACTCCAAGAGAAAGAATAATGCCATGCAGTCACCTACAAGAAGGTAGTATTTGTTTCCAGCCCTCCTTTCAGGACTGTGAATTTTACTTTTACCAGTCATGGGATAGCACTAACTACGGTACAACAAATCACATAGAATAGGTAACTGCCTAAGAGGCAGACGATGGATCCTTCATGGGGGAAGTTTTAGGCTCACTAAGCTGAAGAGTGAATCCAAATTCCTACCTCTCAGATGAATGCACTAACCTATTGTGACATGAAGACAAGCATCAGTGGCATCGATGCCTTTAAAACAAGACCTTATTCTTTCAAAGAGCAGTTGTAGGCATCTACCTTTAGAAGAGAATTCTGCACTCAAAATGCCTGCCAGAAGCAATGAAAAAGACTGAAATTCCATATGCAATCTTATGCTCAGCATTAACAATACCTCTAGGGATATTCTCCTGTCCACTTCAACTTGATCCTTCGCCTTTTTACTGTCAAGATTTCTTTAATATTTTTCCTCTTGCATCTAATTTTCTTGTTGCACTGTGTAGTTATATTTTCAGCTCCAGGTTTTAAAGCTTAATCTGAGGCCAGGAGCTTAAAATTTAGGTATTGCAGCACTGAACTTAAAAGCTCCACATCCCTTTATTTGGTTGAGTCCTAAGTGAATTCCCTAGGATCAGCAAGAAAATCTACAGCAAAGCCAAAAACTGAATATCAATCCCAAGGAATTTATTTCAGAGCCTTAGGCAAAAGGCCATTGTTCCTATCACTGTAGGTTAAAGATTCTAGTCCAAGCTGGAAAAGGGAAGTGGGGAAAAAATACCTCTCTAACCACTTTCAAAGAGTAGTCAAAGGGATCCTAAAAGCAAGCAAAGCTGCATGGTGATCTTTAGTTTTTCACCCATCCTTGATTTTTCAGTATATATGAGAGCTTCACAACTGGGAGCAATTATGGACAAAAATTATTACATGATGTATGACTCAACATACAAATGATCTTTGGGAAAGGAGGTTCTTCAAAAGCAGCTTTTACTTATGGAACAGTATCAAAAGCACTGCATGGTTTGATTGTTGGGGGAATTATATACTGGTATGTGACACCTTTGGGAAAAGTTCTGAAAAGTAGGTCAGGTACCATGAGTCTTAGCAGACTGGTTACTTATTCATTGGGATCAGCTGTTCTGAGCTTCAGGAAGTTCAGGTCTCAGCAGCTGCTGTGTAATCAGGGCGCAAAATGCTTTACAATGGCTGACTATAAAAAATTGGAATTGATTGAGAGGGCCTGAGTTATTGTCCTCCTGTGATTGCAATATGCAGCATATAGAAAATTCTCTCATGCTTAAATCTTTCCTTTATATTTCTAGTGTTCATGAAATTAGTTTTAAACCACTAAGGGTTTCTTCCCTCCTCCCCATCTCCCCACAATAATTTCTGGTTCTAATTTGAAGGGGTTTTTTTTAATAAATATGTTTTAGATGAATTTAGTGCTTGTGAAAGTTGCCAGCCTATTTGATCCTGGACTGGGGGGAGGGCAGACCTTAAGCATTGGAAAGAACTAGGACCTCACATGAGGAAGAGGCCTAGAAAGCAACTGATAACCCATGAAAAAGAATAGCATTGCAGGGTAAGGCAGCTGATAAGCTGATCAAAACAAAGCTGAAAATCCTGTCTGCCTCAAGAAGGATCCTAAGGAGTCAATGGATGTCCAATATAGCAATGCACATCAGACCACCACTCTGGAAGACCACTTGATCTGAAAATAGAGCTGAAATACTATGACTGCCAAAGACCACTTCTCTGGTGAAGGGCAAGAGGAGGAATCTGAAGGAGGGTGGGTAAGAATCTGCCCCTACTTTTGGGTTTGTCAGTTGTCAGTGTTCCTTAAATCCCAGTGAGGACCGCCCCCTACACACCCCTCTTCTCATCCCTACAGTTTGCCCAAAGTCCAACTTAAAAAGTCAGCTTAAATATTGTGAGAAATATCACTGAGATCCTTTTTCTGCTGAGGAAAGTTGTTGATTCATAATAAGGAAGTGGAGAAAGTCCATTTTGGTTGTGCATGTTTATGTCGTAAAGACACCAAACTGGCAAAATCAAATGGAAACAAAAAAAAGATATTTAGCACTAGCCAGCTATAGAGCCATCATGGAAGTCATCACATGGGCATACATAACACCTCTTGTGCAAGGATGTCCATTATCTTTGAACAGGTAGGAAAAAAACAGTACAGTTTCCCATTTTAATGAATATAGAAGAGACCTGTAGGTCATTAGATTTGGCTCAGGTTATATATCCGGTTATTAGCAGCACAAGAATGGGAAGCTGGGGAGAAATCCTAACACTACTGGAATTATTGGGAGACTTGCCATTTTCATCATGAGGGTCAAAGTTTTATATTCATATGTCTTTCCATGATTTAATGACAAAACAATTCTTTTTATTCAGCTCCCTCTCTAAGCACAATAGCAGACAGCCCCATAAGTATCTTAAAATTGTTTCTTTCGTACATTAATCATAATTTACATTGACATCTTAACTTGCCTATGCTTACACATCCAACTACTCATAGAGCACCCATTATCACTCCTTCTGATTACCTTCTGTGTTAAAATTTGACAGAAATTAGAAAGGTCTACTTATCGCCAGAAGCTATACACATATAATCCGAGAAGTCTTTGCCATGTCATGCCCATAGTTGTTTTCCTTCCCTGTGAATAAGAGAGGCTAGGCTGGGTAAGAAAAAGGGTAAACACAAACCAGTTCTTTCTTTGTTTCTTAGGCTTGTCATATACATGTTGCCTTACTTATAAAAAGGGAGAAAAGAGAGTAACAAGAGACACAAAGATGTGCAAAGGAAGTGTCTAGCAACCTGGTCCTGATTTCTCATGGTGTTATAAAGGCGCATATGGTGGCCCTATGGCAGTAGTTCAGTTAATGCATCCTGACAGAGCCCTTTCCGTTGGTGCTTGAAACTAAGACATCAGCTCTACATCAGAATGACATGCCCACAGAGTCAGGCAAACCTTGCAGGTTTTTATTCTTGTGACTACTTTTTATTTAATCCTATATCCTTTACAAGTGTGTTTGCCTTTCCTGCTTCAAATATGCATTAGTCGTTATATACAAAACAGTACTCTCTACCCTTTTAATAAGCCTAGCCTTCTTTTTTTTGAGTAGAAATTCCAAGACTGGCAAATAACTAAAATTGGGCACCCATCTGGCTTCCAAAACTTCGATATATTTTATTTCTATGAGATTTCCTACTCCCTACACATGAAATGTTTTGAGAGGAAAGCACTCCTTAAAATATTTATTGCATTTTCACCAGTCCCTTCTTATATTCTTCTGCTTTTTCAGCTTGTTAGGTGAGAAAATTATCAACAAACCCGGAAGTTAATCAACTTATTATTGTCACATAGAGTTTGCTTGTAGGGGCAGAGATCCAAAAGAGGGAGCTGAACAGAAGAGGTATAAGTACTAAGTGGGGGCAATTCATCTCCTGTGCTGCCAGGATTTATTTGTTTGTTTATTTAATTGCCAGATATTTAATATCATATCTCATTAAGTGCTGCTGACAATGATACTTGAATCATATTGGTAGGATTTAATTAATAAATAAGCATTGTAAGAAGTGTGTGAAAGTTGGCTTAAGACAATCATATGTATTTGGACCTTAGAAATATTGTGTGAAGTGCAGAGAACCAGGAAGCAAAACAACATGGGAGATTAAAAGGTAATTCATGATGTAGAAGAACCCTAAAGTTATTCTTGGCATTTCTAGAGTTCCAAAAACCAAAGTCAACCTCAGGACAAAGTGAGACATTGACTGAATGGTCTACTGGCTGCTCCAGATATGTGGGGGGAAAAAAAGAATTTAGGCACATTCGGTGGGAGGATATTTTGCTACTTCCAGCTCCCAGTATTTGAGTATTTGCCAACTATTTAGTAAAAAAGAAAAAATAAAAAAACCCTTAAACAAACAAGAACAACAAACCCAGACAAAAACAACAGAAACTTTGGAGATGCTGAGCACAAGGATTCCTATAAAGGTGGCAGTTGTTGTGTCACATAAATGTCAGCACAGTGCCCATGGAGTTTTGTGTAAACCAGAAAATTTTTTGCCATTTAAACAGGTACATTTGGAATATATTGATCAATCTACATTCTTAAAGTTTCAGCTCATAAATATACAGAAATACAGCCAGAAGTATATTGAGTATCAACTGTGACATTGATTTTCATATCCTCGAGGCCATTCCTAGAACACTCTGCTCACAAATGGGCTATCCTTTCACAAATCCTTATTGGAATTTGAGTGATGGAACTGATAATGAGAAGAGACCAGCAGTGGTTCTGCTGTCTTTCCCCCAAGCCATGGAATTTCAATGGATTATCTTGACATCAAGCCCAATAATTTATGCTTAGCTGATTTTATATTCAGGATTAAATTTTGGGATGAGGATGAAGAAACTGAGCAACTATCACTTTTCCATAGATATCCTTACATCTCAGAGCAGAGGAGTTTTTTTCTATTGAGTTAATTGAACTCTGTGAACAAGTGTACAAGAAGGGAACAGATTTCAGCCCAGTGTGATTCCATATGAGTATGTTCAATAATATTTATAAATTCAAATATGAAAATAAAAGGCACCAAGGAAGCAAAAGCAAAAAAATCTCGCCCACCCCCTCTATTTCAATCCTTTCATATCTGGTAGAACAAACAGAACTACAAAGAACATCTGTAGATAAAGCCTAAGAGGGACATATGTGTTCCACACCTAACCACAGCAGGGTGTCACTGTAACAGCTTGCTTACTACTTATCACATCCAAGTCCATATGGTGCATTTCTGCCTTAATTGGGCATTTCCATGCTTTTGAAGATTTCTGACAAAACCTTAATGATTTTTAAATATTCTTTTGCTGATACCAAAGCTTTTGTATTTTAATGAATTTCAAGCAAAAATTAAAACCTGAATGGGTGTTCACAATATTTTTTGTGACCTGAGAGATTCTCTAACAACAGACAAAAATGCAGTGTTATTTTACCTACATTCATATTTTAATTTCTTGCCAGCATTCAGCCTAGACTGCTCCAAATCAAATAAACCGCAGAGGCCCACACAGTGAGAGAGGGTTCATTATGGATCATGAACAGCTCAGGGTGGAGGTGCCAAAGTAAAAGAACAGATAGCATTGAAAGAGGACGAATAATATGTTTGCCCCATACTCTCTACATGTTTAGTGAACTTTCTTGGAGAGGCTATTTTATTCAGGCACTCTGAGGAGTAAGGAAATGAAAAGTAAGTGGATATACTTGCTTGTCTGAATGTAGAGAGCTGTATAGATAGAGAGGTAGGAAAAAGGAAGTGTGAAGGGGGTCGGGCATTTGCCAGAGCCTTGTGCACAGCTTCAGTAAGTCTAGCCATAAAAGGGTGAACAGCAAAATAGTAGACTATGTGCAGACCTAGCAAAGAGATAGCATTGATCCCTACTGAGTCAGAGCCAAGGATAAAAGGTAGAAGTGGCAACTGTTGACTGGAGCTACTCTCTGTTACTGCAAAAACGTGAGTGTTCTACAGGAGCTGTCTTGCATAAAATAGAGTTTTTCACATTTCCTAGTTTTGTAGATTGTCTATTTTCATTTACTTTTTTCCTTTTCTACGGAGAAACAGGAACGTGGATTTTTTTTCTGCTTTGTTATCAGTGAGAGGAATGTCCAGACAATTCCAGTGTCTTTGGCTAAATAAAAGCAGTAGTCCTTGTTAAGATATAGATCTTAATAGGAGCTTGTGAAGAAAAATGTAACACAGATACATGATTATAGAACAGCATACAGACTCTCCCTTTAAAATGAGAATAATATGAATACAGACTTGGGTGATCTTTCCTAAAAGAAGATGGTCTTTGGTCACCCAACTGCAAGCTTACTTCCACTTAGCTCCAGGTCCTTTCCAGTAATCATTCCTGGATGAACAGGGATGTAGAATAAGCTGTTTAACAAATGAAGAGAAAAAATGGCAAGAAGTTAAAGCTGGGTCAGTGAGAAAAGCAATGTGTGCGCTGCAGTTTGCGGTACGTCAATGACAGTGAGAGAGATGCAGTGTGACGCTGGCAGATTTTTTCAGACCACAGTAACTAGCAGCAGGCACCTCTCTCCCACACAAACCCAGCTTAGGATATAAAGAATGATCTCTGCAGGGAATGTTTCATGAAAGCAGAACTCAGCTGCGATCACATCTTTCACAGGCCTATTTCAAGCAGTTTTCTCCCTCCCCACAGTCTGGATATAAGCTGATTTTAAAATGCAAACATCCTATGCATAATTTCTTTGTAAAAACACAAGAGCAGATTGCAGACTTGATTTTAAAGGATCAGGCATATAATGTTGCTCATGCTACAGAGCCCAGATGTGGCCAAAGAAAAATGCTTATTTTTCTTTCTGTGTACAAGTTTCATAGCAAACACTAGCGGGCTTCACACTTGGCTGTTTATTCTAACCTCTGTGTTCAAAAGACTAGGAAACTCTCACAGTTTATCAGGGTTCAAAGATGAAGTTAAAACATAATGAATCCTGATAAAATCTCATAGATTATCCTTGGGGAAAAGCATCAATTAATTCAAAGTTTAATTCTTTCTATAAAAATAAGGGTTTTTTTTAAGGTGTTTGAAGTCTTTGACTCTACCCCTTGGCTTCTTTTAATTCCACCTTCTAAACTCCTTAATCAAGATTTCAGTAGCTTAAATTACAGCTATTAAACAAATTGGGAAAAGAGGGAAGTATATTCTTCTTTCTCCTTGTTATGTGTAAAATAAAATGAACCCTGAGGAAATTGTGGTGGTCTCACTGAATAAGCTCCAGAGTAACTCCGGACCCAGGAGTTGTAGTATATATCAAATTCCCCTATAATAATTTTCTAACCTCATACAAGCTCTTTTTAATTAAAAAAAGAGAGCCCAAAAGGCTTCAGATTCCTAAAGTACTACTTAGTTGAAATTTACTTGCCTTTGTTCACAATACAAGCTGCAAACTATCACAACTCTTTCAAGTAATCACTCAGATATCTGAGAAGCTATAGAGAAATACATCTTGCAAAAGAAATTACTTAAATTCTGTTCTGGCATGAAAATAGAATTGTCTCCATCATAGCTGAATTAAGCAGTTTGACACCTCTGTCCTCTGCGAATCATCTGGGATACTTGAACAACACACCTGGTATTAACATCCATGAGGACAGGAGCCAGTAAGCGATTTCTGAGCCTGTTTAATTTGTGCAGAACACTCTAAATGCAGCACAGCATGGCATTCAAATCCATCCAAACACTTGCCAGACAGGGTACTGCCATATCCTGCTGAAATCATGGTCTTCTGTTTACAGGACTTGCCCTGGAAATTGAAAAACTACACCATCATCAGCCTGAGTGGATACAAATCCACAGCTCCCATCTCTTCAGAGAGTGCCCTAGCCACATGGCTTTTGTTGAAGCTGTGCCATTTTTGTGCAGCCAGGAATGTGGAATTTGTTTGGCCTGCAAAGAAAATTGCAGAGAGGAGTCTATTTCTGTAATCTAATAGGCAAAACACTCTGCTGGAGAGAAGGGGAGGCTAAAATAGTTCTTTCCCGAGGGCCTGCTTAGAATATGTATTTTCCATGTAACAGTCTTAGGATAAAATGCATTAGCAATATTGGAAGAAAAACTGAAACGCAGGAACTTTCCTGTTTCCAAAATGGACACATCTCATTGTCTCACAGTTGGCCTTTCTGCTTACTTTTTCTTTCTGGCCCCAGTTCTTGCACCATTTCTTGCACGAGGGCTTTGTTCTAATGGATAGGTGTACTGCTGGCATGGCATAAAACTAGCCAATAGATGGTGAATGAGGCATTCTTATGATAAGAAAGCATTGACCTGTGTTCAATATTCAGAACAACATCTTGAATCCTGAACTCAGCTAGTGGGTGCACAAAGGCACCTCACTCACAGCTGTGGAGAAGTATGAAAGCCCAGGGAAACACAGGGTTTCAAACATATTCAGCATTTTCTAGCAACTGGCTTAGATATCTTCCTGAAGAAGATAAAAGTAGTCACTTCTACATACTCTAAATATTATTTGAGTTGATAAAATTCACCCCTGGAATGTCTTTATGAACCTCACCTACAAAGAAGCAACAAACTCATATGCTAACTTTGATCCTCCTTGCATCTTTGGGAAAATAAAATATCCCCACTTAAATACTTATATCTATTTCTGAGAGAACTCAAAATAATGTTAAAAATTGTAGACTCAATTAAAAAAACATGAATGCCTGGTTAAGAGTGAATTTCATGCCGGCATGAAATTTCAAAGTGGTGTTCCTAAAAAGTGCAGTTTTTTTAATCCATGAACAGGTAGAGCCTTAGGAGCAATTTCATCTTGTTTGCCTTACCATACAATAGTGTTATAAGCTCAAAAGAGCTCTTACAAATGACAGTTATAATTCAAAATTCAAACTCAGAGCTGAAACCATGCTCTGAAATGTGTGCAAGCCTTCAGAGTTTTGTATATAGAGTCCCATGAAGCTCACAATACCTCAGAATATTTTGCATGAAGGAACTGTTCATCTCATACAATATTTGCTATATTATCTGTGAATAAAATACACTATTTGTCCCTTTATAAAATTTTTAAAAATTGACATGTTTTTCTCCATTATCTCTTCCTATATTACCTAGACCACAAAAAAGTCAATCATGTATTCACCAGGGTCAGCTTGCTGAATTGATGTGGCAATGTGATCTTTCCTTAGAGCATTGTGCCCAAAAATTTGAACTTCCCTGTTCTCCTCCTAAACTGCCCTGTTCTCCTCCTCAGAGCGACTCAAACTGGAAACAGGTGACAGCAATAAGTTTCTGATGCCACAAGTCCTAAAGCTGAAATACAATGATCTAATCTCTCCATCACAAATCAAAACAAACTAAAAGCTGGTCTAATTGGTACTGGCTATCAATCGGGCAAGACTTGATAATACAGGAAAAGAAACAGTTCAGCTTTGACCTTGAAGAGTCAGGAAGGCGGTATCAGAAATGTCCATCAGGGCTCTGTCCCTCTGAGCTTGGAAAATCTCTTGGCATCTGGAACCATTAACTTTAGCTCTAGTTTTAGCCGTGACAATGGCACGGAGCCGTCCTTGTGCTGGAGGCTTGAGGCCAGAGTATCTGGGAACAAGTAAGCTTTACCAATAGGATAGCATATTGCAAACATTCATGTAATATTTTTTCATATTATGGTTATTATGTGTGGATCTAAGACATTTCTGTGCCACTAGACAAAAAAAAATTGTATTTGAATTCTAATTGAATGAGGCTGTACACTTACACATAATTATATTCCTTTTTACACATTAATATTATGCATTATTTTATACATAAGACATTTCCATCCTTCTTATTTCACATATTTTAAAAAACAGGCTTTATTATTATTATTGTTTGGCATATGGGAAGAAGGAAAAAGACAAGGAGGAGGGAACAGAGAGAAGGAGCAAGCAAGCACAGAGGAATTTATGAAACAAGTATGTCTTTATAAATAGAGGTCACAATTTAATCTCATATTCAGTCTTTCCTTCAGTATATTTACAGAATAGTAACATTGTACTTTTTATGGTGTAAAAAGATATTAATTCCAGCATTGTTTAAGTGGGAGGCAAAGAAATATATTCTGGTTTCAATTAGGAAAGACAGATATATAAACAGGTTTTATTGGAAGGTCCTGATAGGAACAAAGGAATGTGATATCGATGGACACAAGGGACTCAGACCTGCTCTTGTTCAAACCACTGGAAAAAACTTCCACTGGCTTCAGGGCTGCAGGATCAAGCACATCCGTAGGTCATGAACAGGTTTAGCAGACATGTTAAAATGGCTTTAGTTTCTGAGTACTGATGGCTCCATCCCCAGGAATCTGGATCTCACTGCCATTACCCACAGTCAATGGTAGCCAAAGGCCTGAATTTCTGCTTTAAGAAAGGTTGAAGCCTTGCCATAAATACTTTCCAGAGAATGGCAGTTATTATGGCAACAGTGTTCCCATTGCTCTAGTTAAGGTTGTGTCAGCATTTAAATTATAAACCCCTGTTTTCAGGGGTTTACATCTTGGCTATAAACATTTGCTGAGAGATGAAAATTGGCATTCGCTGCCCTAAAGCCATTTTTTTAATAACAAAGCTTGGAGAAAATCAGACTGGGTTTTTTATACTGCAAGAGGGAAAAGAATTGGAAGCTTGCTGTGGGTGGTGAGGTGCATTTCTATGTACATAGAAGTGCATATACACGGAGATGGATGGCAGGTATATTCCTAAAAAGTAAAATCTGCTCTGTATTTTTTAATTAGATTTTGCTGGGCACTGAGAGATTTGTTAGTTTGTTGCTGTTTTAAATGCATTTGTGTGAGAGGACTAAAAAGAAAATGAGAATATTGCAGCTAGTATATTTTTTACAGCTGCATGAGCTTTCGTGTACATCAAAAATATGTTGCCTCTAAAATGCTAGCATTTTTGCCCTTTGTAGAGATGTTGTCATATTATGCTTTATCTAGTTTTTCTGAGTACAAATAGTCCTTTTTTTTTTTAAGCTGGAGAAAACAAAGCCCATTTACTTGTAACTAATCTTTCTCAAGGTGTCTTAGATGACATTTCCACTCTGAATGTTCACATATGAAAACTTCTCTAGCCAAAGAATTCATCCTTCAGCAGCTTCCAGAGCTGTGTGCTCCAGCCCTGCTCCTCTGCGTGCTAACCTCTGGCTTGCAAAGGGATGGTGCACATTGCTCTTTCTGAGATTCTTTCATTCTAAAAATTCTTTGAAACCCTCTCCCTCTCTGAGACAGTGTTTTTGAATGCGTGTGCATTTTTTGTGTGTCTATACACATATATGGATACATATACATAAAATAACTGTGAAGAATTTGCTTGTGAACAACTTCTTTCTTGTTTTATGTATATTAATACTGGGTGACTGCAAGAAATACTCCCTGGTGAAGCACAGTTTCTTGAAGGAGAGTTTTACATTGCTAATGAAATTAAGACAGAGAGACAAGGTTCACGAAAGCAGCACCACTGAATATGCAGCACTGTTGTCAGACGAAGGTACCTGAGGTCCATGCTACGTATTAAAAATCCAATGTGAAAACCTTTGGCAGGAGTGGTAGCTTCCAGTGCTCAGTGAAAGCTGTGCAACAAAATTGCTTCAGCATTCCCAAGGCCAGGAGGATCATTATTTCCCTATATTATGGACGCTGAAGGAAAAAACTGGTGAGAAGTACGTATCAGCTTCCCTAACTAGAATTAGAACCATGTCTAACAGTACATCTGAAGCAGGCAATTTCTGGAAGAAGACTGGAACCTCCTGTTTCAGTTTAAAACACAGTATGTCAATTTGAAGTCATTCCAGGCTTGGGTGACCGGGACATTTTCTCATTCTTGCCAGTTGTAATCCACAACTTCAGTGTGGCCGAGCTCATCCACCAGAAGAGTCAGTACCTGAGGTCCAAGGCTGCGGCCTGATATACCCTATGTTTATCCACAGATCCGTCAGGGAAATGGTTGTTGTCTCATCAAAGTTACTGGTACAGCGCAGTACCAGTGGTGGTGAGAAAGTATGTGTTTATATAGGCGTGTGAACACTGGCTATAGGAATAAAAAGATTGGAATTCATTTTTCACATTTCCAAGCTCAGCTAGTTGATGTGTAGCTTCGTGGGAAACCATAGGCTTCAAGCTGCCAGATCACTGAAGTGAGTTACCCATCTAAGCAATGAAGACTTGATTACACAACAGTAGGGGACAAAGGAAGAGCAGTCTACTGCAGTCACTGCCTGGTGCCTAGAACGAGCAGGAGCCTTGGATCTCTCACAGACTGATCTAACTTATGGATTAATATTACAGGTCTGCAAGCTTTCAGGAACCCTGGAAATGTCATGTCTGCATATACTAGAAATAAATAAGAGGAAGGTAATTTCCACAATTAATTTAATAATAAATGTAAATTAAAACAAAGTATCCCTTTATTTCACTTCTGATTAAAAGAAAATTATTTTTTACCAGAAGTGTCAGACTCATAAATCTATTCTGCTATTCATTGCATTTAATACTTAATGTGCTACCTTCAGCTATGGTGTTATGGGTCTGATTGGCCTGCTTGGTTATTTCAGAATCATAAACAACACCCATTACTATTTTTCATTGAAATGGATGAGGATACATGCCTTATTCACATCTTTTGGAACTATACTTCTGGGGAAAAAGTTCTATGAGATCTTACACCTCTCTTAACAATTTTTAGAGAGTACAGAAAGGTCAATAGGATACTGAGTACTAGCTCATTATGAGATATTATTCGTGAGCATGATAATTGTTTGAGCTCTTCCATAGCATGACTATGTACTTCAGCGCATATATTAATGAATAAGCCATTATTTAAATGGCAATTCATCTCTGACTGTTATAAGTAATAAACCTCTGAGTACATAAATCCAGATAAGGCCCTTTAATGTAATGTATAGCACATTATTTCATTTAGTTAATGAAAGAACAAGTACCAGCTAACAAATGAAAAATAGCCCAGGATTTTTTTCCTGGGGCTGTGGAGGTATATTTTTCCTGTTTATTTTTCCTGTCAGCAAAATAAAAGCAAGTTGAAAAATAAAACTGAGACTGTCTTGTACAATTCAGAGCAATTAGCACCACTGAGATAATGAAAATTCTTATTTATTTGTACTGATGCTCTGCTACTGCAAGGAGAATCTTCACTGAGCACCAAGGCCTTTTCCTATTAGATGCCCAAATAGGTCCATTAATTTCCTACCCTAAAGAGTGTCCATCCCAGTTTCAGAGAAGATGAAAAATGGGAATGATGACAAGGGAAATGAAAGTTCATTGGCACCATTGATTGGAAATTGATGCTCAGTCCAGTCATTCCAAATAATGTGTGAGGGTCATAGAGGAATCATGACTATGATAGAAACTGGAAAGACCTGAAGACCATTATGGTAGAAACTGTAGACATGCAGAGCACTATAAAATGAGAGGGGATAACATAAAATGGCAAATATAGACATGGAGGAAGGGCAAATTTATGAAGCTTCAAGAGTTTCAGAACCTGATCAGGTGAAAAATCGAGAATTGTTGGGGGCATTCAAAACCAGAGAAGACAGTAGACAGAGGCAGCATTTAAAACTACATCTTTTCAGTAGCGTCTTGTATAATGCAGTAACAGGTGATCATCTGAAGAGGTGAAGAAAAACCTGTATGTAGATGAATTTAGAGAGGTCAGGAAAAATGGAAAAAAGGTGGACACCATACATACAGATGAGTGGAAGGAATCAAGAAAGTGTGACAAGGAGAAAACACAACCACAAAGCATGATGCAAGAATGTGTGTCACATGGGGCAATAGTGATGGGAGAATGGGTTAAACCCTGATAAATCCATTGTCCCACTCAAGAATTAAAGAAATTGAAATTACGATCTATTCAAATGAAGCCTAAAGGAACAGCCAAGGAAGACTGTTGAAGAGTTGACATAACCACTACAAAAACTGAGGGAGAAGATTAAAATGAAGATAGTAAAGGAAAAAAGAATGGGGAGAAAAAAAAAGTAAGTAAAGTACATGGAAGCTACAGGCTTAATTTGATCAGGGAAGATGTAGAACACAGACCTACAAAGATCAGAGGGTATATCCTTTGTTCCTCTTTCCTCCTCTCTCCTGCAGTTGCACTAGTGCTATTCATATTCACAGTGCTTTTCTCTATACCTATACACCCAATCTCACTCCAGCTTTGCAAGGCTAGAAAAGATTTTGTGCAAGCAGTTCTAGCACCACAGAAGGTAAATGTAAGAGTGGAGCTAAGGGAGATGGGTGGCTCTCTCTGAATGATGCCCTGCATAAGTATGTATTAAATGGCCCAATTTCCTCTGATCTGTGTTGATGAAGATAAAAGAATATGAAAAACAGTAAAAGTAACCAGACATTGCAAGTATGAGGCCAAGCGACCTTTGGTCATGGCAGCCAATAAACTAGGAAACATATCACTACCTGAGCACTAGACTATAGGTAAGGCACACTTAGAAATTCACACAACGCTTCTCCCCATGGTGGCTTTGCATGTCAAGCAAAGAGGAAGAGATGAAGGAAAGAACCAAAATGATGAAAAAAGTGAAGCAGATCAACCACTGCCTTTATGGAAAACAGTGACGATGAAAGGAGAAACAAGGCAGTTAAGGGACAATAAGGATGCTGTAGAAACAGAAAAGACTATTTGCAAAGCTAATAGATATAAAATGAATGATAGGAGATAGAAGTAAAATGGTTGATATGATGGCTGGGGATGGTATCCAGCCACAGAAACTCCTAAGAGAAAACAGCATTCTTTGGAGGTCAAACAAAAGATAGAGTGTAGCAGTATAAACTTGTTGAGAAAAGAAGCTTACCAAAAACAATGCAGCTTTTGAAGGATTATTTTAAAACTGTTTAATTTTAAAGCACTGCAAGAATCTTGATTAGCTTTGGGCATCTAATTGCAGCAGTGTACTAAACAAGCCCTTGGATTTTAGATACATGGAACTTGGAAAACCACCAGTACAGGCTTATAGTTGGATAGATAGATCTAAATACCAGCAGTATCTCCCAACTGCAAAGAATCAAGACACAATTTGCTCACCTCTATTATTTGTATCCCACCCCACAGGCAGGATCTGCTAATGGCTTGTACAGCACAATGTTTTTCTATCAACACTGCAATTTTAAGAGAGAAAATAATATTAACTGAGATTGCATTTACAGCTTCAGAGCATTAAATTTATCTGAAGTAAATATTGCCTGGGATTAAAGTTAGGCACAGAGTAAACAAGTATCACTTCTTGGGCAAGACTTCTTGGGTGTAAGTGCCATGTTCTGAAGATTTGTTCTGTAAAAAAACTATGCTGGCACTTAGGCCAAGCACAAACATTATGATCCCTAATAAGTAAGACCTTAGGACTTGAGTGGCACTTACAAGGACTCTAGGTTTTAGGTTTGTCTGCAGCGAAAGATTAATGTCCTCCACAAATACACTTGTTTATTTATTTGCATCTGAAAGCATCTGGTCCCCTGAGAAAACAAGGGGTTTTTTTTCAGAAATCATCTTCATATGAGAAAATACTGGAAGGTGAAATGCAGTGATAATTTCAAACATACTTCCTCTGGCTCCTTCACTATCTCTGGGGGAAGGACTGTCAATCAGGACACTCTGCCAGCAGGGTTTGTTAGACTCATTCTTGTGGGGAGCTGCAGAAATCTGTAAGAATTTCAATGTGTTTATACTAACATTTAAATAATGGATGAGCTAGGAAGATATGAATCATGGGAATCAGTTGTCCCAATCAATGCAGCCTGAACTGAATCATTGGACAGTTGTTATTTATTTATGTATTTTTGTAGTTGAAGCCAACTACACAACATAACAGCAAGTTTTACAGCATATGACATACAGTAAGAATTATACTCAATGCCATGTCACTATTCTCATAAAAACACCAGAAGGAATCAAGCTGAGTGTCTTATTTCTGGAGGTTCCTTGAAAACAGAGTAAGGTACAGTCCTTTAGTCACTGAAGGCAGAGGAGGAAGAAAATAGTACAGAAGGACAAATAATTTCCAAAAAGGATCGGTAGCCTACCCAGACAGAACTGAGAACTGAGCAAAGCAGAGACTGTCTACAGCTTGGTAACCACCTATTTTGAAGGCAATGGGACATTTATACTTTCAGACATACAACACCATACCTCTATTTGAATCTAGATTTAGTAGCCAAAAGTTTAAAAGATATAGTCATTCCAGTAATGCATTAAAAATTAAATTAAGCAGAAGAGGTTTAAAAATATCCCATGACAGAGAAGAGATGGGTGCCAATCACTGCTGGATACTTGCTTGAAATGCAGCAAAAGGCAGAACATAGTAGCAGGCCAAAAGTATTACAAAAAGGGGCATCCAAATAACTTTAAACAGGGCACAATTCAGATGAACTATCTCCATTTTGTTGTTTTGTGTTACAACCTTAATGCTATTTAAATGTTTTTTTGATTGTGTGTTAATAGCAGTAATAAAAAAAGCAAAAAATACAACATACAGCTATTTTGCAACAAGCAGATGGTGGCTAGAGATGGGCTGCCCTCCAACTGTTCCAATTCGTGATCAAGAGAAAGGGTAAACTGTTGTGTTACAAGAGTCTGTCATAATATTTAATTTCAAAGTTAACTATTCACAGTGGTTTATCAGATGTAAATAATAGTTTATCACCTTCTATTTGTTGCAGAAACCAGCAGTTCTTTATGAAGAGGAAATTTTAGAAAATTAATTGCTTTGGATGGAGGGAGATATAACAGTGACATCAGTGAGCCTATGAGGCAACACGAATGTTTAAGCACTCGAGACAAAAAGATTAAACTGTCCTCTTTCCCCCTTCAAAGTGAAAATATGCATTAGGGAAATAAATTAATTTTGGAAGTCGTTGTGTCCTAGTACAGTGAAAACGTAATGCATTTTGTCTTCAAGAGAGCTAAAGAAAGATTTTTGTTGAACAGGAATGCAGAGGAACATTTCTGGAGTTATGCTGAACCCCAAGATGTCCCAATTGAACCCCCCACTTCCATGGGTCTCCAAAAGTCGAGTTTTGCACATGTTATAGCTTCTGTTACACTTTTCTTATCTTGTTTTTGTAAATGCATACCTCACATTCTTCCAACTAGGTGTATTTGAGATTTTCAGTGGAAACATCACTGGGGTTTGCTATAGTTGGCGCTGTATCATTTATTTATGCTGAGGCAGCACATTTACTATCAAAGGGGTTCCCAGAACCTAAGCCAAGGAAGATGATAGAAGTTACACTGCAAGATGTGGGTCAAACACTTTGGATTCTTTACTCACTACACCATGAAACATATGGCACAATACACCTGGGGACCCCTTCTCCCTTATGGTGATTCATCCTGCTGAATAGCACAGCAAAGTTCAGTCTGGCATTAAATGTTAGCATATGCAGTCTGGCATACCAAGACAGCTCACTGGCATCTGAATTATTGACAACAAGAACGGTCTGTTTGGAAACATCTATTCAGATCAACATCACATATCAAGTGAACTAGCCAAAAATAATATGGACACATTACATTCAGTCAGTAGACTGTAATATTCTTTAGTTGACAACAAAAAAAAATATCCCACAGGAACTCTAACATCTGCTTCTCATCTGTCCAGACGATCTGGATTTATTACCTTTGCATCCAGGTGTGCATCATTTCTTGTTACATTTTAGCATCAAATACTCATATGTCATTCATTTCAAGGCGTATCAGGAAGAAATGGTCTTTCAGAAGAGAAACTGACTAAGGTTGTTAAAAAACCAGCAGCAATAATGATGGCAAAGTTACTATAGAAAATAAATAGTTTTCAACATTAAAGGCTGAAAATCTTAAATAGGTGAATAACAAAGATTAATTTAAAAGCCATTTTATACTGCAGTAAAATAGACCTGTCTGACAGTCCCATGAATCTATATATCTTCTTATGCCTTTTACAATTTCAGTCCGCGCAGCTCGAAGGTGAAGGGGTGCTCAAACAGGCACCAAAGGCAATATGATACTTGCGGTGTGCCATTTTCAGTATAGCAGCTGGGACCATGAGACAGACCTTAAAACGATGTAAAACCTAGAAAGAACACCTGCAGTAAGAGTACAGCTCTGGCTTCAAAATGAGAGGGTTCAGATTTCTAATATGAAACATTTGCCTTCAGTAGAATATCCTGGCCCATGCCATCATAAAGGCTGGTAAAAATGCCTTAAAATTTAAGGGAGGGAGGTGAATAAGATGGAGAGTTAAGAAGCCATTATAAAATGCCAGTATGTGTAACTGTGCAGTTTGAGTGTGATCCATGCTGGAGTCTTCCATTTCATCCTCTGAAGAGAAAATGACAGCAGGAAACTTCTCGTGTCAACCTTCATCTACTCTTCTGCATTTAGTAATGCTTTTTGACTGAACTTCTTTCCTGCTGCATTTCTTCCCACAACTTTTCTCATTTAATCTCATCTTCCTTCAGCAGCTTGAACTAATCCTGCTGCTGCCTGTGAAAATTCTGAGTGTGTTACCGGGTTTGTCAGGAATCACTCAAATTCAGAATTAGAAGGACATTGGTTATTTGCTATACAAATATTGCAATAGTGATGTACCATAAAGTAAGAATTTGTCCAGACTGAGATTACATATGAGATTAGGTTTTACAGAGACAAGAATAAAACTGAAGGGTTCTTCGTTATTCTGTGACTTTAGAAATCCTCTAGTGGCAGACAGTCTGAATAGTATTTTGCAGAGTCAGGTGCTAGTTTCCAAAGGACAAGATTGACATGGATTCTAATTTGGCCGCCAAATGAGGCTAAGTACATAAGAAATAAAAGATGAGCTAATTAAAAAAAAAAACAAAACCACCTGCAGATTTATCCAGATTTCAGGAAAATATAATTTATGTGGCTAAATATTGCACATGTGGCTAAATATTGCCAGGGCACTGCATTTTCACATTAATCCAACAAAAGACTCCCCAAAAATATTCTACAAAGGAAGTGTTTCATAAATGCAAAAAGCAATCTTTTTATGTAACTTCCGTCATTGGGTTCTTCATCCAGTTTGCAGGGACTAAAGGGAGCAACAACAATTCTTTAGAGTAAAAGCACTGAGGAAATTAAAAGATTAACATCATGAGGTATGGGGAAAAACAAACATAGGCAGGATGACTGTGATAAAAAGTAACAGGTGTGATAACTTTGTAAGGAGAAAAATGCATTTCTCATTTCAAACAAATTTCACAAATTGCCATTAGCAGAAAGCTACATTTTCAGCTTTTCACAAAACTGTACTTTTTATTGTATTCACTGCCCTAGAAACTTCAACTAAATCTGTGGGGTTTTTCAGGATATAGGATACAACGCCAAGGAGAAGCTTATAAAACTAGACTACCTCATTTTTTTTACCCTTATGCCAATTTTAACCTTGTCTGATCTCACTCTGATTAGCTAATGCAAGAGAGCAAGCAACCTGCAGTGACAGACTTCATTATGAACCTGTTATAACTTTAGGTGACACCATATGATTCTTCATGTATACTTATTTTTATGCAATGATAACACCAATAATACTCAAGTTAAAGTTAAATGTAATAAACACATGGTAAATAATTAATATTCAAAAAGTCAAGGAAAATTACACCCACCTTACAAATGACTAAACTGACTTCAAAAGTTTTTTAACTCAGATATATTGCATATCTTAGTATGAATAAGATTCATAGTAATGACTGAGGGAAACATTTTTCTTTAGATTGTTTCAATATATATATAGTTCATAGTATTAATAACGATCATGAAGACAAAAAGAAGCAGCTGGTAGAAAGTGGAAGAGTCATATTAAATGAGCAGTCTCTCAATTTACATCTTTGGGTCTTTTAAGTTACTTTTCTGACTACACCTTTCTACTAACCTGTTAACATAAGACCTAAAATCAGGGGACTAACATCAGAAAAACAAGCGGGAAGCTGCAAGTTCCTATATATGATGAGGAGACCTCTGCAGAAGGCATTCTTTTCAACCGGCATGTTTGCCATCACAGTCAGTGCCTGCTTGAGAGATCAGCCTTGGGCACAGCTGGGGCCATATGCAGCCCAGCACATCCAACAGGCACCCACAAACACACAGCAGTCGATGGGCTGCTTGGGGCATGATTAGGTTTATGGACTAAAGGGGGAACAGGTGAGAGAGAACCAGATCATGGCAGCTCTAGATGCCACTTTCCAACAATAGAAATTTTTTGGGTGTTCAGAGACCTGTCACCACAAGTCACATACCCATAATTTCTGCTATAGACTCTTTGCACATGATTAAGCTCATTCATTATCTACATCACTTACAGATTATGAAAGGTTTAGATCTTAAAATTGGATTGACAATCATAAGACATAACTGAGGTTGAGATGTGTGAAGATTAAAGTTATTTGAGGGTAATACAGATAAGGGAATGTTTGATTCACGGGCAAGACAGAAAAGTGCATTTTGGCTTAAATAAATAATTTAATTTTTTACTTTGTTTTGAAATACATTGGATTTCATTCACAATTTCAAGGTAATCATTTTCTCAAATGCAAATAGCAAAATCTTGCACTTTTAAAATAGTGAGAGGAAAGCTGCTCTGAAAGTATAATTTTAGAAGTTGTGGTGTTTTTTACTTAATGGAAAAAAATCAGCAAAAGAGCATGAATTTACCAAAATACTTAGGGTGGAATCTCTGGGGTTTTTAATTTTAAAATAACTTGGTCAAAAATTTAATCCATCTCCAGGTACATACCCTGGTCAGATCATGTCAGTAATGCCCTGGACAACTGAATTCAAAACCCTTCTTAAAGTGGAGTCCTCCTTATTAGAGGATTCCAATTCAATACTTTGCTGACAAGGTAACTATTGCTTGTTTGAATTAAGGAATGCAGTCTTAATGATTTCTAACCTTTTGCAGTAAAAAAAAGTACTCATTAAGACATCACTATACAAATATGTACTAATATCAGGAGGAGTGCATTCACAAAAGTGTTCTTTAGATATTGGATACACATATATAAACGTTTACATAAATCTGTATTTCTGAGAGATAAAGTAATTGCCTTCACATATAGCTTTTTTATATATTTGCATTTAGAGTTAGAAATGTATTTTTAAGATAGGGACTGTAACTTCTCTTCTAAGTGCATACCTAGAAACTGTTGGAACTGTCGACATGCTGAAGGAGTTATTCATATAAATAGGGACTTCAGAATCAAGCCCAACAAAAAGAAGAGTTGTTGTAGAAGTCTTCACACCATTTCTAATGAAACAGTCAAATGTTCAATCTCCAAGTTCCATCCTAGCTCTGAAAACTGTAGAATATAATATCACAGAATATGACATATGAAGGTTTAACTGCAGTTTTTTCCTAAACAAACACAGCAGCTGCATGGTATTATGCACAAAAATATGGAGATATTAAATGTTTTGAATTACATGTATTTATGCTGGGATCTTTCAAATACTATTCTGCACAATCCACAGGGTCAATCTTACACAAAAGGAAAAAAGGCTTGTAGAAGGAGATTAATTTTTTCTAAGTTTTTTTTTTCAGACAGCTCATACAGAATTATTTACCACTTATGACATATTTCTTAGGAAAAAACAAATTTAATTAATTAATTAATTACCGTAGACAAATCTTGGGCATTGATAAACAGATTAAATGTTTTACATATAGACGATGCCTTAAATGGATAAAACATGATATGCTTTAATAATTATTTTATTTAATTTTAAAGGTAGACTCTTTCCATTGTGCTGACACAACAGTTTAGCTAAAGAAAAATAGAACACAATTTGAGAAAAAGATCTAGAACATGTCAGTAATTTTATCTTTCATTCACGTTTCAGTTTGTCACAACTACTGGTTTATAGTCCAACATGCAAATAGAATAATTAGGGAAAAAGCAAGACTTTAGCAACGGCCTCGTGTCAATACTGATGTTCTAAAAATTGGGAAGAGGAAGATATTCCATTAATAATGCAAAATTCAGTGTTGGTGTTTCAAATTGTTCCAGACAATTAGGCCAGTTGGTTAAAGAAGCAATATCCAAAGCCAGAAGCAGGAAGTTCAATGGGAAAATAAGACCTAGAAAGGTGTAGATTTTAAAGGACTGAATTTCCATTCATCTCAAAAGGAGTCATAGCTACTCAGGAGATTGCAACAAAGGTACAGAATTGGGTCTTGAAGGGAAAAAGAACTAGAAGACGATGAAGAAGAAGAAGACGGCACTAATAGGTAAGTACAGGATAGGGCACGATGGCTGAAAACATAAAATTAGACTAAAACTGCAGAATCATTCAATGTGAGACAGTGGTGGTCGTTTAGGGTATTTCATTCATTAAATGGTAATTAAAGTGAGGATGGTAAAACCCTCACACAAGTCTACACTTAAGTGGTACAAGCTAGGACAAGATCTTGCAAAGAATAGGAGTAAAAGCTCTGAAAGAACCACTTAGAATGGTGGGTAATGATGGTTCAGGAGTTGTGTTTATTAGTGGTGATAACGGAATATAAAATGGCATAGCCTCCACCCTCTTGCAGGCAGCAGTCTCTGTGAAAGGGTCCAGCCTCACTTGCTGATGTTAATCTGCACCTTTCTCAGCATTCAACAGAGGAAAAATATACATCTGAGGTGCCCCCTTTTTCTGTGGCTACACAGAACTATGCAGTGTTATCCCCCTGCTTCTTAGGGAAAAACGGCTAAATTAAGTTGTTGTTGTTATTCCCATTTCTTGTTGCAAGTGTAATCCAGGCAAACTGGAAGGAGACACAGAGTCAGAATTCACTGCTTTCCCCACAACCAGCTTGGACAAGAGCCATGTCTGTTCCTCTGTTCATTACAACATAATTTTATGGTTGCTATATCTCTGGATATGGCATTGGTAAACTCAAGAAGTGAGTTTCTCCTGGCGGGTAGGCTTAGGTAGTGAGTTTCTGCTGGTAGGCCCCAGGAAACCCCTAGAAGCTTACATAGGCAGGCAGAAAGCCAGGTGTCAGGCAGGTATGATTAACCTTCTAATATAAAAAATAAACATGTTTGTAGTAGGACCTTTAGAAATATTCAGCATTCTAAAATCAGTTAACTCTTTAGAGTCCCCATTATAAGAAATTTTCAACAGAAGTTTTTTAAGACTGGAGTCTGTTTTTATTAGGATTTCTGTACTCAACCCCTTTTCTCTCCACATTTGTATGTAAAGGCATAAACTGACAGAGAGAAATATGATAAAGAACCTTGGCTCAAGCAGAAAAAAAAAAAGTCTGCAGATTAAATATTTCCATTTTCTAAATGTTACCAGTTTAGACATAGTCCTCAGAGAGCGCAGCATACACAAATAAGATATTAATTTCCTTATGGTAACAAAACTGCAAAATTGCCATCTGCAAAGGTCACTGCATCTACGGTTTAGAAGTCATGAAGGGCCAACCAAAGAAGGGTAGCTAGTATGCAGATAAAAGGTATTTAGGCAACTGAGTGTACCCACATTATTTTTGCAGGTTCCTAATTAATGAAAAGAGATGAAGAAAAGAAACAGTAAAATAATAATAACTTAAAAAGATAATGATTAAAGATTAATTATAATTAAAGTTTTTAATTATAAACAATTCTGGATAACTTATTTTAAGGTTTCATGTTAGTAAAATTGAAATAATTTTTCCAATCTCAGCTGTTTTCCAGGTCTCAGTTCAGTATCCATCATCATATTTGTGATGCCCATTTTATCATACGTCCTTTTGCATTTCCCACAGAATGCAAAACAATGTAGTCTAGTATTTCCCTCCTGGCCCATTTAATTTCTTAGACTGTATGTAAGAACAATGATGTTGCTCTGAATTCACATCACTGCAAGGGAATGTTTAAAATGTAAAAATGAATGAACTGAGTTTTCCCCTAAAGGAAGAAAACATTTATATTCAGAGTTTCTGACTACCACCCCCTTTACTTGATTCAGTTTTGTTTGGTTTTGGGTTGTGGTTTTGGGGTTTTTTTTTACAGCAGATTTGAATTCTCTACCAAGCCTAGGCTGATATTGACCTTTCAAAATTTCTGCTACTCAAAAAAAGTTTGTATGCATTCAGTTATCATAAACTACAGTGATAGTTATAACTGATGGCCAAACCATTTAGAAACATTCAATAATTAATCTTCACAGTAGCCTTGTGACAGAAGAACAAAAATGCAATGCAGCTTTTCAGAATCAAAGTAAAATTAAAGCTGAAGAGGGGTGTAAGTAACACATAGGCTTTCTGCTAACTCTCTCTTGTTGTATATGGGAAAGTTTCACACTGATACTAATTTTGACATGTTTGCATACTGCTTCATTTCATCTTTCATAAACAAACTAATAAGCTAACTACAGTGATGCAGCAGTTCACTCTCATACCAAGACATGATGTACTTTTAGAGTTCAGCTCCTAAACTTTCATTGACTAGTGTTGCATGGATAGACTGCCAGTTTGATAATAAGCATTGGTTTCTTATGTTAGAAATGGGAAACTGAAGAATACTGAGACACAGTGATTTCTAACCCAGATACCTTGAGTAGGTCCTAGAATAGCAAAGACAATTTCATTGTCTTTCTTTGAGCACCCAGTTTCAGTTTGGGAAGATGAGGTCAGCATCACAGAGAGGATAAGAACTTCCTGGATCCCAGAGTCTTTTCTCCTCTCTCAGCTTTGCTAAATAATTGAGACAGTTTTTCCCATGATTTACCACTCTTTCGTAAAGGCTCCTCTAACCTCTTTTTGGTTATGACAAAAAGTTCCTTGCACCTTTGTAAGAAAATTATAACATTCAACTTTTAATTAACAAACTTTGGCATTGTAGTATCTTCTAGAAAGAAAATGCAGTAAGAGAAAGAGAGACAAAGAGAGAGACAAAGAGAAAGCAAGAAAGTGAAGAAGTCTTCAGACATACATCAGTTGAACTGTAAGTGAAATGCATCTATTGCAGCATTTTGAAAACAGATTTTTTTTTAATTAATGTTCTGCGCTTGCCTTACCTGACCTTGGGGGATAGGATGCACAGACTTTTCTCATCTGAAAGAGCTGACTTACATTTAAATCATTCCATTACAGGTTTTAGAGCGCTATTAAACTTGCCACATTTTTTATTCATCTGAATAATAACTAGCTGTAGGGGCTGGTGAAATAAGAACCATATTTTTTTAAAAAACTTTCTGTAGTTTGGTTTCCAGAGTTGACTGGTTCTGAAGCTCATGGGAATTATAAAGTCCAGTGGAGCTGGGGTTGTCTCAATGCCTTTCTCTGTCCCTGTACCATCTATAGCAGTGTGGTCACTGCAATGCTGATTTGGTAAGGTTGCTAATTAATCTCAGGCTATACTGTTTTCAAGCAGCTAGCACTTCATTAGGGTAAAAGCTTCATTATGAAAGGAAATATTCACAGAGAATTCAGCTTATGAATGGAAAAATACCAAGTTTTCTACCAGCTTGTTTAAAGCATATATATAAACCTTATTTTTCAGATGTTTTGCCCTTCCTTCAAAATATTTCCCATTCCTCACTGTCTTCTACCTCCTCTTTAATTTTAGTCTATTTCTTAAAATCATTAGACAGTTGAAGTTCGAGGAAATTACCAAATTTTCTCAGAAGTAGTAAAGACAAAAACATAACACTGCATTTTTCTGATCCAACACATGGCTTGTGAGAGTAGATCCTTAAATCCATATGATCAATACTGGTGACACTGAAGTAGTCAGAGGTGCGAGAGCAATATCCTGATAGAATGGGTGCCAGTTTCTGTTTCTAACTTTCATTTAATTAAAAAAATATTATATTCTTATTGTAAATACTTGGCTTTAAAGCTGTGCAAATGCCTTCCTTTAAACACATCTTCTTCCTTTGATCTCAAGCCCAAATTTTTAGACTGCAGCTTTCAGCCATTTTTACTACTAAAAAACAGGGAGGGGGGAAAGAAAAACAAAGAAAATAATTTTTTTCCAGGAACATAAGTTAGACCCCACTTAGCCAATTTTGTTTGTGCTTTTCTCCAAAGAGCAAACTAAACATTAGGCTGCAAGCAACCGTGGAAATTGCAGCCCCGAAGGAATTTGTTTAACCAAGCTCTAAGTATCCTTAAAAAGAAAATCAAATGGAAGGTGGAATTAACTTTAAGGAAGTTGGAATTAACTTTAACAGCTTGGCCACAGCGAGAGTAGCACATATTTTTGACTGCAAGGAAAAGTCATTGTGTGAACACACTACTACCAAGAAAAGTTGAAAGATCTCCATTTCTGTATTATCAAATTAAGACAAAGCATGTCTGTACAAGATGAGCTGCAGTCAAAGTTTACAGAGCGCATTGCAAAAGAAACTGAAGTGGTTCTAAAGTCTGCATTAGTCAAGTCAAACTAGTTGATGTAATGGTCCCTTCTGGCCTTAAGGTAATCTGTGTATCTACGAAAGCTTCTAGTTAAACATAATAAGGCTGTTATAATTATATTTCATTTGTAATGAGCTCTTAACAATTCATTCACTTGAAGGCTGGAGATACAAAAAAAAAGGTAAGAAAGAAATAATTATTATTAAGGGGATGATTCTTGCACCAGCCTCATGAAAGTTTGTGCTATAAATCAAGAGCATTTAAATAGCAGATGCATATGTTGATTTGGACTGCAAGTAAATTTTCTCCTCTCTACAGCATTCTACAGTATGTGATGACCCCTTAATTCTAAAGAGACATCTTCTATTTCTTATGACTGTTCATATCTCTTGCAATATAGTGTAGTTTCTGAGCCATGAAGGAAATAAAAGGCACTTGTTGATTTGACAAAGCTGAGGACATATTTGCTTTCTACAGGACAGTGCCACAGACTTGCCACATTTAGAGGTTGGGTGCCCATATCAGGAGCAGCCATATTTCAGCAAGAGTGTGAAGGACGCGAGTTACCCAGCTGGTATGGTGTAACTGAAGCTGACTCATTGCTTCCCATTGGCCAGGCATCCAAGAAAATAGTGGACTGTTACTGTGATTTAAAAGAAAAATACGTTAGCCCTTGTTTAACTTTGGAAATAATGTCTTTTTAGAAAGACATGTCTGGGAAGTGTGGATGACCAACAGTTACTGTTGATGCACCTCTTAAGTGGCTTAAAACATTTATTTTAAGTAGCAACATGTAAAACATTCATTGCAAGTAACAAGTTCCATCTTAAATACACTTGGTAATATCCTACATTATGAGAAGAAAATCTGCATTATGAAGAGAAATGTAGACATGAAATAGATGTTGACTTTTGATGAGATAAATCACATCTTTAGAGTGGTGTTTCCCCCAGCTGTCCAAACAAGGAGGCTAGATAACAAACCTAGGTACAGATATCTCTATATGTGTAAAGCCCATGAAGGGAAACCACAATTTATTTGGACAGTTAATGAATGGAAGTAATTTTTAAAATAACATTTTCTGTGTATTTTAAAATATCTGCCACTGTGAGGAATGAATGTCCTGCTATGTTTTCAAAATAGAAAATATACTTGATTTATCATAATTATGGGATACCAGTGGTTTTGTTTCCAGTTTAAATTCCTCTTTTTGGTGATATTCACATAAAATGTGACAAGTGTCAGATTTACAGAGAGGAACACAGCTTGCAGTGAAAGATAGAAAAAAAGACCTGTATTTACCGAAACAGTTGATGTATGTATGTGTGTTTGTGTATGTGTGTACACAAATGCACACTAATATACTCTGAAAGCTTTGTGCACATAGCTACAAATATGTTTCATTCTAAGACATATCAATTCAAACACACTTCACTGTTGCAGAATTGGGGCTTTATTCGTGTGTTTAAAGAAAGTCACATATGTAAAGTAAAATGTCTTTTCAACATATAAAATCTAAAATAAAACCAGAAACAGAATTAAAATACAATGAAAGTGCTGATTACAGTCTCAGAAATATCAGTTTTATACATCCAATGCTTATATAACTAAAAGTTAAAAAGAATATCTGAGGTACTACTGCATTGCAATAATCTAATTAATTAAAATAAAGCATTAATTCAGCTGCTCATATTTCTTAAAAAAAAAACCAATAGTTTTCATTCAAACATTTTTCTCTAATTTTTGTAGGGAAATACTTGGCAATGATCAATTTACCATGACGCGTTAATGTCTGCTAGAAGTAAGTGATTTTACACATCTAGGCAATCTTTATGTGTGTGTTTGTAAACATTAAAGAGGAAAATGCTATCTGTTACTGATTATTTTTCTATCAGACCTTTCATCATTTCACTGAGTGTTCTTTGTATTAGTCCAGTGTCTAGAGCTTCCTGAAGAAATGAAGGCACCAAGGTTTAGGTACCATATTACTATACAGTTGATGAAGGAACACAGATGACACATCTGTTTGATGTCAGTCATATGGAAGCTTCTGCAAGGCCCTGCAATTTGTATGGGGAAAGATTTGGCCGGAAAGATGTAAATAACATGATGTCAAGCTGCAAGAGGGCTCTACTTGTATCTCTACAAGGAGGTAGTGTCAGTGCAGGTTGCCTACCTACCTGCCTGAAGTCTCCCAAAGAGGGGCACTTAGCACAGGCTTCCATCAATAAAACGGTGTGTTGAGTTTGAAAGTGGGTGCTGGCTTGAGGCCCTGTCCAAAAGGGAAATTTATTAATAAAACACCTGTGGCCCCAAAGATACTTCATTTGTCTGAAAGCTGAGACCTTACAATTTAAAGTATGAAGTGTTTAATGCAGTTTTCAGGGTAACACTGCATATACTGTACTTTACAAAAATTAAATAAAAAGCCAACAACAACAAAAAACAGTTCAAAAGGAAGGACATTACTCTTTCCTCTAAACTGATGAGAAACCAAGGTCTGGAGAGAAAACATGACTTACCTAAGGTCACACAGGAAGCCTGTGACAGATCACAGATCCAAATTCACAAATCAAATTTCCTGACTTCCAATCCATTGCCTCAGCTATAAGAAGATCTTTCCTCTCTTATTGATTTAATTTTTTGATTTATCTTTTTGCATCCTGGAGCATCTGGTTGACTACAGAACAAAATGGTTCACATGATTAGTGTAAATATCTTTACATTTTGATAATATTTTCATTACTTATGTATATCCTTAAGATATTTCAAATGGGGCATCTATTATATGTAGTCACTGAATAGGTACATTGATTAATTTATGAAGATGTCATAATTAAAGGGATTTTCCTTAATTTGCATATAACTGATCAATTTTCAAGTGAACATATTATTTTACGCAGAAATTAACCTTTGCCACTTCAAATAGTGTCTATGTATATGTACTTCATTATCTGTAATTTACATGCTATGTCATTCGCTACGAATTCCTCAGAGAACATAATCATACAGTGAACAAGAAGCATTTTGATGTCTTTTACTGAATAATTCTAAGAATAAAGGGGGAAATGGCACAAAACCCAAATTGCCGCTTTTCCTTCTGCTGCTCAAGATGAAGCTGCGGTCCTCACTTCCACTAGCACTACAGTGGCACCTCAAGGCAGAATAACAACATGTCAGGATTATTCACAGGCTCATCACATGCCTCACACAGGGAAGTTACTATTATGGCAGAAAAATGCAAACTCAGGTCAACAAAGGCCTGAGTCTGCAATGTCTGCTTTTAGTTGTCTAAAAATGACAGGCACTAAATCAAAATGGGTGAAAATTACTTTTATGAATCAGACCGACCAGGTAACTCAGTCCTAAGAAATGTCAATGTCTATTAGGTGTTATATCCCAGTGAAGGCATGAAGATAATAAGTGAACCAACAAAATTTATCTTCCGTTTTGGAATCCCAAAGACTTGTATGACAAAATAGGAAGATTCTGAAGCACGCAGGAAAGGAGAAGGTGGCTTATTTTTGGAACCTCCTTTATGACTATTTTTTCTGTCTAAATAACACATACATGTTTTGCTCAAGCCATTCCATACAAGAAGCAGACGATACGTCTGAATCATTTAGAGATTCATGATAATTCAGGGAAACTGCAAAAACCACAAGTTTGTCTATATATCTTGAAAGAAAAGCACCCAAGGATTGCTGATATAAAAAGGTTCCACAATTATATCCAAAAATAAACTGTTATCAATTTGTCTGAAAGTGTTGTTTTGTTTGCCATTTTGCATTGCTGTTTTCATTTGTTTTATTTTGCATTATATAAGCAAGATAACCTATGGCAGGCTTGACCTATCTGAAAGATATATAAATATATGTTTGGTGGGAAGCCTGTTCTTCCATCTAATGAAGGTCCATTCACAGTTCAGTTCATGTGATAGTTTCCATGTTTATTGAACTTAAATATTTTAAATATACTGATTCTTTTGCCAGGAGCCTTACCTTCCTAAGTATTTGTACAGCATGTGTGTTAAGTTAGCTTCATCTTCTGACGAATTTTTAAGCACATACAAGTAACATGCACATAGATATAGATATAGACAGGTAATCCATATTCCACAGGCTCCTTTCAGCATGCAGAGATTTCCTGAGCAGAGGCTCATAGCAGTTTAGATAATTGTTCATAAGAACTTCAGACATGGTTGACCTACCTGCCTTTGACATTTTTGTATTCAACATGGGAATCACAATTCCTAGGACCACTGAAAGCCTCAAATGGTGACTTTGACCTTATTAGATTTTAACACCGAGACTCTTCAGGAAAAGATATCCAGAATATGTGTGTAATTACTATATAATTTACTAATCTAACTGCATGGGTAGAATACTGCCTTGCTCCTTTGAGTATTAATAGTACTACTTTTAACCTTTATGGCTTACAGGGATTCTGTTGTAAATTCTAGGGGAAAAACCAAAGTCTTTGTTTTGATTAGCTTGTCCGGAGCAGGATACAACTTTAACCACTGCCAGAATCCCCCCAGTAAGAATAAAAGAGTTAGAGAGAACTTGTAATATCCTCAGCTTATAGAGGATAAAGACTATTCATATGGATGCACTGGACCTACTTGACAGGGCAGACAAATGCACACATCAGTATAGGATGAAAGTGTTACCTCAACAGTCTGATAAGATTAATAAATGATTAATGAAGCCAATCTACATCTTTTCTTTCAGTCACAAACCAATCAACCATTTTAAACTTGAAGAGAACATCTCTAGATAATCAGATTTTTTTTCCCTGTGGAAGTAGAAGGATGGCAAAAAGATGCACTACCCTAAAATTTTCTTGATCAGCTAACCTTACTACTTTTTGTGCATCTCCATACTATGTGTGTGAGACCAAGTGTTCTAATGATTGCTTCTGGCACTGTTCTTGTTTATAAATGTCAGGTCATTCAGTAAGGTAATAGGAATCACTTGACTTTTTCAGATGAACATTCACAAAGACCAAATTAGTAACACAGAGGGGTGTTTCAAAAAAATATGTGAAAATCCACAGGTCTTATTCAACTCATAAATGCTATTTGTCAAAGAATGAAAAATAATGAAGAAAAGCAGAGAAATCATCACTTCATAAAAATACTTAACAGTCAGTTGAAAGAGTCAAGGTAGGTGTTATTAATTATAAAGTGAAAAAATACAGTCTGGCTTTGCACTTACATTATGGAAGAAAACAGCACAAAAGAACTGATCCCTGTACAGAAAACTGTGAAAACAGTTCACAGAAATTAATCTTGATTTGCCAACTATTTTTTCTGTTCTTTGCAGCCGTTAGCTACAGTAACAGGCTGAGACAACTATATCGGAAATTAAGATGTATGTTTGCCTCACTGGTAAATGAGCAGTTAGATAACAGACAGCTGACTTAGTCTGCTTAGATAGTATGCAGAATACTTCACTGCTAGAAAGGAAATGAAAAAGTAGCTGTGAACTGCCTGGTGTTTGCATGCATTGGTGAACTTTGCTAAAATGTAGATTCTACAGAGTTTTTCTTTTGTTTGCTGATCCAGGAGAGTTAGTGGAAACTTCACTTTAGAGAACATATCAATATATAACCCTGAAAATAATGACTGTAGATATTTTGGTCTTCTCTGTTGAAGGCCTAGCAGATGTATGAAATAGTTGGAGGATACCACACATTATCTACACACAGTGAAATGGGGGGATGAGTATGGTGGAGAGTGACGTTTCAAGAAGTTACTTTAAGTTTAAAACACATTTCAAAACAGTTGAAGATTTTGGTGGAAGGGAGACCCTTTACATTTGCACAATCATGTACCACATCAGTGAAAAATTTAGATAGGAAATCATATTCCACGTTTCACTCCTGTAATATGCTTGCACTACACAGAAAAAAAGGACACCATCGTCTGAGAGAAGGGCATCTCCCGTTGTGATCTCTTTTGAAGTAGCTGCTTGACTAATGAATTTGTACACATCCCACCTCCAACCTTGCCATCCCACTTTCTGCATGTGTTTGCATTACTGAGGAGTAATTATAATGAAAAATACAGACCTCAGGTGAAAAGGAGATGGGACATGACAGATGAAAAAAAACAGATACACCAGATAGCTCATCATCTTCCCGTTTCATCTGACCTTTCAGCAGCCACCAGACCAAATGTGTAGCAGGATAAGGTCAACAGGTAAAAATAGACACAGCAGGAATTATTTTCTTCATGGATCTTGAAGGTCGGACAACTTGAACAGAGTACTGTGTAGATAATTTTTTTCCTTAATGGTTCATCAATATACGTAGAAAATATGCATTCCTACACCCAAAGGATTAATTTATTTGCCAGTGTCCCATTTCAGGGGCAAAGAATGGATCAAATCTATCAGTCATTCTTTAACCAAGAGCAAAAAGAATACACAGATATCTGTCTCTTTTTTAGGAAAAGGAATTACAGAGGTATTTGCAGCACTCATCATCAAGTACTTATACTACATGTTATTCTTACTAAACTCCGGCTATAATCAGTGGAAAGAAACACTTCTGCAGACAGGAAGTTTAAAGCATCATAGTTACATTTCTGCTCTGAACTTCTCCCAGATCACTTTCACGCTCTTCAGGATGAATCTTCTCACAAAAGCCTAATATCAGATAGTTATGTCATTGAACTAAATCAAGCAGGTGAATTAGTTTTCCTAGTTACTTTCCTGGGTTTAAGCTTGCCTCAGGACAATAGACTAAAAGACCTACTAATGTACGATTAGAAAGATGCTATTTAATCTTTTAGACCATCTGGAAGACTGGAGTCTGCAAAGACAGAATATTCCTTTGACAAGAACGGTTGGAATGAATATCCATTTACAAGATGAGTCTAAGCACATTGCAAAACCATTCAACAGCATGACAGACAGGTCTTAGACATCTGACAGAAAGAGGAGACTCACTGCAGAACTTCAACAGCATGAAATCTGATTTTAGAATAGCATTCTTGCCATAGAAAGGGGTAATCCAGAAGCTGGGCATGTCCACCATTCACAAGAGACTAAAAAAGCAATATATATGAGTGTATTAGAAAGCAGGCTTTCCGGTCATTGCCACTGGAAATCAAACCTTTATAACTGAGAAGCTGGGAAAAAGGAAAAAGGAAAGGCCAATGGAAGGAAAGGCCAATGGAAGGCGAAGGGAAGGGAAGGGAAGGGAAGGCGAAGGGAAGGCGAAGGGAAGGGAAGGCGAAGGGAAGGGAAGGGAAGGGAAGGAAAGGAAAAAGGTCAATACACCACCATACAACAATTAAAAACATTAATGGGCTACTTCCTTTAGAAACAGGTTTTAAGATCAGAAACTTAGACACAGAAAGGTAAACTGGCTTGCCCCAGACAACTCACAAAGCCTGTGCCACAGTCACTGGCAGAAAAATTAACTTCAGTCTAATTCATCTACAAGGTCATTGTTCTTCTTAGAGATCCAGATTAAGGCTATATATTTTGCATTTCAGTTAAGAATTCACATCTTGTAATACTATGCAACTAAATAACGCTAACTCAGCCAAATTTAACCATTTCTTCTTATTCTTTTTGCATCACACTTCTTTAAGTCATAATCAGTAAAATCAGACTGTGTATTCACACTGAAACCCTCAAACAGTCAGCTGGAGCAAATGTTTACAGCTGAGCGTAAACCCCTGAAAATAACAAGTTTTAATGGAAATACTGTCCAGCCTTTCATGCTTAGCTCTAAATAATGATAGATTCCTGGCTAGCTTACTCTCTCATTGCCATCTAACCATTTTTGTTCCATTCATTAGTGGAACATCATATAACTTAACAGAAATTGACCTAGGTAGAGAATGTCATCCCAGAGGGATATTGGAACAAAGGAATATTTTTCTATATTTGGCAGTTTTGGTAAAAGCTTATTTTCTAATCTACAGTAGTTGTTAACTTCACAAAGAAATGAACTCTCTTTCTTCAGGTTTTTAACCAAATATCCCATTCTTTTGGCTTTGTCTTGGCATTGTGGATGTCTTAAATACAAATAAAAGCACAAAATCCCACCCTCCAAGTTTCTGATTGTTTTTTTAATAGCTCAGTCCCCGAGGGGCTCAACTTGTTATTGAAATTGTTTTCTTTAATGGGCATTTTGTGCTTTTCCCCTGGATTATTCTACTTACTTGGAGTGGTGAATGCATGCCAGTTCAAAAATCAAACACTGGGGCAAATGCTACAAACACATTGCCCAACATGTGGTCAGCATTCAGACAAGTATATAAAACAGAGAATTATTCTGAGCACTTGGGAGAACACTCTTCATTTGGTGTTACAGCAGATAAATTATCTATCTCATAATTTAGATTATGCTGACAGTTTCATTATGTATTTCCAGCGCTCAGAGATACTAATAAGTGTTGTAGGTTTGTCCCAGTTCAGCATACAAACTAAATTCTGCCTTCAGAAGAATGCTGCACAGACACAATGAAAGGCAGATACATTCTACAGGATCTTGGCACTGTCAGCTCTCACAACATTTGAACTTTTAATTTATTTCAAAAGCCTCAAAGCTTATTTAGCTGACATTTGGGAGGGAGCTGGAGACAACCTGATTCTCCTCTCACACATGTTTTAAGCCATTGTTGGATTGCTGATTTCATTACAGTTACTTCTGATTTACATGGCTGCCAGTGACAGGATCTAGTCTATATAAAACTGAATTATAAATCTAAGGAATATTCTGCCAGATTTCTGATGTTACACCCAGCAGGAGACTATTGAAGTTATAAGCTGGGAAAATAACTTGCTAAAGGAAGACAGATCAAGAAACAATCTAAAGGGATGGTGGTTACTAAGTGAGTTCCTTAAGGATCAGCTTTGGGGCTGTGTTTGCATAATTTTTTCAAGGTTTGTGCCTAAGTCATCACAAAGTACTTTACTGAGTGTTATTCTAAATTCCAAATCTTTTAGAACCTTACAATTTCTCAGTGGTCTGTTATCCTATCAAGTGCTGATACTAACTTTGTTTGCCTCAGTCAGTCTTCTGTAAATACATGATGCAATTTCAATTTTCCATCTATCATCATGCCCTGAACAAATCATCATAATATGTTAAACAGTAATGTATGCTATTGAAATTAATCCATCAGAGCTGAAGTTTCCAAGTTGTTTCTTCTCTTTAGGATATTTACTGCATCCAGCTTTAGGCACTTGGCCATCTAGCAGCCTTAATTTCCCACTACAGGTGATGGAGAATAGACTCCACTTAAGAATGATTCAAAAACATAAGTAAGATTCCTGGTTTAAATAGCCTTATGAAAGGATCTGCTTCTCCACATTAACTGGATAGGTTCATTTGCCCACGTAATTAGGCAGCTGAACTAGAATTATCTGACTGTCTGTTGCCACCCTTAATCTGATGTTACAAATTCTTGTTACAGGACTTCTAATTTCCTGTACAAATTCTTTCATTAAGTTGCTTGTAGTTGCTGGAGTCGTGAGAGTATGTATTTCATTTTCTTCAGCTGCTCTTTGGAAAAAAGCACATTCTCCCTGCAGATAAAGTCTTGTGGGTACTGCTGGATGAAAAGCTGGACACAAGCCAACAATGTGCTCTTGCAGCCCAGAAGGCCAACAGTATCCTGGGTTGCATCAAAAGAAGTGTGGCAGCAGGTCAGGGGAGGGGATTCTGCCCCTCTGCTCTGCTCTGGTGAGGCCCCACCTGCAGGGCTGCGTCCAGCTCTGGAGCCCTCAGCACAGGAGAGACATGGACCTGTTGGAGCGGGTCCAGAGGAGGGTCACAGAAATGATCAGAGGGCTGGAGCACCTCTGCTGTGAGGACAGGCTGAGAGGGGTGGGGTTGTTCAGCCTGGAGAAGAGAAGGCTGCGGGGAGACCTTATTGTGGCCTTCCAGTGCTTTAAGGGGGACTATAGGAAGGATGGGGTCAACCTCTTTAGCAAGGCCTGTTGTGATAGGACAAGGGGTAATGGGATTAAACTAAAGGAGGGTAGATTTTGACTGGATATAAGGAAAAAAATTTATAACAATGAGGGTGGTGAAACAATGGAGCAGGTAGCCCAGAGACATTGTGGAGGCCCCATCCCTGGAATCCTTCAAGATGAGGTTGGACAGGGTCTGAGCAACCTGCTGTAGTTGAAGATGTCCCTGCTCACTGCAGAGGGGTTGGACTAGATGACCTTTAAAGGTCCCTTCCAAACCAAACCTTTCTATGATTCTATGATTCATTACATTCTGTTAAAGTCATAGTCTGATTTTCCATTATTTACAGTAAAGTCAATGGACTTTTTGGCTGAGTAAAATCAATTTTATCTTTCCAGTTCCTAGGACATCTCACTACACCTGCACTAAAACATTAGGAATCACTGTGATAGTATACTTCAAGCCCACTTGGCATTGTTGGGGGAGGACTCACTAGTTCTGTTTCTGTGGGAACAAATGGGAGACAACCAGTGAGCCTGAGGAGAGGGTAGGTATCTCATATAAAGACCATTGACCTTCCAGTATTCATGACACCTCTATTACTGCAGCATTTAGCTGAGGAGTGAAGACCATGGCCATGACATCAAAGAGGAAGAAAAGTGAACTGAAATTAGTTCTGTTTTGATGTGTCTTCTCTCAAATATTTTAGGTGTATGATGTAAGTTATCCAAAGCAGGGACATGCAATTTTTCATTCTCATTCACCACTCTGTTTTTCAATTTACTTTTACTTTTATTAATGACAAGATATCTAGTTCAATTCCTACTGACATCCATGAAAAAGCTACAGGATTTCCAGAGAAGAAGGATCAAGATTTTAAAAACTGGCATATTGGTCTTCATTTCCAATTTCATTTTCAACTGTGTCAATAACTTTGGCATATTTTAAACACAGTGAACTGATTTAAGATGCACAGGCAGATCCCTAAATAAGATGTGTTTGAGTACATTCTGTAAAAGCCTCACACTAAAAACACAAAAGGGTAGCACCCACAGGAGAGCCATAACAGTTAGGCATTGTTAAATTGTACAGTATTAAAAAAAAAAAAAAAGTCAGTTCCTATATCTTGTTGGGGCCACTAATATGCTGGACAACTTTCTGCAGGTTTGAATCCTAAAGTTAGTAGCTAAGGTTATAGTCAGACTACTCAATTTTCATGTCACCCATCAGAAAACTCAAAGCACTGCTGCACAAAATTGTTAATGCCTGGCAGCAGCCTAAGTAGCAAGAAGAGTGTCTCAGCTCCTCCTTTCTGTTTCATTTAGGAAAGCTAATCTCTAATTGTAATCCTGACAAAAATGTGTCAATACAAGTTTGAATTAGAACTAAACAATCATTTCAAAACTCACCCTGGAAATAATTAATTAAGGAAAGACTTTCACTTTTACACTTTTCCTTCTACTGCAAAAAGAACAAAACCAAGAATAGAACACCCTTTAGCCTAAAACCCCCAAGATCCCCAAAGAGGAGGTTCATGATATGTCCGTAGCTTTGCTCACCCGTCATGTGGGCTTTATCATTAACAGGTAAGTTAGAGTTGCCTGAAAGAGTGGTCTAATCAGTTTCATACTGGGAAGGCAATACTGGGAAGCACCTCTGTTCCACTTTCCCTCTCCCACCTTGCCAATACAATTTCAGAATAGCAAAGGCTCTTTTTCCACTGTGCAGAAATCATAGGCCACTTTAAGAAAAAATTTATCCCATCGCTCTACAATTAATCTGGAGAAATAAACAAGAAAAGTTCAAAAGAAACACGTCTTCTGCAAACTGTGGCAACTGTTTTTATCGCCTATCTGTCAAGGAAATTAGCACTTACATCAGGCTGAAAGTGACTAAAAGATCACAATGGATTTTTAACTTCGTGCTTTTTCATGTAAATTATTGCCAAATTTTGTCATGAAAATTATATCATTTTAATTGAAAATCAATTTCCCTGCTTTTAAAATTCATGTACATTTTCAAAAATAATAAAAAACAAATATGAACTACAATATTGCCTATAGTAAAAGTTGTTAAGTCATCTCCTCTCTTGCTTCTGCAACATTGTCTTTATATGTTAATCTGAATTTATATATATATAATATGTTAATATTGCAGTTCATATGGATTAAGTTATCCATAATTTGCATCAATGAAAGTCAGTACTACAAGTAGCTTACAACATAAATCACTGATTAAACTCCCTTTAAAATCAATGAGTAATACTATAAATCTGACAAGAAATACAGAAAATATTATAATAAATAATAAATGTAGGCCATCTACTGTTTATCATTTAAAATTGACCTCAAGAGAATAGCAAATAGATATGGATTTTGATTTTATCTAATTTAAATTCTAATTTAGATTCCAGATTAATATCAAAGCTGTAAAAGTATCTTGTCCACATGGGTTTTTACTATTTTATGATTTATAAATGTAATCACATCATTTTTGCTGCACAGGACATCCAAGTCAGGAAAAAAGAAAACCCAACCCTATTTTCATATTCTTGCACGTTTTTGTAGTATTTAAGTTTCAAAATTTGTTTTTCAAAGACAGTAGAGGAGATTATGGAATATATAGTTTTATATGTAGGATAAACTACTCTGTTAAAAAAAAATTGATTTTGTACTTTATAAAGCTATATGAAACTTTGGAGTGGAGCAGATTTATAAAGATGCTGCAAACATGAATCAATAACAATTATTTTATTTCTGTTTGGTAAATTGGAAGATATGAAAAGTTCACAGAATCACAGAGTCACAGAATGGCAGGGGTTGGAAGGGGCCTCTGGAGATCATCTCATCCAACCCCCCTGCTTGAGCAGGCACACCCAGAGCAGGGGGCACAGGAACGCATCCAGGTGGGTTTGAATGTCCCCAGGGAAGGAGACTGCACAACCTCCCTGGGCAGCCTGTGCCCCTGCTCTGGCACCCTCACAGGAAAGGAGTTTTTTCACATATTGAGGTGGAACTTCCTGTGTTCCAGCTTGTGCCCATTGCCCCTTGCCCTTGTTGTTGGGAACCACTGAAAAGAGCCTAGTCCCATCCTCTTGACACCCACCCTTTAGATATTTATAGGTGTTGATGAAATCCCCCCTCAGTCTTCTCTTCTCCAGGCTGAACAAACCCAAGTATCTCAGCCTTCCTCATAAAGAAGATGCTCCAGTCCCCTGAGCATCTTGGTAGCTCTCCACTGGACTTGCTCAAGGAGTTCCTTCTTGTTTGAAAGGCAAAAAAAGTAAGATGACTAAACACTAAGTTGGGCAACTGCCAATAAACTGGAAAAGAGAAAGCCACTTCAGATATTATTCTTTGAATCTTTTTAATTCATTATGGTAAGAAGATAGAATATTTGTTAATTAGGATGTTAAATTTAAAAACAATTTTAACTGAGAAAATACTAAGAGATACATTTTACCTTAGCAATGGAGAGATGAAAGAAATGTGTCATTCCTTTTTGTTCACTACAAATGATAGTGTGAGAAAAGTAATTTTTGCAGTCTTTGAATTGTAATATTTTTTTCCTCACAAGATCGGTTCCAGACTGAATCTCACTTGGATTCTGGTCATTTCAGAACTTTTTTTTTTTTTTAAGTTATTCTATGTATTCCATTTTTTACATGAAACACCCATATCCAGACCTTGCAGTCAGCAAAGCATGCAGGAAGCTCAGATTTTTGCCTGCCACATATATACGCTAAGATGCAAAAAGGACTGCACTGAAAAGAAGTTTATACTGTTCTCTGTACCACTGATCAATGTATACAGCAAGGAGGAGATGTGAGATATACCTTTACTGTGCATGCAGACCTGTTTTCTACATTGAACAAAATGTTTGCCTGGTAGCTGTGTTGTCTACCTTGCATTCCTGCTACTATAGCAAACCTAGCATGGTATCTGATTATCACTTACTATTTACAGGAAATTTGAAAAATTGAGAATGAGTTTGGAAAAGGCACTGGAAATCAGACAGTTCTGGTAGGAAAGATATTTGCAGTTATACCATCTATAATATATTAATCCTTTAAACACAAAATTGAATAGTTTCAAAAATATGTAGTTTTTACAGTTAATATCCGAAACACGATGTACCAAACACATATGAAAAAAATCTGACACTTACGTATCTTATGTACAGGAAGGCATATTTTTAGACTGAAAATGAGCATGGTTTTCTTTATGAAGTGTAGACACACAGATATCCTCAGAAATTCAAAATAATGGCTGACTTGAAGCCAATTTTGTAACTTTGTAAGCTCCAGGGAAGCTCTGTCTCCAGCATGGTAAGCGTTCTGAGGATAAGTGACTAAGACAGTCACTCTCCCAAGCAGCCCACAATCTAGATGCTATATGAAACCAATGGAGGACAGAGGCAGGTAAGTTTTCTACAATGTCATTAACAAGGTTTAGTGTATTATTATTTCAACCAAAAGTTTAGCCAGAGAATTTGCAGATACAATACAAAAAAGCCTTAAAAAGGCATTTCGTGCCTGAGGAAGGAACAGATAAGCAAGCAATTGTGGCTGCCACAGCTGACAGAGTGAAGACTGAGCCTCTGTAAATTATTAAATGCAATAGTGTGAGACTAAATGCTTAGGGTTTGAAAAAGAGAAGGGGGCTGAAGATAATGTGGTGGGGAAGGGACAACCAGGGAGAGGCAGCACACACAGGTAGGGCATGGTTAGATCAGTGAACAGTTGCTCATCCTAGCAACAGCATGTTGAATGGAAATTTGTTTGTGTTCTATTTTACTCAAAATATGTTTGCTGTGATAGGTCCTACATTATGTATACATCACTTTTGTTAGGGCAGGCTACTTGTATGGCTAAGAGTATCTGATACGGCTGGGTTTTATAAGGATTACTTGCTAACTTTTAAAGTTAAAGCTTCTGCATCTTTTCCTTCTTTTATTTTTTTTTTTTTCACCCTTTCTTTTAAATTGCAGGTTAGTCCATAGATTGAAAAAATCCAAACCACCTATCTGTTCTGTAATCACTTTATTCCCACCAAGTGGGAAACAAACTCCAGGTACTTTTCTGATGCTCTATTGTTAATGCTGAGGTTAGGAAGTTGTTCTGCCATTTTTAGAAGCTACTGTTGTGAGTGGAAATGTACCATGCAGAGAGAAATTGCATTTACTCTCTACTACTTCCTCTGTTATTTAGGATACCAACTATGGCAGATTACATGTGGATGTTGAATTTCTCCCCCAAATGTGCAGTGATATCAGTTTGCAAATTTTTATTTTGGTTGACACAAAGTTGGTTAATCCTTGAGGGAGAAAGTCTCTGGTTTTACATAGTTTATTTATTTCTAGATATTACTCCTTGTGCACTGCATGATTCCTCTGATAGGCTAGCTCTTCTCAAAAGTATTAAATGACATACAAAAAAACTATTGGATATACTGACAGAATACAAGTTTAGCAAGTTCTCTTTCATAAGTCATATACAGTTTAAATTAGTAGTGACTAAAGGTTATTAAACTAAGCACTATGAAAGATGAGTGGTCAGCTCTGGATTGTAAGACACTGATTCTACAATTATCAGCTTGTACCTTTTCTTTTCCTTTCTTTTTTCCCTCAGAAAAAAAAAAAGGAACTGATTTTAGCACCAGTCATGAGGAAAGAAAAAAAAACTAACTAGGGAAATAATTATGTGAACAAACATGTTTTGTGGACATCTGCCTTAATCAAAACCAGAAGAAAGTTCATCAAAATGGGCTTTACCTACAGCGTCTCACTGTGGCTTTTGCTAGCTTGCTGCAGCAGAGGATACCAAGTCATCCTACATTTCCAGGGCATTTGGGGAAAGTCATTCCTAAACAAGGATAATAAAACCCTGGAGATGGGAGCTGGAAATTTGACCTGCCAAAACATTGTTGCTCTGCCTTCTGGTCCGAGTGTGTAAGAAATATCAAGTTCTCAGTGGCTTGACCAGCAGGTACCATCAGCTTCAGTCTGGGCCCTTCTTAGGACCCAACACTCCCTCCGTGTTTTTTCTCACCAGCAAGTCAGGCTGAGCACAAGCTGCCTATGAAGACTATCTGCCTTTGCAGCTGCTTTTTTTATGAAGTATTCCAGGCTGTCCTGTCTGTCAGCTTTGGTCACGTGAAGCTGCGTTCAGGATTTAGCCTTTGGTGTACCACCTGAGCTGCTGCAGAGTCCATCTCCCAAGGGCTGCTAGGAAATTTGGTATCTGACTTGGGATAGGTGCCACACTGGCAAGGTAATACAGAGGAAACCAGTGAATATCGTAAATGTAATACTCATCAGAAACCTGCCAGCTACTCTGTTTGGCTTCTTCGTTCTTATTTTTAAAACTGTCACATAAAAAATAGTATAGACTAATTCCAGCTAAATATTTTCCCTTCCCCCCCTTTTTTTTCCCTTCTAAAAGCAAAACAAGTCTGATTTCTTTTTTTTAACTCCTGGACACAGATTTAAAAAGCATAGTTTGGGGATTTTTTTTCTCAAAGTCTTGGTATTGCTCTGAATAAATCTATAGCAATTCCACGAAATGTCATCAGCTGCCTTGTGGACTTTTTGCTTACTCTGTAGGAGGGGAGGCAGGGGAGAAAGCGATTCTCAATATTAGTTTTAAAAGAAATTATTTAGCTGTGGACGTGAAACACTTTTTTAATGTTGCAAAATCTGCTACTTACCAAGGCCTATATTGAGGATATTGCAGTTTAAAAAAATGCAGTATTTTTTAAAGAAAAAAAAAAAAAGAGGAAAAAGGAACCCAAATAAATCCCCCGACTTTTAATAAAGCTGAATACAAAATGGTTGGAAAAGCCATAGCCATCCCCAAATTAGGACATATCTGAATATGATTAAAATTATACTTTTTCCTTTACATTTGTACCGGGCAGAAGGTGCAAGATGCCTGGAAGCAGCACGTGGAGGCAAGAAGAACCTTTCAGTACAGTGGCAAACGGAAAGTACAGGAACGTGCAGGGAGATCAGCTGAAAGCTCAAGAAGAAACAGGGACACCTTGAATCACACTTCCTGCTAGGCTGCTTCTGAAGCAGCAGGGCTCTTTATTATGAGTTTAGAATGAGCTCCTACTCACCCACTGCTTTTTTTCTAATACAATATATCTCACAGTCTCAAGAACTCAGTAGGAAAACAGCCAAATCTGAAGGAAGAGAATGTGAAGGAGGCATGAGAATTACCTTCAAATATGTAAAGAAGGGAACAGTCTCCACAGAGGTGGAGGCTGGGACAGGGAAAAAAAAAAAGGATTAAACTGCAGCAAAGATGACTTCCATTAGATACTCGGCAGCACTTTTTTAACAGTGAGCATAGTGGATTACTTTAAAAAGGCTATATTCTGGTGAGCTCTAAGACCTGTTTAGACAAGCATCTGACAGTAATGACATGCATAGTGCTTATGCAGCTCTGGCACAAGAAGATGGACTACATGATCTTTCCAGCTTCTTTCCAGCTCTATGAGTGTGTGCGCAAAACAATAGTCACAGATAATCTGCATTTGCATGTTTGTTTCTGCTAAAAATAAAGGCTAGAATAAGGTGAATCTGAAAATGTGGCTTTTAATCTATCTACCTGCGTGGTTCTTACTGGTGAGGTTTCTCTCCATGTCAAGCAGAGAGAACTTTTATTTGCAATATCTCATCCAGGTCACTTAGAGGAAAATTATTAGAATTCTGTTTCTCTGCATTGCAGGATCAAGAGCTGAGTCAACCCTGTTGGGATTCAACCCACGTTCCAGGGAGTCTAAGTATTTCATATCTGATATTTAAACCTCTAACCAAATAAAACTTCTGCTGGGAGATGTACCAGTGTGTAGTCAGATTTTATTGTGTTTCTGTTTGAAATTCACTCACAGGTTTGAGAAATTCCTACATTTTTTACCAGCTCAGAACATCTGTTATGTTGATCTATTTACCTCTTCTTTTCAAGAACACGCAAATGACCAGGATTTCAGTGTTTTCAAAATTATTTTATCCTCAACATGATTCCATTGAGATCCACAAATGCCTTAGATTTATGCCTGCTCAGTATCTGATGCTCAATTATTAATTCACTAATGTCTGTAAAGTGCTTTGAAGATGAAAAACATTACATTGTAGAACTGCTAACTGATGCTTGGATGCTACTATTACTGCTGCTGAAGCTGTTAGAAAATATGCTTGGAATACATCCCCAAAGGCACATGATGATGAAAGGTCAACTAGGGCAGCGGTTTATGCAGAAAGGAGTAAATCAGACTGAAATTCTAGAACTACACTTTTTTAATGCAGAGTCCAAAAGTCATTAGAGTTATGAGACTAGATTTTTTCCTTTAAACAAAGTATGTTTATCTATTAAATAGATCAAAGGGGGAAAAATCAATATAAGGAATAACTTAAAACAATAAGGCAAAATGCATTTCCCACTAGCTTCTGGGAAGGCAGGACGCTGTGTTTTCTGTCCTTCAATTAATTTGTACATGGATGGGGAGCTGAGTTTGAATGTGTAAGCACATTTGGTTGGAACAGCCCTTTGGGTAGCTGTAGAGAATACAGAGAAGTCTGTGAAAGCATTTAGTCTCTTTGATTATAGAGCAATATAGTTTGGGTTTTGCTATAGCACTTTACTTCTGCTCCAGGAAATACCTTTTTAACCCATAATGGCCTTTTGGTGGGATGAAGCCAGAACCTGAAGTAAATGTCCAGGAAGATCTCAGCAGGTAGGGCTTTGCCTCCAGGCTCTGGCATCTAGCTGCTTGCTGCAAGACCAGTAATGTTTTTATGGTATCCTCTTTGGTCTCCCTCAGGCCCACCCTCCAGCTGGATTACATCTCAGAGTTGCTCTTCCCTCTGCCTAAGATACGTACAGAAAGAAGAAGAGGCTTGTATTGATTTTTCTCACATCACCCTCCTACTCACACACATAGTCCTGATCATCAGCTACTTTGCGTGTTTTGCTACACTTCACACGAGTTGCTGCATTACACAAGAGTGTTCCCTACTACAGAATTGCAGATGTTGCTGACCCAGTCTCCTGCCGCTGCTAGAGAGCACTGCCTTTAAGAAAAGCTTGAAAGAACTGGTTGGCTCTGAGCAGAGACCAGCTGAAGTGATCAGATAGAACTTTGACCCTGAGTGGCAGACTCCTTTATTTGAGCAAATTTTGAACAGCAGTCACTGCATGAACTAAAACTGTACCCTGTGCAGAACTGAGCAGATAAAAACACAATCAGAGCTTAAATACTTTAGAAATGTGGAAGACAACTGGGGAATTTTAAACCCAGTGCTTCACTTTGTATCTGCAACCAATGAAAACAAAAATGGACACAAAAAAAAAAAAAAAAGGAAAAGGTAAAGTATAGAGGAAGCTTTATCTCTAACAACAGCTTGTTCTGAAGCACTTGAGGTTTTTAATAGTTTCAGTCAACTCAGCCAGGGAAGGCTAACACTGAAGCTGTAACGTAGGCATTTGAGAACTGCTTTCCACATAAAAATAAAATATATGAGTAACACAATTTTAAACAGAGGGTACCAGAAGTTGTTGAAAAAATAGAGAAGTGACTTGAGATAAACCTCTGTTTTAGGAGGTGGAGTCCTTGGTAAGACGCAAAACACCGAATGGGATCTGGAACAAAACACTCAGAGAGAGGTTATTGAAAGATCCAAACTTAACTGTGTAAAAAACAATTCAAATTTGGATAGCAAAAGAAGCCAATCAGTTCAAGCCAAAGCCCACAGACTGTTATTCAGAGAAGAAATACAGCAATCAAGGGTGGAAAGGCAGGAGGATTTCAATGCTGGGAACCTCTACAATACAGCTCATGAAGCAATATATGTAACCATGTACAAATTCACATGTAAACAGAACAAGAAAAGATAATGCTTGACATCTGAAGAAATATGCAGAAAATGAAATAGATTTGACAAAAAGTTTAAGATCCCATAGAATATGTTCTACATGGGCAAAGGAGTTTCTCCTTAAGAGCAAAAGATATTATTGCCAAAGGAGAAGAACAGACTGCCAATGGGGTGGGGGGCAGATTGTCAGCTGTGATGAACATTGTTTCACAGACTACAAGAATCAGTGATCCTAGAATAGTCATAGAATCAGAATCAGCATCATAGACTAGTTTGGGTTGGCAGTGAGGTTGGTTGGGCAGTGCCTTGTCCTGCAGAGCAAGTGCATTGTTGGTAATGACAGCCAGCCACAGTCCAGATCACACACATATCCAGATCAAGCCAACTCATCAAGTCAGGGTCAGGACCAGCGAGGAACATGGCAAGGCATGGGCATCCCTGTGGCATAGCTGGGCAAAGACCAGGGGTGAGTGTCTGAGCCCAAATGCAGTTCCTGAGGAAAGTGGGAAGGCCCCAGAAAGGCATATCACACCTCTGTCATGCACCTCAGATACCACATTACAGCTGCACCACGTGAGATCTTGCCTTGAGCCCAGGCAACCAAAACCCCAGGAGGGAGGGATGGAGGCTGCAGAGACTGTTGGTATACTTGGGGCAATGACAGTAATTTTGACAGTAATATTATATTATATTATATGGACTTTCTTTTTAAAAGAAGAGCGGCTGAGAGAAAATACCCCTTCCCAGAACATGCTCAAGTATCATAGCCTAAGTGTAATGGACAAAGAGTGCGTGCTGCAATATTCATTCATCAACAAAATTTTCTTGATCTGGAGACATAATAGTGCTAGTGGTAGAAGCAACTGCTAGAGGATTTACTAGAGCACTTCAGAGCTATCACATCCATGTCACACATCTTCAGCTCCACATATGCTCCAATGTCATATAACAAAGATGATGTGGTCTGTTGTGCAGACTCCATCCCCTCTACTATTATAAGTACAGCCACACAGAAACCGTGGCCCAGCTGTCACACTGTGAATGATGCAGTCTACATGACTTGGATAATAAAGGTTTTCCCAAAGTTATATCCTACTGTTGCTAACTGGATCATGTACTACCAAGCATGGGTCCGTCTTCACAAAGAACTTCCTTTACCGGAGGAAAGAACCAAGGGATCACTCACTGTGCAGCTATTTTATCCAACAGAAAGCTCCAGAATATTTTCTCTTTACCTTGGTCTTTTTTTTTCCATGGCATGGCATGATGCCTAGCCAGCCTCTGATGAACTGATGGTGCTTGTCTGAGATGACTACTCAAATATCACTCATATCTTTGGGACGATGTATTCGCTCATGAAAAAAAATTACTGGAGAAAAATAAACATCTGATTCTTTGCTCTCAAAGTGAAAAGTCAGGAGCTAATACAGGCATGGGTTGATTTAGACTGAAGGTCAATCCAATCCAGAGCCCTGTCTCTGGCAGCACCAATAGTTCCCCAGAGATAAAAGAGCAAGGACAGAAAAAGCATGCTTGCCTTGTTAATGCACTGCAAAGGTATAAAAATCATGCACCCACACTCCAGTCAGATTATTTCTAAGAATTCAGCAGGCTACCTTCGGTGAACCAACATGAAGCTGAAGCTTGGAAAACACAGGTTCTTCCAGAGTTTAATCATATTTGGAGATAGATTATTAGTGGAAAGGCATTTGTTTGTCATATTACTGACAGCTGGAATGTCTGACTGATGAGACGCCAGTGATGCCTCTGAATATTTTGCTTCATGCTACTACAAATTTGTATTTATTTAGAGCAAGGATATAAAAATCAAGTGGTTTACCCCTTTGAAAGGTACTTTGACTCTGGTCCCATGGCAGTCAAAAGTGTGGTTTGCCCAGTGGCTGTTGCTGAAGCAGTTCCATTTTGCATAACCTCTTTAAATAGTAATTGTATCTGGGACTAAATCTGACCTTCCCAAGTCACACTACAGAATCCAAAGAACAAGGGCAGCTAAGTATTACTTACAGGAAAATTTTGCTCCGAATTTTACATTTCAGGTCAGTCTTCTGCCTAGAAACCCCTAGGAATCTACTGCTTTGCTATGTAATCTCTCTGCAGTTACCATATCCATTAGCCAAAAGCACTCATAGGATTTTATAACGGTGCATTAGGACACTGAGCACTCCAGGGAAAAAATAATGTAAAGGCAAATGACTTTCAAAATATTCTATCTGTGCCTTTAAATTTCAGACCCTGGAAAGAAAGCAAAAGAAAAAAGAAAAAGAAGCACATGAAAGGAGGAGATCAGCCTGTGACTGAAAGTCCAGCTGTGTAAACAAGTTTAGTGACTTCTTTTATCTCTAATTGGTCTTACACACTGATCTTTCTGGTGCCAGAATCACACACTTCACATTAATTCTTCAGTAATATAGCATTATTTCCGGATGGAATTGGTCTGAAATGTCAAACTGATATGTGTCACTTGCAATCTATTAACATTTCAAGTTTTTTCCAGTGAACATCAACAACTGTCTTTAGTTATATTACTTTAAAAGTTTGAAAAGGAAACGGGTTTATACCACTGAAAATGTGAATATAGGCACTAAAATTGTGCTAATAGTGCTATTGACTGCATGAGACATAAAAGATACTCAGCTGGCATAAATTTTTAGGCCAAATTACATTAACTTCAGAGATGCCATGCCAGTTAATATGGTCAAATAACTGGCCTATAGACTTCAGAAGATATCTGTCTCACAAATGCAGAACAGGCTGTTGTCTTTCTTGATAGTTTAGGACCTTTGAGTAACAAGATATTCATATAATTATGTAGACTAGTCTGGAGCAGACATTGGGTAGACACTGAAAACCTCCAGTGAGACAAAGAAGCCACATGTACAGGCAAATGAAAATCAACACTGATAAATGCAAGGTGATCCACACTGGCTGTAAAAATAAATTAATGAGGCAACAAGCAAATGAACTGTCGGTCCATCTGACACTGGTCAAATTCACCCATATGTGAGAAATGGGCATCAAAGCGAAATCACAGTCTGTGTGCAGTTGTGATCAGAAAAACAAATATTTTAGGTTACATGGTGTATGTGGCACAATGAAATAAATAAAGATTGTGTCAATACAGTGATGTAGTATTGCCTGCACAGTTAGCAGGGATTTGATAACATTACACATAGCAATGAAAAATGTGTATGAGAAACAGTGAACTTCCATTCTTTTGTCCTTCTATTTCTTCCACAGGTTTATTACATAAAATTGGAAAAGAGTAAGTTCAGAACGAATCACTGAAGTATTTTTTTCTGCTACAGTTCACTAAGCTGTGATTATATTGCCATGTATGTATATGTATGTGCATACATGTGTATGTTTATATATAAAAAAACTTAGATAGAACTTAGGTTAATAACTGATCATTGGTAAGACTGTCAGAACTAATAATCATATCTGGCATTAACTGATAATAAACATAATTTCAAAACCAACCAAACATAATTAATGGCTTAAGGTAGCCTCTAATGTTTACAGATCTGTCATATGATAAATAGAATTTTTGCATTTAATAAGTCCTTTGAAGCAGCCAGTAACTGTAAGAATTAGAATACTAGACTAGATTGACCTCAGTTTTATTCAATTTGGAAATATCTATTTTGCTAACTATAATTGTTTTCTACCAATAGATGACTAGACAAGACCCTGAGTGACCTAATGCATTCATTCATGTTTTGAGCAGAAGGGTTGGACTGTAGACCTCCAGAGATACCTTCCAACCTTAACAATTCTTTGATTCTATGATTCAACGAAAGAATACAAATAATTTTGTAGGACTGATACTGGAAGGAATATTTCTATTCTAAAATGTACATGTGGTTGAATGTGTTAGAAAAAAAAAAAAGAAAAAAGTTATAGGTTGGGATTTTTCTCATTAATTCACTCATAATGGCATGCAAGGCAATTCCTCTGGTGCTGCATTACTCTGTGAGAGACAGTTTCTTTCAACCCCAAACTAGATTTCAATAAATTGTAATAGACATTCATTATAATTCCCATACTAGCAGCCTCAGAGATGACTGCAGCAGGAAAATACTTCTTTGCTTCAGTACTTACTTATATTCTCTCTATTTGCTACCCTTCACATGCAGCTTTTTGTTTTACTTCTGAGCTCACATCCATTTGTATAATCAGTAACATCATCCATTCCTCATGAGAGCAGAGTTAAGGAGAGTGTAACAAGCCAGAGAACTCAGATCTAACAAGTTAAGTAAGGCTGGCTTCACCCTTTATTCAAAGGAAAATTGCTGTGAAAAACAAAAGGCAAGACAATCATAACTCTCAGAATACTGAACAAAATGGTGCCCCTACTTAACAAGTAACTTGTTTTAGAAGTGTCTAGCTATTAAGTACATAAACACTGTTGTCAACATCAAACATCCACATATTGATCAGATTTAGGTCAGGGCCTTTTTCTCTTCCCTTTAGCATGTAAAATGTGTTTTGACTCTTCACTCAAAGAAGCTGTTTCATTCCAGTTGCTAAAAAAATCAAGAAGAAATACACAACAGTAAACAAAATAGGTGAATCATTTTGCAATACTCTTGTGAAACACCAGGATTACTCTGAAAAAGGGTCCATAGCTCGGCAACTTTAGAGCTTAAGCATGCATCATTATCATTAACAAGATTTTTCCTTTAATTTATTAGGATAAAACAATGTGTGTTTCTAGCCTGAATATTTCCACTAAAGCAGTTCAAAATTAGTCCATCTGTGGCTACTCCAGGACATTAAACCTGCCCAGGAGTATGTTATGCACAAAATTGTTTGCTAAAGCCAATATCCGTCCTATCAAATCCTTTCAGCTACAAAACAAGATGGTCACATACAGATAACATTAAGAACTCCGGACTGTGATCATTCCTGAAACACTCTAAGGAACTGATCAGGAGAATGCACATTGGCAAAGCCAATAATTTTTCCATGGACTGATCTAACAACTGAATACTGGAGATGACGGAGGTCCAGCAGCTAGAAGTCTTCTGTGGCATAATTAATTTTACCAGTTTAGATATTGTTTCAGAGTTTGTATTAATTGTTTCCACAGCAGAGTTGGTTCTTCTAAGAATATGCTTTGGTGGGGCAAGTCAAACACCATCTTCCCTGATGGGTAGAAGATGTTTTTAGGCCTGCATTCATTACTTGTCTTTGATTTCTGTGTTGAAGTAGATTTGTTCAGTGGCTTGCAACCGCTGAAACTAGATGCCAAATCTCAATTAAAAAACGGAGAAATTAAACTGCAAGAAAAGGTTGGACTAGATGATCCCTGAGGTCCCCTCCAACCTGTGATTCTGTGATTCTGTGAAAATATTAGCAGCTAAGAAGAAGGGAACATAAATGTGAACTTTAATGATTCATTGAGTTGAAGTATTAACGGGGACGTAATTGAAGAACCTTTCTCCAAAGGCTGCTATGCAAACCAAAGGAAAAGACCCATTTGCAGACTTCACTTGGGTACCAACCTCTAGAGGGCAACACAATCATATGAAATGGCAATTCAATAATGACAAGGGCAGTACCAGAATTGCACGCTAATCAATATAGTTCATTCTCCCTTTACATCTTAAATATCTGTTTATACAAAACTTAATTTGAAGGACCTGTTTTACAGAATTTCACATGTAAAGACCAGATACGATGTGTATGGTTACTGTGACCATATTGTAGCTTCTATTGACACTCAATCATGGCCATAAAACACATGACCTTCCACTCTAAAAACACAACCTTTAAGCTTGAAAGAAATACAAATCTCTATAAGCTCTCAAGTCTTTTATTCTCTGGGAACAAAACCACTTTTACGAAGACTAGAATGTCACGCTCAGACCTCCAAGTTGTGAGCCTACAGTGGTTCCAGACTGCTAATCCTCAACCGATTTTTTTTCAAAGCATTCCTAAATCCCCTCACTCTGTGTGACTCAGTATGATAATTTTTAAATACATACATATGTGTAAATTAAATTAAAATCTTCTTATAGTTGTTGTGTATCCCAGTGCCTTTTACCTACTACAGCTCCACTTTTCTTAGATGACAGTGTCTTCATAGAAAGGCCATCTGTATTTTATCTTGGTAAGACAAAACATACAGCACATATTCTTTGTGCTTCACTTGTAAATAATGCAAGTCCTATTAACTAAAACAAGGATTAGTCCTCAAGGTTCTTTGCTAAATAAGTTATTAATACTATAGGGACTGTGTTAACAATAATAGAAGAGCAGAAATGGCATGATGATTATTTCTCTTAGAGTGCTCTGAAAAGCATTCAGTCATTAGCTCCTGCAGCCATTCAGTGTGGACTCCAAACTAATACTTTAATTTTCAGATGTCAATTTCTGCTGTTAAATTAAATGAAAATGTGTACCGTGTGATACATCATTATCTAAAGTAACACCTGAGGAAATCACTAGAGTAATGCCATTAGCATTGCTTGCCATTTCCTAAAATGTTTTGGTGTAAAAATACAGGCTGTGTGGTTTTTTCAAATGGTTGCCTGCTGCAACCTTTCTTCGGCCAAGGCTTGCAAACATCAGTCTACCTTTCACCCTGGGTAGCTTAGACAGTATTTGGAACTGACAAGAGGATGAAACATGGCCTGGGCCTGTGCATGAGGCAAAGAATAGGTAGAGTTGTAATCACCACGGTAACGGGCTTTGTTATATTATGAAGCTGTTTGCCTGCCTTCCTGAGGAAGACTTAGTTAACTGATGTTTGTACAGCTGTATTGGGTGTCCATGGCAAGGTATTGGTGGTGGGAGACTGCAGGGGTGGCCTCTGGGGGACGAGACCAGGGGCTGCCTTGTATTGGACACATCCAGATCCAGCCAGTGCCAGCCCGCTCCAATGGACCCACTGCGGAACACAGCTGAGCCGGTCAGCCAAGATGGTGGCACCTCTGGGAAAATGGATTTCAGAAAAGGCAAAAATGCTTCATGGCAGTGTGAGGAGTAAGGAAAAAAGTGTAAGAAATAACCTTGCAGACACCAAGGTCAGTGAAGAAAGCAGGAGAGGAAGTGCTCCAGGCACCAGAGGAGAGATTTCCCTGCAGCCCATGGAGAAGACCATGGTGAGGCAAGTGGAGGATGACACTGAAGCAGATATCCATGCTGCAGCCCATGGAGGACCCTATGCTGCAGCAGGGGGATATTCCCTAAAGGAACTGCAACCCACAGAGACCCCCTACATTGGAACAGAGAAAAAGTGTGAAGAGGAAGGAGTAGCAGAGAAAGACTGTTATGGACTGAATGAAAATCCCTCATTTCCCATTCCCCTGCACTGCTCAGGGTGGGACAGAAATGGTAGAGGAGTTGTGAATGAAGGAGTGAAGTTGAGCCTGGAAGAAGTGGAGTGGGGAAGGTGTTGTTTAGTTTGTCTTCCCCCCCCCCCCCATCCTAATCTATTTTAATTGACAATAAATTTAATTAATATTCCCCAGGTCAAGTCTGGTTTGCCCATGATGGAAAATGATAAGCAAGCTCCCTGTTTTTATCTCAACCCATGAGCTTTTTGATCTTATTTTCTCCCCTCATACTCCTGAGATAGGGGAGTGAGAGAATGTCTGGGTGGGCGTCTGGCAACCAGCCAAGATCAAACCACCACAAAAGCATTGAGAATAACCATGATTTTTCTATGGAAGATCAATATAATTTTTACTATATAATATTTTTGCTGAGCAGGAAGAGCCATGAACTAGAGGACCCAGAGTGAAAACTCTGAAAGTTTGCTCTCCTGTCCACTCCTCTGAATTCTCCAGGCAAGTTTGGCTAGGTCTGTCTCACAAAAAGGTGTGGTTTGAGCCCAATACTCATGTAGATTTTGAGGACATGTATATGAATGAAGATTTCCAATCTCTCCCTCTTCCCCTCCTTCATATTTCATTAAGCCCATAATGCAGTCAGTTGGAGCTGCTAGACACTCTCTCCTCTTCAGTTTATCCTGGAATTGTCTTGCAGAGAGGCAACTGGATACCGAAAAGTTTTGCAACTGGTGCAAATCTAAATCTTCTAAATATTACACATTCTATCAGTAGGGAAGAAACACAGGCCTTACACAATTCTTTCTTTGCAAAGAGTTCTGTGCTCCCCATGTAATGGGATTGTAACTGTAACCTAAATAGAAGATCTCATGCACCTTTTGCAGCTGGAGATCTATTACAGGTTTGCTTTAAAACTTCTTCAAAGACTTCTAACCTACATCAGTATCATCTGGCTGGAAATTAACTTGAGAAAACAATGAGAGATTTTCTCCTAGTTGCATAAACAACAAAATAGACACCATCTCTCAGGAATGCATCTGTAGACATTCTCCTACTGAATTTCACAATCTCAACACAAACACACTCACATATTGAAGCCTTTGGTCCCCAGTGTCTCCAAGATAATCTGCAACTTCAGGTTGGAGAAATTAATTCATCCTGTACCAAATGCCAAGCACTGGCAGTTACAGTAGGTCTCCTCTACTCTTACTGAGGAGGTGAGACACTTCCAGGACATGTGCAGCAATCTGCAGATCAAGTTTTACAGAAACCTCTCTAGGTACTTAACAAGTAAATGGGAAGTAAACCAGCTGTGAAATTCAACCTAGTAGAGTGCAATGCACCTCAGAATACATTAACAACACAATAGCCCTTGGTAAAACAGCTGTCTTTGACCTGATCCTTGTGGTCTGCAGATAAAGGATAGGTAGATGGGGATGGAAGAAGAGAAGTCTTAGAATTCTGAAAATGTCATTGATAAATCTTCTTCACCACATGGAGAAAGCTGTTCTGATTTGCTCAGTCTGATAACCTTTATTCTTCCCTATACTAACAAAATTGGTTTCAAATTAAATCATCATGTGGCATAAGATATGACTTAAGTTGGTTATAAATACTGGTATTGAGCTGCATCACCTGTAAATTGAGCAGTGACGGGAATTAAAAGAAATATATTTTGGTTGAGAGAAAAGCTTCACCACAATAAAAGTATGATGCTATGTTGGGAGGTTTTGGTTTAGAAAATAGTATTTTTTGCATTTTTTAAACGTTACTGTAGTAGAGGTAGGAATGTGTATTTTGTTTCTAAAACATGAGCCCCAAATAGTGTAAAGGTAAAATCAAAGAAGCAAAAACTGGCATTCAGGGAATGTAAACACAAGATCCTTTCAACCTACTTTTCAATTAATAGGATAGAAACAGAAGAGACAAAAATAATTTAAGGGACAATAATTATTTGAAAGCCATGACAGAGCACATAGAAAGGTCAGCAGACAATCCTAGGACTTGTTCGAAAGACAGGGTCTTTCTGAGTAACTTTGAAAAAATCCTAATATTGGTTGCATCTACTCTAATGCCGAAGACTGGACTGTAACTGTAAGTAAAGTGACAGTTGTGCTAAAATGTGACACATCCCTCCCTGATCCATCTCAGAACTACAGAGCTACTGAGTTGACACTTGGCACCTTGAACCAGTTATACAGCCCACAAAACTCAGAGAAGACTGTGAAAGAAAGTCAATTGTCAGCAGAACAAGGAAAACGAAGGCTAAATACGAGAAATAGAAGTGAAAGCTTTTAAGCAGGGGAAAAGAAATCACAGGAGAAGGTGTCAGGGATAATGTCATTAGCAGTGACAAATGGAAATCATTGATTAAGAAAGTAGTGAAAGCAGGGGAGGGAAAAAATGTCTTTGAGCTTTTATTCAGTGGTTTCAAATCTTTCAAAGATTCCTACAACCATTTCTTTCAAATGCAGAAGCTACATTAAGCATAATAAAAGCACTGATCAAATCCTTGTCAGCCTATATAATGAGTTAGATCTTTCAGGAGAATTGCCTGTCTATTGTGATACAAGCTTAATATCTGAATATCAATGATTTACTCTTATTGTTTTGGCTAGATTACAAGACTTGGAAAATGTGATTAGAAGTTGCTGTGGAGGCAGAAAGTATTTATATACATGTGCAGATCAAAGGGTCCGCCTAGACTAGTGTTCTCTATCCAGACTTAGTCAACAGCATCTTATATTTCAGAAGATGACAAATTTATCCCTGATCCATTTTCTGGGAAGTCCACCACATTCCAGGCAATCTAATATTATTCTTTCTCCCTCTGAGTCCCTTAAATTCTACGGCAGAAAGAGCTATACTGAAATCAATTGAAGTTTTGCCTTTGACTTCAACATGGACAAGATTTTTCCCTGTTTCTTTTACAATGCTCACAAAAGGATTGATTGCAATTTAAAAAGCTGAATCCTAGACCCCATTTCTGCCACTCAGACTTACCTCCTCAAGTAATCCTCTTGCCCAGATGCCATCCTTACTTCCGGAGTTCCCAGTGCATCCCTCTTCCATGTGCCTGGCTTTTAGAGTTGAAGTGCTTCAGAAAATTGACTGTCTTTATATTCTTCTGTTTGTCCGAACTGAACATGCTGTAGCTACTAAACAAATATTAGGCAAAGAATAACTGCAATAATAAGATAGCCAATTCTGTCATGAAGCATGCTGAGATGCTAGCTGGAATTACTTGCCACAAAAATTCTAAGAAATGTTGAAACTGCTGATAAATAGACAAAATATATTTCTGAGAAACAAAACAATGACAGCTATTTTGAAAAGAGAGGGAAAATTACCCTTAATTAGAATGTCAATAAACTATTAGCTATTTATAATTGGTGTTCTAGGGACATTTAATGAACTATGCGAATGCCAGCTACATTTTTTTTTTTTTTTTTTTTTTTAAATGCACACAGGAGTTTCACATGTACTCACAACAGACTTAACATCCCCTGAAAAATATAAGATTGAGATTTTCAACTCAAACCAGAGTTAGACAACTTTCAGCTAAGCCAGGGTGATGTCATCCATCTTTCTTCAAAATAACTAAGAAAACAATCAAAATGTCTTAAATGAGAAGGTGACTGCAGACAGTCTTTGCTGGTTTCAACCACTAATGAAGTGAATAGTAGCAATATTTGACATTTCTAATGCATCTTTTATCCCAAAACACCTTAATCAATTTCATAACCATTTAGACACGTCTTTTAGCTCTTACATATGACTGAAATCAAATCACAGGAACGACACAGGGCAACACACAGCAAAAAATCAGTTGTATTTTTACGTTCAAGAAGTGAAGGGTTTTTTTTATCAGTTGAGACTATATGGGAAGATCTTCAAGAGCTTAAAAAGACACTCTAGCTACAGTTTACAATTTTAACAGTCATGGTAGAATATAATCTCTGAAGTGGGTTAATTATTTGGGACCTTAAGATCCTTTCTTACCCAGGTGAAGATGAGGTAAGTCCTACAAAAGCAGATCCATGTTATGAAGCCTGTTTGACCCAATCTTTGGTACAGGTGAGCTTTTCCTATTTATGCTTCTTTTTAGCAAGATAATAATAACAATAACAATAATAATCATCATCATCATCATCATCATTTAAATAAGCATTGTCTGAGTCGTGATAATCCATGGATGTATCAGCTTGCTTTGATGTATCAACTTGCTTCATTTGCCAGGCTTTAAGCTTTGAGCCTTTAAAAATACGTCCATGTGCTTAACATGGCAAATTCCACTGAAAATTGAATAAAATTCAGTTCAATTCATTCCAGCAACTGTGCCATAGGCAATACTAAATTTAAGATGATGATATGAAATTTAAGTAAAAAGTAACAATTTTAACCAATAAAATGTCTGGATAACCAAAATCTGTCTACAGTAGATTGAGATATTATGGACAAGGTTAAGAAATCTTTATTCCTTAGTCTCAGGTTTGCATTTACATTGGTTAAAGACAAAACCAAAGGTTTTCTGATGAAACTAAATAGAAAGGGTGTTTCTCAGACTATCTTTGTACCTTTTAGGAAAGTTTGACTCCTAGACGTATAAATCTCTGGGAAACTTGACTTCTACTAATCTAGAAAAGCAATTTTTTAATCAACTAGATATTTTTCTATTCTAACATTATTCCATTTTTAGTCTCATTAAGTAATAGATCACTTTATATTGTTAGGACATATCTCTTTTTTTACTAGACACATTAGGTTAAGATCATTGCCTGAACCAGCAAACAAGAACCTGAGAATGTGTACAGTGAGAAGCCTGGCAAAGCCTGCGTTTACAGAAATGTTTTTCTTTATGCTATTCTTTTGGAAAAATAAGATGTAACAAAAAAGGTGAGACTATTTCATGATCCAGCAGATGAAGATCTGCATTTACTAAAATTTGCAGATCCTTCTGCTTTACTCTTTTGCATATGAAACAGACATACAAGATGAATTAGGGCATATATCATATGTATTTTTTTCTTGAATAATCATCTGACTCAGATAATGGTATTTGCCATTTGGAAAATACTGTGTATGACATGGTTAGATCAAAGTCAGCTGATGGAACTGGAAGATGAAACAAGAGCTCACTACTCAGCCTGATCTGCCCAAGATGGTAGTACCAAAATGCAGGCAGCAAAGAAGGCCAAGGTGAATAATTTAAAACATTGACCGAAAAAGCCAGACAGCTGCATATAAGTTTAACCATGTTACTGTTTTACATAATTTCAAGTTAAACTAAAACGTGCTTAAAAGTTTTGGAGAGCTGTAAAACCTAGTGACAAGTGATATATTATTAATGCTTGCCTAGGTAATTTTGAGTTCTTTATTATTATCTAATTCTGTTAGCTAGCAAAGCTATGATGGAAACAAATTTTAACTAAAGCAAGGTTATTTAGATTGGAAGATCACTCTATTCAGTCTTAGGTATTTTTCAAATATTAGAGACACCAAACTTGGAGAATATTATTAATATCCTGCAGGGAGTACGGACAAATAATAAAAAGGAAAATTTCTTTTTCAGAGGAAAAGTACAGAAACAAGACACAGGATAAAGAAGCTGAGAACAATTCTTCAGATTTAGAGAATGATAATGTTCCTCTAGCAGATTTTAAAGTGAATATCCCTGAATGAATTAATGTAAATGAAAAAATGCTTATTCATGTAGACCCCCATATAGCCCTTACCTCTGAATTCAGTTTCAGCTCAAAAGCTTGCCTGGATTAAATCTAGAGTAAGGGAACACCATAGGAAAAGCAAACTCTTTCTGCTGATCTAAGTAATTTCGTATATCTTCATATCTTCATGTCACAGTTTCCATTTCACTTAATTACAAGAAAATAAGGCTTTTATAACTATATACTAATACAATAATAGGTTTCAGCAGTATTCTCACAAGAAATGTTCAGATCCTGTCTTTCTGAAGGTAGGAGTAAATGAGCAGGGCTGAAAAATTACTGGTTCCACCTATAAACTAACAAGAGGGAAGGTACGCATATAAAGGAGAAACCAGTTGGAAAATTGCAAATTCCAGAGGGAACTACAAGGTAAAACAAAGAAAGGGAGGAGTGTTGATTTCTGTCTGCTTTTTGGCGAAGTCTCATGGCCCAGAAAACTTCTTCTCTTTGGCCATTATTGGTAGACCTGCTTCCCTTGCGCTGCGCTCTGGCCAGGCTTTATGAATTAAAGAGGGTTGGGAGTAATCAATACTTAAAATAAGAAATCTCTAAGGAAACCCATAATCTACAGGAAATTATCTTGATCCACTAAATGACATCAGTTCTTTGGGTTAATAAAATAAGGGTAGGCTGTGACTTTAGCAGGTATGCAGTCGATAGAAGTAGGAAGGTTTGGGAGAGATTAAAAAAATCAGGGCATTAAATATCCCATTTCTATTATCTCAGTAGTGCAATGGGAAAGAGGGATATTCTTTAGCTCAGTATATATAGTGTTTGCCATTACGTCTCAGATTTCCATATGCTTTTCTGGACATCTAGGCAATAGACTGCACATCCTCAAGTTATGTAGGTAGGTTCCTTTAACTGGCTCATTTAACTCAATATTGGTGAGGCAATAGTGATATAAATATGAGAACATGTTAGCTTCCTTCATTTTGTAACAATAGAAGAAAGAATTATAGGTTTGCCAGGTGTTGGCTAAAGTATTGATATTTTCAAGCCTAAATTTAATGTACTTTTCAAATTGACTACATTCGTTTTCAATTCTGCTAAAACCAATGTTAGATATCTCACCCAGAATGTTTTATGGAAAGCTATATTTCAAGGGGTTCTAAAGACCTCCTAGTGAATAAGCTGCAATCCCTTTAGAAATTTTTGCTTTATAAATAAAACACAAACCCATTGCAATCCAAACTGAGAAGCAGAAATCAGTATGTTGGCCTTGTGGTTTCTCTCACTATAAGAAGGTGGACAGACAAATCCTTCTTGCACCCTCCTCAAGATTCATTGCTGTGAACAAAATAAAGCAGATGCATATTGTGTGTTTGTTATACCTCTGCCTTGTGTTCTTTATCCAGTCTCCAAATCCTCATCATATTAATTATGGAAGTTATTTAAAATATTCTAGGCCAATATTTTCCATGTGTTTCAGTCACACAACTTCACATACTTTAAAAAAAGGTCTGATTTTCAGGAAAATCTAGCCGTTCAGATGTTGAAAAAGCAGGTTCTGTCATTTATTTTAAAGTAGACCCTCTAAATATATTATTTTTTAAAGGCTATGTGCTTAAAGTATATACAGAGTAGTGCTACAGACCTGTAATATTTGGCTGTATCTCCTTCTCTCCTTTCTGCTTCTCTGCTTTCAGTGGGACCTCAGGGAGTTTTAAAATTTTAAAATTTACTAGAGAGCAGTGTTTTTTTGGTACTCAGGATCTGTAGTTCTTAGTTTTTCCTACTTCCTCTCTGTTCCCCAGTTTCCTTCTGTCCTCTCTACTCAATGAAAGTAGCTCACAAGCCAGATACTGCTGGTGCGGGTGTTGTGCAAGGCACAAAGACACCATGCAGATGAGGCTATGGGATGAGAGTGGATAATACCAGCAACAGAAGGTGCCTGGCAGGAGAATGAAGCAAATTCAGCATCCTCAGATCTGTGTGAGTGAGTGCTGCACTGCTGTGCCCCATGCACACCCATCCTCAGTCTGCCTGCACACCCTGCCCCTCCTCTCAAAGGTCCACCTCAGCAGGGAGAGCTGATAGTGGCCTTCTGTGCCCAAGCCTTCCCATTTCACAGTCCCGTAAAGCTCTACAGAGTTGTGCTAAGTCATAACTGGGGCAGGTAGGATGTCCAAATATATCCAATCTAGCTATTCCAGCCGTATCAAAGGTTACCTCTGCAGAGGGAGGGAGGAAAATATGCAGCTGGGGGTAGTAACTGCTTTGCTTGTCCTAGATTAATCCCTACCCAGTGGCAATAAATAATTTAGGGAATTTGGAGTTGGTATACTCAGAGGCAAATCACTCTGGGAAGGTGGATAAAGCCGGGCACTTTGGTATTATCAAACTATTTCTGTTCATTAAAAGGGCAAGATGCAGAATGATGATGAATTTTGAATGTTGCACAAAATGAAAGCACCCGCCCTCCCTCTGCAGCACCTCCATCTGTGCAATCACCTGGTGTCACCTGATGCATCAACATTTGAGTCCCTGTCTCCCCAGTAAGGTGTCTTCTTAAATTAGTATTAGTTATTATAGAAGTAGCAAGGAGAAGAGGAATACCCTGAACTGAAGAGACCCTGCAACTTTGATCTAAATCAAATGTTTCAGTGGCTCTGCAGGCAAAGCCAGGGAGGGTATTTGGGAGTGTTTCACTGTCAAAGAAAAAGTAATTTTTTTAGGCTACGTATAGGCAAATAATGCAGCGATCAGTGATGAATTGTCAGGGGCAGAGCGGAATCAAAGGAGAGACTGGGAGGGAGAAAGCAGGAACAAAGGGAAAAACTACAAACTAAAAGATGTCTACCTAATAACCACAGGAAAGAAGAGAGGAACCCTTGAAACTATCCCCATCTGGCTCCCTTTATCCCCTTGTCGTCTCATCTGTAGTGTCTTGTTTTTGTGAGGAGTCTGTAGTGCTCATCTTTATGTAGTAGAAGGGCAGTGTAGCAATAAATACAGAAATATGATTTAGGATGAAGAGCAAGAAGTAGGGAAATTCTCTATTGCCCATATTAAAAACACATAAAATCTGTTTGTCTAGGTTTTCTACTGGCATGGGCAAAGTAGGCACTTGCACAAAGCAATAGTTGAGCATAAGAAAAAAAAAAAATGGCAGGACTTGACCACCCTTTCTGCATAACGAAAAGCAGACAGTGCAGTTATGCCACTGAAGGACAGTAAAGCCATGGTCTCTGAATGGACAAGGGGGCATCTGTCTGGCAGCTGCTGGCACAAGGAAAGGAGGCTGTTCAGGGTTTTGCAGGTGAGGTTTTGTCCCTCATCCCCACCCTGCACATAGAGCTTAAGCAACAAAATCCAGTGTTGATACACAGATGAGAATCAGCTCTAAAGCAGGACCAATACAGCCCCCCAGACTATAGGTTTCTGAACACTTCAGACTGACATTAGCTGCTAAGAAAAAGCCCATACTGCCTTTTCCACATCACTGACTGGTCATTTTATCACCACGTACTTACCGCTGATACGTGTGTCTTTTCACTGTGCTGGGAACTCGATCATGGAATTAATGGGCGTTAAAAGTCTCCTTTTTGGGGGCAAGTGGAAGACAATTAATTTCTTGACCTGGTACATCTCATGGAAACACAAATACTTCTGCCAGTAGAAAGAAGAGTGCAACACAGGGCAGATAGGAGTGGGGCCACTTCTTTTGGCAGCATCTCTAGCTTGAAATGTTCCTGAAATTGTGGCCTTAGGCAGTTTACAGAGAATGAGAAAAGGCCTTGTCTTTTCCAAGACCTGTTCCCAACAATCAGGCAATATCTTGTTTAATAATGGTCCGATCCAACACTTCCCAAAGTCCCTGGAACTTTGCTATCTGTGCGCATTAAATAGTCTTATGTGCTCATTACGATTAACCTTTATTAAGTACATATTTGTCCACTGCTATATTTTGTTCAGGTTTTTTTCTAATATAATAGCACATTTCGCTCTTGCTTCATTAATATTTTTTCAATCCTCGTGTTCCAATCTGAAATTCCTGTATTTTTTGTATATTTTGTCTTCCTGGCATTGTTCTGCTGCCAAATGTCTTTATCATCTCAGACTGTATGCAGGGTAAAGCCTGCCCTTTCGTATGTGCCACTAATTCAGGCAGTTCTCCTGTGTTATTCCATGTCTCCTCACCAGCAGCACAGTCTTTCTTCAGGAAATGGAGAAAGCTGGCTTAAGTGCAAACTCAGTGGCCTGAGTAGGTAAATTAATCTTCTCTATTACTTTTTGTCCTGCTTAATCTGAAACAAGTTAGATCAGTTAATTGTGTACTTTCCATGAAAAGCTTTTTAATAGGCAAGTTTGTCTAGCACACAGGGAAAAGGATATTGTATAATGTCTTGACAAAAAAAGTCACAACAATTTATGGCTTCAGATGTGTAGGTGATGTCAGAGAATGATCGAGTGCATCTTCAAAGACAAGAGTTATATGATTTGTTCAAAAGCTGCAACTAGATTTTTTTTTTACTAAATTATTAAGGTAGTTCAGGATTTGTTTGCAGAGTGGCTTCCATGAAAGAGCTGGAAAGAACACTCGTTTAAATGTGGGACTTGGGCACAGATTGGGATTTTCTACTGTCAAACCAAAATCTTTCTAGAATGGGAACTGAAATAAAACTTACTAAGTGCTAAGTAAAGCTCACTAAAAATGTGTTGAAACAAGTCCTTTTTCAGAAAACAAGTTCCCACAGCAGCACTGAAGAATTTTGTATTTAAAAAAATTCTTTGTCTTTTTCTGGGCAAGAAAAATTGGGTTGTTTCAAAAATGTTAATTATAACAGCTTGGAATGGATGGTCATATTCAGCTCTATGAAACTGGAAGCATGGGAATTTCATTATTGTTGTCTCTTCTTCATTTGTATTACTAGAAGCAGAAGATTTGCCCACAAAATTTATAATGTAAGACAAGAGAAAATAGGAATATGATCTATTGGATCAAATGCAGTCATCTATTATGTAAATATTGTACAGTTCTGTCTACAGCTGAGCTAAATAATAGGAGCACCCCCCATCCACTACCAGAAAACATTTCCCCCTTCCTAAAGTCGATGTCTATATGCAAGATGAATCTAAAAGTGCTTCTGTCTTTAAAGCTTACCTAGTGAAATACAGCAGATTGCAGATATCAAAAATCAGGTAAAGCTGCTCCAGCCACCCTCATCAGACAAGGGGAATGAGTAAACAGAGGCAATGACAATGTTAGTAAATCAAAAATGGTCAAGGCCATTCTCTGGAACAGAGTTTTGCTTGCAGACTTGCTGGCCCCCTACCCAAGCAGCATGGCAGATGGCTCAGGATCTGTCCCATGGTTCTTGGTGCTTGGTGCCTGGTGCCTTCTGCTGGAAAACTGTCCCCAAGGAAATGGGTACAAGTAACACAGACCCATTCATAACCCTTCCCCTGAGAACTGGGAACAGTCTCCTCTGTGCTAACTCCCCAGGCGTCCCCAGGACCTGGTCAGAAGCACATAGCTGGCCCCAGCCAAAGTGTGCCAAGGATTGCTCTAGCCACTAAACCTTGCCAACAGTCATTATCCAATGCCTGTGAATATTCCCAGCTTGATTTATAGATAATATAGAAGTTAGCCAAATAGTCACGTTGACGAGTATGATAGTGATGTCAGTGCACCAGCAGTCTAGCATGTTATGCTTAATTGTAGATGTTAATGTATAATTACCAGGGATTTATTGCAGTGAGTTATTATGGAAACGTAAATAGATGGAAGAGCCTTTGCACTCCATTTAAGATCTATGCGTTTAACAGGGGGTATTTTGTACTTGCATCCAGCTCTGGCTTCAAAGGCCTGTGTACTAGAGCGCTCTTTCTATGCTCCACCATTTGAACCTAGAGATGTGCTTCAGTTTTTGTTGGCCTTTGTCTCCTGATGTATATACCACACTCATAAGGGAGAAACTTAAATTGACTAGATTTGTGAATGTTTATAACCACAAACTTATCTAGGCTAAAAGGGATCTCCAGAGATCATCCAGCCTGGACCCCTCCAGTGGCTGGCTGTGAACATCTAATAAACTCCTGCTCTGAACTTTCAACTGACTGTAGGAAGATGAGGATCATAATGAGTATTTGCAGTTGGGTGTCCGAAGTATGCCACTCTTAGGGAACATTAACTTTGAAAAATTACCTTACATTTCTGAAAGGCTTCTACCTCTCATACTTTCATACTCTGAAATCTATTTCCTGTTTTATCAGATTCCATAAGGGAGGAAAGTACTCTGATTAAAAAGGAAACAAAGTATTCTCATTTTGCTTTGCAAGAGTTTTTCTTTACAAAAATAAGTGGTAAGAAAATATCTAGTTCTCTTCCTTGAAATGATAATTTAGAAAGCCTTCCTAATGCATTTTTATACTCCTTTATTGTCTTGTTTTCTTAAAAGAATGCCACAGTGAGAAGAGAGCTAGCTTTATGTTGGGGCTTTGCTTTCTGTACTACAAATCATAAAAGAAATGATTCCACCCAGAAATAAGGCCACAGCAACCGTATTGCCTGTGCAAAACAAAGTGTTTCCCTAAAGTCTTTCTGTGGCAGATTTAAGCCACCATCTTTACACAGTGCTGTAACAGACGTTTTTGGGTTCTTTTAATGTATTTCTTTTCTGTTCTTTTAAATGGTCATGTTTCTTCTCTGGCCAACTTTACTGACAATGTATCAGTGCTGATGGAGCTGTTTGGAGGTAGGTGAAAGAACTGTCACCATATCAATCTCACCATTAAGCTGTCAATTCCACAGCAGCGTTTGGAAGTGAATCAGACACTTCCACTGACATTGTAACCACAACGTGTGAAAGACACTTCTATTCCTTTGGATGTGCAGGAGACACTTTCATTTACAGAAAGGACCCACTGATACTCTTGTTTTAGTGCACACAAGGATTAGTCAGACTCTTCAGGGAAATCAAGGGAAGCTGGTGTCAGTACAAACTCCACCTCCACCAGGTCTCAGCTGTCCCAACTGTCTAGCATAATTGCCCATCACAGCTAAACTCCCAGTATGGACACATAAACTGAACACTTTCACTGATGTTCTGCTGTTTCATTGATTTTATATCCCCACCGTCAAGAAAATTTTATAAAGACAGTGTCAAAGTGAAAGTTACTTTTCCATGATTCATAAATAAATAAATTTGTAAAATAACTATCCCGTTTCTTCTACTGAGTTTAATATGGAAAGCACCCTGCTTTCCCTTCATACAGAACAACGCACACTGCTTATTCATTCTGTCCATTTTCTTCTGCATCAACACCTATTCCTACACATTTGGGTTTTTTTTTAACTTTATGCATTTATAAATCTTCTTTGATGAGGGTCAGGACCTGCTACCAGCAGATGGATTACCTTTTATATTCTGGGTCTGGCTGTACCTGGGACAACAGAGTTCTGACCTACGTTAAGATATGGCAGTAATAAAATCTAAATAGGAAATAATCAAGGACACTGCTGCTAGAACAAGAAGTCCCCAGAATCTTGGCACAAATTTAAACCGCATAATCACACATTAAAACCTAGTCACGATGTCAGTGTGCACTTATATGAGCTGCTTACATGTAGAGCTGCTGTTACAAGAGGAAGGCATTAACACCGTAAGTAGGCTACACAAATAGTAGAACCACAAAGGAAAATTTGAGGTCATCAGCTCCTACAATTATGAGCTCACATAAGTATATGGAGACAGAAGTGCAATATTAAACACTGTTTTTAATTCTGATTAAAGATAGACTGCATTGGTCAGGGATAGTTTCATAACAAGAATGTAAACTTGAATTAAATCTCGTTATCCTCAAATGACGTTCTTAAAACAGGTGAAATATTTGATTATTTAACTCTCTTTCTCTGTACATATATTTAAAATTTCTCTCTATGTATATATGTATATCTCTGTATATGTGTATCTCTGCATATGTATAGAGTTTATATATGTTGTTGCATATATATACAGAGTGTGTGTATATACAGTCTTACACAATGCATATAGACTAGCTTTTGCATTTAGTATCTTTTTCAAAAATGGATAAAGATTACGCATAAAGTTGACATCTCTAAAACTGGTTCCCCCTCCCTTTGAAAGCTTTTTCTTTGCCTTTTTTTTTCTTTACTACAGTTATTATTTTTATTAATCTCTGGAAATCAAAAAGAGACTGAAAATGCATAGGGTCCGCATCTGAACTCACTGGAAGAATGAATTGCAGGGGGAAGTTATTTCTGGCATGGTGCTTTTAAAATTAAGCTCTAGAACATTTGTACTCTAACATTATAAACACATTTTACCATTTTGTATTACTTTAAAACAGCATTTTGTATGAGAGTGAACATCTCTCAACCATGGAGATGAGACAAAACCTATGAAGAAAGGAAATTACAGCATAATGGAAACGATGGCTGGGAGCCATACCACCCTGGGCTATGAGCTCATCCAAGCAGAAATGCCAAGCTGAGCTGATTCGGTCAGTGCTTCGATTCAGGACCTCTGAGGAAACCTCTAAGGTTGCCAGAGGAAGTGGTGGTGGCAATGTTGTAGGTGGTGCTCTCTGTTCTTGAGTCACCATTGGGTCAGTAACCTGTGAGATGGGAGCAAGCAGGATTTCCTGGAGGAGTTGTGGGCATGATGTGAAACCACGATCCTGAGTATCAGGGATTAAAGACCACCATGGATTTTGTGTGTGAGGTAGACTTGTTAACCCTGGGGTGCTGATCACATTTCAGTATCAGCTTTTCTTAGGTACTTTCTCAAAGTTATGCCAATATTTGCTCCTCCTTGGGGCAGCTGAATAAAACCAGTAATGTAATGCCAGGCTGCTGGCATATTACAAGAAGTTCTTTCCCTCTAAATCCTGTCAATAACTTGAATGAGTTTTGGGTCACATCTAGAGTCCTTAATGTACAAGGACTACAATAGGGCTAATCTGATTTTGAAGGAGTTCCTCTCCTTTTCATGCATTTACTGTTTGGGCAACGCTGCCTTTGCCTTTCAGCCATAATCACCAGCCGTTACTCATAGATGCTCTCAGGCCCTGTCATGCCCTCAGAGCAGCTCGACTCCAGATTGTTTTCCTCCCCAGCCCCACAACAGCGTAGTGACATTATGACATTACGTTCTCCCCAGAAACAATGACATGAATCTGATTTATAACTGGTGGTAAAACTTTATTATTCAAGTTTAGATGTAACAGACATCTTTGCTGCCTGAAGATTGTTTGCATAAGAAATACACCAAGAACATGTTTGTGAGTAGAAATGAACATGCACTATGAAAACCAAAAAACAAAACAAAACAAAACAAAAAACCCAAAACAAAACAAAACAAAAAACACAATCCATGTGTTGTAAGGACAAAACATTAAGAGCCAACATTCTAGAGTCAAATCAGGGCTACAAGTTTAATGATGGTTTTTTAGCAACATGAAGTAATTCTTTATGAAGTACTTTTTTTTTTTTTTTACTTTTTTTTTTATTACTTTTCCTGCTGGTGAATTTTCTATAAGCTAAATTTACAATGGCATTTTGAGATGTTTCCTTTTCTCCTGTTCTCCTTCTACATAGAGCTCAGAGGCCAAAATTATAGGAATGGAAACTGTGGTTGCTGTTATGATGTTTATTCTAAGAATTTTATTTTACCAAGTGTACTCAAAAACTAAATGAAACTGGTATTTTTCTGGCTGGAAGCCATTATGTCATTGTCTTTTACCCTCCTAAAAGAGGTAAATTGGGGTGTATGTGATTACTATATAGGTAGCATCTCACCAACTGCCAGCTTTCCAGAGCTGGCTGAATGAAATGAAATTGTGAGGAAAAGGGTAGGGAGGAATCTTATTCTGGGGTGAGGAAATTATGTAAATCATTCTACTTGGCCCATCTTAACTTTATGGAAAAGTTTTGAAGGGATTTCTCACTTATCTATCACATTTGGGATACGTTGACAAATTGCTCGCTATTCTTTGCCAAGCATAACTGTCTCCACAGAAGCAGAAGGAAATAGATCTACCCTTCTGGCTGAACAGAAGTGAACTTCTAATCTCTTTGGCTTTTCCTGACCAGTATTAGGAATTAGCGTGTTAAGACAGCCAAGAAAAATCAATACAGGAGCAAGAATGGGAATATATTTAGACATCCTGGGCAAAAAGCAGATGGTAGACAACATCCTTAGCACATAAAGCAAGTAGTTATGCCTACAAAGCAACACTGTCCAGTCCAAAGATGGACTTGAAAGTCCGTCCCTGAACCGAGGACTAATCAACTAATCCACAACTGCCAAATCAGGTCTCCCCATTGCACAACCATTACGTTTCAGCGCTGTATACAATTAGCATCAGTTACTTTTGTCTTGCTGCCCCTCCATCTGCAAAACTAATCCCTCACCCACAACACGCCTCAACCTCTTGAGATGTCTCTATGTTCCCTCTCTTTAAAACTGTCACAATGCGTAACAGTACATTTTCCAGGCAAAACCAAGATACAAGTACCCAGTGGTGTCCACTCCCCCCTGCCCCCCCGCCCCTTTTGTGGATGGTTCACAAAAAATTAAGGGGGGAGTTTCACCAGCACAGTGGCCATTAGGTGCAAAACTTCTTTTGGAAAGCATTCTAAGTTTAGCACCTGAATGCAAACTGTGCTCTGGAAAATCTTCATCTCCCACTGCGTTAACCTAGGGGGCAGCAGCCACGAAGCGATAGCTTAGAGACAGTCCATTTGCAGAAGATGCTGCATGACGCTTCCTGCTGCACAGAGCGTTAATGGAAACATTGTTCCTGTTCTGCAACCTGATTAATGACAGGCACCACAAATCCTCTGGTTTTGAACCATCTACTTATTTTGTGGTCCAATCTGAGATATATTTTAAGATCTCAAACCATTCCTTAGTAAGAGAAGAACAATACCTTGAAGAGACTGGCAAGTTGAGAACGAAGAATGATTCTTTGAAAGTTTAATTTTTACTGCTGTAAGTTGATCAAAATGCAGTGGGTGCAGTAATTACCTGTGTGTGCTAACATTGGTTTCTACCTGAGAGTTATTAAATAAGATTATTCTTTTTCAATGTCAGGATTTAGTTTTCTTGTGATTAGTATCCGTTGTGAGGGGGTCTGGAGGAGGGATGGAGTCACCCCTCTGTTAAGAAAAAAAACCTGTGCTCCCCCCACCCCAATCAAAGAGAACAAGCTACGGCAAAATCCCATTTCTTACAAAGCAGAAATCTTAGAACATCTCAATATGTCATGGCAAGAACAGTGAACTTTTTTCAACTTTTATTTGCACCATCTAGGTGTTCAATATTAATATTCAAAAATCTGTCTTGTTCTTTGCACTCATAAGATTTCATTTCTCCTCATCCCCAAACCCTGATATACGTGTATTTCCTGTTATTGGCCTCTGCTTCTGAGTTTAGCAAGAGGCGTTATGAAGTACAGGGTGGTGCTCAAGCCTTATAATGTGCATGTCCCCCATAAAACATTTTGCCATGAAGATGCAGCTTCCATCAATGGAGAAGCCACAGGAACTGGTAGGTCTTAGAAGAAGTAAGTCAAACCAGTAACTACTGATAGCCGGCAGGCAGCTACCTCTGAAGCTAATAAAAATCACTGCTTAGTGAGCCTAACATGTTTCTTGGAAAAGCTGAAAAGGACACACACTGGACCCTGATGTAACAAAACGAGGGCAATCTATTTCAGTCCCCACAGAAAAAAAAAAAAGAAACAAAAAATTACCCAACAAAAATAAATCCACAAAAACCAAGTCAGAACTTATTACTGGAGAACAATAGTAAAAACATAACCAGACTTTGTCCGGCACTGGTATCAAGCAGGAGATTCATCTAAAAATAGAAGAAGAAGAATGTGGCCCAATATCCTTTGCTAACCTAGAACACTATTGAAGGGTTATAGAACTCAACCGTGAACAGATTGAGCGGGACTTTCCATATGCTGCTCACCCGTATAGAAGCAATGGGTGGAGCAGGAAGGAATACAAGCCTAATGCTGAACAATAGCCTGCCTGTGCCTAAAAAATCAGAGAAACTGTGCAATAACGTTTCATCTGTGTGAAAATGTAACACATAAAATACTGCCAAGGTCAGCAAGACCTTTGGTGATGAGCTGTGTAAGTGCTTCTCATGCATGGTGATATTCATTGCCGGCTGCTTTAGGCACATTATTTTTCAAGAGACTATCAAAGTGCTGAACATTTAGGCCAGTTCCTCCCTGGTTTTCCTTTTGCCAACCCCTATAGACATTTCCTATCACCTCTCCTTTTATGTTCCACCTCCCTGTCTATCTGGTTAAGTATCTTATAAGTGCACCAAATTCTAGAAGGGAGAGTGGTGGAATTCAGGTAAGTTAAATACAAGAACTTTTTTTTTATGATGCTTTAGTTTCAATTACATGAAAATCTGAGAAAGGCGGCATGTAAGTGAGATCAGAATAGGACCCTTTACATATAATCTCAAGTGAGGACTTAGTCCAGAGATATTTTTATAGAACATTTTAAAAAATAAAATGCATGAATGGAGAAATAAAAGACAACATAATATCAGAAAGACATTTTAAACTTCATTCGCTGCAACATTCGTGAACCAGTTGAGCTACACCTGCCATCCAACCATAAGGAACTAAGACCCTGCACTGCGAAAAAGAAACAAACCCAAACAAAACAAAAAAGCAACTGCGTAATATTGTAAAAATGGAGTGCAATGCTACTACAGAATGCAATAAAACATCAGCGCTGCATCGTCAAACAGCACTTATCAAAATAATTTCTGAAATGTTTCTTCTGAAACACAGACAAAGCAATAAAAAGAGGATATATGTTTATCATTTTAAGCATAACAATGTGAGTTAAGAGCTTAAGAATACAAAAGTACTTGGAATGAATAGTGCTACCCTTTTTTTCCTAAGTAGGCATAAAAATATTTTCATTTCCTTCTTGTTTTTCCATACCATTAATATCAACAAATTTCATTCATTTCATGTTATCGTTTACAACTTTAATGCACACACACAGAAAAAAAGATACCTACTGCAATAGAAATAGTTGCTTCATTACCTTGTTTGCTACATTTGCAAATGTAAACAGCGAGGCAGAGCCAGAACTGACTCTAATGCATGATGGAATATCTTTGTTGCATACGTACACTGTAGAAAATAATTATTCAATATGTCAGGCACCATTATTTGAAATGTAATACATTAATATTTACTAGAAAAATAAGGTTTTTTCTATTTGTTCTCCCAACTTCTTTAATGAAATAAGTTAATCTGACAGTGCATCCAGTAGCTTGTAATATCTTCTACATCCCTGTGGCAAAATAATAAACTACTGGTTGGGACACTATAATGAAAATGATTAAAGTCAGTTCTTGTACACCCTTGTAGCAAGCATGGAGGCTCGTCTAACAGCACCTTTAACCAATTATTTAATATTTAGTTATTTAGCCCTATTTCCCTGAGCAGTTATGCTGAGGAGCTTTCCCTTCATGGATAGTTTTTACAAAGCTTTAAGTATTAAAAAGTACTATGAAGACGTTTAATGCTACTTAGCAAAAGCTGGTATAAGTCTACTGAAGGGATCGACTGGTATGTATAGCAATGTTAAGCCTGTGGAGAAGTAACCTTAGACTTTAAGGTTTAGAAATGTAATATATTAAAAATATATTAAAATAAAATACAGCAGGTTACCTTGTTCTATGCAAATTAAACCCGGGGTGTGGCTTCCGTGTTAGAGACTTCACTTGCACGAAATGGTTTTCCTAGACTAAAGTGTGCCAGAAAGAATGTAGTGGTAAAATGGTAGCTAAAAATCAGCTGAATCTGAGAAACATCTAGATGAAATTGCTGCCAAAGCTTTGAGGACAAAATGATCCTAAGGCATGTTGTAGGGCAGAAATTAGCTCAAATTAAAGAAAAGAAAATGACCTTTTAACATCTGTGTATTTAACAAGTCTAGTTCTTATATACAATGTGCATATGTTCACTATACCCCTGCAGCACTATATACATATACACATCTTCACACTCTTGCCAGTTATGTCTCTTACACAATAGCAAAGGTATTAATTGTCCGGTAAAATTTTCTCAAGGTTATTTCTCATGATTCACTGTATTCTGGCTAGCTTTGGTGGGCCGTGTCCCATATAATTATCTTCTCCCCCTTCTGGCCACCACCCAACTTTTTTTTTTTTTCTTGGTAACCCACTCATTTAAAAGGAAAAAAAAAAAAAAAACAAAACCAACCAAAAAAAAGGGAAAAAAAAAAGGGAAAAAAAGAAGAAAAAGAAAAAAAAGAAAAAAACAAGGGATTTAATATTGGATAAGGCATGCTCTCTATATGAAGTGCTTTATAGGTCTTCACAAGACATTACAAGCTATTGAATTCCCATCAAGGAAACCTATTTCTGTTTAATTGTGCTAAGTGCTAAGGTTTACTCTTTAGGTTTTCCATTCTTTTCAGCTTGTGCATTGTTCCTGTGTAGGCCCCTCTGGATGTGAGTTGTGAAGTCATACTTGTCCGTGCAAAGATGCTGGCATATGCTGCACTGGAAAGGGCCACTGTCACCATGGCAACTCATATGCAAAGCATACATCACTTCATCCAGAAAGACAATGCCACAGTGCACACACTTGGTAGAAAGTTCATCTTGAGTACTTCTATCAACTTTCTCTGTTTTTACTACATTCAAGGGACCTTCATTTTTTACATTTGGTGGTGCCTTACTCTTTTCCTTGGAGGCACCATTTGCAGTTGGCCCAGGTCTGGAATGCTTTATCGCCAAATCTAGAGGAATGTCATTGTCTGATCCGACAGCTGAAAAATGAGGAGGCAGATTAAAGGTGGGATAAGGCACATAGTTTTGGCAAGGATTTGGTAGGCCAGGCACATGACTCAAGTAGTGTGGATTCCCAGGAACAGACAGCTTATATTTACTCCAGAATCTCAGCCAGTCAGCTTCACTCTGAAAGTCATTGTGTACAAATGGAAGTCCAAAAAGTGGGTACTGGTATTTTTCAATAGGGCTTCCAGGTGGTGAATAGTTTGGGTGTTTCGCAGGTCTCATGTATTTTTCTATCGGGCTGCCTCTCTCTGAGCTTCCTTTCCCTTCTGATATCGATGAACTGTTTCCTGGGTCTCCAGTACTTTCCTGAGGACTTTTTATCTGAATGTGCAAAGGTTGCATCCTTTTGTGAATATCCAGAGTTTGGCTGACCAGTATTGGCTGCTGAGCAGAATGGCTTTTAGTCAATGAACCTGGGGCCTCATATTTACTGAGATTGGGAAGCTGAATTTCTCTCTGATGACCTTCAGGTAAATGATCCTCTGACCTCCTCTCTAAGGGGCTTCCATTGACTTGTTCCTCACTGCTACCCCTCTGCTGTTTGTTTAGCTGCTCAGCCTGAAGTGCCTCCGGGTTAAGGCGCTTTCTTGTTCGTCTCCTAATGATCTGCTCACCATTGTTCTGCTTAATGATGTTTAAAGGCCTGGGAGTCTGCATGGAACACACACACAATGAACAAAAGGAAAAAAGAAAGACATATTAAATAAATCTGCTCGACCACACTCGCACAAATTTATCTTTTCTTTTTTTGAAGAGCTATATCATGAGTTTTATGGGAATTACCAAATTTCAACCCAAATGCCGGTTCCTGGCCCCTCATACTAAAAGTAAACTATGAATTGGCTTGTTTCATCAAACTAAGTCAACTGCCTTAGCTATACTATACCTGTTTACTTAGAAAGGCATGAAGTATCCAAGCTGTCAAAGCATTTATTACCCCTTACTCTCGAAAAATTCTGGGGGACATGTGCTGAAAGTGGGTGTTGAGAGCTGGGGATAAGGTGGGAGATGCATGGCCCTATGCACCAGTCTTACTCTATGCAACATGTCATCAGAGCTGGTATCAGGCAGGGGTTTGCACAGACCACACTATGACAGGAGTTGAGTAACACTTACCTCGATACCCACCCTGCTTTGACACAGATAGAAAATGCAAGCAAATACAGGGCCACCACTGCTGTCACCTAGGAAAAGGGCTGCAGGTCCACTGTGGTGGTGAGTGGGATGACGGTGGCTAGGAAGGGACTAAGAAAGATGGAGAAAAAAGCCCAGGAAAACTTCTCCTATGCACCAAAAGGTCTACCTGGGACTTTGGTATGGACTCCTCCCTGCTTCATCCCTACTGTGTTTCTTTATAAACATAACTGATGTTGTGCTACCAAGTCATGAGTGAGAAAGGCATCCCCTGAAGGTGGGGAAAAAAGGGTCTATAAAGAAAAAAGCATCATGGAACAGCCAGGGGCAAGAACCAGGTGAGGACTTTGTTTCCATTTGCTACTTCCCCATACCAGCTCAGGGTAGGTGGCCTATTTCGAGGAGAACTTAAAATACTTCTGTGTGAAGGAAAAAAAAATAGTACAAGGACAGACATCAGCCAGGCCTCTTTGAAAGGTCCTCAATAGGAAGTCAACGCTATGTGAATGAAAGATGGTGCTGTAACATCGGTATGTGTTGCTCTACTGGGCAGATGTTAAAACAACAAAAACTACCTAAAAGTCATTCAGTTTGGTGTGCTGGCAGTTGCCATTTGTCTCATCCAAACGCACATATAATCCTGTTTTGGTTGGAGGCCAGAAAAGTGCCCCAACACAGTATTCCACTTCTATGTTTATTTGGAAATTTTCTTTTTAACATTGTTTTAAAGTGCAGATTAAATTTTGGCGTACAGTCAATATCCAAAACAATTTGTACCTTGAATGTAACATAATTTATATATTCATAACATTGAATTTAATATAAAAATATCCAGAGCTGGAAGAGCTCTCGCTCTATTATTTGTAGAGATCTAGTTTCTCTCTTGACTTGCCATCTTCCTCTCCTCTTTCACCTATTTATTTCCCTGAGGTTGGCTTATTCATAACGCTTAGCTACATTTTAGGCAGTGCAGCTACTTGTTACGGTTTTACATTCTATTAAAACTCTGAATCAGAAGACATATACACTTTGATTTAGATTTTTAATAAGCAAAATTCAAACTTAGCAGAAAAACAGCACTGGAACCAGCCTCTTCAAACAGATCAAAGCTGAGGCAAAATCATGTTAGATAAAATTAGAATATTTTCTATGTAAATCCTGTGCAAATAAAGTTTATCGTTTGCAGAATCAACAGCCAACTAATATGCATAAGCATATACTCTTTATCACAAGCTCAGTTAATTTCCTCACCTTTTTATGGCAATTTTAACACTGTCATACTGACATGCTGTGTGAGATATTACAATATTGTTGACGTTGCTCTTATTAAACTTTTATTTATACACTACAGGTCATTTTCGTATGGCTTCTGGATAACCTTCCAACAGTTTGGAAATACTTTTAGTCTTACTCTTCACGCTACAGTTACGAAGTCTGATGGTGGAAGTAGTTAAAAGAAACATCTTCATACCTGTGATTAAGGACCCTCACACACTTGTTTGCAGCTCTGGCTCTTCAAAGTGACATGCCATTAGGAGTTAAAGGCTGTAGGTCCAACCTAAAAGTTCTTCACTATGCAAATGATTGTACTCAGATATCTGACTAGTCTTTAGCTGATTAAAACAGATTACTCAATGGAGTAAAGCTACTCACATTTTCCGTATTCATAGTAGTACGGTGCAGATATTCTGTGTTTGGTTGCAACTAAGGTAGACAGAAAAGTTTCAGGTCTCTTCTTGATTTTCAGTGAGGCATTAAACTTAGAAGATAGTGGAAACATTCCCAGAACTCTACTGTTAAAATGCCCTATGCCAGATTCTTAATTATATGTTATGCATAATATATTGGGCATGATCACAAAGATTTTTCTGCCATCTCTTTATCAACTGGCAATCTTCCTACACCAAATATATGAGCAACTTTAAAAAAGAATCACAAAATTCAACAAATAGTTCATTAAATTATTGTGATTAGAATTCCTAGGTACCATGGGAAATTGGAGTGATCTCTCCACTAGAAGATCACGTATGTCTAATTCTAGAATAATTTGCTGTAACTCCTCAGTGAAGTACTCCAAGGATGTAGCCAAGGAATCACTATGGAACAAAATCGAGTTTTCCATGATCGAGTTAGAGCTATTAAAAATGAGGAACAACACCAAAATAATAACGGTCAAACTCATGATTCTGGGAATACAAGGCATATACCTTTCTCTGTCAGCGAATGTGAATATGGCGTGTATATTTGCAGTGAACTGCATTTTTTTCAATACAATTTTTTAATAATTGACTGCAGGAATATTATCACACATTTCTTAACATAGTTGTCTGCATTAGAGGAAAGAAATGTGAAAAACTTGGCAAGTATAATGTAAATGACCCCTAGATAGATTGAACATTTTTGAAAATACGTTGAAAAATTATTCAAGGGTATCATAGAAATGGAAATGTGACTTATAGCAGAAATCACCACCATGTTAACATGTCAGTCACTATCACCTAGTAGCACCTGACAGACCAGAGATTTTTCTTTTTATTAAATGCAAGTAAAAAAGGGACCTTAGAGCTAAGTGTATTATACACATTATTGAGTTAATGAGGACAGTAGTTTTAGATAGTGATAATCCGATCAAAAGGGAGCTATGAAATGTGCAAACCTACTATAGGTGAATTTACTCACCTGTGTAACGTAATTTAGTTTTAACAGGGTGGCTCACAGAAAGGAACAGTTCTACTTGAATTTTTCTACTTGAACAGCTCTACTTGAATTTTTATACTTTCAGACATTTACCTAATAACTGCATCATCCTAGACTCTTTAATTCAAAAACATACATGACAATTACTGTAATTTTTCATGAAGATTCATGTATCATCATGTAAATCAGATTTTAGGCAGACAGATAAAAGAAGCTTTCATCTTTCAGGTGTCAGTCTAAAGACTAAAGGTCCTTTGCATCGGACCGCCCCAAAGGAGAGATTTGTTTGATTATTTCAGCCTCCAACTTACAACGGAGTTGCTATTGTACCACAGCAGAGTGGAAGCTTAATTAAATTCTTCACATTTGTTTGGTCAAAGTTCAATTGAAGATATTAATGTCAAATGTCCACTGAATGACAGCTTATTGCCATGCTTGAATAGTGGAGCTAAAAGATAGTGTCAGCTTCTTGCTTCCTATATGCATAAAATAATGTTTGACATTGTATTGATGATTATTATGGTTGGAAGCACACTAGTTTGTTCCTACTGGTTTATAAGAATGACCTGTGCTACGTGTTTGAATTCAAAACTGATTATTGTAGCTTTTATCTATTCAGTGAGTTATACTAATAATCATGGTAAGGTCCAATACTTCAGAAAAATGTTTAAAAAAAAAGAGAAAATGGGTGCTGTGAATGGAAGTTCTACAAATAACTGGACTTCAATGTCAAATTAACTGTAAAAAGCCAAACTTTCTTCCCTAAAAATTTTGTGGATGCTCACCACTGATCAATTTCCTTAAATTAGATATCATAACCTGAACTTTGAGAGATCTCCAGGAAGATGAGACTTTCAGCAAGACCTGGCCAAGATGCTGGCCAGGGATCATGCATTAGTCCATCTTCTCCCACCCAGATGCTCTGTGACTGGATGGGTTGTTCTGAAGCTTAAAGGCAGTTAGTGATCTCAGCTTGACAGCACATGGCGAACAGAGCTAATCCTTCAGAATGGCGATGGTCTTGCTGCTTTCGAAAACTGGAATCTTTTTCTTTATTAAGTGGGCTGGACAGGATCTTGAGAAACAGGATGGATATATGGCCTGTACACAAGACCAAGGGCAAAGTTCACAGAAACTACTAATTGATTTAGAAGCTTATGCCTCAAATTTAAAGAGAAATGGGCATAGGCACTTGGGAGTCTTAATGCATTTGAAATATAGTTTCCTAAGTGGCTTTTTGAAAATGGAATTTCTGGAAAAAAGTTTTTAAAAATACACACTCTCAGTCACAATATAGATTTCTGATTTGTGCTCTAAGCCTAAATTATTATGTTGCTGTGGCAAACTCCCAAAGGCTGCCTCAGTTTCTATTTCTGAAAAATAGTAACACTTTTTAACTTCATAGGCATGTTGTAAAAATAAATTACTTAGAGTCAAATCTTGGTCACCTGACTCTCCTATGTGCTTCTATTAAAGATAGCAGGGATAATATTTAGCTAGTGGGTCTTAACCTAAAAGGTTCTGAGCATTTTGGCACTGATCCAAGGAAACACTTAAGCATGGCTTTCCTGGACCTGGACCAGAGCATTCAACATCTTTCAGGACCAAGCCAAGTGTTGATAAGATGAAAAGCAAGATAGACAGTCCATGATTATTACTTATTCCCTCCCTGATCCTGAGGGATGGTGAATCTTCCCCTCAGCAAATGATGAGTGCCATCAAGTGACTAGCCTCCTTTGTATTTCAGAATCCTCCAGCAGACCATAAGAACTGTATAAAACAGAACAAAAACCCCCACCATCCCCTATCTCTAGGATATTTACTCTTAAGAATAAAGGGGGGAGGAGAAGTGAAAGAAAACAAAAACCACAGCAAGAGATATTTTTGATATAGATGTGATGTCTAACTTTAAGAATATTTTTTTTATTACAAACATGAGGGCTCTTGAATTTAGGGAGCTTTCATCACAACGTATTATATGCCTTCAAATGGAATTCCCAGAAAAGAAATAATGTTCCCCTTATTTTGTATCAAAATAATTAAATTCATCACTGGTGATCTCAAACACGTCTACCCACAGCATCCCAGCCTGTTTCATAATGAATCACATCTGATCCCAAAGTGACCATACTGCAAAACCCTGTTAGGAAATTAACTGCAGGCCAGGGAGTGGTACTAATCATACAACCAGACAAGACCACAGCTGCCCAGCTTAGCTGTATAACCCCTTTTTTTCTGAACAAACCAGTAAGTTCTTCCTACCGAGTGAAGCTTCTGGTAGAGGCCACACGCATTGCATACATATCCACCATTTGCATTCTTTCGCCAGAGAGAGGTCTTTGTGGTCAGGCAATTGGCACAAAAAACACCCGAGCCTCTACGTCTCTGAAATAGGGAAGAAAAAGAGAAAAAAAAAAACCACACAGAAAAAAAAACAGGTCAGAGGTGAGTCACATGAGCTGCGGAGTTAGGACAAATCAACACAGGAGTTTTGTCTCTAGACTGGCAACAATGACAGTATAAAACCACACTGCCCATAATGAGGTCAGGTTCAATTGTGCTTAATAGGCACCACTGATTTTCATTATAATTAACCCTAGAGTGATGGATGAGGTGTGTGAAACACCAAAGCCTTTTCAGAATAACAGCTTTAACTTTTTGAACTTCAGGTTTTGTGCATTTAATGATGGTTTCTAAACAGCAAATTCTGAAAAACCCCTCTGGAAGCTGACAGAGAATATTCTGTAAACTTCTGATTTGTTCATTGCATTTCACATCAGATTATTTCTTTTTTGCTTGATTTTAAAGTGTGATTGGTAACAAGAATTCTGAAACACCAGCATTTCAAATAATCACAGTTTGTATCTACATCATACTTATTCCTTTAACAGAGATTATACTTCAGTAATTGAATATATGATATTTAGTTCCAGTCTTTCCCACTTACTTCTGAAATCAGTATAAGCTACCATATATTTCCCACAGCCCACCAAGAACAAGGAGTAACCTCTGCCAAACAAATAGAAGTACAGTATTCTTAATGAGACCTCTTTTGAACTTCACCCAAAACCCCAGAAAACACTGTCTCATCGATGGATAGATTTATTTATTTTATTTTGGTCAGGCAAAGAAAGGCACAGTACAACATTCCTAAATGCAAATTGATTTTTAACCAGACTGATCTGTGCATTCATCAGCTTTCATAATGATCCAGGAATATTTAAAAGTAGACACGTTTATGAGTATTGCTCGTTAAATTCTTTCTACAGAGTAATGATTTCATTAAACTTCTCATTTAAACAAAAGTCAGGCTGTGTTTGTGGGCTCAAATACTAATAAGCAGGAAATGGAATTCTTTTGCTTAAAATAAAATCTGAATTTCAACTCTGTTCCCTTTTTGTAAAGGAAAAAAAATCAGTAAGAAACCTTCAGCATCTAAGATAAGAATGGATGAGTGCAGGGGAAAGGAGCCTGGGTGAAAATTAATTTTATTATAAATTAAAAATTACTAACACTATAAGTCAAAATTTCAGGGTTTCATAAAATTTAAGTAATTTATTTAACTTTAGTCCATACTGTAGAAGACTGGTGTTCATGCCAAAAAAATACAATGGTTATAATTGTACTCTGATACATTTCAAATGGAAAGCTTTCTGCAGACATAATTTTGGCTTCAAGACTGGAACACTTTCTTGGCATTGAAAGGGCATTTGATTCATCGGGTGTTTCACAATGTATCACTAAAAAGACCTGGTGAGCAGCCAGTTCCCTATAGGGTAATTTTTCCATCCAGATGCAAGTGCTATCAGAGGCCCTCGTCAGCTAAACTAATTATGATCTTGCATTTGCTGATGCCTGCTCACTCTAACGTTCGACATCCTCCATTAATCATCAATACAAGGAAAATGAATGAAACGTAAAGAAACGAGGGCTGCTAAGCTGCACAGCCATAAAAATCTGAAATGAGTGCAATAATTTAACAAGATTGGGGAAATGTTTTTAGTGAGCACAAAGTCAGGCTAACAATTGCCCTTTTAAACCAAGAACACAATTTCATTAGTACAGCAGGTTGTGCTGCTTTAAGGTGATACAATAAAATTGAGATTTCATCAAGATAATCTCTCTCTCACCGCCTTACATCATCCCCTACTTTGTCTCTTAAATCAGAAGCAGTAATATACTATGTTTTTCTCAGTTTGACTGGGGTAGAACTAAATGGTAGCTGATGTCCTTCAGCAAACATCTAACTAGTTGTGTATATGAGATGAGATGCAGCTCACTGTGAAGGCGCACTCGCCTACAAGTAAATTGAAGTTTCTATTCTTTTTGTGGTTGCATATCCTTGCACAACTTCACCTAGCTGCCGAAATATTTTCCATAAGAGTACAATAAAGTTTCACTAGCTAACTAACCCCAATTTGGTCTACTTGGAGGGTGAGAAGTTTCCAAGTGGAAATGACTGTGTATGGCCAGGATTCAGATACAACTGCAGAACTGTTCCTTTCCATTCCTACTTTCTGTCTGCTGGCCTATGGCTTCTTGGTGTGGTGTATTAACCAAGTGGAGTCTCAATCTGAGTCAGTCTTTCCACCCTTTAATTTCTGTTTTGTTCCCTGAGTTTGGGAAATACCCTCTACAAAGTCATGGAAAGCTTTAAAAACATAGAGAGACTGGTCTAGTTCATATGCTGCATTTGTACACACCTGAATGGTGACAGAAGGTGTAATAACACTGAAATCTTCATTCAATGCTACGGAACTAGTGTATATTTAAAACATTGAAAAAAGTGGTTTTTTTCTTTCAAAGAATGAGCTGATTCAAACTGGACATCAGTTGCAATGAAATAATATTATGACTACAGCTGACAACAATCTACAGAATACCTAGTAGTAGCTCTATCTATCAAAACCCTATACTTGTACTTATTTAGTACTTTCAAACTATTCATCTGTCTAAAATTTTGAAGTAGCCCAGCTAAACATCCTTCCCTAAATTTAATGCAAAGTGTGTAAATTCGTCTTACATGTTGTTCTAAGCATTGCATCTTATCTTTCTTTGTCTGCTTTTATTTTTGTATTATTTAAGGACCCTACAGAATAATCAACAATGATTAATCCCCTACCTAAGTGTTCCATCATAGATTACATATACTAATGAATTAAGAATTAAACCACCTCTGGAAAAACTTACATGCTGTTACTTTGTTAAGCTTTTTGGTTATGAAACAGCTTTTTATAGGGGGACACAGAGCTTTAGAACGGATTTCCTGGGGTAAAAAAGGACTGTGGCAGAATTGGACTAAATATCCTTCTTTTAAACCAGTACAGTTTCTTAAAAAAAAAAAAATAATAAAAAAGAACAAAAACCTAGGCCTTTACTTCCCATATACCAAGTTTTATATAAACGTTATCAGCCAACAGAAATTATCTGAATTTTTTTTTCTGCTTAATTTTAATTAGCATTGATACTTCTTCTGCATGAGCCTGTTTGGTTTGCGTACTCGGCATTTGTACTAGTCAATAATAATGGCCAATATTGTCGGTTTTCCAGGTAGCCTCGCAAAGGAACAGGCACTTGAGCTCCAATCCAGCAAAGTCTGTGCAACAGCTATGGCCCACAGCCTCCATAAAATCCAGCCATATGCTCAACTGCTCTGCTAAGAACCACCCTAGCTAGCATTTTCAAGAAATACGTTATGGAACCTTTTGCTCTTTTTCAAATGTGAATGCATAATTATCATAGTAAAATAATGTCTTATGGTCAGTCCAGAAAAGGTAAGTTGGCATAACTAGTTGAGGGAGGGTTTGCACCACAGATATAAAGGTTTCAGTCTGCATTCAATGCCACTAGCACTAACTGGAGTTATCCATGAAAACTTCCTACACATCCGTTGAAGAATAAGCCAAAATGGTCTAAATAACTAAAATATGTATGCACTAAGTCAAGCTTTAATCATCTGGAGCCTTATAACCACTACATTACAATCCCAAATCCTGAAGGGGCCAGTGCAGTGAAGAGCCTGTCTCTATTTCCATTCCAGTTCCTAGGTCTGGGCGTTTAATATCACGGTTGTCTCAAATCACACTGGGCTGAAACTTGGCATGTGTTTTTGTCAGCCCAGATGTAACTTTTTTCTTTTTTTTTTTTTTTTTTTTTTTTCCTTTGGTACTGAAAACTTTATTTAAATCAGTTCAGCTGTTTATAATTTGGATTTTGGCCAAAACTGGGGGGCAGGGGGGCAGAGAGGATTTCAAGTTTTTCAGATAACTTTCTAACAAATCTACAGTCACAGTAGCTTTGCTTGGGGGAAAAAAAGTATGCAAACATTTTAGTATTTTAGTAGTAGCGAAGCAACGAGTGGATTATTATTTATATGTAGCTAAGCTATGAAAGTTTGTAATTATTCACTGAACGTGTATTGCAGATCTCTCTACTGTTTTCCCTCAGTAAGAACCATGCTGAAAGCATGTAATTGCATAACAACCCTTGATATGCAGAGTATTTACTCACATTTTTTATGGTTTCATATCTTGACCATTTCAAATTGAACAAGTCTGAAACTTGGTATACACATTGTCAAGCCCGACTGCCTAATTTTTTTTTAACTCCTTGAATGATTTTCACTAGTTTCCAACAAGTCATTGAATCAAGGAAGTTATTAGTAGTGCTTTCGGCTAAGCATAACAAGTAATTCACTCAGGCACCTTGACAGGATCAGGCCCTTGTTTTTCATGAAAAACTGCTATAGATTTAAAAAGATGACTGCAGTTTACATGATTTCAAACTTTATAGCCGTGTAGATGTGTCATTACACTACACAGTTATATAAACAATATTTTAAAATGTACTGAACTTTCAGTTATTATTTCAATGGAACTTCATGTGGCAAGATCTATATTGTAAAAGCATAGCCGAAAACACTGCTCAGGAACTGTGGCTTTTTAGCTAGCTAGACTAAGCAACAGTGCCTGACACTCTGCTAGTGCCAAATACATCCTGTTTTCAAAATTTCTGCCAGAAGATGCTTTTAGAAACTCAAATAGGCTCCACAAGCGTCAGCCAAGCATTTTTTCTTACATCACCCTCTTGGTTTGGACACAACAAAACTTGTCTTTTTGCTGATTACTTTCACTTCCCCATCACAAAATGATGATACGATGAAGCCTGAGCAGATTTTTTGACCATCTCTGTCTTTCCTACCCTATGAGAAATGGAGCAGACTGTTGCTCCAGAACACGAGGTGCAGAGAAATGATAAATGTTACCCAAGAATAAGCATATGCCTGACTTATTTCCAATGACAGAGCTGGGGACTACAACCATACATGCTTCACTGAAAAAAAAGGCAAAACGCTGGCTCTGGATGCTCTCTGGCAACATACATGGGAGGTCCAGAAGGGAGATGCCAGGAAACCTGCACGGGCTCGGTTCAGTATGAGCCACGTGACGTGCTGTGGAGAGGATCAGTTGTAAGCAGCTGGTCTCATACCTGCAATCATCAGGCTGCTACCACACGGTTCAGAAAAACAGCGTAATGCACTCATGGTTACATCTGTATATGTCATGTTTGCACTGCCGTGAGTATTCAGGAGTTTCTAGTTTCACACCTGCTAGGTCTTTCCAAGTATTGTCCTCCTTAAATGAGGAGGTATTTAGTTCTCTGAGTTTCGATGAGGCTTAGATTAATTGTAGTTTAAAACCTAGGCAGCAAAGCAGCATCTGGATGTCAGAGTAAGCACTACTTTTTGCTGTTTAGGATGGGAAAAGAATCTTTCAGCCCTCATTTTTTTGGCTGCAGAGGCACTTAGACCTCTCTGAATGTGTTTAATCAAAACTGCTTTCTCTCTCAACTATGAAAACAGCCACAACTATGCCCCTGTAAAGTTTCACATTTTAAAATTTTAGTTGCTAAATGAAAAAGAAAGTCATTGGGTTTTCTTTCCTTTATAACTTGGACAGCTTTCAGGAATAGACAAGGCCCAGCAAATTTTCAGCCCAAAGCATAAGTTGTCAGAAAAAGCAAAACACATAAGCAGAGTGTTAAAGTAGAAGTTGTTTTCAACCGTAACTATGAGTTAAAAGATGCCTCTTGAAGTCAATTTAATGTGCCAAATCCAAACTCTTCATCTAAGACATTTTCAAGAACAATTACATTGAAGAGCTGTATTTGAAAGACAAATAAGAAAGAGGTTAGGAAAAGCAAGGTAGGAGGAAAGTAAAAATGCCAAGAGGAAAGTTAAAATTACACACCTAATTCATATAAAAACTTTAGTGGATTTTTTAATGCCCTATTGTGACAGCATCTTTTTATGATATATGCTGTATTACAAACTTTTAATGAGAGGAATCAGGGGGGTTTAGAGAGCAAAAAAATACCTCAGACAGTAAATTAAACATTACTACTAGCTCAGCCTTTCAGAATCCCACCCCCAATCCCTTAGGGAGAGTAAATATTTTAATGTGCAAGTAAACTGTAATTATTTTTTATCAGCAGCAAAATTGCAGATGAGTAAACTTTGTCCCAGCATTTGTAGCATTTCCCTGCATTTTGTAAAGCTACCTTAGAGACAACGGCATTCACTGCTCAAAGGAAAAAACCTACCCTGAAAAACAGGCAGCGAACTACAATCTCTTTGTGTCTTACTAAGCAAGAAGAATTTAGTAAAATATTAGTTTAGGATGTCATGATTGCTACCAAAGTAAAACAATGGCCGATCAAAATAAATGATTAAATTAAGAAAAACACAGCCGTGCAGGGAAGACACTAAATCACTTGATGTTGGATCTCTTCACTGCTGCCACCTCCTCACCCTTATTTCCTCCCGCAAGCTACAGCTGACCCAACCTTTGCCACTGCGCTGGAAGGGAACAGGCTTCGGACACCCACCTTTGGCCAGTGCCTGAGCTCCACAGGCAGGAATTTACCATCGCTTTGATCATCTGTTAAGAGCCACATGCAACCATGTGATCACATCAATAATCACAATACACTTTACAATGACATATTAATTTTCATTCTTTTGAGCATTTATTGGTGCAAATTATGTAGTTCACAGCCTATCTCCTTGTTAATCCAAACAGGGATGGAAGGCAATTTCACAGTTTCCCCCTCAAGTTCTGTAGTGGCACAAATATAAAACAATAAAACTTTTTCTGCAGGTGAGACTTCCTTGCCACAGTTAATGGTGGTTGATTTTTAAACACTGTATGTTAAAAATATATGTGATCTTCTGTTGGGCCAAATACATATACACAGACTAAATAAATACCCATATACATATTTATGGTATGAGGCATTTGTGATAAACACTGAGAAAATATTTTCTGGTGGAACTATATGTTAGTCTGGTTTGCAAAGAGTTAAATATTGACTTAATCATTCTACACAAAGTACAATTTTTTTTTTATAAAGCAGTTTCCTTCAACCATCTTTTATTAGATATAATGTATTTTTAAGGTCTTATCCTTCAACTTGCACAAGCTGATCATCCTTAAATCTCTTCCAATGCTTTAAACGGCAGCTACAACACTATGATATGATCTTGCTTCTGGTGTACTTTGCCACTGACCACCAGCAGTGCAACGCAGACATCCACAGAGGCAACCCAAAAATTAATGTAAAAATGTTTATTAACACCAATAGGAAAAAAAAGCAACCTGGAAACCTGCATTTCCTACACAATAATGATGTAATTTTACAGCAACTGAAACCTATTCCAGAGAAATAGAAATTCTGTCTCCAATAACTCATCGAGTCAATTACACAGGAAAGTACTGTAATGGGCTGTCCCCCGTCAAACAGCTCACGTACACGACTTCCTTCTCAATTACCAACTTGTCTGCATTGCCATCTGTAAAAACGAACGCATACCTTGTGCTGCCAGTTTCTGCTCTTGCACTTCCATTAGTGGAACTGGCTGCAGCTGCTCAAGAAGAAAGCCCTGATTGTCTTGGTTTTTCCCCGATGTAGCACCATTTTTCTCCCTTCCTCCTGTACGCTGACTGAAGGTGCCGTGTTATCTCTGCTGAGGTGTGCCCATGAGTATTTAAACTACAACCCACCTAAATTTGTGTCCTGTTCTCTTTTTTCAGTTTATCATCTAACACAGTAAAAAGCTACCAGCAGCATCTCTCAACAGCTTCACCAGAATTATGTTAGTATTGCAATAGGTTTTATCCATCCTTTTTAGTAACTGCTGTAAAAATTGCTAAGTTTCTGGCTAAACTTCTTCCCATTTTTCTAAATCAGCTTTACAACTCAGGCAATTTTTAAAAAGTACTTATACCATGCAATCAAAAATCAGATTAATAAAAGAAGTCCAATTTAGGAACAATACTGTTACAAAAAATGGTTAGATAGATGCATTAGTGTGCATAAGCGGGACAGAGGGAGCCTGGTTTGGGAACTGCGAATCTTGTGCCTAAGTAATATAAACCTTTCTCCACTAGCACTTTCCTGAAACAGTCACGCAGCAGCTCCGATGCTGAACGGCTGCCTGAAAACTCAGCGCTCATACACACAAATCGCTGCTCCTTCCCGAATGCCGCTTCCAAACGAGCTCAGCCGTTGTTAGAGAACAAATCTAAGTCATTACGAGTCTCTTGCATTTTTTCAAATTAGAAACACAACATAAACAGTATAAAATGTACAAAATTAGACTCCTCTTCTTCTGATCAGTAACTGGATAAATGTACCATCAGAACTAAGCACAGTGAAAGAGACATCGAGAAAACTGGAAATGCTTCTGACTCTTTCATTTCTTGGCATAAGGCAAAAATATCCAAGCCCTGCTGTCTCAAACAGGGAATCTAAATCAATAGTTAAGACTTTGCTATAAACAGACCCACTTTCTGAGATAAAGAGCCAGTTATGAAGGTGTCTAAACATGGAATTAGGTGCTTAAGTTTAGGCATCAATACCAGAGGATTTATGTTCAAGAAGGCACCCCAAGTATCCCTTCTTTCATGAAGTAATCTCACTCATCAAATGAACAGATAAAAATGGAGCAAAGATACATCCATATTTCCTTAAACACCCCTAACTTTGACATGGTAGAATAACTAGAGTGCATTTGCAGATCTCAGCTAAGAGCCCATATGTAACTCTACATGTGATAGTAATTGAGGGTCCCAATCCCACAAGTGCTCTGCTGTAAGCGTGAGCACAAAGCTGCTGGAGTTCTCAGCTTCTGGCATCTGTTCCCACTTCCACAGAAATCAGATGGGCAAAATTAAGTTTTGAGGAAAAAAAAAATCACAGACATTTAAAAAACATTCCCTGACCTTATTAAAGTCCACGTGATCTCTATTTATATAGAAAACGGCTCAGAAAGCCAGCAGCTGAAAGGAGGAACTCTCATTTGTAGATTTTGGCTGAGGGCTGCCAAAATCAGCAGGGGAAAGGCTCCTCAGGGGTAAAAATTTCAAAAGCCATTAAGTGTCTTAGAAGATTCAGTCCCACTGCCTTTTGATCACCTACATCCTCCCAAATTTGCACCCCAAAACTGGAAAGTACCCTGGAAGAATAATTTCTAATTCAAATTTATAAAATGAGGATCTAAAGTTTTCATAGAAGTCCTCAGGACTCAGAGAGGAAATGTCAATTAGGTGTCTACTTCTTGGTGAAAACCACTGAGGTAACATTTACCTGTTACTTGTACTTTTAAAAATTCCCCTTAGGACAATTAATTTTAATTAAAGAAAAAATATAGCAAGAAAATGTTTCATACGGGCTGCTATAGCTTATATACTTGTTCAGGAACTGAACTATAATTTGAGTCTCACGCAGTCCCCCTGAGAAAGCTGTTACTAGGGTGGGTTCCAAGGCAGACTATGTCCACCTAATATTTTCAATGCACTTAGGACTGCAGACCCACTGCAGATCTTGTTACATGCTATTGCTAGAATGGCTTCCATTCAGAAAAACCAACATTTGCCAACCCATACCACACAATTACCATAGTTATTTCCTATTGTGAGCTTAGGGAGAAACTGTGGTATCCCAGATACCACGGTGTGGTAAATATTGAAAAGTAGTGGCCTTTTTATAATGGACATTTTCATCTAATCCAATCCATTCCAAACACTTCCATTTAACAAGACAATAAGGCAGAGTCTGTGTCTGAGTGGTTGGTTCTAACATAATCTTCTTATTCTGTCTTGTGATCTCACTTTCAGCAAAAAATATTTGATGGCTTCCTTTTTGATACCTTTAGGAAGTAAGAATGGACTAGTGCTGTGATCAACCTCTACAGCCATCTAGGGAGATGTCTCCTGAAAAAGAAAAGGGAAAAAAAAAAGAACCAAAAAAACCCCCCACACCCCCTTCATATGTTTTAAAGGTAACCCATCTAAAAGTGCCAACAGCCTCCTGGGCTGCGCTGGGCAGAGCGCTGCCAGCAGGTCAGGGGAGGTGATCCTTCCCCCTGCTCAGCCCTGGTGAGGCCACATCTGTAGTGCTGTGCCCAGTGCTGGGCTCCCCAGTACAAGAAAAACATGGATGTACTGGACAGAGTCCAGTGAAGGGCCACAAAGATGATTAAGGGCCTCAGGCATTTGTCATGCAAGGCGAGGCTGAGAGCTGGGACTATGCAGCTTGGAGAAGAGAAGGCTCAGGGGGATCTTATCAGTACACACCTGATGGGGGAAGTGAAGAGGATGGAGCCAGGGTCTCCTCAGTGGTACCCAGTGAGAGGACAAGACGCGAAGGCACAAATTGAAATACAGGAAATTCCATGTGAATGTAAGGGAAAAGCTTTTTTACTGTGAGAGTGGTTGAACACAGGAACAGGTCACCCAGAGAGGCTCTGGAGTCTCTGTCCTTGGAGATAATCAAAACCTGACAGGACACAGCCCTGAGCACCCTGCTCTGGCTGACCTTGCTCTGAGCAGCGGGGTCGGACTAGATGACCTGCAGAGCTGCCTTCCAGCCTCAATGATTCTGTGAAGCTTTCTTCAGTGAAAGGCTATAGATTGCTTGGTACTTCTTTTGTTCTATTAATTTCTATCCATTTTAGCCTTAATTCCTATTCAATTGCCTTGAAAACTAAAATATTTTCAATTTCATGGCTATAAAAGTATTAATTAAAATAGACCAGCATCACAACTGAACGTTACAGATTGCAATCTATAAAACTGTACAGCTACTAAAGATGGAGAAACCTACTTTTGAATTCCACTGTAAATAATTTCAGAACGTTTACAAGGAACTGAGTGAAGTATCTAATGCAGGTTTTATGAAAATTATTCTCTGCTTGCTCTTTCCTATCAAGATCCTAACACCAACTTGTAAATGAGACTCGATATAGGGTGTTGTATAGCTTTCCTTAAAAATGCCATTAGGATGAGAAGGAAAAGAGAACAACTGTTCTACATTTTGGAGACATTTCTCCTTAAATAGTGTTTATGTACTGCAAGCATCCCTTCCATAAACAAACCAGGTCTTTGGAACAAGTGAACACAATCTCTGAAGAATCTTTACCAGCTTCTATTTCTGGTACATGATGCACTGAGAATTTTAGGCCAACATGGGCATATGGCCTCTAGTCTGATAGGAAACATTTCATGGAATTCACGACAGAGCCACAGCATAATGACTGAAGACCTTAAAATCAGTGATATAACACAAGGTAGTAGGAGCATGTAAAAGCACAAGAAAAAGGAAAGTCATGGTAACTGGTGTGAAGAAAGGAATACTCTGAATCCCTTATTAATCAAGCTTAACCTCATTCACTAAACTGCCTTAACGTCTTCCTTTTTTTTTTTTTTAGGAGAATCACCAAGTAGGGAAATAATTTAAAAAAAAAAAAACAACAAATAATAAACAACATTTATCTTAATAACATTAATGCAGGATTTGTGGCTTTTCTGCCTTTGCAGCCCTAGAAACTGGTATGCCCTCTGTACTTTCTATACTTATTCACATCTGCACAGAGAGAATACTGTAACTGCACAGCAGTGCCTCCAGCGTCCCTAGTCTAATTTTTCTCTCATTTTTAAGGAAGTGGTTCTTAAATTGCTTAAGACACCAGCTTCAAAAGCTGTATTGTCAGAATCACTCCTATAGATTGCATTTGACCAAAGGAATTGTTTCTAATGCAAGTGGCAGGGTGAGCTTACTGCTGGGGGCAGCCATCCTCTTAAATGGCACGAGTCTGACTTAACTGCTCGTATGAGAGAAACACATAACTAGGTGGACATGTTCCTTAACCCGGAAAAGGAACATGTATAATTTTATACCTGTTCAATAAATAGTGGCGTTTTCCATCATCATTTCTGCACAGCGAGGAAGAAATGTACCCACCCTGTCACATACTCAGGCTTTAGTTCAGAGTGCTGCAAAGGACTGGAAATCAGCATTCAAGAAATCAAGCACCGGGCTGGAAGGAGAGGCATGCCGAAAACCTTCCTGCAAGCCCACAGTTACTTATTTTTCACATCATTCAGAGGCTTCTTAAATGAAGCTGACTGCACAGGAATGCATTAAGAAATAAGCCCTCCACTTCCTTTTTAAAATGGTGTCAGTGAACACCTCCATGGCCTCGCTCGTAGGCAGCTGCGGCTGCATCCATGCTGTAACCGGAGAGGCAAAGACCATTGGGCTGACTGAAAGCATTGGTGCATTTGTGCAGACCTGGGGCATATGCTCAAAGAGGAACTCTCTGGTCCTGTTCTACTGATCAATGCATCAGCCTTTGCTATTTAGGCAAAAAATGACAGGAAACTATTTCCTTTTTACCTTCCACCTGCTAGTATCACAATTCATCTGACTTTGAAACAAGCCTCCAGTAGGCCCACATGCACAACTCTGAAGTAAAAAGAAACCCTTTAAATTCAGACATGCTGTACAAAATCATAGCTGCTACTTGCTCACAGGCTATATTCAAAATGTTCAGGATTGAGAAGGAAAAAGACGTACTCCAGAAAGGAGCACATTTATAATGACATGCCTAGGAGAAAAAAAAATAATCTTCCATTTCATCAGCATCTTTGCCAAAAGCCCTCTTTCAGGAACTGAAAAGAGAAGGGCCTTTATTTCCTACATATATTTTATAGGAAACATTTTTTGGTTCTGTGTCATGGACTAGGATTTCACACCTTAGTGGCTAGTCTTATGGAAATGGACATGGCTGTGGAAACTTCATGGCTGCGAAACCCTGATAGTAAAATCAGCAGGAAGATGAGGAAGGTGTGGGGAACACTGAATGATTCATGTGGTAACAACCTCTGGACCCTGTGAGGGGATTTTGGGATGGCTGCCAATGTTACCTGTCTATGACCCGCATCCTGGACCCTCTAAAGCAGGCTTTAAATCTGGACATGATACAGAGGGAGTATTGCTCTTTTGAATAATGCCTCAAAATATGTAAGTGGATGTGACAAGTGGGGATTTTTATAAGGAAAGATCTTTCCAAAATCAAGTTGCAATTACCAATGAGTTATACCTCCCAAAAATAATTCCTAAAACATAATTACCAAGCCCTGTTTCCTTTATTAATAGCAGTCTGAGTTAGTGGGGGAACAACTTCCAGAAGTTCCCATAGAGCAGTGCAAAACTAAGCATCATAGCTATGACATTCAACAAATCGGTGTTTTGCAACTAATTCTTCCTTTGCCAAATCAAAGAACAAATCCTTTCCTATTACATATCCAGCATATAAAGATGGAAGAAGAAGAAGGAAGCAGGAGGAACATTCGAAGTGATGGCATTTTGTCTTCCCAAGTAACTGTTACATGGGATGGAGCCCTGCTTTCCATGAGATGGCTGAGCACCTGCCTGACAATTGGAATTAGTGAATGAATTCCTTGTTTTGCTTTGCTTGTGTGCACGGCTTTTGCTTTACCTGTTAAACTGTCTTTATCTCAACCCATGATTTTACTCAACTTTTCCTATTCTCTCTCTCATCCCACCGGGGGGGTGGGGTGGGTGTGGGGGAGGGGTGTGAGCAAGCAGCTGTGTGGGGCTTAGTTGCCAGCTGGGATTGAACCAAAACAGTCCTTTTTGGTGCCCAATGTGGGGCTCAAAGAGTTTGAGATAACAACAGATTTGACTGGAATTTGCTACATCAAATTTATAGCTGTTATTGCTGTTTAGTGTTTAGCTATTAATCAGCAGGCTCCTGTGCTTGCGATGGGGCTTGCTTGCCTTACTGTATATCAGAGCCTAGTGCTCATTAGCGACTGCTTTTTGCTTTCACTGCTTGCTGTACTGCTGTACTGCTTATGATTTTACTCTGCTGTGCCTGGGAACACTGATAACAGCAATGGCCAGATGCCTGGGCTGGCAGATGGCCAGGGCATCGCTGCTGTTTCTGTGCTGCTGGACTGAACAGGCTGGAACTCCACAGTGAACTTGAGTCGAAAGGACTGTGACCTGTGGATGAGTGCATGTGGGAGCAGGACACCCTGAGGCATCTGTGGCTGTGGATAAGCCCATGCCACAGCAGGTATATCTCAGAGCATTTGTGGCTGTGGTTATGTCTGTGCAGCAGCAGGTATGCCTCTGAGGGAATTGTGGCCCCAGGATAAGTCCACATTGGAGGAGGTACACCTCAAAGCATCAGTGGCTGTGCAGGAGGTCATGCTGGACCACCTCAAAGCATGTGGCCATGGATAAGCCCACAACAGAGCAGGTACAATCCTGGAGAGACTGCAGCCATGGGTAAGGCCATGTTGGAGCTGGTTTACTTCTGAGGGGACTGTGGATGTGGGTAAGGCCATGCTGGAGTGAGTATACCTCTGAAGGCATTGTAGACCATGGAGAAGCCATGTTGGAAAAGGTGCACCTCAAAGTGACTGTGGCTGTGGATAAGTCTATGCTGCAGCAGTTACACCCCTGGAGAAACTGTGGCTCCTAGATAAGGCTCTACTTGGAGCAGGTACTTCCCTAAGGGACTGCTGGTTTTGGCTGGGGTGGAGTTAATTTTCTTCATAGTAGCTAGTATGGGGCAGTGTTTTGGATTTGTGCTGAAAACAGCATTGATAATACAGAGATGTTTTTGTTACTGCTGACCAGTGCTTTCACAAGGTCAAGGCCTTTTCCTGTTTCTCACACCACCCCACCAACGAGTGGGCTGGGGGTGCACAAGAGGCTGGGAGGTGGGGAGGGGACACAGCCGGGACAGCTGACCCAAACTGACCAACGGGATATTCCATACCATATAACGTCATGCTCAGTGTATAACCCTGGGGGAAGAAGGAAGGGGGGACATTTGGAATGATCGTGTTTGCCTTCCCAGGAAACCGTTATGCGTGATGGAGCCCTGCTTTCCTGGAGATGGCTGAACACCTGCCTGCCCATGGGAAGGGGTGAAAGAATTCCTTGTTTTGTTTTGCTTTACCTATTAAACTGTCTTTATCTCAACCCACGAGTTTTCTCACTCTTACCCTTCTGATTCTGTCCTGTCCTGCTGGGGGGGCGGGGGGTGTGAAGGTGAGTGAGTGGCTGTGTGGGGCTTAGTTGCTGTCTGGGTCTGGGGTTAAACCATGACAAGCAAAAGGAGAGCAGAAGTTGGTAGAAAACCTACAGAGCTAGCACGGATTTGATGCCCATCTATTTTAGGCATAGAAGAAGAAGAAATAAAAAGAAGATAAAAACCTGACTACACTGAGCTTGGCATTTGCTGTGGTAAAGGTAATTCTTGGCTGATTTGACTATGGCCTTGACATCTACCTTTGGAGCCATGGTATATGCGTGGCACAACAGGGCAGACATGGTAGACTTATCTTCAAGATGGCCTAGATAATTTTGCATTTCAGGAATGATAGCCCTCGCACTGTAGCACATATTGGATGCACAGCCAGGGCTGTGACTTCTACTACATTTCAGTGATTAATGGCCTCGTAATGGAATACAAGTTTCCTACAGAATGTTGCAATCTCCTTACAAATTTGGCCTTGTCTGCTAGTTACTGGCAGGTTGCAGGAGCACTGAACGACCAGCATCACTCAAAGCACTGCGTGCAGTCTCAGGTACAGAGGTGAAGGTGCACGAAGCAGCTGGGCAGCACTGAGTGCAGCCAGGCTGGGTTGTAAGTCAGCTGCAGTCACTAGAGTACCGTGAGGGCACCTAAAGGGTGCTGTTCCCATGGCAGGGGCAAAGAAAAACATTGGGAAACTTTATCACAGGCAACATCACTCAACAATTGGAATGAGCTATTTTAAAGGCAGATTTGCCTTTAAAATGCCTAATCTCAGTCCTGATTTTGAAGTGTTCCTGCAGGAAGTATTTGCACACACACACATGCCACCAATAAGCCAAGAAACTCACGCCTTTATGGTTCATTTTTTAATCCAGTGCAGCCTGTAGATCGTGAGTCACACAGTCCCTTCTTATGCAAAAGGCCAAACAGCTACTGAGAGAAGAGCAAGAATGAAACTCCTATGGTTTTAACAGTTACTCATAGAAGTCAAGATGGGGATCCCCTTGTTTATGCGCAGCATTGCGTAAGATTACAGGGCTATTTAAGCAGTTAGATAGTACAAAAAAGAGAGAATCTCAGCATCTGACTTTAGAAGACATCACTATGATCACTAGTAAAGCAATAGTAATCATCTAGTTAAAGAATCTTAGGCACTACTTCTGACTTTATCCATTAAACTCTGCTATCCCATATAGAGTAAATAACTTCCAGGAAATCTACTGCACATACTTCAATATTCTGGTATTTTTAAAACACACAGCCCTTTTCATGCATGAATATCCCTTAATGTGTCTGCCGGAGTTTCTGTGCTTTGCACGGACTAGCAAGAAGGGATGTTGGATGATGCTTGCGTTATGCTCTTAAGTTCTACCAGATTTCAGTAATAATTCTGATCAACCAGTGCATTCCAGACTTTATTGCCCATCTTTCTTTTTCCATTTCTTCCATCAACCAACCAGTTAATAAGAAAATAGGAAGAAAATGTGTGTGCAATGGATAGCACAGCATTCCAATGAGACACAGAAGTGGACAAATAATAGGATAGTCAAGAATATCAAGCAAAAATGTTAACATTAACTAGGTTTACTTTTCACTCTATTTAAATACAGAAATTTAAAGTAAGAAGTTTCTGTATTTTAGTCTCAGCCAATTTTGGGCCACACTGAATGTTAAATAAACTATTATTTAATCAAATACAGGCATATTAGTCTCACTCCTGCTGACAACTTCAATTAGAATATTTTTGCTTCATACAAAAAAAAAAAGAAAAAAGAAAAAGCTCATGATCTTTAAACTACTATGGCTTCTGCACAACATCTGGTTACAATTTTTTATATATTCAACCATCAAACTTCTATCTCCACAAAACAGTTTACTCAAGATTTGTTTTAATTATCCTGCATTGCAAGCTTCATATGGCTTTGAAAAGGGGGTGAAAGGATCGCTCACGATGCAGACAGATGCAAACTGAAAGGGACTGTACATTGAAAGATGCTTTTGAAACAATTTAAAAAAAAAAGAAAAAAAAATCCTTTCTATCATTGCCAGGAAACAAGTGCTACTTTAACTGTTTCATTACACAATACCTCTTGGCTTGGTCATTAGCAATTTTAACCGTTTTTTGGTTGGATTCTAGGATTAAGGCAATCTTTATTAACACCTTCATTGGAGCCATACAAGTTGCAAATATATATTTTCTCTTCTTCTCGCCAATGTCACAGTGGGAACACTGTATTTCTAAAAGTGCTAGTTTAAAACAGAAAACTTAGCAAAGAAAGCATCTGAATGTGATAAAGAAGAAATAAAAATGAATTTTATAGCAGCACAGAAAAGCTTTGCTCATACAAAACAAAAAAGTTGTACTGAATTTTAAGCATGGGAGAGATCTAATTTATTTTCATAAGCCTATTCACCTGTGTAAAGTTAAGCACATCCATAAGCTTTTGCAAGATTGGACCTAAGACAAAAATTAAGAAAATGCCTGGGGTTCTGGTTTTATTAAATGTTAGAGCCTCAGTCAGCCAAAGGGACATAAGTGTATTTTTCTTAAACGAGTCTTGGGGTGCTACACCAAATCAGTGAGTCATCACTACAGATAGAAACTGTTTGTCTTGACGTGGTGGAATTATTGTAAACTTTGGAGGATATGAAACTTCTTATTCATTTATTTGCATTACATATATGGATTAATGGAAAACCATTATGGAAAGTTATTGTTTATTTTATGAGGTAACTGCTTTGAAATCCAGTAAATGAAACTCCTTTTTCCTGTTTTTGAGTCAGTCAGCACCCATCATTCCAAGATAGGATATTCAAGGAAACTTCAGGGTTTTTTCTGGAGGTTTCTTCTGATGCAATGTGTGGATTAGCATAGACATGGAATGTCATCTTTTAAGACGACTTTTTTTTTTTTTTTCCTTTAAAGATGCTCCAAAGAAGCCAGCAGAAGACATAGCTGCAAAAACACAACTTAAAACCATGGCCAACAGCTGAGCTTCACTGGCTCCGAGTCCCAGACAGAAACTCTCTTGAGTTTGGTACTGGAGGAATACATGCTTTTTTAAGCTTTTTTAAACTTTTAAGCTTTTAAGCTTTTTTAAGCTTTTTTAAAAACTATTTTTAATGGAGAAACTTCATTTGTGTATTAAAGAGGTCCCGAAAAGATGATTTTATTTTGGTTCTGTGAGATGCTCTGGTATTAAATGTATGATACAGTCATGTCTCTGAATTGGTGACTACCAGTCAGCAATGGGTCAACACACACGTGAAAAAAACCACCAACAATTTTCAATCCATGGAGAACCACACCAAAATGAATCCAACCCCTGGAGCCTACTTAATTAGTCAGGAGGACCTCTGAGCAGGCTGTCTCACTAAACTCTGGGCACTGCCTCCACTGGGACTGCAAGAACTGCTGAAACAGTTTCTCTCCGTTATGGTAATATTTGACACTTTGCTTGCAACCAGAAACAGAAAAATACAGAAGAATGCAAAACTCTAACAACATGCAAATTGATGATAAAAAGTCACTGTTTTTCACAAAGCCTTGATTGGCACACAGGATGATGATGATGGAGATGAAGCTGTATTTTATCTGAACCAGCCTTTCATCCTCAAGTTCGAAACCTCGCAGTTACACCAAAGACGTGACTGTTGCCCCCAGGTTACAGGCACCACCTCAGCGTATCAGCAAAAAGGACTTGCTGCGTTCATGCTGATTAAAGTGAGGAAACATGCATTGTCACTGTCCTCACTGACACAGCCTGTGAACAAAGGGCTTCAGTATTCACTGCCATCTTCTATTTCAGGTATGAAAAGCATGAACAAGCCTCAGAACAAAAGGAAGCCATCAGTGAAGCCTTCTTTGCATGTCCACCCCCCACCTCCCACCCCCCCCCCCAATTCCCATTAACAATCCCAAGGTATATTTGTAGTGTGGTGGGAATTCAGACACGCGATTTTGATTAATGTTAATGCAAGTCGTGTGGCCAAATCCCTGTACACTACTTTGAGAGTTTATTCTAAAATCAAAATATAATTAAGGTTGCAACACAAGCCAAATAAGGCAAGGAAATGACACTTCATTAGTAACCTATTTGTTACGAGTACCATAGGTAACCTGTTGCAACAGCATGGTACTATAATAAAACGTTTTAAGTGTTTATATACCACCATTGTCAACTGGTTAGGAAACTATGGTAAAGACATCCAGACACACTAAAAAAAAAGGGTTAGGTTCTGCAACTAGATAAATTACTTCTTTACGTTATTTAGTTGTGGTATTGGATCGGAAGATTTTGAGTCCTCTTCCCAGTGCCACTTGGAGACCAGCACATTTCTCTTTGTAAATTTATACTAATGAGCAGTCGTGCATAATACAGCAGACTGCAAATAGAGGAGAAGAGAAGCTTAAGGGAGAAGGAATGCGTATGAGAAGGTTCTGTTTAGTCGAGGTGATAGGTAACAAATAAACAATCTAAAGATTGTTTTCAGTTGTCCCTCTTGCACAAAGCTATATTCCAGATCTTTATAATTGTGAATACTGAATGTGAAGTTGATAATGAGAAAGGGTATCACACATGGGAAGAGGTCCTGTGTCCCTGGCACTGTTTTTGCTCATGACTGAAAGTGGAATTTCTGTGGTCATTCCCTTACTCTCATCCTGCAGAAAAACACCAAACCAGCTTTGGTTTTGGGTTTTATTATAATTTTCATTATTATTGCTGTGGACTGTGGGCTAAGGTTTTTAATCTTTTTCTCCATCATGGAAAAGCCCATGGAAAGAGTTCTCTAAACTCTCTCATGGAGGCGACAGTAGCTTTTTTACTGAAGATCGGTAGAATCTATTTAAGAAGCTAATGGTTGTGGGCTATAATCCGCAACGAACTACTTTTCCCATCTTTGTAATGTAAAAAGAAGAGAGCGTTTTTGTGTATGTACCTGTGTGTGTGAAGGACAGAGGGGAAAAAGGAAGAGGGTACTGACAACAGCGAGTCAGCTGTGCTTCACAGAACAGGAGATCTTGCAGTAGCAAGTAGGCAATGGGTCTGTCTGAGATCGAGCTACTTTCCATATCATCACTAAAAGAAAATGAGATTAAAGACACAAAATACAACTCAGACCTTCATGTAGGATTTAGGATTATTACTGTAGACCTCAGGTATTTTGTGCTGGCATTCTGGACATATGTAATGTCATTGCTAGCACTAAATTCAAAGCTCTGAACATATGTACTGCAAACCAAAAACTGAGCAAAAGAACTGGTGCTTAATGGAAGAATATCTGGGCAATAAGTGTTGATCATTATTACACATCTATACACTGTACTCATTGCCACATTTCTAGCAAGTTCAGAAGAGAGTATTGTATGCTACAGGGTAAATTTGGCTTGCAGTACATAATCTGACTTTATAAGCAACTTTGGCAGGCTAATAGATTTCTGTACAAGTTCATTAAAATGACTTAATTATGAAGTAGATTTTTTTCTTTTAAAAATTTATTGAGCATGTCATATAGATAGGTTTTTCTTTAACGTTATATACCCTTTAAAAGTGGGTTAGAGGTGTAATGTCTTTTGACTCAGTGCAAGAAGCAGGGGTGTGCAGAGAGCTCAGAAGATGTCATTTTTCCCTCTAACATAAAAAGATGTGTGAATTTACTATGGTTCTTCAAAATGGTCTAGTAATTGAGCCTGGTTATGGTCTCATTAATGTGCAAGTTTCATTTGTCACCTTCTTTCTTTGTGGATTATGTGCATTGATTCATCAAGACTTGTGACACCTGGTATTCATTTGCTCTGTTCAGTGCTTCTTTTCTAATCAGTTTGTACTGGATTGGTGTAAGAAACAGTCTGAAAGTAAATCGCACTAGCCTCCTGAAAATAGAAATGAGAAAATTTCAGCTTTTTTGTTAATTTACAATTAAATGCCTTTTCACTCTCTTTTCATGCTCTTTGCGTGCTTTTCTTTCAAGTACGTTTAATAACATGCTTGCTGCAGCTACTCATAACATAAAAGGAGCAAACAAAACAATGTACACTTAACAGGGGAGATGTAGGTGTCTAGTAAGTTCATTATTACAAAAAGTAATTGATTTTAATTCATGTAAATGTAAGTGACAAGAATAACACAGGCAAGGTTTTTTCGTGCTGAACTACAATATCCTTGTGAAGTTGTATAGTTTAATAATGAGGTGTTCTCATGAATTTCCCTCTGCCTTCCCTCTTTACTTCGCTTTTCTAAAATATGTATCACTTCAAATATTTCCATTCCGCTAGTCACTGGCAAATGCCAAAAATAGAGAAAGAGAGATCTGATAAAGATAAAGCATGACAAAAGTTTCACGGATAATTGCCTTCACATATGCAGTTCAGCTCTCATCTCTCCTAATTAGCCTCATTACCATACCTTAAGACAGACCAGCAGTCACTCAAACTCCCTGTTTTTTCTGTCAAAACTATTGCTGACAGGCAAATGGACAACACATGCACTGAGTGAGTCTATTCTAGACTATTCTTTTACAAAACTAGCCTCCAGCAGAAAACACAAAACAATAGGTCTTCTATAAATGCATAATGAAAGTATACATACAGTGTGTGAATGCTCAATAAATTATTGTTCTATTCATTGCTCCACCATCACTTAAAATCAGGACAATAATAAAAAAAAAAATCATTCTCATACACCATCATTCTCTAGAAAATCAAAGAGATCAAAACCAACGCAGTATTTCACTATGACTGATCCAGACTTTTAGAACAGCCTCGACACAGTCGCCGGGGAAAAAAAAAAAAATTCACTTGAGTATTGTAAAGTTTGAATACATCGTTGCAGTACTGCTTTCAGAATACCCACGCTATCTCAGGAAGCTTTTTGTTTTTATAAACCATGTTCAAATAAAAAAGCTTCATCCCATTGCTCATATTCATTTAAAATTAGCTCGTAAAAAGTATCCATAGAATAGTTCACCAGGGCACTAGAAATATTTTAATATTAAACTCCACTAGCTATCAAAACATTAAACTGTATAATGGGAAGCCATTGAAACCCCTCACAATGTCCATTTCTTTCTCATTGTTGTTTTACTCACACATTACATTATGTATAGAGGTCAGATACATGGTACTTTGTTTTCATTTTCTTTTTCTCTCTAAATTTCACTCTAACATCTAAGAGTTTGGATATGTTTCTCTAGTCTAACCTCCTGTTAAAAGGCACAGCGTTTTAGTGATTCGTGGTATTTTCGTGTTCACAATACCACCAATAAAATAAAAATACTGTTTCATAATTTTAATAACAGAAATTTAACACTCGCGACGTCACTTATTTAAGAACTGGACATTACACAGTTACTGGTCTCTTTCCTCCACAGCTCCTTAGAAAAAATCTTTTTTGTGATTTTATTTTTCTTCTGTACAGCAGAAGTTGTGATACAATCTCTATAACAAAAAAAAAAATCAGTAAAATGGATTTTCTGCACTTTACAGTTTGGGGAAACTAACAGTCCATTCAGCGTGACTGAAAAATACCCTGAAGGCCAATATTTGCTAAGCATGGCACACACACAGGAGCCTTGTTAAAAATCCACAACAAATCTCTCATTGCAAACAAATCCAGAGGCTTGAGAGCTGCTGCAACTGTCGGGGTAACGCTGATCCTGACAGTAGAAAGCTGCTTTTCTACCAGGCTAACAGCTAGCTAGATGTCTGCTGGCTTCTCACCAAGATTTCACTATTTCAGTTTCTTCTTTTCAGGATTTATTAGGTGATGAATATACAGCAATCTATCAGGGGAATAAAAAGCATCAACTGAAGGTAAGGCCGACACATCCGGGCACCCAGTACTTGAAGAACACCGGTAACCAACAACTATAACTACTTCGTGCAAATAGTCAAATAAAGCCATATGAAATTAAACTCTAGGCTGAAGTCAGGCACTGTTAGGGAAATAAATGGGTCAAAGAAGGGCTTCCAAATAACAGGAAATACTTTCAGCTTCACACATTACACTTCAAAATGCATTTATTTTCCTTTTCTTTGAGAGATGTCAGTGTAAAAAAAAGATGAAAACACCATCTACTGGAAGAGCAAAAAATTAAAATGAAATGCAGGGACACTAATGTGTGACAGAAATATTATACAGGAATGCAATGCAAGTAGGGTAAACCAGTACATTATGTACACATACCACACAGTTTCAAGTGGATGAGTGGGCATGTTTGAGAAGGGTATTTCCAGCAGTTGTTCAAAAAAAAAAAAAACCAAACCAAACCATCAGGGACTGTGAAGTAGTAAACTGCTGCTGAAGTCTACTTCTTGCAGCCACCTATGCAGCCCGACTAACACATGCTGTCCTTGCGCTGCGGAGCCAGGAACCGAATTCCAGCCCAGCGAGATTAGCTGCCGGGCAGGCACACTTCCACCAGCTCTGCTAGAGCTGGACAAGCTTCCCCAGTGATTTTCAATGCTTCAATCACTGAAGCTATTTAATTTTAAAGTGTTGCACGTTCCCTTTCCTATTATGGATGAAAGTACAGTTAAACTCCAGTGCTGTCACAATTACGAAGCTTTTAAAATACGTATACGTAGCCTACCTTTTAATTATTACAAGCCTTTTACAGATACTGCCTTTTAACTTACGTTTTCAATACTTCTTGCCTTGCATTTCTTTCTTTTCCTTTCTTTTCTTTAGTGTGCTTAGCTTTTATCTATAGAATTAGCTCTATGTTATTCCTGGTTTCTGACTCACTTTTCAGTCAGAAGGAAAGAAAATCGAAAAAGCAACATATAAAAAAAGGGAATGGAAAACAGCTCTTAATGCATGCCTTCATTCATTCCTCCCTTCACAGAAAAACCCAACTTACTACCCTGATTCGTTTGTTAATGTTACCACCAGTCACTTAAACTTTAGTATGTTCCTTAGAAAATACATTAATTTGAAAAATCCTCCATGAAATATATTATGAGCCATTTTTAACAGGAAAATAAAACAATCGGATTCCCACCAGCCTATCCACAATGACGTTGTGTTTTGTTATTTAGTAAAGAGGGTGACTGTTGTTGTTTTAATTGGTGCCCACTGAACCATACTAGCCAAACTCTTTTTCAGTTGCACAAATTGGCAAATCCTGCCCATCGCATCTCTCAGCAGAGATGAACCGCTGCAGAATTATCGCTCATGTTTGGTGCACGATCTGTTTAGCTGCGTTGCCGCATGGCTTACGTGCTATGCCTTTGTTAGGAACAAGACTGAGAGGCTGGGAGCGAGGATTACCACTCGGATTCGACGTTTAACTCGGGCAATATCAGTGCCGAGGAACTGCTGAGAAAACCTGCGTTTCACGAGATGTGAAACCAGAGACAGCGTGAATACGTAAGTGTTTTACGTTGTCTTGCTCTGGCACTAATGAAATTAAAAAAACCCTCCTAATGAATCGACAAAGCTATCTGAGCAAAACGGGACTGATGAACACATGAAAGCAACAGACAGCAAAAAATGCAACCACTTTCGCCAATAAACACTAGATCATTTAAGGGAAGTCCCTCAAGAGTTACTGCTTCCTGATTGATGTAATCTTAACCACGGCCTGTGGTCCAAAAATTGCCAATCAATCATGTATACATTACAGGAAAAATTGGGTTAACGTGTCTGCACGCCGGTACGTCGGTAATGTTCTGCTCAATGCTGGCACAAGATCGCCTTTGAAGAAAATCACCCTGTTGGTGTATCATGCGTTTGTTTTCACCTCACCATTTTGTTATGATGTATAGGCAACGAGCCTCATGTGGCCTTCCTAATCTGAAAACGAGCCAAGAGAAAGAACGTGCTCAGAAGTGTTGAAAGAAAGGCCTATTCTCTGCCTAGGGAACTGCAGCTAATACAGGAAATGAACACAAGTTTTCTGTAAGCTGTCCAGCTTCTGAATCAGCTGTTCCTCGCTCAAAAACTCCTTCTCCCCCCCGCCCCCTGCCCTCAAATCTGAGGACTGAATGCCAAATATTAAAGTTATGAAAAATGCAAGTGTTTTCCTCCTCTTTCCCGTGCTCCTTCAAAGCTGTGTAAATCTAACTTGAATTGTAAGCGGCTTTATTTTAACAAGTGTGAGTTATCAGAGTTCGCATATCAAATTAAACCCAATGAATTCTGGACTTGTTTTAAATTTCAAGCCAGAGGCCCTAACTCCCTGCATTGCACTTGGCGGCCAGCCAGACTTAGTAATAAAGTGCTAAGCAGAAGACAGGAAATACTAGAGAAGTCGAACAATGTTATGACAATGTTTATAACTTTTACAGTCAGGCCTGGCTGCACATCTGCACAACATCAGACTCCGGTCAGGCCCACAGAGAGGAAACCATTCTTTAGCTGGCAGCGATTTGCTCCAGCCAGATGTTATCACTTTACCGGTATCTTTTCACCAAACAAAAAAAAAAAATTACACATCTATATATGTGTGTGTCTCTCTCTCTCTTTCTACATACATACATGCTTACAGGAAAACACACAAACACGTCTATTTATGCATATATTTCTGTGCTGCTGAAGAAGAAATGGAAGTCTCATTTAGAAGAAAAAAGATACAATAAATTAATTTTAACCTGTAATTGATTTACCATGACAAGATTTAAGACAGTTCCTAGGAAATGGCATGTTTCCCTTCTGATGTGATAACATTAAAAACTGCTTTTTTGGCAAAGGAAAAATCTCACCCAATGCCACAGAATAAGATGTAATGGGCATTGCAATGACCAAGACATTGGGACGCTTGGGTAAGTCTCAATTGCCTGTAAAATTAGGCAGTCACCTGACAAGTATTTATCTAAATGAGATGACATTAGCTGTGTTTTCTTGAGCACAGATGTACCAAAAGAATCTATCATCTTTGTGGAAACTAAGGTAACTAATGTCTCTCTTACCTAAATCATTTCAACAGGCTGCCATATAAAATGTCCTATCACCATTAATACAACCCTTGGAAAAACAGTATAAGCGGATGGTTTTAACATTAACAAATGTGCGATCAGTATCATCATCTTAAAAAAAAGTTGAAGTACATTTTAAGGCCTAGGACCCCTGAACCTCCAGCCTGGAGGGCTGACCAGCCATCTATCATGATACATCTGCTGAACGTAGAGGGCAAGTGAAAAAGTTTATCCAAAAGGATATACAACTCTTATGTCATAATTCTTTTTAATTTCATTAGGAGAAAAAGCCACACATGCTGGTACATACAAATTTACCTGTGCCTACACGTGCCTTACAATGTCATGCTGAGACACACAGCCTTGAGGGGAGAGCTGTCCGTACCTCAAAGGGTAAAACATGCTCTGGTTCCATCACAGATGCTTCAATCACTCCTGTTTTCATTAATTTGTATTCCTGTTTCCTTGGTTTCTTTTCATGCTGCTCTTCATCAGCTTTCCCACATACCTACACCAGCCCATCCCTATCCTTTTTAATCTCACACCCCTGAAACAGGACACCAAACCCCTCGAAGTCTCCCGAGGTTCAAGCTGGTTTCCAGCTAAGGTTATCCTTGAGCAGAAGTCTCACGGGAGTTCTGGTTAAAGCAGCACTCGAAGGACCATGAGCTGACAGCATCAGCTCACGTGGCTCTTGTGAGGGCAATAGGTTTTTCGCCCTGGGGTAGCTCTGCAGTACGGAAGGCAGTTTACCACGGAGTCCGTTCTGCCGTCTGCTACAAACTCACATAGCTATCCAAATGCCTTGAGTAAGTGGCACTGGACTAGGGAAATTAGGACTTCATAATCATCCATCATGATAGGGCTTTATATGGTAGCAAATGCACAACTTGTGACAGTCATTTTAGCCATGTGTCATTTAATATTAATAGATAAAAATACCTTGCTCCTTTCTGCATGACAATCTGCTTTTTTCCACCAGTGGGGGTGCTGCAACAGCAGTGATTTACAGATCCTAAATTTAACATAGTAGACTCAGCCTATTAGCCTGGATGAATCTAAAATAGTACATAGCATGAGCCTGGAATTTATTTTAAAAGAGCCTTTATCTTATGACTCCATTAAAGTTTGAAGCCAAACAGATGTACAGTACCTAGGGCAAACACATTTGAAGACATTTTACTTTCCACTTTCCATTATCCTACTGATCTATAAAAATTCAAATAATATCAGGGTCTAACCTTTTGAATTTTCATTTGTACTTTGTGCTTCCTTGGTAAATTTGTTTGTCTTCTGAGTTTTTTAACGTTGTTGGCTTTTACACAAAATTTGCTCCACTGTGTAGAAGTTGTTTTGACATATTTAATTCCACAAGAGAATTCTAACCACTGGTTCTTTCATCAGCATTTATAATGTTGCTATAATACTGTTCTCAATTACTTTTACTTTCATGGCAGCTCTATTAATACAATTTTCTTAAAAAAAACCATGATAAACTGATTATCCCTATTGCTACACAAAAATAATCAGAGCATATTCAAACCTCTCTGCATGCTCTTAAATTGGCTATGATTTAATCTTCAATTGGGTAGTACCAAGAATATTGCATATTGTTTGGGTATTAATGATCACATCTTTTAAATGCTTATTTTCAATCTGAAAACTTATACTTTTTGAATACTGTAACTGTCCTGTGGAAATATCTCTTTTACTTATCTCAGCGATGCTGAATTCCCATCACATTTTTTTCTTCTTGTCTGGCATCCATGACTTCAAGCAGCCAGTTATTCACTAGGCCCAATTACATTTGTCTATAGCCCCTACTCAGATTGTGAGCACAACTCTGGTAGCTGCGATCATTTAGTAATTCATCTTTTGCAGGTTATTGTGTTAGTGCTGCCAGTTGACATGATTACTGTTAGGTTCATTTGAGGATTTAATGAGTGAATTTTTGGACACTGAGGAATGCACTGAGCCTACAGACCACCGCTTTTTATCAACTATTTATTACTTTACAGCATAAATGCTGTACAAGTTTATTACTTAAGTATTTTTCAGGTAAACTAATAGATTTCAAATGAGATCTTGAAATGCCACACCACCTGAATATTGGATGTTTTGACCAACATATATTGCAGATGCACACTAAGAATTTGAACGCCATTGACTTACTCCTATGTTTCCACAGATAGGCAGAAAGAAAACAATGGAAATTTCTGGAAATTAAACGATAATGACATTAAATACAATTGTGTTGTTGAAAGATAAAACAAGATGAATCCACAAACAAACCTGGCTCTGGAAATGGGCTGTCACAGCAACAGAATGGTGCCTTCTTTGGGGTTTTTCTTTCCTTTCTTCCCAACAAAATTTCCCCACAGATAAAAGCTGTGTGCCAGTGCACTTATGATTCTTAGCCTTTTACTATATCATTCCAGTAGATGTTGCAGAAAGATGGATGGACTAGATTAGATGTCCTACTTTCCAAAACTATGAAATCCTGAACTAAGAAAAGCTGCAGGAGACAGACTGAACGCTTGAATAAAATACCAAGAGATCCTACAAGAGATTGAAAGTCACATTTAATTGATAGCTGGAGGCTCTCAAATACCACACTGATGACTATAAGACAATTGACTGGAGGAAACCAGGGAAAGAAGAGTGAACACCTCATTTGGTAAGAAAGTTTATCCTTCTATTTTCAGTATCTGTGATTACAACGTTCGTGAATTTATAGCAGTCTGTCCGAGATGAATAATTCTGAACAATATCATTTTGCCATTTATTTTGCCTGTCACTTTGAGGGAGAGTTGTTACAGGGTTGCAGCCAACTCAGATGTTTATTTCTTTCCTTTGAAAGGTAAGGAGAAAAAACATGAAGAACAAGACAGTGAAGAGAAAAAGAGAAACATGTTGGCATCCTCACTGACTTCCTGGTAAGATTGATTCAGCAGCAGCCAACAGCAACATCATTCCCCCAGGGCTGCAGGAGTGCCCCGCCTCTCTTTGTTTTGCATCATGTAGGTGCCCAAACATTGCACCAGGGAAGATCAGATAAAGAACTACCCAAACAGATACCCACTGTCAATTTACACAGCTGGAACATAAATGCCAACATCTGCTCTCTTAGTTTGGCAGCCAAAAAATTGTCCTAGTTAAACTCGTGCTCACCACTCTTTCCAGAGTCCCCCACCAATTCCCTATCTTCTTCTTTATCACTGACGCCTACATTTCTGTAATTTGTTTTAAAACAGCTAAGCAATGGTGTATTGTACAAGGCACTTTACAGAAACAGTTGAATTATAAAAACCCTTTCCACTTCATATATTGTCATGTAGGTAAAACCCAAAATTAGCACAAGAGTGCTGGGACGGCCCAACTTGTTGGGACTGCTGTCTTCCATGGACAGCATCTATCTGGGGTCCATGGGCAGCTTAGGACTGTTTTCCAGACACAGACGCTGATATTTCTGACCAATAGTGTTAGTAATAAACTGAAATATATGTAATAAGCATCTGACTTTAACAGATATGTCAGATTCCTGTTATTCCCAGGCTTAGGTAATGAGGAAAGCCACTTCATTCCAAGGGAGCGAATCAGAGCAACATTTGGTGTCCACTATTTATGTGTAAAGAAATGATAGGATTTCCCAGCAAGAAACATGAAAATCTCCTTCTGAAACTGGTATGAAAATGGATTCAGCTAACTTTCCAGACAACACAGGGATGGTTAAACAATCCAAGGAACTTGGAAAATTATCATCTGACTTCAACCTCAACCTTTCAGCACAAACTGAAAAGAAAATCAAGACAGGCACCAAGTAACAATCGCTTTCATCACCTGAATCCCATTCTTTTTGATCCATATGCTCTGTGGTTTTCATTGCCTGAAAACACCCGTTATGAAAGATCTACAAGGAGACAGAGACAACTGCAATGTTATTGTTGTTCTAAACGTTAGTCTTCGAAGGAGGAAGAAAAGTAGTGCCAGAGATAAAGAGAAATTATATCACCTATTTCTTTGCATGTGTAAAGCCCAGAAAAAGAATTGTATAACATTCTCTAATTAAAGAAGGTAAGCCGTTAAAAATAAAATAGGTAAGTAAACCAGTAAGAAATAAAAGTTGGATAGTGGAATCTGAATATATGAGGTGACAGAAGTAATGACATTGCTCTATGTGTCTTAGATAGAACTACTAAATAGTTCTCAAATGCAAAAAACATTGTATACATTAATGCAATTGCAACAGATTAGATTACTTTGATATATTTCTTAATCATTTTGTACTTTACAATCTATGCAGGTTGTATAAAGAGAGGAGACATCTTGAAATAGAAAATCAGTGACAAACACTTCAGACAGGTTGCTGTTTTCAGGTGTTTCGTCCGGTTTTTTCCTCCCTTTTTTTTCCAACATGGTCAATTAAAAATGAATGCAACCAAAATCCACTCTGCAATTCCAAGTCTCTTAAAAACTGCCATATCACTGTGAAAAGAGTAAATGCTGTTGCCATTACACCAATGCCTCTGCACAAAATTTTCCCACCACTATCTTGAAAGCTTTAAATTACTATTTTCGGGAAAAGAGAGGAGAGGCATTTTTAAATGCAGCAAATGGATGGGGTTTTTAGACACTAATATAAAAGCTGTATGTAATGAATATTGTGGGCTAAAATGAGCATGCAGATCTTCCCACTGTATCTACACACGACAAACTAAATCTGCTTGTTGTACTTCTTTGAGTTCAGGAGCCTCCAAAGAATCGGATAAGATATGAGGGGAGGCCATTCCCCTACCCTTTGGCATTCTCTATCTATACAAAGGGCAGAGCAGCCAAGCTCTGCTATATATTACTCTGAAAATATCCCACAAACAGTACATAAAAGCCCCATATTTTGGTCAAATCTATTCTAGATACATACACGCAAGTACAGAATTAGACCAGTGGAAATTAACTAAAGAGTTACAGATGGCCCTGTATATAAAGCAGTACAATATAAGAAAGACCATCTGGAAATATGTTTTGCCCTTAACTGAATTTAAAAAACAAAACAAAACAAAACAAAAAAAAACCAAAAAACCCAAGAACTCCTTTCTACTTTCCTTTTCTATTTACAGTTTTTCACTGTGCAATAAAAATGTGCTTGTTTTAGTTTCCAAAACAATGAGGACTTGAGCTATACACCTGACAAGTCAGGAATCCGAAGTAGAGGTGGAGTCTAAATATTGAGGGAGTCAATGCTTTAAGCATCAAAATTATGTGGTGATACCTGAGATGTGTTTAGGGGGTACACACTGAATCCTTACTGATTTTTCATTATAGCAGAACCATACATATTTAGCAAAGAACTTTCTCAGGAAATAAGCAGATATTCTTTAGTGAGATGCATGGAATTCCTGTTGCTGTCTTCAATAGGACCAACGTTTTAATGTCAGCGTTAACCCAACTTGTAAAAATAGTGCTGTCATCCACCCTGCTCCTGCATTCCCCAAAAATGCCAGCTACAATCGTACGGCATTTTTGCTACCAGACTCAGGAGAGAAACTGTGATCAAACACAAATAGTGGAACACTTTCATACTGCCACAGTCATAGTGAAGCGGCACCTGCTGAGGCACATGGAGGTAAAAATTAGGTGATGGCTAGTGAGGAGGTACCCAGTCTCCTGAGAAATCTGAAGACAGTCAGCCTCAAGGTGCCCTTCTTCAAGTGCCATGTTTGCTGAGTTCAACCAATTCTCACATGGATTAAAGGTCTTCAGGTGTACAATATTTTCAACTAATAGTAAAAACTATTTAATTAGCTTTCACTTTCGGAGGAATGCCTTGCGATGAAACATTATAGTGTATTTTTCCTATCCTGAAGTATGGGAATAAGTCCCCTTAGCATAAATGTCCCATTAGCAACACTGTATGTGGTGTGTTTTAGATTATACTTCCAGGCTAATACGTTATGGCCCTGGACAAATAAAACCAAAATAAATTATATCCATCTTTCTATAAATTCCATTACAGCTTAATTGTAAGAGTGTTGGTTTTGTTTTTTTTTTTTAATTTGGCATTTTTTAAATATCCAAATTGCTTGCATGTGCTCCTTCCCTTCTGCTCCTCCTTCTCTCCTCTCTCTGAGCCGAGGGAGGCTGGCAATTGTCATTCTGATAGACAAAAACGGGGAGCAACTTGGAGAGCTCCATGCTTTTTCTGAGTTAGTTAATGTACCTGCAGCCCACAATTAACAGCATTATGTATGTAACACCAAAATTATATGCTGCATTTTTCTTACATCCTTCTGCATTATGCTTACATTCACATTTATCTATCACACATAACATGGAGCAAGGCTACGGTGTGCTCTTCTGTATTAACAAATAGGGTTATTTTTTCCCTCGCGTGGGACAAACAGGGTAGTGTTAACAGCATTATTTGTTGTTTTTTTGTGAGATACACGCAGTGCTAGTATATCAGGTCAAGTGCTCTGTAACCTGCTTATCAGCAGTTACCACTAGATACACTTTAAGAGAACAATTCAAAAATGGTTTTGATTGATTGCAGCAAACTGGCAGTATAATTGCACTCAAGCCATTAGGAATCCAATTGAACCCTGATCGAGTACTTCATTACTCCTGCTCTTTTCACAAGGGCACACCATCCCAAGTAATATTTTATATGTTATAAAAGGTTAGGTTTGAAAAATTAGCATTACAAATGTCACATTTACTTCCAGCTGGAAATGTGCAACAATGTGTGACAATACTGAATAAAATGTTGAAACATGTTTTCCTTTTGTTTTACTTTACTCATTTTTGTAATACAACACTGGTTACTGGAAAATGCCTTACAGCTTTATTCAAAACACATGTTCAAAGATCTGAATGAAAAAAGCTTTGACTCTCTCTGGAACATCTAACCGATATATCATTTGTGTGCTTCGAATTTTTTTCTTACTGTCAAGAACACTTTTATGTCTTTAAGATTTATTTAAACTAGTTTATTATATAATGAAGCTTGTCAGATCATAAGAACAAAGTCAGACAATATGATCTATATCAAAGTATAACATTTAACATATAGATTTAAGTATACATATCAAGTACAATGCAATCAAGCAGGGTTTAATCTGAAAATGCAAATGGTTCAGATTATTAAAGCCACATCTGTCCTTTGAAGCATAATTTAGGCTGTTTATCAAAAAGCTATGTGTAATTATATTATTCCCTCTCAGCAAGCATATTTTAGCCATGGAGTTCTTAGTTTGAAAACCTTTAGGTTTAACCCCAGGGCCAAAATTTCACAGCCTAAACCACTAACTAAAATCTAAACACAAACATAAATTTGAAAATTTATATAATCACTTCTAGTCTACAATATATTATGTTAGGACAGTCATTTTGATTACATTAATCTCATGGTGATAACAGATTTGCGTAAACTACCAAGTATTAAAACTGAGTTTCCATATTTCTTTTTCTATATTTGTAAATACACATTACTTTGTCATATCCTGCTACTGTGCAGACGCCTGTCTGAGGCATTACAAAAGGTAGGACTCAGGTTTCTTTTCCTTTGAACAGGTGTCAATTTTAAACATATACTCCTTGTTGTTTAAGGGGGGAACGCTCCTAAAATTTATAATATATATTTAAAAATATATATATTAAAATTAACTGCCTTTTAGAGTGCCTCTGTTAAAAAGGTAGAGGATGGGCACTTCATTTCAAAATACTACTGTAAAGATTTTAATCATTTGCAAATTCAGATATTTCTTGTATTGATCAAGTTAAATGTAAATTCTTGCAGAGGTCAACAAGTAATTGTCTCCACTGTAAACAGCACATACCTGCAGAGTTAAACTCTAAACTATAAATAAAATCTCCCATGCAATCAATCCACTAATCCTGTCTTAAATGCATGAGCAATACCAATGGGATCTGTACTGCTATGTTACTCTGCACAGATCTTGCAACTGTGCGTACAGAGTAGTAATAGTTCTTATTACATGCAAAACAAGACGTAAAACTTTTATACTTTAAGACACATTAAAAACGCCTTCTTCTGCACAAAAGGAGTTTTTATGAGTTCCTGGAAATCTGAGTGTTATATTTAGTTCTTGTGAGTCTAGTAAAAAGCAACATGGTACACAACTGACACTCATTAAGACAGAGTTTCAAAACTTAAAATATTGCAATGGCTATATAGACTAAAAACATCAACTTCTTTACTCTGCTTCATTTTGAAAGTCACAGGCCACCCATTAAAATGTTTGTTTACTCTGTTGTATTTAAGAAATTGTTACTCTGGCGCTTACCCGTCAGTACTTCTGAAAACCGTAAGATTATTCAGTGCTATTTGATTTTTTGGGATCTAGCCTCACAATGACAATTCATACATCTACATCAAATATCCAAAGGGCACCCAAATGTGTAACAAAGTGAAAAGTGTTAATTTAATTATGATTTACCCTCTTTCCCCAGCCCCATACAGAGAAATGCTGCTCCCTGCCACAAATGCTGAGTTGAAGTGATTGGGGTTGAGGGGGCAGGATTCCCCTTCAGGACAAAGCTCCTCATCTTCTTTATTTTAGGGAGAAAGAACAATTTGGAAGAGGAAGAAAAGCAGCACTAAAAAACCATTACTTCATCATATCCTAATTTGGTTGGCTATTTTCAAATGTATATATCATCCCACTAAGCAAATGGAAGAATTTTTAAAACAGACACCAATAGCTATTCTTTTTCACAATGCAGACCTTGTTCAATGGAATTTACACACCATGGGTGGCTTGTTAGATAAATAATAGAAAAACCAAGTACAGTATTACAGTGTCTATGATATTATTTTGGGATGCTGAAAGCAACAACCAAGACTTTAGGTGTTTTTGAGATATTGTGATCCATTAAAAAAATACAACTGCCCAAAAGTATCCCATCTAAAATAATATATGTTCCAGATAAGCAAAATAAAAGCGCACAACAAGTATAGCTATAGGCACCCACGGCCTTCAGGCCTACGGTCTTCGTATGTGTTACTGAAAGCTTGGAGGCTCAGAAGGTTAACAAATCAGGCTCTGGTAGGCCAAGAAAGATCACAGAGACAACATATTTTTTAACTGTTTATATTGGTTACATGATAATAAACTGTTCCACATGAAGATAATAAATGTTACCCCAGTGGAAGATACGTAGACAACCATATCTGCTAGAATAAACAATGTTAGGACAAAGGGAGTTTGAATTTGGTGGAGGAGGACAGAAAGATTAATGTAATAATCCTACCTCACGATCTTCTTGATTTTCTAGGCTTAGATCTCAGTCTGAATGTCTTCTAACTCTTACGCATAAGATTCTTGCTTTTTCATTCTAATCAAGTTTAAGTATCTGCATGTTGAAATCAGAAGCACTTACATTCTCCGCAACATTTCTTCAAACAAGAAAAAACCCCATTTGGTCCAGATCCAAAGGATTTAGGCATCTAAAACAGGATTTAGTTTGTCCTGAGGTGCCTGAATTCAAAATTGTGAGTTACATTAGCCCTGCTTAGCAGCTGTTAACTCTGAAACAGCTCTGGCTTTCACCTGAAAGCTCCTCGGCCACATGAAGTTCTCCACTTTGTCACTAGCAGAGTTCCCTGTCTGCCTCCTACCTATGCTCAGCAGGAATCTGGAAAACACTGAAATGTCTCTTATGAAAATAATCATAACACTGAGTGCAGAAAAATTTCAGAGCAGCTGGGGACACATCCACTTGGAGACAAGTGTGATAGTACTTTCCTCTAGCTTAACTGTTACACCACGAAAAATAGGGGATGTGGATTCTGGATCTTCACCCCAGAGTCAAGCTTTGTTGAAGCAAAGGCCATTTTTCAGTAATGAGTTCAAAAATCAAGGGACAGAAGAGGGAAGAAGGAGCCTCACTCCGGAGCTCAGCGTCTGGTCCAAGTGTGTTATTTCTTTGGTTATGCTCCAGGAGCTGCTTCTGTCTACAATGGCTGTAAGCAGCCATGTTAAGCAGAAATTCTCACCCCTATTTCCCAAATGCATAGTTGCACTCTTCTTCTTGTGCCACAGACATTAAAGAAATTGTTTAAAAAATTGGTCCCTAGACTACATTTCCTGGATGTCACTAATAACCTCCCTCCATTTCAGTAACCCCCCTTTGAGTAGTGTCTTCTGCTGTCGCCTTTTGAGCCAGAAAACCTCGTCTTTTAATTACTCATAGTAATTCCCAGAGAAAATCTACAACTTGTTTCAATGGTTCAAATGATTTCTTGCCCTCCAAATCAAATGTAAGATCAATAATGGAAGACATAATGCTTTTTATCTTGCCTGAAGGTAAATTATCATGCACACTTAGCAGTTCAGTGAGTGCTTTCCCCTGTTGACAAGGACCTCATCTTCACCTCAAGAACAGAGAAAGGTTATTCAAGCACTGAAACTGGGCACAACCAGCACCCAGAAAACACCCACTCAAAGTATCTCTTGGAAAGGGAGGGACTTCCTTCCACTCAAATTCCCAGATCCCACATATCCTTCTTAGTCTTTTAAAGTCAAGAACTTCAATAACTTAAATTTACTAAGATGACACTCACATAAATGGCAGGCCTTACCACAAATGAGAATAAACAATTAATGATGTAATTTGTCTAGTCTTCCATCAATTATGGTCAGGCATAAATTGAGGACAGAAATGAGAAGCTGGTTTATAGCAAGCAGATTTCTGGAACACTCTTTCCACAAAAAAATAGCAGGGGAAAAAATGTTCTATGTATTTTAAAATAGAACTTGATCTAATTATTAAAAGGACAATGTGACATCCTATGATTGCATGGGGCTGAACCTAGTGATGCAGGAGGTCTCTTCCAGGCGTGTGTCACTCCTGTTATAGATCCAGACAAACAAGCTGTACAGAAAAGGTTCTCTCCTCTTCTCCAAAGAACACCTAAGTTGATTATAATTTTGCAGTGGATCTTAGACTTTCTGGAAAATTGTCAGCAGCTTAATTGCTCATAAAGTTACAGATAAATAGAAGCTGAACTACAGATACAGTTATACTATAATACTGTGCCCGGCTTCCTGGTAAAATATATGGCTTTGTTATTCCCTATATGGGAAAACCATAGTCCCGTTAACATAAAAAATGAGCTGAAAAGCCAGACTGGACAAAACTCCAATTGTCAAGATGTGGCTGTCTGCAGTGGCCCAAGTTTCTCACTTGCAGTTGCATAACAGGCTTTTTGGGTTGCAGTATTCTTGGCAGCCTGAGCAAGAACAGAGACTGTTCAAGTTACACAACTACAACGTCATCGGCGGCTTCTGAAGAGTGTGCCCAGAGCTGCCCAAGTAAGTCAGCATTACACTAAAACATAAGCTGCTAGTTACAGTCTTCCCTGTTGTGTACCCAAGTCAGAATCATGTCGCTGCTTCTCATCCAACGCACACTGGTGAGCCATGGGAGCACTGCCTTGCCTGGCCCGGCCCAAGGCCACAGACAGCCCCGTGCATCTGTTTGCCTGCCCAGTCGCTAGCATCTTTCAAGAGCTGAACACCTGAAAAATCATTACTCATTCATTTTTATTTTTCATTTTTATTTTTCATTTTTAGCAAAGTGAAGGGTCTTCTTCAGAAACTGGTATATTCAAACGCTAGTTATGCCAGAGCAAATCTGGAGCTGAGTCAGTTATTTTTCCTTTTCACTGAGCAACTTTCTGAATTGTGCTGAGTTTTTCAGTCCCTCACTGACTTTTAGGTAAGGCCTTTGACTTTGCTCCTGTGCCTACTTGCTGGTTTGCTGCATCACCTTTTTCTGTACTGATCAGCTTTACTGATCATACCCATTTACCTAAGAAATCAGACTTAGTCACTCACCTTGGAGGACATTAAAACCATTTATTCAAACGCCTACTCAGACATTATTAGGAGCACTATCAAGTAGTGATTTGCTGAGCAAGGAGATGCTATTCTTTAAAGCACTCAGTAGTACTAACACTAGTATCGAAAACCATGAACTGCTATTCGCAGCCTGGTTTCTCTACTGTTATATTATCAAATGTTTAAACTTTTTATTTAATATAGCATCACTTCTTTTCTCACACTGCAATATGATGTGTAGGAGATACAATAGCACCTCACGGTCAATTCAAGCTTGTATTTTTAAAATAATCAATTGCTACACGGACTACAGTATTAACTGTAGTCCCCAGTTAGAACTCTAGTTTTGGTACTGCCCAAAAACCATCACAGACTGAATCAGAAGTCTTCTTTGGCTACCTCCATTTTCCCCTTTCTTTTTCTAACTACAGCAGCTCATCCCTAAGGAGGAATTACATAATACATGAGAACAAAATACCAAATTAATTTTTAATAGTGCAAACTTTTAAAAGTAATTTTGGCTTTTTTCAGAAAAAGTCATGTCATGCTTTTGCCTAGGCATGTACCCTTTAAAGGATCGGCATGTACCCTTTAAAGGATCTAAGGGTCTTAATAGCCTCGAGACAGGATTTTTTCTATCGACTTTAATCATGGTTGTACAGTATTAAAGAAAAATAGAAGGTGTCTAAGCTATGAAGAACACAGAGATGACAAGTGAAGTTAAACATGTAGCGCTGGTACGAGCATCTGTGAGTTGTCTAACATTCCTACTGCCAGAGCATGAGCTCCCTTTCTGACTTGCCTCCTCACTGGATAAAGCTGTAATGTCTGAATGCATCCCCATTTTGGGAGTTAAGGCTACCCTTTCGCACTTTCCTGAAAATTAATAACTTAGATATATTCTAAAAAAAAAACCACCAAGAATGTTCTGATCAAGTGGGTGAGATTTTCCAAAAGAGAGCTTTGAAGCGTCCAGTCTCATGGAATCATTTTCTGGCAGGAGGGGTTGCCCCGTTGAGAAAGCCACCCCCTTTTACAGCAGCTCAGAGAACCACTTCAAACTGAACACGCTCAAAATGCCAAGACTGAATATTTACTTAATAATTTTTTCAAATTTTTATTCCCCCTGCTGATTGTTTGGTCAGAAAACCTACAGCAAATCAAATGCTTTCTCTTACACCTCTCCTGTCGTGTTATTAAAAATCTACATTCTAGAAAGATAAGGAAGAAGGCATTTCACTTGGACATTTGTGGTTTCTGAAATCACTGACATAAGGGGAAACATTTTGCTTAAAGTAGTCAAAATGATAAAGACCTTTCGCCTATGCTGACCAAATGTATTATGTGCCACTCAGTCACTGCATCTACTGTTCTTAATTAGCATCTACACAATAAAATAGCTCAGTTCAGTAGTGTATTAATTACTGTTTTATGACTCTGGTTCCTATTATCCTGGCTGTACAGCAGCAACTATAAAAAGCCTGGCATTTTTGAGCACAAAGGGGCAGTATGTGTTACGTGTGATTCATGAAAGTTTCATTAATATTTAAGTTCATGTGGTTTAGAGGAGCAGAAGGGAATGAGGTGTTTGTTCTTACTTCACGCCCAGAGGATTTAGTTCAACTTTCGGGACAGTACAAATGGCACAGTGTGATAGGGCAGAAAATCTGCTTTGTATATATCCTTTCATTCATATTACGAGCCACTAACCAAAATAAAACCACAAAAAAATGCGTGAATTCAGGCATCTCCTTTCAAAATTCAGTGTACTGCTACAGAAACCTAATGGACAAGAAATCAAAGAAAACATCCTCCCTTTGAACCACCAGTATTTGGTAGAGAACAATCATCTACCATGTTCTTTGTATTTAAATTAATGGAAATTTTTTTGCCTTTTTAAATGAAGTTGCAGTTCAAAGGACAGAGTCGTAATAAACCAGCATTTGCTATAATATCTCTTGTGACGTGTCATTTGAGACTGTGTATCTCACACTCAGTTTAGAAATATAATCTATCTGAATTAAATGGCTGCAAGCTGAAACTAGAAATAAGGGTTCATTTAGTCCCTTATTTTTCAGAGACCTGTCTCACAGGAAAAACAAAAGCAGCAGAAAGATTAAACACTGAAAGATAAAAAAACCCAAAACTTGCATAGCAGCAAGGAGAGCTACATACAAATTCATAAACAGAAGATGTAAGTTTTTCCTGCTAATTCCCATTACTAATACACATGTAAAGATTTTTAACTTAAAACTAAAAAAAAATAAAATAGTGCATTAGGATTGTTCCTATTCAGACCTGCTGTGCAGCTCTGGCTGGTGGAGCGGATCCCCCTGCACACCCGGCCTCACTTCCCGGGAGGAAAACCCGTCGGCACCAATAGGCAGGTTGTGCTCTGAGCAAGTGCAGAGCATGCAGGAGAGATTCACATCCCCAAGATCAGAGGAGACCACAGCTGTAAGTTTTTGGTCAAGAGAAAAGGGATCAAGTACCTTTGTCATCTGTCTACTTCATGTGCTGCTTTCTTCCTAAGGACCCATCTTGATATCATGACATTATACACAGAATATCAACAGTGAAATCAAAAGATTTGAACTGGCAAATATTTAAATTTGGCCTTATGATTACGCAGCAGGTGTACTAAAGGGAGAATAAAGTTTCAGAATATGAAACAGGAAGATGGTCACTTTGATCGCAAAGTTAAGTCAATTGAAATAAAGTAGATGCCTTTTATGCCAGTCCTGGGTTATTTTTAACTTAATGCTGGTGCTCACTACAGCACCAACAAGAGCATCAACATGTTAATATAAAATAAGGTAAGATTCATCTGTCTTGTAGACAAGAAAATTCAGGCTAGTACTATAGAACAGTAGGTTATGCAAGGAATCAGGGGGCTCCAACCTCCTGAGATGATAAATCACAGAAAGAAAAAAAAATCAAAATCACCCCCACCTGTTCTGCAGTTTGGATGGAGAAGAGAAACCAAGTGAAATACTGATCCTGATTTTAGTGAGACTACGATTTCATTGTTTGTTTTCAGAAATGTCAGAGATTCCTCAAATTTGTGGTTTGAAAGGACATTTTGTATATCACTGGCCATTAAATTTCAACTCATTGCTGCTGGACTGAACCCAGTGAATTGTATTTGGCTAAAGTTTTTTGTGTTGGGCTAAAAGAGTCCTGTAGAAGGACACCCCATCCTGACTTGGATAAACCAGGAGACCCAACTGGCAGTTTCTCTCAGCTGCTCTTTTCTAATCTGAATTTGTAAGACTTCAGCTTCTAGACACTAGTCTTCTCTATGCTTGGAAAAAGATTCTTATTAGCATTTTGTATTTTCTCCTCATGAACATCCTATACATGGAAATGTCAGATGTTTTCTTTCTTCCTATGAGCTAGAAGGACTGACCTGTAAAATAGCCCCCAAATGTAGGACTCTCTTGCACAGCTTCTCTGTTCAATTCCTATTTAATATGCTTTTAATACATCCTAAAGTCCATGACTGACTTCACTTGTGCAGTAGTAATTTTGCACTATTTTGGATGACCAGTGAAAATTGTTAATAGTAATTAATACTTGTAATTAGTATTTGTGCATTTATCCTCTAAACATCTCTAACCAGCTGTGATTCCCACTAATGACAACTTTTTGAGGTTTGTCAGTTAAGCAGTTCTTAATTCATTTAACTGTGTTTGATGTGTATGTTACTGGTATTTTATAAATACTGAATTTCAGTGCAAATATGTGGTAGATCAGATACCGCTAAGCAAGCCTAGTCTTTTGTGTCTGCAAATTTTCCTAAGTCTGAAAAATACTTGTTTTAAACATCAAATACACAAGCTTAAATAGTTTTCTTCTGTGATTTCTATGGCTCTGTGAAAAAAACACTCAGGTAGGACATAGCCTTCTTACCAAGAGACACAATGCTTGAAATGTTCTCTTTGGATCACAGTTCTCCTTAAACCACGTAAATAATGCTTAGTCGACTGGAAAAACATTCAGATTCATGAAATATGTATAAACATTATTACATCAGTACAAATGACATAACAAAAGAAGGTCTTCTAAATCTACCTATTTTGCAGTTAGTTTGCTCCTAGTAAGACATGGAGATGAAATTTGGTATTAAAATGACAACTAAGAGGAAAAAGTTTTTTCATCATGTTCTACTACTTAGGGAAATAAATGAAGTTTTCTGTAATACCTGTCCTCCCACAGGCTTTTCACTCCTCCAATTTTTGAAATTTGACTATTGTTTTGATTTTGAAATATTTTTGTTTCTTTCCTAATAGAAATTATTCCTCAAAAGAATTCTTCCATCGAGTCTAAATGGTAACACATACTGCACTTTTCATAAGTTACACACTCAGACAAATAAAATGAGAAAGAGGCAGCCTTAACAGGAAAAAAATCTGAAATTGGCTGTATGTTAAGAAGTTGGAGGTATAATCAAATTACCAAAGATGTCTTTTGTACTGAGTGACTGACAAAGTATAATCTGGGTACAGACAGATTGTCTGCTTGGCCATACGTGTGCATACCTGTTATGTTTTGCTAAAAAATAAGAGCTACTTTCCACTTATCTGAAGCACAAAGCCCACCGAACAATGCAGTAAATCCTTTATACAGTAATAAAAGCCTATTGTGTGATTTCAAAAAATTTAAAATTTATTCTTCTTCATTTATTGTTCTCAATGTTCAACTAAGGTTACAAATAACGAACAGCCAGATTCTGATCACATGACAACCACAGAAGTAAATCTGAAACTAGTAACCCTACCAATTCAAATGGATGCATCAGTATAATAGTCCATCTCCTCTCAAATCAGAAGAAATCAATTGACATGAAAAGAAAGTTACTAGTTCCAACTACAGGTGAAACATGGCACAGATCAAAAAAGATAGGTCATACAGGTTAATTCGAAGTAATAGCTGGATGTCTTCATTAAATATTTGACCTTACTTGTTAACATTTGCAAAGTGTCTGATGGCAATGATTGCTCAAAATAGAATCAGTTTTCATTATAACTGTTACTACTATTATTATTTTCTATTCTAGATCCTTCAGCGATTTCCTTCAGACAGTTACCCATTTGTTTGTTCAGTGTATAGGCTGTTGCTGCTCTTTTTCTACAGAGCATGTGTATATATATACTGGAGATTTGGTAAAATAATAGACAGCAAGTTCAACTTTTACCCAAGATACTTCAGTGAGGGGCCTACATGAACTCGGGGCCTGATCCTGTAAACATGTTTGGTAAAGAGTTTGCTACTTCAAGCACTCCCCCTGATTTTAACATCAACATTTAAGGTCTTTGCTTGGTTAACTCCGTCCTTTGGGCATTGTTCTTTACTTTGCATTACACAAAAATAAGTGAATAAGTAATTCAAATGCCCTTATAGCCAAGGGAGGTAACATCAGGGTGAAAGAGAAATTGCTTTGAGGAATGTTTTGCAGATTTTTATGCGCATTATTTTGGGTAATGTTCCAGTTATTAAAATACAGTGGTGCACTCAGAGAAGGCACAGTTCTATCTTCCAAAGATAAATCAGGTGTGCCAACAGGTAACTCAGGATCTGCCAAGGAGAAACTGAAAGGAAGAAGTCTGCCACTTTCCATCTCCACTTAATGGCAGGCTCTGCAACCTCATCAGTAGGACAGCTGTGACTGTTTTATGAAGGCTCCAGTAACTTTCTTCCCCGAAAATGAGTCAATCAGGAGGAGCACATTGGTGGGTATCTCACAAGACTGGCCTTTAAAGGTCCATGAGACTATAAGTATTTACCAGCATATTTGTATTCTCCTTTTTCATGTACTCCTCTGGCATGGTTCTAACACAAACACAGCAAAACTGGCAGGAGTTACAGTACCAGCTCTTCTATGGAAATGGCCCAGAGGAAGTGCGTTAGGGTGCACTGGTAAGTTTAAATCTCTCCTACCTCTGGCTTGTGCAAGAAACTGTAAAATCAAAACCTTCTCCACCAAAAACCAACAAACAACACATCAAAATAATAAATATAAAAGACAGTAGCAAGGAAACACTTAAGGCAGAGGCAATCTTATATGACATGTGACATCTTATACAAAGCTCCCTTGTTATTAAACACTCAGACGTGCTTAGTTGCAGAGGGCAGAAATGTCCCTCCACAACAAACAAGCTTAGTGCGAAGGCACAAAACACCTCCCTCTTCCCGAATGTGTCTCTCCTCAGTCCACATTTAGGGCAAGGACATTTTACATGGGAAAATGCAAATAACTTACAAAGAGAACTGCCAATGTTGGAATAAACAGTTGCCTGCAGGACCTTCCCTAGCTCTGGCCAGGGAGGCTTTGGAAAAGAAGTGGAGTTGCTACACTTTACTTGCATTGCCCCAGGCAGAGCCTGAAGGTGCTGCCTTCATTGGTTACTGATCCAGAAAAAGATGAAATTTCTCCACACCAAGCTTCTTTGCCAATCTCCTCTGAGGAAAAATTCCTCTTTAACACCAGATCTAGAGATTAGTTCAATTCTGTGCATGTCAGTGAATACTATTACTGTTTTTTCTGACAGCAGTTCATAGGACACCCTCTGTAGAACCCCCAAAAATAAGAGAGCCCCATAAAGTTTCCTTTGTTCTCTAATTCCCACTTAAAGACATAATCCGTGTTTTACGCTATAAGTGATTGACACAGAGAGGACTCATGCCACAAACTGAAGATTATAGCTTAAATACTCCTAGTAATAAAAATGGAAGCCAAAGATGTATTAGCAGAATTATTTCTAAATAAATTATTTCCAAAGCCTTCTGTCAGCCATTTAAAGCAATATTTTGGGGATACCCATGACCCACATTTCTTTAGCTGTGTCACATGCATGCATCTTCTGTCTTTTTTTACCCTTATAAGAGCTAACTCTTTGGAGAAGACAAGAAACAGTGCAGCAAATGGCACATTACACCTCTTCCTATGTGATTACTTTTAAGCCCCCCTATGTGTACGTTTAGAATTGTTCTGTTTAATGTTTTAAGCGGATGACTGGTGTGGTTAAAAAAAAAAAAGACATGTTGGATTTGGAACAAATTCTTATTTATGACTGTAAGATGATTTATAGTGAACACTATGGGAAGCATACCAGGCAGCGCATACTCGAGATGACACCCACCAGCCAGTCCTTAAGATTGCAAACTAACTTCTGAACATCCTTTTGAATGGAGATCTTATTTGGGAGATGGCAGAGGAAAGACTTAAGCACTTAAACTATTGATAGCCTTGTACTGATCCTGACTCATCCCCCATCCCATTTATACCTATTTAAACAAGCAGTCCCCCCAGTTGGTAGCTGAAAAGAAAGTGATTTGCATACATGCCTCTGAAAGAAGAGGACCACAGCTCATTTAATCTTCTGATCATCCATATTTTTGTTCATTCAAAAGTCACCATAGTTGATGTCTTTTTAAGAGTAATTAACACTACAAAAGAAGTTGATTGAACCCATTCCTTCACAACTCTGACCTAGCCCAAACAATAAAACTGCCGCCACCACAGTAGCTGAATTTCCAGTTCACCCCATGCTAGCAGTCTAAATAGGAAGGCTTAAGTGAATATAGACTTCGCAGGGGTAGGCAGTCCTGGAAAACAGGTGGATTGGGTTGCTGTCTGGGACTTCAGTGGAAACCCAATACAGGAAGACTATACTAATTTTCAAGAAGCTCTTTAAAAGGAATGACTGCCATCTGTGCATGGATGAAGGAAGTTGTCAGGTCAGTCTCCCAGCCAAAGCATGTCAGAGTAGCTTCACTGAATTCAGCGGAGCTATGTCATTCTGTGCAATGGGAGATGAGTCTCACGCTGGAGTTACACACAGAGTAACTTGCTGGCTCCTTCAGTCATGGGCCTGAAAACTACACCGCTTTCTCACAATTTTATGGCATGATTCACACTTAATGCTTTATGGCACCCACTTTACAGAACTCTGAAACTGATTTACTCACTTCAACTTATGCTTCTAATGACATTGCTAATGACAGGACCTACAACTCCCCCCAAATACAGAATGTTCTAGTGCCTTGTTTTCAGCTCAGATAGAGTTAATTTTCTTCATTGTAGCTGGTATAGTGCTTTGTTTTGGATTTAGGATGAGAATAATGTTGATAACACACTGATGTTTTAGTTGTTGCAAAGCAGTGTTTACACTAGTCAAGGACTTTTCAGCTTCCCATGCTCTGCCAGGTGCACAAGAAGCTGGGAGGGGACGCAGCTGGGACAGCTGTCCCCAACTGACCAAAGGGATATTCCATACCATATGACATCATGTTCAGTATATAAACTGAGGGCAGTAGGCTGGGGGGTAGCGATTGCTGCTTGGGGGCGGGCTGGGCGTAGGTCAGCAGGTGGTGAGTGGTTGCATCGCTTGTTTTTCCTGGGCTGTTCCCCTCCCCCTTCCCTCATGACTATTATTATCATAATCATTATTATTATTATTATTATTGTCATTATTGTCATTATTATTGCTATTAAACTGTTCTTATCTCAACCTATGAGTTTTCTTACTTTTGCTTTTCAGATTCTCTCCCCATCCTACTGCGGGGGGAGGGTGAGCAAGCGGCTGTGTGGTGCTTGGCTGCCAACTGGGGCTAAACCTTGACATCTAGATTTGCTTAAAACCATCAGGACAAACCCCATTGCCAAATAGTATATCAGCAGCACTGACATGATTGTATTAGTTTCAAAATTATATTCATTTTTACAATGAGCCACTTTCTGGATATCAGAAGTCAGTTGGAGAAATGTAATGAGACAGAAACTAGTTTATTTCAAGCCACAGATGTTTAGCTTTTGCCTTGCTTATATTTCACAGAGAACATGACAGGCTAGCTAGGTGCAGAGCTAAGATCAGACATGCTCTACAAGCCTTTGTGGTACAGAAGTTAGACTTTGTCAGATGAAAGAGGTCTTGCTGCTTTCAGAAACACAGTAAACCCTGTAAAAAGGAGTTTCATACAGTGAATTATTCCTCACAAGGTAGCTTTTCATGATTTATTTCTTTCCAACACAATTCATAAAGGCTCATGCCCTCCCAGTTTGCAGAGTTGCAAACTGTGGTGATCTCGATGTTAACCATCATCAAGTCTTCTGCCTTCCTACCACAATGCCTAGAAATTTCACACAGAACTGGCTAGAATTAAAAAAAAAATTGCATTAAAGTTGTGTAAAAGTAGACGGCAACATACCATGCTGTTTTGATTTGTCCTCTGACTTTGAGAAAAAATATATGCACCTCTTTGTGAAGGTGCATATATTTCTTATGTAACCCACATTAAAATTCTTAGATTCCCATTTACGTGAAAGAGTTTTGCCATAGCAAGGAGACCTAGTTTAGAGTTTTTCATTACTTAAACCTCAGAGTTTTTCTCTCCACAGACCACAAATAATCATGTAACAAAGACATGACTGTATTTCTAAGAGAACATAAAAGGATAAATTCTTAGTGTAAGTCAAGTAAAGAAGAAACAAAATATAAACAGTGGGTTTTTCCATAAATGTTATGAAAGGTTTTGGATTTACCTGGAAAGTATATACCAGTTATCAGAAACTGATGCATCATCTCTCTCACCCACTTTCTTTTTCTATTTATAATAAATTTCATAACTTTAAAAGAAAAAATAATTTTTTATCACCCAGTACTTTCAGAATTACAATGCAATATATGAAAGCGCTACTTTCCTTTTTTAATAAAGTAAAATTAACTTAATCTGAACATCCTCAGGCCAATAAGAATATTGAATATCCACTACAAGCCAATCCAACTGTTTCTCAGTTTTTAAGAACTACCTTTAGATTTTAATTTGAAAGTCCAAGCACTCTTCCTGTTTTTAAATCCATTAATTACACTGTTTAGCTACATCATACTGCTGGCATGGAGCATCACTGTTAGATGTTGAAATGGAAATAATCTCAATTTACTGTCACAGTCATTATGGACTGTGCAGAATTCAAAGGTGAGTGCATGAATTTAAGAAAAAGATGTGACAGTTAAAAAAAGGAAGCACAGTTTTCAAGAGAGTTTGCTATCTCTCTAACAGCAAATACTGAGAAGTCCTAGAAAAATCTTCATTGATTTTAGCCTTGTCAAGTTACAGCTTTAGCACAGATACTTATTCATACCCCACAGTCTTCAAATAGGTATTCAAATTTTTGTAAGTGGTGACAAAAAGAAAGAAGAAAACCCATGCCCCTGCATACTGTGCTTGACTTCCAGTCATCATCTCCAAAGCTGACAACTCCTCTTTTACTCTCTAGTTTCTAATGTGGAGCGGGCAGAGGGAGAAGAGGAAGCCTGACGACCTGTGCCACAACAAGAGAGTTGTTACACACGGTGCCACAGGAATTGTTTCTGCCTTTCACATACACGGTACACTAGCACACTTTCCAAGTAATGAATTACTTCTTGTCCGCAGGCAAAGTGAAGAACTGGTATGAATCTCTAGTGTGCATGTAGGACACTGAAGCCTGTTTAAGAATTTAGTTTTGCAATTTACAGAACATCTCTGGTGATTACAAGGGGATATTAAGACATGGAGATTATTATAACAATCATAAAAAGACAGCACAGGTGCAAGAGGTGAGAAGTTCCCCCTATCACTATGATTTTTTTTGTACAGCTTGAACAAGCACCAGAAGATGATAAAAAGAGCCCCCATTTATTTCTACCACTGTAGCGGTGGCATCTCAGACAGCGCAGTCAGCATCCTGCCAAACAGGATAGCAGGTGCTTATGGTATAGGTAGCTTTTACTTTCTGTTACTTTTTGTGATACTTCCTGGCTGTTTCATTAGAGTAGTTCTCATGCAAATACAAAATGCAGTCTTTCCATAAGCTATTCAAGCCCCTGAATCAGTCTGAGATTTGTTTCTAGCTCTTCCACTGCTTTTGTGCACGGCCTTTAGTCTTCTAGTTACGTTCACTTCCATGGCTGTACAAAATGGCTCACCTGACTTCTCATGGACATAGCCTGATTTCATTGCCTGCCTCCTTCTGGTCCCAAAAAGACATTGCCTACATGACGAAATTGTTCAGTAACTATTTCAGTGACAGGCAGCCTCGACTGATGCACAGAAACAGCATGACTTTCTCTAGCTGCAGGGCAAGAGCACAGCCAGCTTCAGGAGCTGCGCACACCATGCTTTGCTGTATTTGGCAGTGAACAATTCATGACAACCTTTTAATTTCATTTGATGAAGAAAGAAGATAAAAAACCAGGATAGTTGTAAACAAAACACAATCTATTTGAAAAGATAATTGTTATTTTGAGATGGAGCATCTTCTCTGACCCCAGAACAGCCAGTTGTAACACTGCTAGCGCTTACAATGGGTCGAGGATTAAAAGCCAATGCAGAGACAAAGCTGTATTTCTCAAGTCAGTGAACAGCAACCAATTTTTTACGACTAGATATTTAGGCAGTTGGGACTGCGTCACAGTCAAGGTGATCAAAATCAGATACCTGAAGTCACGTTCCAGCTCCATAAGTTTGCAACTATTCCTATTCATTTGAGACTGCTACTATGCATGTTTGGCATTTTCTTTAATATGATGCCATTTATACGTTTAACTGTACCCTCATTTAAGAATGCCTTTTTTGACACTTTTTCCCATTTAATATTTCATTCCAGAATAAACCACCAGCCTTATCCATCACTACCATCTGTATCTGCAGTCGAATAACAAGGGTACGCTACAAAGAGAACAAAATCACTTCCACTGCCCATTAAGGAAACTAGAATTAATTCCACTGATCTGCACTCAAGCATCTTTAATTAAAAGATCATAAGCATATAAGTGGCTTTGATTTCTTCTTCTAATGTCCTCCTCAATTATTTATTGTACTCACCTTCTCACATCTGTGCTCATTTTTCTATTAGATGAATATAAAATATAAATTTTGTTGCACTTTTGAGTATCTCCAACTGCAGCACCAATGTTATTAACCCCTTATTCGACTTAGGCAAATATACATACCAGTCGGACAAAGTGAGGCTACACAATGCTAAGCATTAGTAGACGTGATAAGACATGAACATGCAGAATATATCTACAAAGTCATTTGAGATTTTGAAATGGTCTTTACCTACCTGATACCTGAATAACCCAAAGAAAGGTTCTGCATTAGCTTTTACAAAGGCTTGGTTCTCCTACTAAAGCTTCACTGTGCTAAAGCATAGCCTGGGAGGTTTTCCCTCCGTGTGCAAGTATGAATGAAGTTTACAGGACTTTATGTCCTTAATAGGTGTGAATACTCCCGTCTCTTTTGGAAAGCTCAAGAAGGAAACCACCAGTCAATTGGAAGCATGCCTCCAATTGTATTTTCCTGCTTTTACAGAAGACAAACAGCAGCTAAAATTTTCCTGTATATGTCTATTTACATTATTTGTTGTAAACAATGATAGCTACAAAGCATCTGAAGTGTGTGCTATGTAATATAATGCCTCTATGTACTTCTTTAGTTTCCTTTCATAAGCATTTCTCCAATTTCATGCTACACAAGAACACATATTTATCCATGTTACAGAATGGATCATTTCTGTCCCTAAAGTTAAAAAAAAAAACCATTTAAACTGGTAATCACATTCACGTCTCTGAAATGTTAATCCAGGACTGCAGTGTGTCTGTTCTATCACAAAAGATCTCTGAAAACCCTTACTAGAGTAAAGCCAGAGTTCTCAAGCGTACAAAGTTAATAGAGCAAAACCAGCTCACCACAGTATTTATTATAAACAACCATCTTCTGAGGACGGTAAATCAATATCTATGTGCAAACAAAAGTGTTCCGTGGAAAACATTACAGAAAAGTGAGCCCCTTTTCATTACAAAAGGCTGAAGTTCTTCTCCATCCCTTTTCTTTTTAGTGTGGAAAATTTTATTTAAAAGAACACGCGTGCTTGCATCTGCACAGAAACTGAAAAACAAACCTTGAAGGGTTCTGGGTGGTAAATTACAGGAGACTTGTTTCTAAATGAAGGGACAAGTTATATAACAATTTATTTTCTTGGAGGGATGGGACGGATAAAGAAGAGGAAGGAAGGTTTTATGTTCTGAAAAACAGGAAAAAATCCTAGAAAATCGGGCTTGCTGCAGTTTCCTTAGTTTCAGCAAGAGCTGAAGCTTTAGCAAGAGCTTGGGACCACATACCTACGTACCTGACACAATGCTACTTTATTTAATAAAAATACAAAATCTTTTACTCATTTTGTATCTCAGAGTCAAATCAAAAGGAGTAAAACTTATTGAATTCAAATACACAACCACCGCTTCTAATACAAGACTCCCATGGTGAACACGTTAACCCACCAAAGGTGTGCACAGAAAGCCCCAAGAGTTCTTGACTAGTCACTGGTCAGGCAACACAGTGCTGAGCATCAGACTATTCTCCTAAATTGTTCATGAGATGAAAAGCACCTCTTGGATATGAAAACTCCCACTAGATGCCCCAACTGCACCTCGGAGTCCAAGAAATGAGGACAAAAGCATCACTTTTGGAACAGCCATTCCACTCTTGGCACTGCACTCCCAGAATGCGAGACAAACAGGAGGGGTAGCTCTCCTGCAACACGACTGTCATTTCCACAATCACAAGTAGCCTTTGTGTTAAATACACCATTAAGACGAAAAGACTGATAGGAAGATATGTTATTACTTCAGTCAGACTAGCCACAGGGAGAAAACTTACACTTTATAGATTACATTTTGTAAAGCATTCTTTTTAAAATAAATGCATAAATAAAAGCAGAGATTACGAAGCCGTCATTGCAAAGACCCTATATTGTCTGAATTCATGAGTTTTCCTCAGATGAAGTCTTTCATCTCCCTCGGGCAATAAGCAAAATTAAACTTTGGTATTTCAAAGGATGACTATTGGATTATACACCATTTTCCCCAGTGGAATGTCAGATGAGGCTGCATTTAAATTTTTGTTTTTAAAGTGCTTTAAAAATTAGGCAAAATTGCATTAATTGGAGCTGGATTAATTGGAATTAGACTAATTAAATAGGACATTGACTATTATTTTGTTTCTAGATTGGTTGTCTACCCACTGAAAGTCACCATGTGTAATCTGAAAAGTACTATTGTGAGATCAAAGTAAAGATCCAACCCTTCTCCTTGGCCTGAAATGACAGCTGTCACTTCTACACTATCGTAATCAGTATTAGCCCTATTTTCACGACAAAGAACTTATTCTGCATTGGTCAAGATTTCTGTTATAATAGCAAGTGATCTAGAAGTGACCCTTGGGTGAAAATGCATTCCCCAAAAAAAGCTCTAAATCTTCCAGAAGTCAGAAGCATAAAGATGCGATCCAAGCAAACCAGAAAACCTCCCATAAACTTTACAGAGAAATTAAGAAGACATACACACACACACATACCTTTTTAACTTTTTTTACTTCAACCCCTTTTTTTTCCTTCTTTTATTATGTGGTAGGATTATCTTTTTTTTTTCACAGTGAAGGATCAGTCCCGTAAACTGTTGAGCTTTTGCTCTGCTATGTGACCAGTATATATTTCAGAGTAGCTTATTATTATACCTGGATTTATTAACCATTTATTTTGATGTGACAGATGACTACTTAGCAGTAACAAATGCCAAGTGGGCAGAAATCTAGTGAGTAAGGCTGAATAAGAAAGTACAGAGGCCAGGACTGCACTGCAATTCTGATGCTTCTCTATTCCCAACCTTCAGTTCACTGCCTGTCACCTTGCCCAGGTGCCAAGCTAAACCAAGTCCCTCCTGAATGCCTTCTGCGCCTTTGTGCATATTCATCCACCTTAAAAATAATTCTCCTTTGTCTCTGCAGAACCTGCAAGCCATATATCTAGAAGGAGAAGAGGAAAAGCACACCTAAACAAGGATAAGAGAGAAGAAGAAAAACACTGGGCAGGAGGCTGTGCAGCAAGGATAGCCTTGTCCTCTGCTTGACAGACTCTAAAAGGCTCTTTACAGCACCAGAAGATACCGTGGTCTTTCCTTCAAATATCTTGCCCGTAAAACTAGGGTTTGCTGAGAAACCGTGAAGAACAATGTGCATGCTTCTACGAGTCTCTATAATAATCCCTCCCGTGATTTTCTCAGGATAAGTCTGCAATCATTTAAAAATGTCCATTACAGAAATCAGTGAGCCGCAGTGAGACAGCCCCATTACCACCCATGATGTAGGCTGCTCCGTGCCACCATTCAGCACGACACACAATATATACATGTAGTTGGCCTATCATCCACACCCTGCTGCTGAGTTGAAATATGCCCAATGCCAACATTTTACCACGCCAGTGGAAATATATTTCTTTGGCTCATTTCCACATGTTATGCAATCTCATAAAGTGGTTTAAATAAAGAGCTCAGGACAGGGGGATGATTTAAAGAAGGTGACCGATTCTGCTAACACTGGTGATGAGAGAGGGGGAAGAATAGAAGGAATAAACATTTTGCTTGAAATCCCTTACACATGTTTCAGGAGCTATGTTTCAAATGCAGACATCAATATAACTATTTTCTGTTAACCATTCACATTGATGTAAGTTTCAATACTGCATTTTTCACTGTTCAAAACTTCCTTGAAAGTTAAAAAGAATCAGAATTAGAGATATGAAATACATGTGAGCCCTGTCTATCAGTGATTAGTCAAATACATTATTTCTCAAATACATGAGATTAGCTTCATGCATTTTTTATGCTCCTGTTAAGTCTCAGTTATTGACACTTTCCTTTTTTCTTTCTTTTTTCTTTTTTTCTCCTGTATTCAAACTATTATTTCTAAAGGATGGGCTTTAAGTGTCAACTCTTAAGGTCCAAGCAAAAAATTAATTCCTGACAAAGATATGGGGAAGTTAGCCTCTCCCGTATTTCTCCTTGCCTGCAGCTAGATAGCAGTAGAGCTAGGGTAGGTTACAACGGCCCTAACAAATACTGGTAGTTTCTCTAATTTCTCCAGGCTGTGTTGCATTTTATATCCCTACACATGAAAATGAGCCATAACGTAGGAAGGACTCGGGGTCCCTGTGCAGCTGCCTTCATCCACCCCTCTTCCCTGTGCTGAAGCAGGTTCCCACGGGTCGGCGCTCCACTGCGGAGGGGAGAGGGATTAGCTCCTTCTCTACCAAAAGGCAAAGAGCAGTGTTTTGTTAAAAGGGAGTGATTTCACAGCCTAACGTCACTGGGGTAGCGTAAAGCAGCAACACGCCCAAAATTAAACACCGAACTTGAGAAAAAAAGAAAAAACCCGAACTTTTCACATATCTCTCACAGGAGATTTTCCCAGCTTTCTCCTCGCCTGCCCCAAACCCCCATATTCTATCATTTCATTAACAAAGCCAAGGAGCTCACGCTCTGGCATCTCATCGGAGGGCACTGGAGTTAACAATGCGAGTGTGAGCTCCAGTGGCCATGGCAACAGTAGCTAATTCTTCTTCCCAATCAGGGTGGCAATTCTCTCCCATGGCTTGAATCAGTTACAAAACAAAATACTCTCAAAGACCTTTCAGAGCCAATAGCCTCGCAGCTAATCTGCTAATAGGAAATAATCTGCAGCTAATATACACATTCCAGGGCAGCAGTGTGTTTTCTTAATACTTTGTTACATGGGCCTCTTTCCAAAGAAAGCATAGCAAAGAATAGAAAACAGACATTCATTAAAAATAGTATAATACTACCTGGCCACTATTAATGCCTGAAACGTGCTGCAACTTGCATGGCTCTTAAATTGTGATTTGTAGTGACAGCACTAGATAGACTGAAAGCAATGCAATTAGATCAAAGAAGTTACATACAGTATTAGTTAGCAGCTAGTTCATGTGAAAAATCAGACTTGAAATGATTTCCATATTTCTCTCTTTTCATTTGGCCTTAATTAAAGGATCTGTTAACAAAAGCACTGAGTTAACAAGTATGTGCGTCAGTAATATACAGTCTAGATGGATACAAGAAAACAGATATTAATAAATATACACTTACAGCATACTTGTGTGATATGAGTTTAGGCAAACTGGCTTAAACATATGAGTAAACAGCAGAAACGGGTGGAGGGTGAGAAAGGAGTGCTGAAAAACTAGCAATGAATCACCAACTCTGCATCAGTCATGTCAGGAATACTTGACAGTGTGGCTTAGCTTGAATTTACTAATTCACTAAGACTGCACTTCTGAAAGCCTGAGTGTATTAGCTCTGGCCTGTTGTGGTACAGGTGCAGGCAAAAGGAAGGGTGAGCTCCAGCCTGCTTGGGACGTACAAGTTGTCATCTTCTATGTGTAATTAAAACATAAACTCAGAGACGCAGCACTACTGTTGGATTAAGGAGAGAACTACACCCCCGCTCCCAGCACGTCTGAACGCTGCCGGTGGAGGTGGTTGTTACAGGAGATCACTCCCCAGCTTCACAACCATCTTCACTCACCACATCCTACCCAAACCACCACATCTGTACCACCAACATAGTCCACGTGAAATTAAAAATCTCTCAGTGCTCAGGAATATTTATGCTTTCCTTTCTTTTCCCCTGGAGTGGTAAAGCCAAAGGGACCTGGTCATTTCAGGCCACTGCACAGGCGTCAAAGAGAATTAAAAGACTGACTGCAGCTTCTGGGGAAGACTGAGAAAGACAGAAGTGACTAATACACTGTACAGTATAGTGCAGCTGAATGTCTTCAACTACCTGCTATGATTGTAGAGGCATGTCTGGTCTGGGCTACCAAAATGTTTCATTTCTAGCCCCTTCTGTTAACTCCTGAAACTGTCATTAATCAGGACGGCATCTCATAGATTTTCTCTTGCTCCTAAGATGACTACTCTCCACTGTAACTTTAAGCTGTAACACATAAAAATTCTGTGTCTAAATTTAATATAAAAGCTGTTTTCTTTTAAATGAAGAGAACAAGAAATACATCTCTCCATGATGATCTTATTTTTATTTTATTGAAAACTGCTTGAGTACTGAAATGTGAAAAGGAAGACAACTAAATATAACCGGCAAACAATTTTAGCAGCAACAACACTTTTCAAATGTTTGATTAAGAACAATTATGGAATTACCCAAGCCAAAGGCCTTTGAAAACAGCAATTCTCCCGGTATAGAAATACAAGGGATACAGTTTAAGTAACATTCGGAGCATCACTAATGGTGAAAGACCTCCCCCACATCTGTGGTCACCTCCTTTACAGGGAATTGCTTTTGTCTCTAACTATCTCAAGATTTTGTGTTATGCAATCCATTTCTAATGTGTGTGTCATTCCCCAGGTAAATTATATGATTTATGAGAACCGGTGAAAATTGGTCACTTATAGATATATGTATAATGCTTGACAGTGAGCTCCTCTTGCACTTGGGGCATTTATAAGGGCTGCTTCCTGCATGAGTTCTCTTTGAAGTCATCCCAGGAGCTCCTGCTGCACACCCTGGGGCAGAAAGCTCCCAGGACAGGATCTCTTCACAAGACAGCCTGTTTCCCTGAAACTCCCACGAACATTATCTCTGCACATCTGTAAAATCTGGCTGAAACAGGCTGAAATGCTGACAAGTTGCTGGGTAAGAGCAGGAGGAGCAGAAATGACTGTACAGACACATACAAACATCCTTCTCTCTTTAAATGCAAGAACATGATTGCATAAAGCCATGTTACAATGTATACGAGTCCAATGCACAGCCATAAATCAAATTTTGCTTGACCTTGCTCAGAACAAGTGGTTTTGCTGCCGTTCTGCAGTTTCTATGTCAGCATTTTGTGTTTGGTGACAGCTGTTTTACACAAAGTGACAAACTGCACAATTTACCTTTTTTTGTTTGTTTATTTTATCCTGATTCTGAGATTCAGTCCATCCTCTGTTAGAAAAGCCTGACTCATTCTGAGCACACACTGCAGAGAGAATGGGATTTCAGTAGTGGTCAGCACTAACCTACTTCTGCTCTCTAGCCATTGGCACAGTAAGTAAACGCTCCTTGATTCTGATGGAGAAACACAAACAGGTCACTGCTGAGGGCCCTTGAAATTCCAGCAGAATCTCTAAACAGGTCGAACACGCTGCAGTCTCACTGCTGTTTATCCCTGACAAACCCAGGGCGTGTGGTATCTGTTTATCTTGATACATATTTGCACAAGTTGCTTGAAAGGAAATTGTGCAAATGGGCACAAAGGAAAAAAGAAAACAAACACCTTTTTATCCCATTCTGACTTTCCCCCAGTTCTGGATGGTGATGGTTTGGTCCAGCAATGCGGTTGCCTCCACATTTCAGTTCCTGCATCTTCTCTGTCTCAGTGAGAAAGAAAAAAAAAGCTCCCTGAGTCACTGTGTATTGCAAGTTTTTACTTGCTGAGAGTCCTGAATATTGCCTATTTCTTAAAAAACAGGAGAGACGCGGAATAAGAGGTAGAAAATGAAAGCTGAAACCTTTAAAGTAAAATGATTTTCATCATTGAAGAGTGCTTTTATTTCTCTTTAAATCAGTTTTTATAATTTGAGTTGTCATGACAACATGATGCAACACTTCACTGCCATGACAATCTGACAACTTTCAAAAACAGTAAGTGCTGTTTTTACTCTGTTTTTCAATTGCTCCCAAGGAAACAAGCTGTTATTTACTTCTGTGACGAAACTCATATGATACCATAATGGATCCAATGTCAAGAAAAATTAAAGCATAGAATGGGGGAAACGGGAATGGAAAATGTACTTTTGTGTACATAATTACTGCATAAAAAGTACATATTTTTTCCACTGTCTTATCCCAATTCGCCACCATAACTCTGCTCCTTTCCACCTATGAATTCACTGACTTCCTCCTCAACCTGACCAGAACTGGTTCTTGATTAATCACAAGATCATCATTGACTCAAAAATGGTCTGTTTTCTTAACAGCCGTTTTATCTGATGTTTTTATGCTTGGCTGTGTGCATTTGGATACTCACAACAAACTGAAATAAATGAAATCTTTGTGTGACCATGAGTTAACTCCAGTGGAGCAATGTATTTGTAAATCCCATCAACTTACGTGAGACTTGTGTCTAAATTCTACGGGGATCATAAATCCACTGGCTAACTCTCTTCTAGACAGAGCCAGGAAATGTTTCCAGACACTGGAGCTTGATTATCTATATTATCCAGCTGTGGGGAAAAACTCACTGGGATGATACCTTCTCTGTCTAGCAGAAATAATTCTCAGGAGTTAGCACGGACCAAGGACCACTCCCAAAAAAGCAGTACGGATGCAGCCACCTTGTTTTGGAAGCCGAGACAGTTTAATACTACAAAAATATGACAGCTGGCCTCAGTGGCACGGGATGATCCTTAGGACCATTTTCCATACCAGGATAGACATAGCCACTGGTTTCCTAGCAGCCTTTTTTTGTGATATGTGAAAAAGCTCAAAACACTTGACACCAAAATACACCTTATTAAAGGCCCACTTCACACAGGGCTTGGTGTCATGGTGCTCTGTCAAAGCACAGCAATGCATTTATATAGCACTCACTACAAGATCCAAGTTAATCATGGAAACCTGCTGTCTCAGTGGGGTTTCCCCACACCTGCCTGCTGCTGAGTCCCTCCAACCTCCGTAGAAGCAGCGGACACAGCCAGAGGGGCAGGGAGGATTCAGGGAGACTTTCAGCCTGATACACCATGGCGATGTGTTTCGAATATCAATGATTGCTTTCTTAAACAAAAGACAGTGCTGGAGCAAAGGAGCAGTAGTACTTTTAGGACACTACAGTTGAGAAATTGCCGTGTGTGTGCAAACATGCCTCTATGACAAAATGTTAAACATATATATATGTGTGTGTGCATATGTGTGTGTACATATATTTTAAACTGACACACATATATATATAAAATCAGTATTTTTGGCCACAAAGGTACATCTGTTTTGCAGCATCAATATCTAAATGAATCATTCTACAGGGAAAATAAAGCACGCTCTCATGACTGACATTTTAGCTTATTTAAGAGACTTCACGCACTTTCACTATCCTATTCAGTAGTTTAGTGATTATTATTTACCCTTATCAGGCTCAGATAAAGGTAAGCTAAATCATAGGGTTTAGTGCTTCACCTTCTTTTCTATGAGAGCTCAAGACTTAGTTTTCAATGTGCCTAGATGATAGGAGTTCACTAGGAGAACCAAAGCAAGAACAGTTAAAAATAAGCCCCATCCTGGAAGATGTCATCCAGCTCCTGCTTTTCTATAGGGGAATCTTTCCAATGATTTCAATATAACCTAAACCAGAGAATAAGCGCATTGTACATAAGCTCTTCATTAAAAAAAACAAAACAAAACAAAACAAAACAAAAAATCAAAAAAACCCAAGACCCATCCCTGCCTCCAAAATCCCACACAGTTCCTATTCCACATCTTTATATGTCTCTATTTATTATGAGTTCCTGTTGACAGGAACAGATATAGCCTTTGTTTCCACTGGTACCTCATTAGCAAAACAAGGTTGCCAAAAGCCAGAATGGTTCGAGATGCTGTTCCGCAAAAGTTGTCTATAAACTGACTTCTGTTCACGCTTATCAGTCAAAGTGTGCTTGTGCATTTTGTCATATAGGCCCTACGGTCAGGGTTATCTTGCTCTTCTCCTGACAGGTGGCACCCCATCAAAATCACAACACTTTCTCCTCTACACTCTCCAAAAATCCTCACATAATATGTTAAGAGTATTTCCAAATCACAAGCCTAGGTATCACTGAGAGGGGGAGAGGAGGCAAAACTCACTGCAGAGCAGGAAGGGAAAGCGGGGACTCAGGAAAATCATCGGGTTTCTGAATGGCATAGCAGTGACTCAGCTCAGAAACTTATACGCTGGGAACCTGCATTTTGACCCTGACATGCAGAAAGTGGAGACACTGGTAGGCACCATCCAGATGGTAATTTGAACTAGCTGGCCAAAGTATGGGCGATAAATCATCATTTAACGTGGCCTATGGAACGAGGACAAAGAGTGGAGAGGACAAGCTGTGTGATGACACTGTATTAGTAGCAGATAAATTGGTATGACCTGGGTGTATTTTCAGACATTTGAATACTAATATGCAGTTTCAAGAGTGGTGTGTTATCAACCTCAGACTGCTTCAGTGGTGAATCCTGACTTCTCTTTCTTATGAAATGTTTTTAGCCACTTAGAGGAAGAAAAGGGAGGGTGGTTTGTTTTTTTTCAAACTTGCCTCTCAAGAAATGACCCAGAACAGAGAAACTTGAGTGGTGATGCATAATGAATTGGGACACCCATGTGTGATTTTAACCTCAGTTGTCTGATGGAGCTGTTTCCTGTTGACGGCATAACAGGGAGTTGCACAATGTACCAGAGAAATTTGTGGGCAGCATGACGATGATGTAGAAAAAGCAACAGCGAAACATGGATTAAGCACAGGAAAATTTGTACTGGCTGAAGAGGGATGCTCCAGAAGAATGTGGGCAAATGAATATCTAGTGAGGAGGGAATAGGTAGCATCAGCCACCTCTTCAGCTCTTGTCCTTTCAGAGCCTGTCAGTTTGGAAAACAACTTGTCCACCCATCTACCCTCACACTCATTCTTATTTAGTTCATTTCGACAAAAATATTTAGTTTAAAATCAAGCAAACAAAGATCTCAGGGAAATGTCATAAAATAATCTTTAAATTAACAAACTTTATCTTTACTCAGATGAATTGTACGAATATGCTTAGATGTCATTTAAATGTGCAAATATACTTGTCCTTTGCATGTTTTTAAAGCAAAACATAGATAAAAATTCAGCACATTTTTTTGGGGGAACCCATGTTAGAGAAGCACCTAGCACGTTTTGGATACAACTACAACTTAAATATTAAGGATTTTAAAATGACATAAAGGATTACCATGAATTACCATTCAATGAATTATTTCTCAGAAAAGCATAAATTCCTTTTCTTTCCTATCAAATTTGTTTTGTTTGCAGTAATGGATCCACAACTTTCCTTTACTTTAGGTGTCTTCCAAAAATATCTGTGCCACAACACATATATGATTCATCCTTCAAGCAAAGAGGAACAGCAAGAACGGTAGCATCATAAAAATGCATCAGTTTCCCCATATTTTGAATATAAATTCAAACTCAATAAAAATAATTTCTTTTTTCTTATAACACTGGTATTTTACTTGATACTTCTGAATGGGCCCCTTAGTATCACATTCACATAATCCTTGTAAACCTAAAGTGATGTTGAATGTCACTTTTACAGTTGTAATAAGAACAATATGTAAAAATACCCAAACTTCATATCTGTCCTCTGAAAATTAAAATATTTTTCTTTGTGTGTGTGTGTGTGTAGAAGAGCAATACAGTCAAATATCAACATAAATAAATGAGTGAAAGACATAGCGTATTAAATGTCTCCTAATAAATTTTAGACTCTTAAGTATGTGCATACACACAACTCATCCAAAGTTCCTCTCTGCTCAGTATTAGAAGTGTGATGCCACTTTTGCAAGAGGTTTGCCATTATATGCTTGGACAAGTTTTTCTTTAGTTGTATTCTGTAACTGTTTGAGACTCCATTACAGTCATGCTGTTATAAATGTCGTTTGAGATGGAAGCTAAGAAAGAAGGATTGATATTAGCACTAAGATACTAGTATAGTATCTTGAGTCCGCTTTCCTAGTTTTTAAGGCAAAAAGTTTGAAGTGGTTAGAACTTGTAGCAAACATTATATCTGACAGCATTTACTGAGACTGGCAATTTTCTGAGGCAATATTGCATAGACTGTAAACACTTGGGAGCGCAAATTCTTTTTTCCAACATGTAACTCATAGCAGAAAGAGAAACATGCGCTTAAAGGGAATGATGGTAATATAAATAAATAAATATTAATCATCAGCATCAGTCTTCCAGCAGTTTCCCACACAATTTGTTGAAGAGGTAAAGACAGACTACTGCTGACCTGCTTAAGGATTTCCTTCACTTTAAACTGGAAGTCATTTAGAGAAATTATTGTATAAACCTACTGTGTCAAATGTAATCAGGTTGATTGCTAAATATTAGCATGTTTTTCTATCGCCGGAATTTAAAGCAGAAGCAAATACGTAGGATAAATGACTTATAAAAAAAGTAGTTTGGCTGAAGTTGCTTGAATACTTTATTTCTCTGTTTTCATCACTGCTGAGATTTAAGGGCAATCACCACCTCCCACTGAAAACTTTGCATGTTGCTGGGTCTGTGTTTTAAGTTACTTCTGTGTCCAGTAAGTAATGTACTAATGTCCTCCCTCCTTGGAGAACATTTATAACTACCCAGGATGGACAAACTCTCCAAGTGATATATCTTGAATGGAGTAATCATTGTTTTGCCAGGACAGGCTCATTCAGGAATAAAAAGTCTTATCCACGCATATTTGGGCTTGCTTTTACCAGAACACAGTCTCTCACTGATCACTGGTAATTGTCTAGAGGAAGATCTCAGTATGGACTTGGATTTGCAATGGAGCTCAGCTCCCACCAGTGCCCTCAAAATCTGCCTCCCCTGTGCCTGAGAACAGAACATCATCCAAAATTCAGCAAAGGTGCTGGATGCCTGAGCTGTTTTGAAAACTTGGCCTTGATCCCAGCCTGTCTAACTCTACTTTGATTTTCAGAGAAAGAAACTGTACCACAAACAGGCATTCATGCACCCCAGATCTGCCTGCCCCCTCTCCAACCACCTCCTCTTGTGCTTATCTCAACGGTAGTAATTTGCTGTTCCTTTTGCAAATTTGCACCTCATCTAAGGCTAACCTAGTGCCCTGGTTTCAGCTAGGATAGAGTTAATTTTTTTCGTACTAGCTAGTATGGGGCTATGTTTTGGATTCATGCTGAAAACAGTGATGATAATGCAGAGGTGCTTTAGTTGTTGCTAAGTAGCGCTTACACTAGTCAAGGACTTTTCCAGCTCCCCGTGCTCTGCCGGGTGCACAAGGAGCTGGGAGGGGACATGGCTGGGACAGGTGACCCCAACTGACCAACGGGATATCCCACACCATATGACGTCATGCTCAGTATATAGAGCTGGGGGAAGAAGAAGGAAGGGGGGACGTTTGGAGTGATGGCGTTTGTCTTCCCAAGTAACCGTTACGCGTGAGGGAGCCCTGCTGTCCTGGAGATGGCTGAACACCTGCCTGCCCATGGGAAGGGGTGAATGAATTCCTTGTTTTGCTTTGCTTCTGCACAGCTTTTGCTTTACCTGTTAAACTGTCTTTATCTCAATCCAGGAGTTTCCTCACTTTCACTCTTCTGATTCTCTCCCGCATCCCACCAGGAGGAGTGACCGAGTGGCTGCATGGTGCTTCGTTGCTGACTGGGGCTAAATCACAACTAACTAATCAAAATTGAACACAGACTGCGGGCAAAATTTTATCTGAAAAAGTGGGGAGGGGTGGGGGGGGAAGTTTTTTTCAACCACCCATTATTTTCATCCAACTGCAATTCTAGCAATTCAGTGCTATTCATATACTGACATTCCTGCAGGGAACAGCAAGCAATGGCCAAGCTGCCTCCCTGTCTGCTTTCCTAGGAAATAGAGCATTGCATTTACAGCTTGTCAGCCCCTGTTTTCCTGAGGTGCAATTATGTGGCACACCCATTCATACAGTAGATACATATGCCTACTCCCTAGACCAGTGTCAGAGTGGTTCATATTTACTGTGTGTGTTTGTGTGTGTGTGTGAGAAGGGGTCATTACCGTTCCCCTCTGCCCCCCCAAGTTAAATAATGCCATTACCTGGTGAAATGTCACATAATTTCAGAACCAATACTCCAAGCCCCACGTCACCCCCAAAGATTACTTCAGTAAAGCACTTATCATTACGTGAGCTTGAAAGTTAGGTCTCCCACGAGGGAACATTCCTTGATATTAGCCAAACCATCAGAGTAACAAACACTTTCTATAGTTTTAACATATGGATTACATTTGAACTGACAGTGAATTTTCCTCTGGACTGATACCCTGCCGCCTCCGTACATGGTTATGCTTATGGGGCTCTTTTAAGTACCGCTGCCCTGAAATAAACTCCTACTATTCCTACAGGATTTCACACCAGCCAATTTAAATATTTTAATAATGAGTAAAAAGTTTAAAATGAAGATAAAATATTGTGTCAAGCCACAGACAGTGCTGACAGTTCAAAAAGAAAATGCTTTCTTTGCAGCATCCATCAGCACATCTGCGACCGTACGCTGTGTTACATCTCTGGATTGCTCAGGATTCCCCGACTTCCTCTCCCGCCTCTCCAAACCAAAACTTTCAGCAGATGGTCAGACCAAAGAGACAGGCCAACAGCAACATCTGCCACTGAAGGTCCTGCTGGAGGTGGAAAAGCAGTGGCCTTGCCCAGCGAGGTGATGTGCTGGTGGTGGCCACCGCAGTCCCCATTGTCAGCTTCTGGACAGCCCCAGCGAGAGCCCAGAGATCATCGCCCCGGCTGGGCCAACGGCGAGAGCAGTGCCACAGCTTTCCAAAGACGATGTCCTCCTCTGAGCGCTGCCTCCCACGGGAATGAGAGCCACTTCAGCACACAGGCTTATCATTTACACCCTCTTTGTGCTAACATGGGGATTACAGAGACAAACTATCAGCTGGAAGAAAGGAGGAGGAGATGGCAAGGTGCTTCCTCCGCTACGTGTGACAGCCCAGGGACATCTGCCCCGTGCAGCCTGCGGCTCCAGCCTGACAAGAAGCACCCGACCCCTGCTCTGTTTGTGAGCTGTAACCAGGACAGCTGTGAAGCAGGTTAAGAACGTTATTCCTGCCCTCTATACATCCGTTGTGTGAACTGTCCGTGACCAAGTAAGAGTTCCCCTAGGCCTGGGGACACAGCGCTGGCCACCATCGAAGGCATCCGTGAGCCACATGCGTGACTGGCATTCGTCCATGAGGGCGCTTCTGATAGCCCTAACACAGCTCCCTTCCTCCTGAAGAAAACATGTGGCACCAGGGGCCAATGTTAAATTTCCAAACTTTCCCCTGGCTTTTTGAGCTTTTTCTGGGTACAGATAAAAAGCAGGCTAGTGGTCTCCCGACATCCACCATGTCATGGCAGAAGGAAATGCTTCAGATTTCACGGTGATTTGGGTTTCTGAGTGCCAGTCACTGTTTCTGTTTATATTTATTTAATTGCTACCTGAAAATGAGAAACTTAGCAACATAGTGTGTAGCTGTTTTGGCGGATAATGCCTTTTTTTAAGCTCATTTCCTGCATTAGGATAAGCACAGTAACAAAACTAGGTGGGTTTACTCCATGAAGACACGATGCTGCATTAAAGCAAAGCAAGAAAAAATGAATGCTGAAAGGGAAAAAATGAAACTAACAGCAAGCTAATGAAGAGTTTACTAGTTATCTTTAGTTTTGCTTTCTTGTGTCCCCCTTCTTTGGATAGTTTATTATTAACTAAAGTAAAAGCAGCTGTTCACAGAAACCAGAAAATTATATGAAAAAGCAGAAGTAAACTAAATGAGCTGATATTATCTCTTTTTTTCTTTTGGGGGGTGGGGAGTTGGTTTCAATTGTGAGGGACTTTTGCCAAGGAGAGCAAGAACAAAATACAGAATTATATCTAATGAGAAACCTAACTAATGAAAATAGTTTTTAATGCAAAAGGCAAATTAAAAAAGAAAAAAAACCCCTCATTCCTTCTCTGCACTGTGATGTAGCCTGCTTCAGTGAATATTGCCATGTCTTTAGCTCAATTCTGTAAACATTTTCTGTGCTGATAGAGAAGGGTGCACTTTGCATTCCTTTCTCAATATGGTAAAGCTCTAACTTATACCTCTGACTTATCACAGCATTGGGAAACACATGTTTTCCCCTTATTTGGTAGCACAGAGCATCTGGAAAGGAAAAGGGACATACTTCACAGTACCAACTGTGAGCAACTATCACAATAGACCTGCCTACAAAAGCTGGCATGCTACCTAGTCTGAGCAGGATATTAAGCAAAGCTGCTGACATGCCTACAGCTGCAGAGTATCTGAAACTCTTCAAGTATATAGAGAAAAAGGTGCAAGAGAAGATGGAGGGACCTGCACACAGCATTCAGCAGAGTGCTCAGAGTTCAGCTGCCGGCTTTGCTGCTGACTTTTCTATGAGCCAGCACCCACTTTTCTACATCTCTAAGCAGGTTGTAACCTACCTAAATAAATGGTCTGTTTACATGGGTAGCTATTTTATGGTGGAAGGAGAAGAAATGCTGCTTTCCCTGGAACATTGAAAGCACAGAGTTGCAATGCACTCTTACCCACAGTGCTTCCCAGGGGGTACGGAGATTGCAATGCAGGGAAGAAGGGACGGACGATAGAGTTGTAGGGCAGCTCTACAGCTGCATTGAGGAATGGACATAGCTTCTAAAAATAAGGGTAGTAAGGCAGATTTTAGGAACCTCAGTACCAAACTGCCCACCTAAAAGCTGTGTTCAGAGGTAGCTGAACACCAATGGTCCTGGGATTGGTGAACTTTAAGTTCAGAAATTGCATCAGAAATATTCAGCTCTGAACAGGAGCAGGAACCTCTGAGGTTTGGCCGCTTTGAGCAGCTCTGTACCAATCTTCTCATCTGAAAGCACATGAGCTGTCTGTCCTGCCCATGCGCTGCAGCAGCATCAGCCTCCCTCCAGAACACCGCAACAGCTCTTGCACTTCTCAAATTGGATTTCAATTTCTAAGATACAGCATAAGAAGTAATAATATAGTGGGAAGAGCAACCATTTAGTGGGAAAACCTCTAACACAAAAAGTAAAAGGACAAAGTGTTTTCTTTCCCCCCAAAAAAATTCAGCCACACCTCCTAGAGAGATCCCTAATCGCTGCACTGGAGCCTGAGGCTTCTCCACGTGGGACATGCAAACTGCAGGGACTGGTAAACAAATACCTCCGTGCAGCTGAGCGCTTCCTCCTGCACATGCAAGCAGCTGGGAGCCAGGGCTGCTGCTGCAGCTGATGATGGCTTGTAACATCAGCTCATCTGGAAACTCCTGGTGAGAGTGGTGCCAGGAATGAAACGTTTCTCAGGGTCCAGCTCACACCCTAGCAGGGAGATGATACTCCCTCCCGACCGCAGCCATTAGCATCTGATCACCGTACTTGGGGCATTTTTAAATATCTCTTTAGCATCCTAAGTTTTAGTTGTATCTGGTAGCAGCTCCAGTCACACACATGGAGGAGAAAAAAACCCAAACAAACTAGGCTTAAGCTGAGCTCTAAGGAGGAGACAACAGATATCTGTTAGAAGGCTGCTAAGAAATGACATTACCTTCCCCCATGGATAACCTTCAGATGGACACATGTCCCTTGCACAGCAGTCAGTGTGGTGCTGTTACTAATACGGTAAAATAACCACCCACCATCTCATCAGAAGCAGCTGGCAGAAGTCTTCCTATCAGAACTTGTTTTGGAGGTGAAGAACTCCACGCACGTCATCACGGCAGTAACATTTTGCAAAAGAGGCATTAAATTACTATTACAAAAACTGATCAAAAAGTGGAGTTAAAAATTCTTTCCTGTTCTTTGAACAGCAACAAAGAACTTTGCAGACACCCAGTTTCTCCATGCAGCTGAAGAAGGAGGTATTTTTGATCCCATTTTCTGAATAGAAAATTAAAATAGAGGGCTAAATGACTTTCCAAGGACCCAGGTCCAAGCAGTGTCAGGCCCCAGAAGGGAAATTCCTTAGAAAGTTAGTTTGCAGAAAGTCACCCCTCTCCTTGCCCTCCACACCCCCAAATTTTGGATACTCTCTATCTAGAAACACAACTGCAGCTTTTTGTTTCTTCTGTTTTCCTCTCTCAATACATATATATGCACACCATTTCGCATTATGTATCAGTTAAGACAATCTCATTTCTTCAGATCTTTATTTGCTGAAAGATCGTTTCAAGGAAAGGAAAGGAAAGCCAAACAGAAACTTTTTTATGGGTGCTTTTGAAGAAAACAACTACACAATGGTTATCTGGCACAGGCAAGACAGAAGACGACAACCAAGGGAAAGTATTCAAGAATCTCAGAGAATGAAGCAATTCCTACTGTTTTGAACTGCACACATGAACGCGGAGTTGGACAGCGAACACCTCCCGGGAGAGGCTGCAATGGGACATACTGCACAGTGATATCGCTGATGATGTTATCGCTGTCATAACGTTTCTGGTGAACTTTATCACAGGAAGCAGCTATAAAGAGTTTACAATGTCATAGGAGCCACGATCTTGGAGAACCCCTAGGGAATATGATGGAAACAAATATCCCCTCCTGCCACAGAGAAGCATCATCGTAGCATTAATGGCTCTGATTGTGCAACTGAGTCTGCTCCGAAGCTCACTGAAACTCCCCTTGTAACTGAATCCAGGTTTACATCTATACACCTGAACCACACGGGATTCATGTAATCTCCTGTCTTTGATATCTGAACCAGCTATCTTTAAAAAGATATGTTTCAGTGGAGACTGTAGCAGCTTGATTCAGGATTTACTATATGGAGATCCTGTAGCCATCAAACTAGTCTAAGTGATCACAGCAGCATCTTCTGGATTCAGAGACACAGGAATCAATTTTTCTATCCTTAAGATGTTAAAGTAGCATCCATAAAAACACTTCTAAATGTTCTAACACAGGATACCGCTTTTAATCCTTGTTAGCGTTTTTTTTTTAATCTCATTTATATATTGCCATTTGCCAGCATTAGTGAGGCGTTCAGCAAATAAAAAGACACAAAGGCAAGAAAATCCCACATGAAAAGATATTTTCATTATGAAAAACAAACAAGCTAAAGAAAATATCAGCCACAGTAAGGCATGTCCATACATTGAAATACACCCCTTTAAAGAAACAAATTGCTGATTACAAACAACACATTAGCGACACAAACATTACGAAGAATAAAGCCTGTCTTTTATTCTTTGTCACAAAGCATAATGAACTGAATACTGAGATGACAGAGGAAAAGAGGGTCTAGTGATTCATTGTCAAATACCATCATAGCATGGAAAGCCTGCTTCTTACATTACTTCAGTGTAGCAGGGGTTTCTAAGGGTTGATTTTATTCTTCTAATACGGATAGTATAATACGGTGATTTAGTTTGTCCTTTTCTGGGCGGGCTGATGCTAGCCACACAGCAGAAGCATTTACAGAAATGTTGTACTCCCCCACTAACCAAAATTTATGCCAGTTGGATGTCATTAATGACACTCTCAAACCAGATAACAGTAGCTGAAGGAAAAATGGCAGATACAAGTAGGTTTTATTCTGTACATGTATTTCTCCAGTAGAATCACAAGTGATGTAGTTTTACACCTAGATTTTAATACAGGGAGCACATAAGAAAATAATGTCAGGCAGATTCATGTATCTTTATGCATGTACAGCAGAGGTTTTCCAGGAAAAGCACCATAGGAATGCAATAAGTACAGCTGGCACAACCTGCTTTTTAGTTACAGTAAAGTATGCTTTGTATTCAAAGATCCCTGATAATATTGTTATCATTTTCCCCAGAACAGACAAATCATAGATGCTAGACAAGTCAGATCAACAACAACTACCATCCTTCTCCACACCAAACAGTTATTCCTATAACACGGGCCTGTGAACCACATGAATCACAAGCAATGCCCATTCACAGAAGCAAAACAAACACCCCCGTCACCCTGTGCCACCCTGTTTGATCTCACTGGAACTTAAAAGCGACGCAAGGTCAGGCAGGGGCAAGAGCTGGATAGAAGGATCGCCGTGCGATGCTGAGACACCCAGCAGGATATGGCATTAGAGGCACACTAAGTTTCTCTGCCTCCTTTCTGATCTCACACGACCACAATCACAGCCAATTCAGCAGAAATAGATGATGTCCTGGGTCAGCACTTAACCAGCACCCCAGCGTGGTATCAGGGGCCACTCGTCTGCTGGACGTCTCGCTCCTGGTTTGAGTCAGGAAAATTTTCCACCACCTGTGATCATTAAAAGATTCCCTCACGCTTGTGTCAAGGCAGGGTTAACCCTCCTGACCTGACCAGGTAATTACTTTTTGCCTATTTAATTTCCACCTGGAGTTTCAGTTTCCTTACTTTCTAGCCCAAATTACTTTGTGTTCCTAAAGGGCGCTATAAGTCACGATTTCTGAAAGCGACCCCTAAAGAGAGTGATAGGCCCTTTGGAAATGGATTGTACTGAATCACTGAAGAATTAAAAGTGACTCATTTCAGAATACAAAAATCATTCTTGGGAGCACATACTCTAAAATCCTGTTTCTTTCCAGGGTCTATAAAGCTAATCCTGAATTTATAATGGATAAAGGAAGCACCATGTGATACACCAGGAGATCAACAGCGAGGGCATGACAAATTCTCCTCTCCTGTGCAGCAATTCAGCATCACTGCTGTTTCAGTGGCTTCAGTCGCTTTACATTTATTTCACCCAGAGCAAGACAGAGAAACTTTCGGGTCTTACCAGACTGCCTGTCTCCCTGTTCTTAAGCTAAAATACAAAGAAAGCACTTAATAGAAAAATGATGATACATTCAGTGGCAGCACCCCTGCAACTGTGTGAAAGTAAATGCTGTAGCACTTTGTGCAAATATCTTCTTGAGGTTTGATCCAACCAATTTTTTTACTGTGAACCTGGAATTCAAAGAAACACAAGGGGAAAGCCATTTGATTTTAATGTAATGCCTTTTTTTTTTTGCCTTTTTTTTTTCATCCAAAGTGATTTGAAAATGAGAGCAGCTTTGGTCAAAAGGCTGGTGAGCTGCAGCAAGCCTTGTCTGAATTGTAAGCGTAGCCTGAAACCTAAAACCAGGGCAGTTTTGTTTGATTCCCAACTCTGATCCAGAGGTGTTACACTACTCGAAAAACCTCTACAACATCTGGGCAAATTCTAGTCCATTGTTTGTGCTTCCCTCCAATAAACAAGAACCCAGAGCAGGTACCTATTAATTGTTTTGTGATATGACTCCTACAGGAGGGGGGAAACTTCAGCCAAAAAATCAAAGAAGCTGAACTCATTTCCATTTGTAAAGAACTGCTTTACTGTCTGTCTGCAAATAAATCTCCTTAGTAAATAGCTCCAAGGTTGAACTAGAGAATATTGTATGGATCAAAGAATTCATGTCTTCCTGTGTAAAGTGAATAGGCTGCAAGCTCACTTGTTTGTCTAAAACAATTAGGGCTGGTATGAAAAGGAGGGGGCAGGGACAAATAAGCCGCAGCTGATTTTACTTTGCAAAATATTTTGGGAGGGGGGGTTCAAATTAATAACCGGTCAGGCCCCAAAACAGTCTAATTTTTGTCAATTGGTGCCAAATTATGCAAGGTGCTGCCAATTCTGGTTGTCTAACAAATCAGTACCAGTGTATATTACTTCTAGGCTGAAGCCTGATTGATTCTGGTCATTATTTGGGCTGATCTCATTTGCACACATGGAATCAATATGCAGTCCAGATGTTCATTTGCAGTGAACCACTGAGTGAAACTACTCATCTACACGCAACTTTAATCCTGTAGCACAGCACCGCAGCCCCGTCGCTTCTCCTCCCCAACTCAAGGATTCATCCAGTACGAAAATCTATAAAACATTCTGCTAATATTTCTGTCAGCTGAATGACTTTTACAGTACTATATAAAGCTGACAGATAATACATGCCAGTCCTAATTTGAGATAGACTTTTCTTTTGGGACTTTAACCATTGAACAAGCAAACAGATTGAGCAGTAACATTTATTACAATGCATAAATCATTTCCCTGAAACTACCACAGGTCTTGCCTGAAGGCGAAACTTCTGAGTAGCCCATGAATCCTAATATACTGGATAAGTTACTAAATTGTATTGTCACTCTGCCATTTGCTTATCAGAAACAAATTAATAAAGCTTTTCAAAAGTAATTCTGACAACCTTTTTATTTTCCCATGTGTAGCCTTTAAAAATATGTACCAGCAACTGTTTTAACAAGGGAAAAAAATATTTTTTAATCTGAGCAGCACAGTTTGTAATGATAATTTTATACTGTTTTCTCCTGTGTTAAATTTAAGTGAAACCACCCATTACTCCAGCATAGACATTAGGCTAATTGTATTCCACTCCACCAATATTTACTGAAGTAAACCCACTGTACTACTGCACACAACTGTTCTTTTTAACATAAGCTTGTGTAGAAAGGGCTTATGAACCCACATGCTGCAGCAATGTAAGCGTCGGGAACTTAGAGGGAACACCCTGAATCAGATTTGCATGTAGATGAAGGCCCTGTTGTATTCTGAGATACTTTGCAAAAAATCCTTCAAATGTGTAAATGAAATCAGTAAATGAGAATCTGGTGCCTCCTTTTTACAATGATCATGGGATTAGTGTATAAAGAAGTAATATTAATACATTTTTGTCAGTGAAATCTAAGGTGGGGTAGTTTTACATTCTCCCCTTACAAATGAACTGCAGATGAAACAATTACTGTAAATAGTGAATCATTCTTTAAAATTGCTCAACCATTCTTCAAGTAATATATAGGCCAAATTAAAGAAAAAGAAGAACTTGGAAAGTAACATCAATTTCCCCTTTACAAGTAATCAATAAAGTGATTGTCATTGTCTCTTCTTTATAGTTTTTTATGCTTTCTAGGGAAATACATTTGTGTTTTAACTACCTAACCTAGACTTTATTTTTTCTCTTAAAAAAAAAAAAAGTCTTTCCTCATGATGATGATTCCATACTTCAAGATCCATCTGTTTCCTCTGGCTCCTCTGCCATTTTGGCCTCAGTGGAGTCCTTTTAATTGCATTTAGCCTTATCCTGGATTGTATGAGCCTATTCCCAAGGATGTCTGGTTTTCATCAGGTAATGACCATTAATTCTGGCTGCATTTCCTTCTAAATCTTGTTGAATGGCATAAGAAACAGAAGCTCTATCTCTTTTCTTGTATGCCCTATTCTTTTGGAAATCATGGTTTTCTGTGGATTTGGACTGGAAGGTTGGTGATCCAGAGGCACAGAGATGGCCCTCAACCCAGAGAATCGTTTCTTTCCCCATATTCTGTTGTTTCTAACTATTGATCTTGCCTCTGTTGTTGCCACGTGCATTTCCTTCACAGAGCTCCAGATCTTTCCCCAGCATTTGCATCTGCATCTGTAGCTGCTCCTTGCATCACTTACAGGAATATAGGAAAGCACAGCTTATGGAGCCGCCACAGGTCCTCCTTTGGGCCCTACAAACCCAACCTCAGAAGACTCTGTAACTTAAGTAACGTTTATAGGCTTCCAGTTCTGTAGCCAGGGCTAAAGCCTTGCTATGGTGAGTTTTATTTTATGTGATCTGGTAACAGTTAATAGAGGAAACATAATAGCAGAACAGATCTTAGTAAATGCAATCTCGCTGTCTGTAACTTACCTGTGTGACATGTATATGTCAAAGGACTAACTTTATTTTCTGATGTAAACAAAAGTGATTTTAATGCTTAAATAATATGATTGCTTTTGTTAAATAATGCTATAATGATAGAGAGAAAAAAAATCCTAAAATTGATGAACTAAGTTTAAAAACCAGTTAATATTGTAGTCTACTAAGTGCTTCATCTGCAGCTGATCTGCAGAAAGACAAAACATAAATGCCAACTTCCAGCACGCAAAGAATGACAATAATTTATTTTATGTTATAGTTGGACAATGGATTAAAAGCTTTGGGAAGTACAGATCATAATAATGGGTTTGCTCCACACAGAAAATTAAAGCGGGTGAATTCTGTTCATTTGGCACGGTGTCACTGCAGTTACATTACTTTGCCATGGTTACCAATCAACTTTAAATTCCCCTAACCAATATTTTATTTAAGCTGCACCCTTGAAACCTGCCTGTGGGGCTGCACGGCTTCCTCGGGGTAAGGAGCAAGTCTCTGCTGCCAGGGGGAGCATGGCACCGACGCCACCAGGACAGAGGCTTGTGTCCCTCCAGCCTCTGCTCTCCCACCGTTTTTTCACCAAAAGGAAAAAGAAACCAGCGGTTTCTCTCTGCCCCTAACTGTCACTGTAATTCAGAAAGCTCTCTTTGCATGCCACCCATACAATGCCGAGATAACTCATCTTTGCGTGTTCCTGATTTTGATAAGCACACGGTATCTTAAGATTACACAACGGTATTAGCGAGGTAATTTCAGTTAGTTAGCTTTGACTTGATCATGAATGATGTCTACACTCCAAGAACCCAAGACCACTTCTTGTCTGTTTCCAACAAATACAACGATCTCCAAGTTTATAAACATTTTCCCTTACAATTTGCACTGTTCCTGACAAAATACAAGCAAGTATCTCCAAAATCTAAGTTCTTGCATCGGCAGTGTGTGGTTAGACTGAACTACTGTATTACCAAACACGTCAGCTTCCATAATTTTTATTATTCTGGGGAAGACAATAAACATCTACATCTATTTTTAATGAAGCACAGAAAATATGCAAAAATGGATGTCTTCTCAGGCAAATTGTTTGAGCGAAAGAAATGAAGATCTGTATCTGCACACATTGTACCCTCTCCTCCCTATTTTTTTCACTTCGATGCCTTAATTTTGCTCTGCAGGACTGAAGAGTTAAGCAAATATAACTTTCTAAGGCCTCTGCTTGCAATGACAACCATGGTTACAAGCAAAGCCTGAATCGGGGCCTACCCATTCTGTGAAGAGAAAGGGTCTTGCTCCAAGAAAGAGGGAACCAGTCTTCCTAACGAAGTGCCCAGGACACTATCACTGTTATCAGCAAACCTACTGAATAAATCCTTCCTTGGGTTTTAGGGTGCTTTTGTGGCCATGACTGTCAATAGAGTTATAAAGAATAGAGACTGAAGACAATGAGTGAAGCTCATTTAACCAAAGGACAGCCGAATATTTGATATAAATTATATCACATTTTCCTTCCACCTCCTCTGTACTAAGTGAAGACAGAACTTGGTCGTGTTAATTGAAGTGAGTTTAAAACTGCATTTTCCAAGCAGCAAATGCTTAATATCTCAAAGTGTGAGCATTAGATTTGTAATAAGCAGATCATCTAGGCAAACATCAACCTAAAAAGGCCCAGGGAATTCTTTGCACTTCGGCTTTTTTATCTGGTCATGACATGAAGGGCTCTTGTCCTCCTTTCAGCTGAAAACAGAGCATTTCCAGAAGCCCTCTGACTGGTCACCTTCTTCTTCAGTTATTCTGTACCTCAGGCTTTTCTCCAGCACTTAGTGATCTGCTGCGTCTAACCCATAAACTGTAATGCAATGGTTTCCTGGGAGTTAGCCTCTTGGGTTCAACAAAGTGCTTCCGACTTCTTCAGATGACAGCATCCTCAGCTGTCAACTTCTTACTTTGAAGGAGGGCTTTTATTAGGCTTGAAATTCCCTTCCATTAAGTCATACACTGAAGTCTGACCTTGGCTTTTCATAGTTATTTCCACATCCGCTGCTCAGGGCTTCCTCTGCCACCCATTCACTCAGCTGGACTTGCTCTAGTGCCATCATTTGTTCAACTTCTCAGTATTAGATCTTTTGGTTGTTTTTTTTTTCTCTCCTGAGCCAAAGATTTTTGATTAAACTTTCTATCCTGTCTCTTTTATTGAATGTGAAGATTATTAGAAATGCAGTTTCAGATCCTGAGGTTATGATGCTCTGCTATATGGCAGAGTTAGTGTCTTGGCTCCTGATTCTGCAACTATGTGACAAGCGAACCTGTCTTGAGCTCTGAACTGGCTTCCCCTAGATTTAATGCAGAGCCACAAAGTTTCTGGAATAGTTGCCCCCTCTGGCCCAGTTTTTCTCCCTCTCTGTAGTAAATTAAGTGTAATATTACCACATATCTCAATGACTATGACATTCTTAGCTTTGATAAATTTGCAAGTAACTTCTTAATTTTTAATTAGATTGTTATGTAGAAGCACTTAATGTATTTCTGTAAGTGACACCTATGCTGGCAGATTTAAAAAGTGTCTGTTACAAACCCAATGTTTAATTAGCTTTCACAGCAAATAAAAGACATATTAAGTTATAATTTGCTTAGAAATCCATATACTGCACATTCATTATTTTGCCAAAGGTGAAGCTACTAATTTTTTAATATGGGATTTTTTTCTCATTTACTTCATACCAAAGTCCCTTAACTCCTTATGCACACTGTAAATCATTCTCATGCCTTTGACCTCATTACAATTCAAAGTTCCATATTCAATGTTAATGAAAAGAAAAATTTATATATAATTTCTAAAGCAAATTTCTCATGTGAGAGCCAACATTCATTGGAACATATTTGCCATCAGCTTATGGCCTCTCGCATGTAGCAGATGATGGGCCATCTCTGAAGGAATAGGTTATAGGAATAACAGAAGGCTTTGAATGTGCTTTTCTCAGAATATGTTATTTAATCTTTCTCTATATTAAGAAATAATGATTTAATTTATGTAATTGCCACAGGTAGCCAATAGGAAATGTGTGGAAGCAGGGTACATCAATCCAAAAAAGGATGTTTTTCTTATTTTCTATTTAATGTGGGAAATGACACTGACAAAATGGAAATGGGATGTAATTAATTCTCTGGGAATAGAAAGTTAGACGATTTTGTAATATATATGCTCCCTTAACCCTGCATTTATCACAGCACATATAAGTGTTTTCTTCTGGAAAAGTACATATAAAATACAAAAGTCATACTGCAGTTTCAGTGGCATAAGTACAACTTCGCATGAACTGAACTGCTCTGGATGTACCCAGCTAGTTTATGAACTAAGATTAAAATCTTGGCCCATAGACATTTTAGTTTAATTTCCGCTTTTCTAAAGCATAGAATGACCCAGAAATGTAACAGTTCTCATGTATATAAAACTCATATACACTCATCTTTATCATCCATTATTCTAAGTTCACTCATCGTCTTAGATGGTAAGAATATAATTGTAAAGTCTGTGTCTTTGTATTTTCTGCAACAGAAATATTCACAATTAATTCTGATTCTGTTTCCTCTAGGCATTTCTAAAAAGTGCAATAGAAAGCTACAAATTGGATCTCTACACTCACTTTGATAACAGACATATTATTTCATGTTTTAAAATCAAATTCAATATTCTTACTAAGCCTATTTCTTTTTTTTGTATTAACTGAAGCATTATCTTCTCCCCTGCATCACTATATTTAATTCAATGCTTTTAAAAGCAGAACTTCTCAACAGAAAAAGAACCATAAAGAAATGAAAAAATCACAATGACACTTGTAACAGCTCTCCTGCAGGAAATGAGGACATCATTTACTAGATGTAGATGCGCTACTGGGACAACCATTTTGTCAGCAAACTTCACCTGTCAGTGTCATAATCCACTACTAAGCTTACAGGTGCCTTAAAAACACTAACATTGATAAGATAAATACAATTTGCATTAAGATAATGGTATTAAGAGAAAAAGAAACACATTTACAAAAACTGTTTCCAAAGCTTTCTTACTACATAAATGTCATTTTAATGAGTACAGACTAACGTCCCATTAAACATCTGCATTCTTACACATTTTCCTGCAGCCTCCCACTATTTACCTATGAGGTCAGACTTCACATGAAAGGTACATTAATTATGATTAACAGATGATATAACGAATGGCCAAGGGAGTGTTATAGGATCTAATAAGTTGCTTATTATCATAAATTACGCATTCTGCTGTAGTGCCTATGACACTGATGCTGCTTATACCTCTAGTTACACTGTATTAACCCATTGTAACTACTGATGCCCTCTTAGTAGGACACGAGGCCATGTAATTATCCCGTAACAGGGATCTCACAACTACAAAAAAGCACTTCATGCAAAAAAAAAATTCTACAGAACCATCTAATCTTCTTGAAGCGTTCTTTTCAAAGTGTTTTAAAAACTGGCAAGTAATGAAAGTATCCATGTTATGAGGCCAGCTACCTAGCACACACACATCACTCTTTGACAGGAGAATAAAATGGCATATTATTAAATAGAGGCTGATTTGCACATATCATGCAAAACAAAGCAGCAGTGTAATTAAAGTTGGGTCAAAGCTGCAGGTCCCGTTCTAAGAGCCTGTCCCAGAACTGGAGGGAAGCATGGATCAAACGGTTAATTTTAGTGAAGAAAGTATTCAAAACCCTTAGATCTTGGAGGTTTTTGAAAGTGAGCCTGCAGCAAGCAATACGATAACAAGAAGTAATTTTTTCTTCTACTCTCAATACCTCTTTAACCCTAGAAATTGGCAATTTTAATACCCTCCAACTTCATTGAAACTAGCACTCCACATTTGATACTGAGTCTGTAGCACTGCCTTTCCCATTTTTTCTTCAGGAATACAGGGTGAGAATAATTTGCTCTGTTTAAGCTCGCTTAACACTTTACAATCCGAAACGCGATCCAGAGGCAGTGATTAATTAACTTTGTAACTTCGCAGCCTCAAGTGTTAGCACTTTTATAACTTAGTTTTCTGATGTTTTTTTTTAAGTTTGAGAAAGTTATTTAGGAATCAGCTTTTTAAAAAATCTTTCTCTTTTAGGTTCTTTTCCAGAGAAATTATTTTAAAAGCTCTAATATTGTCCCCAGGTAAAATTTTCTCACTCCCACTACCATGAGAGCCATAAAGCAGGCCCCAGTGCCTGCAGAAAGCTCTCATTAACTCCCTGGCCTGAGTCCACTTTGTTATCAGGCTTTGATTGTTCAACAGTCCTCGTTAAATATACATATTTGTATATAGCTGTCAAACCAACCAGAGATTATGGTAATAGTAGTGTTGCAAATCTGCCCAACAGAAACTATCGGCAAATTCTGTCATTTGTCTCTAGAACAATTCTATTGGAAACTCGTGGATTTACTTAGTTTTAATAACCAGAATGAATCAAAATGAAACTGCCAAAGATTTTGAGTATTTTGCACACTCACATGGATTAACCTCCAAGGTTCTTATTACCATTTAGATAGATATTCCTGGCTGCTGTCTTAGGTCAGCAAGTATTCGAACTGGAACAGCTTTGCATTACACATGCTGCGGACAGATGCAGCAGAAATGTATGTATTCTCCGAAAAAAAAAAAAAAAAAGATTAAAACATCCACTGCACCTTAACGTCAAGGGAGTGTTTTCTGCTGTGGAAAGGCTGCAAGCTGCTTAAATCTCTCCTCATGTTTCGTACTCCCTTTCATCATTATTTCTCTTGGACTGCCACGTTTTCATTACCATGATATAAGTGTAAATGAAAGGGGTGCTTTTTTATAAAGATTTTCCCAATTTTTTTTTCCTTTCTTTTCTGGTTGGTGGTTTTTGGTTTTTTTTTTTCCCCAGAAGCAAACCAACATTCCCAGTTAGTGCCATCCACTGGTAGCACTAATACTGCAATCAGATGACAAGCTTTGCTATCAAAGGTCTTTACACCGCTTCAATTCATCTGCAAGTACGTCAGCTCGGCATTGCACTCCCTAGTTCACTCTATCTCATCCAGTCTCCCGAAGGGACAGATATTGCACCACTCTTGGTATGCTGAGATCAAGAAACTACCCCTTCCTCTAGCTACCATGTAGAAGGAGAGAAGTGGACCATTCTGCACAGTACAGCTAGATCTTCACATAGTCCAAGAACTGTTTATTATTGCTATTATTATATTATTTCTCCTAAATACAAGCTCACCAGCATTTGAACACTGCTAAACTGAAATGCCTAACAGGCATGAGAAGACACAGTACTTCTAACCTGAAGATCAATACTTCAGAGGTAGGTGATGCAAATGGATGAAAAACAACAGCAAAATGTATTCTGGCACTTGTATAATTTACCACATTGCAGGGAAATCTGAAAAACATGCTACTAAACACATGGAATTTTTAACTTATGCAGATGTGAGAGAGATCAATTTTAGGATTACAATAAAAATCTTCAGGGATAAATTTGCCCCAAATTTATGCCATATTATTTATTCCTACTACACTATTCAACTCACTGCTGAAGTCACTACCTGATTTCAAAATAAAAGTACAGATTTTTATATATCCGACGCATGATGTTTTGGTGGAATTCGCTTCCAATTTTTGGTACTGAGATAGAAGAGGAATTTAAAATATATATAAAATACGTGTTTGAAAAAGTGACAGATGCTGTCATACCCTGCAGTAACACTGTATGCAAGCCAAGGGCAAAGCAACACAGAAACTTAAATTCATCAGTTCTCTGACATAACCAAACCAAACCTCTGTTGATGCAGAGTGTTTTCCTTTGGTGTTTCATGATAAGCCATGGTTTACATATTCATCTATTATGGTCATACTTATTTCTCATTTTCTGACATCCTCTAGTCTGGTAGACACTGATATTTAAGCCAGTGCACCCTTGCCAAATACAGCTGCTGTTTTATCTTCATAACACACTAAAAAGCATATCTGCTTTGTTCCAAATAATGCCTTGTAGGCAACTGGGTCAAAAAGCAAAAATTGTTTCGTGGTAATTTAGTGGCTATTGTTAGTAGCCAGAATGAAGAAATACTGCACTTACTTGATTGAATGTGAATAAGAAAGATGAACGTGAAACTTGATTCAACTGCTAAAGATGCCAAGGAGGATCTTCCCAGGATTACAGTGAGAGATGGATAAGGCCATACTGAAGAGTCAAAATCAGAAGTAAATGCATTTGGGGGAAAGAATGCTTTGATGGAAGGCATGTGCCATAATCCCTCCTTCAGACTAACAATAGCCCTTTTAGGACAGCAACCTATTTAGGTGACTTTGGTTGCAAGGAGCCTTATGAATGCTTCTGCACAATATTTTCAGACCAATAGTAACTGAAGTCTTTAACCCACATCTGCAGACAGTAAAATAAAAGAAACCTTATTCTTAAAATGCTTTTAGCAGGAGAAATTTTTTCTCAGTACTAGAAGTGCCAATAGTGTTGAACAAACAACTTAAGCTCTAAAGGCTACACAATCACAAGATGTTTAATACAAAGAATACACTAATCCTATTTCAATGCAGAGGCTGGAAGTAAAAAATATGTTTCAGTCTCACTGCTTGCAAAGCAGGAACAGCAAGATGCCTTTTGCTATTATTTCCTTACAAATCATGGTCAAAGACATTAGCGTTCTCTAATGAACTTCCTCTTGTATTGCTAAAAATTACACAGGTTTCTCCTTTTATCCCATCGGCCCTACATGTGCCTCTGTTAGCATTTTTCAGGCTCCAAAATATTGTTTATGCCAACCAATTGCTCTCTGTTACAGTTTTCCAAAAAGAGTGAAAAAGTAAGTTGATCCCTAACTGAAAGACCAGTCTAGGTAGTGTTAGAAACGTAGTGTCAACACAAAAGCCCTGAAACAGAGAAGCAGCCCTGAAGGTCCGGGTGTTATTTAATCAGTGACAAAAACATGCTCATGCTGGTGTTTCTTGTATTTAAAAGTTAGATGGAGAAATAATCCTAAATCATATATAGTGCATGTAGGAAACACAGAGGAATACCATCAACTCATTTGAACAGCCCTAATTTTCTGCCTTATGTACCATTTCTTATCTGTGCAACCTCTAACTATATATATATATATCTCTCTCTGCCTTTTTTCAGTGAAATTAAATATGAAAATAATTCATATTCAAGGCAAAGATCTGAGAGAAGAATGCAAGAGAGAAAAAGGCAGAAAGGGAGAAAGATACAGGACAGAAAGAAAGGCATCGAGGCATCTGCAAAACAATCATGTAGAAACTATGTAAATCCAAATTATTAACCAGGCCAACCTAGAAAGCATCGTCTGACTGCTAGATACAAATAAATGTACCTGGGATGCAAGTCAGGCTGTGTCATGTAGGCACTTATCCCTTACTATTTGATTTGTAGTAGCAAGTAATGAAGCCAAACATGCATTTAGACAGTTTGAAGCAGATGGACAGCGTACTCTGGAAAACAAGTTAATGGCAGAGGCAGGTATATCTGCATAACCCAATAGTCAAAATGGCCTCAACAATTAGAGACAGTTACAGATGCAGCATTTTCACATTTGGATCTTGTACATGTAAATATGCAACACTACTTATGCTGATCCTGTGCATAGCTTCTCTCTGAGAAAATTGTTTTTTTCAGGAAGCAGAGAAATAAGGTAGAATCTACATGATTGTTAAATGAAAACTACTGTGTTTTTTCTTTTTTTTTTTCCTTTAAGTTGTTGAACATCATTAGGGCAAATCCACCTCTTCCCATTGCCAGTGCAAAGGCCATTGCCGAGAGCAAAGCTAATCCAGCTCTAATGATGTACAGAAGGAGACCCCAGTAACTTTGCTACACAACTCAACCACTCTTCTCCACAGAACAGCAGATCAGAGGAGGGTAATGAGGGAAAGCCAGCTTGTTTGCTTTGATCTTTCCGATGGAATAAGATAGCATTCTCACATCACAGCTTAGCAAAGCCAGTGTCCAAAATCACACACAACCCTCATCGCACTGGATCCTGGTGGAACAGTCTTAGAAGCAAGTCAAGGGACTAAATATACCTGCAATTTACTCTTCCTTACAACAGTATTTTTTCATAGTCAAGCTCTTACACAAGCTGTTGATTACCACCTAGAAGGCCCTACAAGCAGGTCAGCCCTGGTGCATAAACACACACTGAGCAAGCTGAGATACAGGAAAACCTGTAACCCTTTATTCACTCCATGGATACAGACAGGAGTTGATAACCAACAGTTGTCCTACACCCACGTGTAAACCACCAAAGTGGTAAAAAAATTGTAGCTACAGATGAAACAGGAAATTTTATGCCAGTCAGAACAAGAAATAGCAGCAGTAACCGGAAGTACAGATTCTTGCTGGTATAAAATGAAATAGATCATAAACTCAAGGCATAAAAATCACTAAATATCAATAAAATAGCAGTACTTCTTAGATATATTAGCATAATCAATGAATGTAATCTCCATGGTTGACAGCTATAATTAACCCTATTAATAAATAATAACAAATGCCTAAATCTAGATTTTTTAAAAAAATTGCTTATGGAAGCCAATAAAGCTTACATGTTATCACACCAATAACTTTATATTTCCTGAAGCAGATTCACAGAAGATATTTAATCATCTCTTAGAGTCAAGTTTGGAAGCTGGTTGAGAGAAGAAATGGTGTTCACATCTCTTCTACAAATTTAAGCAACAATGAATTTCACAGAAGCATTTTTTTCTTTTGGTACTACTAGTCTTCTGGTGCTATCTCCATGAGGCTTCTGATGTACAACATCCTTGTTCCAGATACAGAGGTGGTCTCCAGGACAGTAATGTTTTGCTAGCAGCCTCTTCCTGCATTATAACCGGCATTTATGCAACATCCCCTGGCGGGCCTGCTCCCTCCTGCAGGTTTGCGCTCACTGCCTTGCGGTACTGCTGCGGGTGTGCTGCTTTTGCAGCCAGACAACGAGCTCCACTCATAGATCGTGTGGATGAGATTTCTCTTGTTTCAGGTTCTGAACGGAGTGCATGTGGACCCCAGAAGTTGTGTCCTCTACCCCACCTAACTCAGCCAGAAAAGCGCAGCAGAAAAAACCATGTGCCTTCCCTGTGTCGCTTCCATTGCAGCAGCTACTGAAACTGTGACTATATTCAAATTCCTCACAACCTACTTTCAAGTGCACATCCCTTGGTATCTCTTGTACTTTCCAGGAGTATATTATTGCAGAAGGTGCCAAGTAACTGCACTGTCTATTTACCAGAGGGATGTCTCATTGTTTCTATTAATAATATATTAAACAAGCTAGTGCTGAATGTTTTTGAAAAGCTGAGAGCTCTGTTTGTTTGTGCCAGTTTACTATTTCAGAAACAGGACTTGCTACACAGAAAACCAATTTCATATGCCTCAAAAGGAAGAAAATAAGGTGCACAAGCTACAAAAAGAGAGGGGTAAAAAAAATTATTTTAGTTGCTAGTCATGCCGTGGACCTGCTATCTGCGAATATATAAATGACAGTGTTTTAAAAAGTGGGTTTGTTTTTGCGTTCTTCCATTTTGTCACAACATTTACAGCTTTAAGGCCAGTTCTTCGATGAGGATAAGTGTCCTCAGCTTCACCTGAAAATACCAGGAGCTCTAAATTCTCACCTTTCCAGAAAAATCAATCCAAACCCAAAGTAAATGGAAAAGCGCTTGCAAAAACAAAGCCACAGGTTAGAAAAAAACTTCAGCCACAGCTTATTTCTATATTCTGAAGTGGAGATTACATCTGCTCAGTTTTTCTAGGTTACTGAGGCTCCCGGCTGAGATATCCCCTACCAAGATACAATATAAGCATGGACTATCAAAATGGACTGTGCTCTGTTTACTTCTCCTCCCATGAGTCAGAGCTAGAGATGATGCAGGGAAGCGTTCAGCTCCCAGGCCGTGTGAGCAGCAGCTGGGAAACGGCAAAGGAACTCCATATTCACCATCTTAATGTGATCATATCAAAACGTGTTGAGTGATTTCTTCCACCCCTATCCCCAGCGTCATTTCTCAGTGTCCCAAGGAATCACAGATGGCAGACCAGAAAGTGCAGTCTGGTCATGTAGCCCATCCTCTGGCGGCAATGTAGCATTTTCCTTTACAGTAACCTCTTGATGGTATTTGCAGTCAAGTCCACTTTTAAATACCTTTACTTATTCCTCTGTGAAAGCAGAAAGTAAAATCAGTTCTGTTACTTATGTGTAGAAATATTCCTGCTATATTTATTTATGACATGCCCTTGTAGTAGACATCAGAAAAATAAAGAGGAGGAAATGGGTTCTGAAAACGTTTGGGACAGTTTTATAGAATATTATTGCAATTAATTCTCATAAAATCCATCTGCCACACCAAGGGCTTGTGTTACCAGGAAACCATTTGTAAAGGGTTCAGAGGGAGAAAGAAATTATAATATCCCTTTCCTCTCTTTCTCACACTTCTCAACCTGCCTTTCACAAAAAATAAAAAGGGTTATGTGAGCTTTTCCATGCAACCAGCTTACCACGGGTTTTATGTGAAGTATTGTGCAGATTTAGAGGAAATGCTAGATACTACTAAACCAAAATGAGTTTTTTCCATCTGAATGATGCAATAGTCAGTTCTATGCATCCTATAGCTTGTCATAACAGACAAAATCTTTCTGTCTCATGCTCTAAACCTAAACCATGGAAAAAACCCAATTTCTCTGTGCTTCAGTCTCTTGTAATTTGGAGGCAGAACAGAATGCAGAAAGATCACTAAGCCTAGAAAAGAGCTGATGGACAAATATGTCAGCATAAGTCTCAAGGAAATGGATGAGTGGAAAGAGAATGTATAAATACAGGATAAATCACAAATATCTATGATAATACATTGCATGCTTCTGCTTTTTAATTCACATTTATTGCTTCTCTTTAGATCACCACCGTTTGTAGATCATAGCTGTCTGACATATGCTGAGAACCTATGCTTTCCTAGTCAGTAGAGAGAATCAGAAACACCATCTACCCCAGAGTGGCATCATCTCCTAGAGATGCCTACCCTTACCCGTGTATCATCAAGTGGACCTATTTAACTCACTGAAATCAGATTTCTGCTACTAATATAAGAACACTATTATCAGGCAAGATAAATTCCACCCTGAAGTGTTCCAGAAGCATCACAAATACTTTTAACTGCAATTGTGTACACAAACCTTAAAGGTCCTCTTTAAATCTTTGTCATTTGTACTGTTGGATGCCCACGGTTTTAATGACAAACATCATGCAAGGCAGCTCCTCACTACACCTAGCTGCAGTCTTTTCTGTAAAGGCACCATTGATGTGGAGGCGAGAAAAAGCAGGACTCGCATGCATCTATTATTGTCATGAAGAAGATGGTTAGCAAATGGAAAAACATGTTGATAAGAAAGTCAAGTAGTACGTATCACACCTGAAAAGTGCTGAAGTGTCAGAAATAAACAGTCAGGAAGTCATAATCAGACCTGCAAATTATTATTTTATTATTTTATTATTATTATTCTTATTTAGATATTAAAAAAATATCTGGTAAAGGCAGAATTAGGGCAATTCTAATATATTTAAACGGGGATTATTTAAATTTCTAAGCATTAAGTAAAGACATTTAAGAAATATGTGAAACACTTCTTTCAGTCTATTATCTAAAAATATTTCTCATATTTCTTAAGGGTTTTCTCTAGTTTATTATCGAAAAGTTCCTACCAGAAATGAAAAACTGACCTCACTAAAGTCTCATTACAGCAGAAACCTCATGGTGAGACAAATGGAAACATTCTTAACTTAGATAATTATACAAAATCCAGGTTTCTAAACATTTTCTTTAAAACTCAAATTAGCCAGAGCTTCTGAAATGCCAATGACCTTACATATGCTCCTAAACTTATGTGCAAAAATCAGAAGAATCAGATCTAATTATGGCAGAAAGAAAATATGCAAGAAAATCAGAGCTACTTTATCATCACACTCCCCTCCAATTGAAATGTGGCCAGAAACAACAATACCAGTAACATTCCTAACTGGTCAGTCCAGGCAGGTTTCCATCATCTGGGCATAGTCAGTAACTTGGTGCTAAATTTATTACCATGCAACCTCACATTAAACAGCACGAAGCAGAGAATGAAATCATTGTTCAGCAGAACCACGAGTGCTCCAAAAACGGCAAAGCAAAATCAGGCAACTTGTTAGCAGTTTATATCACAGGGATCAACCTCCACCACGATTTCTGCGGCTTTAGCTGAGTATTTGCAACCACCCCCAGCCAGTCTTCCTGCTCTTTTGCAACATCTGAAGTCCCTGTGAGAGTTAAGTGGACATCAAGATAAATAAAGCATAGCCTGATTTGACAAAAAAGATCACAGAAATTATGAAATAATGACCAAAATGTCAGTAAGGAACGTAGGTACTTGCCAGCACGACTAACAGGAAAGTTAGAGATTAGGAAGTCTACGTAGCAGATTTTTTTTCTGGGTTTGGGATTATTTTTGTTTCTTTTATTACCTCTCCAAATCTAAAAAGAAGAACTTTTGTGTACGTTCCTTGCATTTCAGACCCTGTAGGGCCATTTTGGGATGTACCATTGCAGACAGTATGTCTGGCAGGAACACATCTGTGACCAGGTGCCCATTAAATCATTTCCTGAGCTGTTTTAGACCTCTTCTGAGGGCAGTTTGGTAGCATGCCAGTTCTGGTCTAAAATCTGCAAAGAACCACTGATTAATTGGGCTTTTGCTATTTCACTGTTATAAGAAACTGCACTCCTTTCACATTCTTATGGGACTCCTTGTGTGGTTTCATTGGCAATTGCAGTAAATTTACCCCAATATCTATATATTTTTTAAATTAAACAAAGTAACTAATGAACTGAAAAAATACTGTTTCAGCAGTGAAACAATGTACTGATTCCTACCAACAATCATATTTTGCATTCACTATCTTATCTGATGTACTATCCAACATCCCTTTAAGTGCAGGAGCCTCACAAATTCAATGTTAAATTCCATTAACATTTGTGATTTCCTCTTTACTTTCTATCAAGTAAGAACTTGCTATTTTTCTTCCACTGCACCTATATCACATTTTTAATACACGCAGGTGGCTAAATAAGGGGATGCTGAATACTCAGTAGGCTCCATTGCAGTAAAGCAATCAGATATACACTCAGAAATATATTTTAGGTCGCTAAAATCCAAAGCGCAGGTACTGTCAGTATGGCCCACACTGACATATCTGGGTAAGCTTTAAATCTGCAGGCTGGAGAATCAAGACCAGGGAAAGGTGGCTGCAGCACAAGAGCCTTCACCGAGGAGGAGCAAACCTGCTCGCAGCTCGGGTGCAAACCTGGCACACTTTGGCCATCCCAGGCCAAACTGAACAAGACTGACATTGCTAATGGATGCCTATCTAGTTTTGCACAGGGACACTCAAGATACTATCAGACATTTAGGGTTCCTGCATAAACTTACAATTTAGAAAATGGGTTACTTCAGTGGCACAGACACGCAGGTCTCCTTTGTGCTTTTGAAAATCTACCCTTTAAATCCCATATTGTCTGCAAAAACTTGACGTTTGCTTTCAATTAACAAAGATGTATTAGATATACTCACTGGCCAGCAATTAGTGAGCAACTGAAGAAACAGCTGTTGGGCACCTTGGAAAGGGAGACCCTGACTTCTAACCTCCAGGGAGATGGAAGCCAGAGAACTCGTAGCAATCCAAGCATACTGCCTCCTGCAATCAAGGTACTTTTACAGATCACTAAAAAGGGACTACAAAGAAGTGGTGTGGTAGATATCACTGGGGCTCCAGAAGTGACTCCACTGTGACTGTAGAAGGCCTCAAGAGGCAAAGCTGATGACTTTAGCTCCCCTGTGTGACAAGAACATACCATGGCAGTGTGACTGAGCAGTCACTGGAAACCTGTCACTACCATGATGGTTAGCAAAGATCTTGAAGTATTGACTGACGTGACACTTGCAACTGGGCTTTATTCAGGGGTCCAGAACACAAGACAGAACAACCTCTCTTAATACGAATACCTTCAAAGCCCTGACCTGCCCTGTTGCATTAAAAAGTCCCACTGAATTGAAGCGTAATAGTGGTTCCAGGATTAGAGCGCAGTTCACCATATTCTCAGAGCACAGTCCTGCTCTCAAACAAGGGCTGCCAGAAGCTGCACATATGTATACTATATATTCCAAAGCCAATGGCATTCCGCAGAATACAATACACTGCTTTCCTGACAATTTATCAGGTGTAGTCTTGGCGAAGGACAGGTAGAAGAAGATGACACTTATAGCAGAGTGGGTACTCTGCTCTCAGCTGCCTGTTAATCTCAGTTGCAGTAACACCAGCAATGAAGATCAGAGGCAGAGGAGGAACAGCGAGGGCATCCTGTTAGACAGAACAGCTTGCAAACTGGGCCTGCCCCTGATACACGCCTGGTGCCTGAATCCAAGAGTTCACCTCTATCTCATCACGAGCATGGTCACACATGCAGGGATGCTCAGCTAGTAAAGATCAAAGGGACCTTTTTGTATTGCTTCAGCTTGTTCACAAACCAGGTTAGTTTAAGGTAAGGATAGCTCAGAAGATGAGAGGCAGAATGACCCAGTGAATGCAGAAAGGGGCTTGTGGTGGTTTTGCTACTCCTTAACTTTGAAAGTCACATTACAGAGGGGAAAATACTTCTCCTGCAATCTATCCAGAAGTCAACTTGCATCCACAAAATGCTTCAATAACAATATGCTGAATATTTCTAGTAACTTTGACTGGCTTTCTCTCTGATGGACCTTGGGGAGCTTCAGTAGCTACAGAATGAGTTAAATATCACATAAAAAGAAACCAGCATTAGTATAACAAGCACAGCTTCCATCCACATGAGTAAAGAGTTTCAGAATTGGATCCTATATTTCTGCCTCATTTTGTCAAGGCAAATGGAGCTCCGACCATTTACACTACTGGGACCAGTCTCAATCAAAATTTAGCAACAGGGCAGGGGGTAGGGGCAGGGGAATCAACCTGAAGAATTATCTTCATTAGTTTTAGGAAAGGGGAGAAGGAGGGGGAACAGTCCTTTCTTCCCCTAAGGCCTTCCAAGAAACATATCAGAAATAGTGAAATACATAGACAGACAAAAAGAATTAAAAAGCAATGCCACAAGAAATAAGAAATGAGAGCTATCAGAGAAACAGATGCCAGCCATGGCAAGAAAAAAAATGTAAACTCTTACATTGTTAGGAGTTGGTTGTTTCTGGCAACTAACAAATGTGACCAACTTGGTGCTTCCAGAGTATGTTTAAAAGTAGGAATCCAAATAACGCTGCAGATACGCATACAATACTTTGGATACATAAATATATCCAGTCAGATATACATATAAGCAAAACACTGTATGTACCATTGTTGATAATTCCTTTACTTTCAAATGTATTTTGTATTTTCCTACAGGGTCTCATCCAAACTCACTACAATCAATGAAAGAGCTTCCATTGATTCCAAGGGACTTTGGAAGGGACCCTGAGAAGCTACTGCAAAACAGAATTTTCAGCTATCTTCCTTGCCCAGTAATTTTTTTCCCTTTAAACTCATAATTCAGTTAGTATCTTTTTTCACCCATGAATTTGACCTTATCAACACTGTTCTGTCCAGGCATGGGGACTACATTATCTCCCTTTATCAAACTGCAACGAAAGGAAACTTTTCCACCCTTGGGCATTTTTTCCCTCTTGCAGATATCTCTGTGTTCCTTTATCTGGTCCTTTTTTGCATTCACTGTAAATCAAAAACTCTCCAGAGGAACTTCCTGGTTTCTCAGTTATTGAATAAGGCTAATCAAGTTCCCAGACAACAATCTTGCTTTTTATGTCTATCCGCATCCGCAGTCTCTTCATCAAAACAGTCCTATTCAAGATTCTTAAGGGCTCTTCAACAAAAATATTTTAGATCTTCAAAACAAAAGTTTCCTAGCACCAGGTTCACTAGTCTCTTTACTTTGCCTTAACTCACTTCTTATACACAACTACAGTAACAGCACACTCTGAGGTATCGTACCAAGTGCTTCAACACGCTGCTCTTAGATCCAAACAAAGAGTTCACTTCTCTTTGATTACATTAACTTTTTTAATCCAAAAGGTTTTTGGTGAAGCATATGTTCTGCATCATTAAAATCAGATATTCTGGCTTTGATCTTTAAGTTCTCTCAGTTGACTGCTTCTCCAAACTACAAACTATTGGAGCTTTTGAAGTTATCTCCTTGCTCTGTACAGAAAACCTGAACCTTCAGCCAGATTTGATAGGGTTACAAGATAATAACCATATACCATTATATTTACTTTTTACATATTAAACTTTGCTTTAGGAAAAAAATCTACAGCTTTATCAGAAAAAGCTTAAATACAATAACTATAAAACACAGAGAACACTCTACATAATATTAGATACTTAAGTTTGTAAGTAAATCTAGGAACATTTTGTTTCTCTGAACACTATCTTTTACACTCAGCATTTATCAAAGTAACTCCTACCACCACCACCACCTTTTTTTTTTTCTTACAAAGTCAACAAGGAGCCTGGACAGAGAGAGATAGGAAGCCTGTGGACTTAAAGTCGTGGAAATGGCACACAATGAATGTCAGCAGCCAGACTGTCACACAAACAAGCCTCTCCACAGTGTGGAAATCCAGAAAACAATTGCAGAAATTGAGGTGTGACATTACAGCAAGATTAATTAAAGAAGCGGGTCCAGGTGAAAATAGCTAAGGCAGCCATTTGTCAGTGAACTACAACAGGCATTAAGTGGCTTCCAAAAATAGCAGGACTACTGGTCCCATGACACATATTAGTGATTCTGGAAGGAAATATCTAGTCCAGCCAGAAAGCCCAGCCTGGAGATGTGGGACACGAGGCATCCAAGCTCCCAGTCCCATTGACCGGATGGAAAAAGCTTTGGCTGAAACTATTTGGTTCTCAAGTTTTACAAATAATACTAACAAAAGCAAATATTCAACCAGATGTAAGAAACACTAGGTAAAATGAGAGGAACATTCAGGATGGAATTATTAACATTGACTGAAAAGGACAATATCTGTGGTTCCATGGAGGAGGAGGGTCACCCAGTCAGTTCCTTGTTACATTTTAGTGTGATACTGGAGGTACAGGAGGTGAGATTTTATGAAATACACAATCCACATAGAGTGAATAAGTATGAATTCATAAAGTGGTATAAAAACACAAATGTTTTTGATGAAATAAAATAATTCAGCATTAAAGTTTATCAAATAGTATCTTATAAGTGTGACATTTGTCAAGAATAGATGATCAAATAAAATGCATTCCCTAGTAAGTACTACTCTGTATGCATGAGTGACTATGTCTCTCTGTGTCTGTAAATAAAAAACTACACATTCTATTTTAATTTGGAAAGTTATTTTCATTTCAAGCATTCTCTGCATGGGGCAAATGACTTCTGAAGATGAAAACATTTCCCACACATGCTTCACATCATGTAACAAGAGAAAGATCACTCCCAAATTCAATCTCTCATTCATGCCTTCCCACCCCCCATTTTTTTCCCCTTTTTTTTCCCTCCCCTTTAGAAGAAGAAAAAAAGAAAGAAAGAAAGAAAGAAAAAAAGAGGGAGATGCGTTTGGCAAATCAACAACAGAAATATTTCAGAAACTGTCCAAGCCATACAATCCCAAACTAATTCGGACAGAATCACATGAAAAGAAAAAGACATCTTGTGAAGAAAAGTAATTTCTACATGCCACCTTTTTCCAATTACTTTCCAGTAACAATTTAATGAGAGCTGTAAAATACAGTGCATATCTACTACTACAAGATCGCAGTACTCAATGCTTCTGAAACTCAGGTATCAAAATTTACAAGCTTTCTAGAATGCCTGTTCTTCCAAATACTTTAGCATATGAAAACATGTATTCAAACGAGTAGATCCTCTGATGTACATGGCTTTGATTCTAAAATTATATATGATGGTCCTAATCCAACAGATGCTTAATAACTCAGACCCATTAAAACTGATGAAATTCTAAACTCAAATAATTTCAGAGTTTAATTGCAGAAACATTTAGTACGATAAAATAAAATTACATAAGTTTAATATCCATTTTTCTTGTCTATAATTATATTTCCATTATATACTTCCTAGATTAAGCTAAATCTATACTATCTAATAAACATAATTGTATGAAATGTTCATATAATAGACTAAAGAAAGTAACAATTAAAAGCCCATAATTTAGTTACTCTACGTGACTCATCATTCTCAGAGAATGAAATATTGGATTAATTCATTTACCTTCAACCAAGAACTGACAAGCGCTCTTCTAGAGACAGATTGTATTTTACTCCTTCAAGTCTTTGTTTCTTTTGCTACCCACTTCCATCAAAAAATAAAACCAAACTTGCCTAAAATTCCTATCTTGTCATGGAACCTTATTTGCTGATCACATTAGAATCTTGTCATAAATAGTTTATAAAGTGTTATTAAATAATTAAAAATAGTATTAATATGTTACTTCTTGCACTCTATAGAAATTTATAAAAATGATGTAATATAATATCTACTAAATATTTAACTTACATGAACTATCTATACATGAACCCCTATTACATTTTTGCTCTATTTCCCAGTAATGAGGATGCTAACTGTTTTCTGCAATTTTAAAACCGAATGCCTTCGAACAGTATTTCTCATCTCTATCTGTTGCACTGTTGCTGGACTCAGAATGAAAATGTATATGTATACTCTGTTCCAGTAGTGCGTTTTGTTGCACAAACTGCTCTTAAAACAGAAAGGAAAAATTATACGTAGCTAGGCGTTAATGATGCAGCCTTACAGATACTGGAGAAATTACTTAGATGGTATCTGCACACATAGAAGAAGAAACCAGAGGAGTGATCTTGGCGGAGCATGTTTGAGGGGCAGCCTGCCTACAGGTCAGAAGAATGAATTCTTGTCCTTATAGAGTTTCTGGCACAACATCCTACTATTTTACACCTTGGAGGAGGAGCAACTTTTATCCAATTACAAGGTTTCCATAGTTCTGGAGAACGAATGCTATAAAATTCAAGAAAAACCAGGTTCTGTGCCTAAGCCAGCAGCTATTGAAAGCCAGCGGAAGGCAACAGCATCGCCTTCAATGGGCTCCGCACCGGAGCCTGCGTGTACAGCGTTACTTACAAACTGCATACATTAGCTGATCATTTGTTCTCAGCTTATTCTTAATCCTATTTTACAAAGCTAATGTTCATCTTCTAATGACAATCTAATTGCTTGGTGCCATGTTTACTAGTGGGAATGAACCACAAGCCATGTCACCGTAAGCTCCGGGGACTATTCCAGTGATTGAGGGTTAAAAACTCCCTATCTGTAGAAAGGGAAAACTCATTTCTTAACTCTCTGGTACAAATTATTTCCAGGTGCTGATAATTATCACTTATGGAGTTTGATATTCCGGACTCTACATCTAAATTTATACTTGACAAGTTAAACTTTTCATCATGTGCAGCAGTCTCCTAAAGGCTGAGGAGAAGGACAGACAGCCGATGGTTGAAACCAATTTTACTTAAAATAGCAACGCTTAATTACAACTCTTGTTTATTTCTTTTCCAAGTATTTAAAATATATTTTTTCCCCAAAGGAAATTATATTGTATATTATTAAACAGATAAGTATTATTGCATCTGCTCATGAATGAGAATTGTGAATAGCCAAATAATTATTTGGGAAGCCTTGGAAAGGACTCAGGAAAAAAAAATCCATCAAAAGCTAATGTTTGCCATTATGCAGACTTCATGTAGTTATCATGTAGTTATCTTACTGTACACACATGCTACATACATGCAAAAGACACATAAGTGCGCATGTGTTGAAACATGACACAGAAAAGCAACAGATTCAAGCACTACATGTTAAAATGCACGTTTAAATACATACATGTAAGCACTCATGCTTACATAGTCATACATTTTTGTCACTCACCAGACAAAGTTACATAAAGAAGCTACAAACAGGATCTAGCAAGCAGAAATTCAAAGGAATTTACGGTAGAAGCACCCTATAACCATGCTAGTATTTTTAAAGTTTATGCTGCCAGTTTAAACCTCCTCTACAGCTTTCCGTAATCTTTTAGGAGACTGCTTTTTGCTCAGCTGGCAATCTGTGAAACTGATCAGTCAATTAATTTTGAAGCAACTCTGACATGGGTTTATTTAAAAGGTGACCCAAGAGGCTTTCTAAAAGTGAACATTTCATGAACGCCATAAACCCAAGCACATCCCATTGCAATATTAGAGTTATGCATAAAAACGGCATACTGAGCTGCATCACTCAGTCTGCCAGTATCACTGGCTGCAAAATTACATCTCCGAAACCCTAGAAAAGATCAGCCCCATGATCTGCTGGGGCAGGATTATTTTAATGGACATGCTATAAATCAGGCAGACGGCTTTTTGCATTAAAGACTGCATTACAGGAGGGCTACAGTGCTACTTGTTTCCCCAACAGCAAACACCTGCAGACTCCAGGCTCTCGGTACCTGCAACGTTACTAACGGTTAAATTAATTGTGGCAGGACTTGAAATTGAGTCCACTTGATCTTAGGGTCTCACAGATTAAAGTATTAGTCCGGTGAACCATGTTACTAGATTTCGCTTTAATCTATTAGATACTTCCTTGTCTTTGTTCAATAAGCACGGTAGGAAAAAAACAAACCAGTAGAAATCTTGGAAGACTGACAAGAAAACACGCAGAAATTTCAAGAGACAGTCTAGTCAAAGGAAAATAACTACGAAACATTGATTGTCTGCAAATTAAGCTACATTGGGATATGCGAGGCCAGATCCTCAGCTTGTATAAATTAGCAGGCCTCCAAGGCCGTGGCAGTTTTCATTTGTGAGGATATGAAAAAATATTTTGTATTTCTTTGATGCTTTCCATACTAGAATGAAAAGTCTGGGAGAGCTGCAAGGAAAACATTCAATTTCTAGCTGGATAAACTGGTGCACAGACAAATTAAATGACTCAGAGTCACACAACTGTTTGAAGACAAAGCAAACCATAAAATTTATCACCCTTTTGGGTCTTCTGCTCCCACTATCAGTCTTAATGACCAGTGCACCTGGCGTCTGAAGAAGACATGCCATTTGTTAAATGACAGTTTGGGTATTAAGCATGTATGTACTTCATGTTTGTATTTTGATCTGCATTCAGCCCACCTAATGCTAGGGATTTAACTGATACGACCTTTCCAGGAGCTTTGGTCACTGGAGAATGAGAGGCGACTGCAGAGCTTGATTCAGACACATGGCAGGTGAACATTCTGCCCGAAAGTACCAACCATCACCCTGCTTTCACTGACTGCGAGAGGAGCCCAGACCAACTACACTGGTTAAATGCCTAATATTGGGCAGGGCAGTTCAGACATATGTCTTTTGCTGTGTTGGCTGCTGGAAGTGAACACAACACTATGCAAAAAGACCAAAAAAAAAAAAAAAAAAAAGCACCTTTGCTTATATGTAAAACTATGGCATGAATTTAATAGTGCACAAATCCCAAACCAGAAGCCTGAGAGAATACATAACCAAAGGCACAGAACATTGGAGTTGAACAGTTTGCAAAGTGCAAGAGAAACGTAAAAGAAATCAGAGATAGCATTAGAAGCACATACAACAAAAGAAATTTAAGCCAGAAATAGCCAGAAGCTTATTTCCTTTGTGATTCACAGAGCATATTGCAAAACTGCAGTGAGTTGGCATAAATTTGTCAATTTAAGCTCTAGTAGGAAATGTCTGATAGTAGGAGATCATCCTTAAGATGAACTAAAATGAAAGGCAGGAGGTGAGAGCCAGCAGAAAGAGCTGGTGTCAGTAACTGATTTGGTCTCTTCTAATATTCTTTCAAAATTACCACCTCCTTCTCTCTCTTTTTCTCATCATGTACCCTCTGAGTCCCTCCTTAAATTGCACCCTGAGCACCATTCCCTGTTTGCCTGACCTTTGCACCAGCACAATCAACCCAGGGGAGGAACAGCCCCACTACTATGCCTGTGTTTGCAGGAAACAAAGATAAACTGAAGCAACTCACCGTTTCTTCCCCATTGGATAAAACATTAAATCTTAAATTGCAAAGGAGTTAAACAATGCCTTGTAGTGCATGACATCACTGCATTTAATCATCTCCAACATTCTTGCAAGTTCACTCAAGACTTAAAAAGGAGAACTCACTTAACTTCTGATAAGGGGATCTTTAAGATTTACTTGTATACTTCTTTTTTTTTTTTTGAAGGACTGCATTCCAGCACCATTTCTTAAGATATTCTTAACACAATTTAGCAAAAGCCCTGTAATCCAATACTTATGAAATGAGCTGTCAAGCATAAAGTATGCCAGAATCTCTGAAGTCCACACACAGCGGGACACAAAACTAGTAGCAACTGTACTGAATTACAACCAATAGGAGAAGTCACAGGTCACCGAAGCCACAGAGAGTCCTGCTATAGCCAACAATGAAACTTAATGTACTTTCCATGTCCAGAACCATCCGCTATAGAGCTTCTGTAAAACAGATTAATGATAATAGCGGCAGAAACTAGAAAAGAAATGGAAGAAATGGAAGCCTGGCCAATATTCCATTTGTAATTTGTCACACTATCACACAATAAGACTTCAGCGTGAATGTGTTGCCAATTTACAATTCAAATAAGCTTCCTTGAATTTTTAAAAGAATGGACTGTACACATCAGTCAGTATGACACAAAAATACCCTGTCAGGTTAATTTTAAATGCACGTTTTATTTCTTACTGTTAACTAATCACTATCATTATTTCTGATTTTTAAAGGAGGTGTCCATTTTATTTAATAATAAAATGCAACTCCTGAGCCCTAACTGGAATGGGACTTCTTTCTATAACCAAGCAGTATTCCCTAATTTACAATATTTTGACTTTACACTAGCTAGTTACATGGTAATTTTTTTTCCCCACCGTGTAAAAAGCCAAGGTATTACCAGCAAAAGGAGCACATTTGGTTAGGGCTTTACATAGGATCTACTAAAGGTAATAGCAACTTTTTTCATTTCCTTCAAAGGCCTATTGATCAAGCTAGCATTAGGAAAAAAAAGAAAAGGTTTCTTTTCGTAAAACACTGTTTACCTATAGTTGATTAAATCCCTCCTGGCTGCGAAATTCAGCAGATGGCCTATCAGGGGGATGCATTTGGCCTACTGCAGACTTGACACTGTTTCTGTCAGAAGGTACAGTGCTTTGATGATGCAGAAAATAAAGCCCATGCTGTTTCTATGTTCTATTAAAAGGAAAGCCATTAAGACAGTAGTTAAGTGGTCAAGGCCTAAAATTAGACTCGCCACAAATGCCAGTGACAGAAATATTCTTAGTACTTAAAGTATTGCTTCATAAAACAAAAGTTACACCGAGTTTCTGAAAAAAAGCAAAAGGCCATAGAGCCAAAAAATTATTTAAGTATCTAAATGCATACCTAGCTTTAACCATGAGAAGTCAGTGGCTCTAGCCACTTGCTTACAGTTAAGCATCTACTGCTCCATCAGCTCAGGGTTTATCTTTGTAGGATTCTGTTACTGGAAAGACTTTACCTCCTGAGTTGTGCTGAAATCAGGGCTGATAATACCTAAAGCTGCGAAGGGCTATCTGTGGTGTACTGTAATAATTCAAATTGAGTTTGTATCACCACGTATCTCCTGAAGCTCCAGCCATACTTTATTTAGATGAAAACAGCTTTAAAAGTTCCCCTTCTTTCCTTACCATATAAAGCTCTGCCTGTCCTGTTTCTTCTATACTCCGTAGTCTGCTGCTCCCCAGTTATCACCAATTGCATGTTAGGGCTACACCCTACCTGCATCACCAAAATGAGCTGTCTTCAAAATAATCAAAGGATTACTGCTGGGGGTTCTCTGGGCGGAGGCAGAAAGGAAGAGGCAGATTAAGGGGAGGTTTATTTTTCGCCCAGATCATTTCAAGGAGCCAATTCACCACAAAGCCTCAAAAACCACTGGGTTGCCACAGTGGAGGACAGGCAGGGATGTGGAGTAAGTGGTTGGGATGGGAGTGTCTTCAGGTGGCTTCAGTGTCACGGAAAACACTATGAGAGCAGGTGGATAGTTCCACCACAAGTTAAATAGTCAATACAACATGTAATTAGGTTCAGTTACAGCATCTACTAGGAAAACCAGAAGCAGTTTATATCTTTTTTGGAGCTACCTCATGTACAGCGGTACCTTCTATGAGAGTTAACCGCGAAATTCACAGCACTTACCTGGGAACCTGCTGGGGTTCATTAAACCTATTTGTGGGTGATATCCTAAGTCAGACTGCCAAGCATATCCAAAGATCATACATCAAGTTTTTTTCAGCTTTTTTAAGAAAGAAAATGGAAAACAATTTGGAAATGAACTTTACTGCCAGAAGGTGGAGAAAAGTACTTTGTTTCTATTTCAAGAACAGGAAGAAAATAAACTACTATATGGAAAAAGGTATGCATGCAATTTAGAGAAGGATGTTATTTGTCAGTGTCTTTAGGGGAAGCTACTTACAACGGGGTGTAGCAAGGTATTAAAAACCGGGAGGATCTGCTGGCAGTATGATGAACACCATGTAGTAATTCATCAGCCTTTGTAACCCAGAGTCGTTTTACTCCACAGCAAATTTCCCACGACTTTTATATTTCTTTCGAAAGAAGCTTTTTTTTTTTAACCTGCATTTGATCATTGATTTATATTTATATACAGCTCACGTAGGAAAAAACTTCTGAGCCTGTCATATGCAGCCCTTGACCAGAAACAGAGATTTACTCACAGGAAAAAAGTTTTATTGAATCAAAGTGTAGATTACGTACACAATGAATATCCTATATATTTTCCAGAGTAGGATTAGTGACTAGGAACACTGAAGTATTACTGCCAGCTCTGATACTGATTATATTCTGTGTACTTTGGCAGGTCACATAACCTTCCTATCTCTGACTGTAAAATGAGGATATTACTTATCAGCCTCACAGGGATGTTGTGAGGATTAGTTAATGCTAGAAAAAGGACATACATTGCTTTAATAAGTAAAATCCATCAAAAACACATGCTCAGTAAATGACACCAAGTAATTTGACATAGAATTTAATTCAGTTTTACTCTATGATAGTCAAAGTCTTTTGGATAAACAAAAGTCAACTTAAATTTCAACCAAAACTGGAAATAAACCTAAAATGAAGTTTTAGTCAAGGTTCAAAAAGAAGCGGTTATTTTAAAGGGTTGTTCCTACTATGTCTCTTTCAGATTGCTGGTTCTAACTTGTGGTCATAAGGAGCAGCTCTGATACCCTGTAGAAAAGCTTGTTCTTGCGGTTATCTCTAGCACATCCTGCAGGTTCAAGAGAGGTGTAGGTATCTTAGCTAAGCATCTCAACTTTGGGATACTTTGTGAACCAAACCAAAGCCCGCGGCATTTGCCAGTCACTAATTGTAGTGCTTTTATGCTCTCCAGTGCAGGAGTTCTGTATAGAAGAAAATCTTCTTCACATTATTTGAAAATGTTAAAGGCAGAGTGAACGCAAGAAAATGAGAATTGCAACTCCCTGAGGTGACATTCAAGTGGAGACTGAAAGAGGGTGGAGTTCTTAATCCTAAAATTAGGCTTGTAATAACTTCAGTGCATACCACCTGGAAACGTACAGTTTTTCAAATATACTAATGTAGCAGATGAAGAGCAGTGCTATTATTTCAGGGCTACAGAATGCATTGCTATCCAGTGAACTAAGCAGGCCAGCTCATTTACTGGTCCAAATTCTGTTTCCTGCAATGCTTTTACCCAAAAGTTTCCCTGAAGCAGTGAGATAGTCAAGGGGAACTTGGCACTCAGACTTGTGAACGACAGCAGCTTTGCTACCTGACCTGCAAATCACTCCTTTCATAGATCTGAGTCAGAACTAAGGTTAGATTTGTTCTGTTTCCGTAATTAGGGACCGTTCTGATTTTTTATGCAATCTAATTTAAAGCTGTCACTGCAGGGAAAACACATGCTTCCCCCCCCCGCCCCGCCTTTTATTTTTAGGTATCTATTCCAACGTCTATCAGGTTTTAGCAACACCTTCTCTAAATCACAATTTTAAATTTTTTAGCTGTTTGTTACAAACATAAGTCTCATAAACAATCTAGATCTAGATGCATGGCCCATTTCACCAACACAGTCTACAAATGGAATTTCTGATCCTTTGCAGATAAGGACTTCATTGACTTCTGTGGAGCTAATATGTCACCTATCATCACTGTACTCAGTAAAACAGTAGCAAATTTACCTTGTACATTGTTTTCTATCATACCTGATACATCAATATGAAAATAAAAATCATTACTTTTTTCAATTATATACTCAGCCCCTCCAGCAACATACCCAGATTTTGGTTCTCATACAAGTCCGTAGGTCCTCACAGGTTCATTCACACAAGAGGAATAACTACGCTATTCGTAGTTCCCACTTGGTCAATCTGAGGAATGTATTTTTATGAGCTGTGTTTCCCAAATGATGGCATATTGAAAAGGTAGCCGTGCCCAGTGAAAGGTATAGTTATCAACTGAAAGATTAATTGCAGAAAATGCATGTTGGCCTGTATTCCAAACACGTCTCCAAAATAAAGCTATTGCAATGTGCAGTATAAACATGCCTTGTATTTATCACTTATTTTCAAGTTATCTTTCACTTAAACATAAGCTTGTATAGTTAATGCATTTGATCACTCACTTTGCTGTTCCATTCTTCTCTCTCTCTTCCTCTCTTGGCAGATCACAATTTGGCCTGTCGGGATTTAGTCTGAATGTGTCATAACTATTCACTTCCTTCCTGCTAACGCCTCTTAACATTTTACTCTCTTTTCTGTCTCGACAATCTTCTTCACCTATTTGCCTTATTTTTTATCCCCGCTCCCCATCCTTCCTCAGTACACTTCTCTGTTTCCTTTCTTATCAACCATATCTATTTACATGCTGGGTTTGAAATTTTCCTGAAGGCTGAATGAACTGTTTGCTGTGTTGTTCTGATTATAAAGTACAACAAACAACAATACTAATAAAGCTAAGATAGGGTAATTCAAATCTGTTGAAGAAAAACTAACAACAACAGAACACAATGGAATAATCATTCCCTTAACTCGGTGATTTCCCTGCAGCAGAAAAAGGCTTTCTGGATTACATACAGAATAACCTTGGCACAGCTTCATATAAGTACTGGGGCCTACTAAGGAAATGTTTGATATAATGCCAACAATGGGCAATAAAACTGAAGTAAATCAGATACTAAATGGGCAGGATGCAGCTTTTTTTTTAGGGCTGTACAGCACCTAGCACACTCTTATCACTACCAGAATTTTTTTTGAAGATTTCTAAAACAGTCTTCTCCATTCTCAGTCAGGTTCCTTTTCCATTAAGATCTAGTTTGCCTGTTTCTGATCTAAAGTCACTGTTTAAAAATAGAAAACAACAGGTCCTTCATTACCAGTGATATAACAGAATACATTAATTATTGCTTTTACCTTATAATTCATTTTATGCAAAACCAAGACAATGTATCTTTTGTTTATAATCTTGGACATTCAATGATGGTTTCAATTAGAGTCTTTTGGTTATACACATATGGACTTCGGAGATTTATTTCCTACAAACAATTGTGATATTGTGTACTGTATGCATAGTAATCTGAACTCTGAGGGCCAGATTCAGCTCTTTTGCAGGTAAGTGTAAATCTAATTTGTTCTGATTCTGACATCCACACTACCAGGCCAGTGGACAGAATGGGCTTAACTCCATAAAGTTAAAGCCCTGAAAACATCAGATCATTTAGGCTAGATTTCTGCACAAAGCGAGGGATTACATTTCACATAATGATCTCTGTAGTGAGTCCAATGCCTTGTATTTGTCAGAATTCTTGCAGAAAGGCATTCAGTCTTCATCTCAAGTATCAAAAAATGGACACCCACCTTCCTATTCCAGCAGTACTTTTTTCAATGGGCACCAGTCATCGCTACTGAAACATATCCCTTACTTCTCATCTGAATGCATTTAATTTTGATTTTCAACACTACTAGCTTCTTTCTTTACTTTCAGAACAAGCAGAGGAGAGTGGTGGCTATTAGTACTCTGTATGTTCTTCCTGTGAAGATACTTTAATGCCACTAATCAATTCAACTTTCAGTTTCCTTGTTGTTAAGATAAGCAGATAATGCTCTAAATTTCTGTTGCTCTCTGTAAGACATTTGCCTCACTGAATAATTCTGTGGCTCCTTCCTGTTTGTACCTTCATTTTTATTTATTTTTACATTTTTTAAAATTAGAAATGTTAGCAGTTCTCTAGTTAACAAAACATGATGCAGTGGAGCAGGGCCAAGTCTGGATTTGGATTTGAAGCTATTTGTGATCAAACATATGAAGCCATATTGTAGAGAAGGAAAATTGCATTTCAGTTTATTTCCATTACAGTCATTTTGTCCTTTGAAAGGGCTGCAGAGAGAGCTGGATTATTTTTACACTGTTAAGTAAGACAAGTGGAAACAGTTTTTACAGAAAGGCTGAGACCACAGAGCACAAACAACAATGGATCTTTGTGTTACAAAGGTGGTGTTGAGTGTTTTACTCCCCATAGACTGTTCATGGAGTTGAGCTCATGGATCAAGCAGAGAGCATGGTCCTAAACGCTATCAGAGGAAGCCAGCAAGATAAATGCCATTTTCCTTTTTTATTGGTCATGCTGGGCATGGCCTATTATCTTTAAATGGACTGAACAGTTACTGTAGAGAAAAGACAAGGATACTATCTCTGCGCAGGCTTGTTATAGTCTCCAGGGCAGAGACTGTGAGACACTGCTGATAAACAAAGCAACTGCAAAAGCTAATGTCACTCCTCTGTACATGTCATGGTTTTAGCTGGGATAGAGTTAATTTTCTTCACTGCAGCTGGCCTAGTGCTGTGCTTTGGACTTAGTATGAAAACAATGTTGATAACACACCGATGTTTTGGTTGTTGCTGGGCAGTGCTTGTACTGGTCAAGGACTTTTCCAGCTTCCCAGGCTCTGCCGGGTGCACAAGAAGCCGGGAGGGGAGGGGGCACAGCTAAGAGAGCGGATTCAAACTGGCCAAAGGGATATTCCATGTCATGTAACGACATGCCCAGTATGTTACCTGGGAGGGGCTGGCCGGGGGAGGGAGGCAGCAATTGCGGCTTGGGGACGGGCAGCGTTGGTCGGCGGGTGGTGAGCGGTTGTAATCGTTTGTGTTTCTGGGTTTTTTTATTTCTTTTTCCCTTTTCCTTATTATCATTATTATTATTATCATAATCATTATTATCATTATTATTTTTTTTAATTATTAAACTGTTCCTATCTCAACCCACAAGCTTTTTTTTTTCTTTTGCTTTTGCTCTTCTGATTCTCTCCCCCGTCCCACAGGGGTGGGGGGGAGTGAGCGAGCGCTGCGTGATGCTTAGTTGCTGACTGGGGCTGAACCATGACAGCAGACAAGACAGAAAAGGCAAATATTCTAAAAGTGGTAGTTCATAAATTATGATCATCCCCACCCCCATCAAAAATCCATTAACAAGGAAATTTTTCAGAAAAATAAACTCTGCCCTAGGAACACATGTCCAAGATTTTTTTTCAGACTTAACCTAAATGAAGGTCAGTGACCTTAATCCCTTCCATTGTGATTGCCTTGCACTAGGAATGCAATAGGATAGAACAGGCTAATGAATGAAAAACCCAGTCAGCTGCAACTCATATTCATTCATTCATTCATTCATTCATCCCATCCCATCCCATCCCATCCCATCCTGAGAAATCTACCCACTTACTTGTGACCTTCTACTCCAAATGAATCCCACAACATATTTGTTTCTCTCTTATATTTCCATCTTTAGGCCTTTGCTTCAATTCAGTGGAAGTGGTCTAGTTGACCAGATGACTTAAATCAATGTGATTTAATTGACTTCCATGGGGCTGCATCAGCCCCCACCTCCCAGCCCTTCACTGCTGGCAGTGCTGCTATTTTCCCTGCCACCCAATCCTGTGCTGGGAGGTAAGCTGGTAGGACTCTCTGCATCTTGCCATATATATCGAGGTACTGCTTAGCTGCTTTCAGCTCTTTCTCTGTATCTCAGTTTTTTCAATTCAATCCTTTATCTTAAGTTATATCATTTAAAACACATTCAGATACTTACTGCTGTCTTCTTTTGCTTTGTAAGAGCAATGTCACACACACCCCATCCTATGTACTCAAAACACGTGACAAAGAACACTATCATCTCATTATTCATTCTGACCACCTCAGGTTTCCTTCTCCAAGTACTTCCCACCTACTCCTGAACTGAACACCTTTGTATCGATCACATATTTTCTCATGTTACAAAGAGTCTTAAATTAGAATGAAACCTCTTCTGAGAAGGCACAGTGCCTTGTTACGTATTGCAGTAATAAGTTTCTAAACTTAATTGCATCAGTTAAAGATGACAACTTGTATTTTGTTGTGACTGGGGGGATGAATCCATCCGTGCCAATGCAGAAGGGTAAACGCCTTTCTGCCACACCCAGCCGACGATGGGTCAGGTGGGAAGGCAGGAGGCTTGGACTTCCCTCTGTTGCAGTGAACGTGAAGTTATGATCTGCCTTCGGGTAGTTTAACCAACATTCCCTTTCTTAGTATCTCTACTGTCCACTGGACCTTTACAAACTGAGGAGGACTGGAACTTTCCAAATCTGTAATCAGAAAATACTGATTCACAGTAATTAAAACTTCACATGAAAATGTGCCAGTTAGAGGACGTCGTTCATTGGGGTCAGGATGCAGCTTCTACGCAAGAGGGCCAGAACAGCTCCGTATGGCAGGAGGTCTCCTCAGCTTCAGCTATGGAGGTTTTGATGCTTGCTCTTGCCCACCCTCTGACTCCCACGATCCAGACCAACACCCAAGTACTTCAGTTATCAGAGAGCTATTTTTAACAGTATATAGATAAAGGTAAATCTTTAGGGTTTAGATCAATATGGAAAAAAAAACATGAAACCTCGAAGTTCTTTTCATTAAGTTTTTGGTTTTAGAGAGGTATAGCTGTGCTGTGAGTTTGAAAGCCCTCTGAATAGATATGGTATCATTTGCATGACAAAATAAGAGTGGGGAGAATCCTTTTCTGCTTATTCTTCATACAGCTTTAAGAAAAATTTACGGCATCTTCTTTCAGATTTTCTGTTGCAGATTTTTGAGTCGTTAGCAGGATTTGCATCACGGAAGGAGTGCTAGCAGCCCTTCTCAGATACAGGATATCTGTTATGTTCGCCTTGGCCACATTTCCCAGTTTTCGTAGGTACTCCCTCCACTTTACAACAGCACACTGCTAGCCACGTACTAACCCACGGCAAATTTAATCACAAGAGTTTTACAATATTCGAGCCTAAGGATTACTTACGAACTTTGCATTAGCATACGCTTCAGTAAACCAATTTGAAAAACGCTACTTAAGGAATGTCTCTATTCTCACATGGACACTCTGGCTTAAATACAGTTCTGCAAGTAAGCTACCATGAAGTCTCTGGAAACAAATAAATATGTTTTTTTATTGTGTTGACAATGGGAGCAGCTCACTGCACTGAGCTGCCAAATGAGCAACCCAGAAGTACTGATTCATTTCCCAAGACAGCTTATCTTATTAGCAACAAAATGGTGAATCTGAAAGAAAATGTGGTCCAAAAGTCACAGGCCTCTCTGTAGTCTGGTGATCTGAGTCAGAAGTCTGGAAGTTGTGATGATATTTACAATTAGGAGTCTGATCATTTTAAGTTACCTTTGAAAGCTGATTACTTGATTGTTCACCCCCATTTTTATTAGAGATCACAAATTTTTGTTGCTGATGCAAAATTCTCACTGTCAAATTACTGACAAGTGGCACTGAACTACAAAAGTGCTATATTAATACAGATTATGCTGATTAATAAGATTATTAAAACTTGATTCAATGGCACTCCAATCTATAACTCAGAGAGACATGACAAGGAACATACAGAAAGGTAGAACTTAAGTTTTGCTGCTTCCAGCAGACCTGCAGGTTACAAATGGCAATGCTCAGGATTCCTGCATGTTTTACTTTTTATTTAATGGGCATTTTTGAAGAGTATCTCTATCCCAGTTTTAAGCAATTTATGGTTTAAAAGTTATCAAGGCTTTATTACCTATGATGGCAGCAGACCCTGCAATTGCTTTTCAGCCCATGACTCAGTTCCTTGTCCTTGGGAGTTTTTCAGTGTCATAGGTTTGGATACCCAAATAAAACCATATCGGCTTTTCCAGGGGCGGGGGGCGGGGATGTAATTGCAGAAATAAGCCATTGCAGGGAAATGGTTCCCAGAGGCAAGAAAACTATACTGTCCACATCAGCTTCTCCACACAGCCTCAAGTCAAAGGGATCTCAGAAGAGACCAGCTTTGCAGGAGCAAAGTCCTACTTGGCTCAAAAGAAGAAGCAGAGAAGCTTTTTGATAAAAAATACCTGTCCTTTCCAGTGCTTCTCTGTCATCCCGCAATGTCCATGATCTGTAACAGCTTTCCATGAGGAAGGGTGCTGTTACTAGCATTTTTTCTGAGGCTGTGCTGTAAACCACTGCAAAGGAGATTTGGGAGTCAAGATTAACAGTTTTGATGACTGCAAGTTGTCGCATGGATATTGCCCACCTCTGCAAGACTCCATTCTGCGTTAAACACCCCTAATGAAATGTCACAGTGTGAAGATTTTGGAGATGGCTACGGAGAAGAGGGTGTTTCTAGAGCAGGGAAACGTTGCCTTGATCCAGTGCGAAAATACAGGGGAGAAGTAGAGGGGATTACACAGCACATGGGTTTCTAGCTGAACAGCTGAATTTATCAAAATAACATATGTCAAAACGTGATAAAAATCATTTAGAGATAACCTAAAAGAACAAAAACAAATTATTCATCAAGAAACTTGCCACATCCTCAGTCTTCCGTTATACATTGAGCTTTCATAACCAGTTTCACAGGGTTTGTCATAGTTAAAGTGTTTTTGTCTACATTTATTTCTAAGTTGTGTGGGTTTATTTTACTACTTTGAGTGTCAGTGAAAACTGAGTTTCTCATATTATTCATATTGTGGAAGAAGAAAGTCTGCAACACCATCCCAGCTCAAGCCCCCAGAAGCTCCCAATTCCATATACATTTGAGGTTATTAATTCTAGGTAATAACATAGTATCACTATGCAAATATAGCTTCCCTGCTCTGATAAGCACTATCATTTCAAGAAAGCCTCATTCAGAGCGTTTTCCTGTCTGGTTTTTCACAGAAATTAATGTATTACAGTCAATACCATAGGTGGTGGGAATTTAAAAAAAAAAACCAAAACACAACACAACCTCATTTTTAAAAAGCAAGTGTGAAAAGTGCATGCTAATAAGGGCATTTATCATCAAAAGCACTATAACTCCTAGAGGTTGTCCAAGCAGACCCCTGAGAGTTCAAAGAAACAGAGAAGTTATTAGTATTTTGATGCTTCCAGCTAAAATGACTGAAATGATTACCCAGGGATTGAGGAGAAAGCCATTCAAATACATACTGCTGTACATCTTATACAATAAATGCTAAAAATACAATTCTGCAGAGACACTGCAGTATAAGGCAAACATCTTAAAAGGTAGATGTCAAATGCAGTTTTGTAGCATGATTCAAAGAGCATGTACTTCTACCTCTTAATTTATTTACTCTTTGTTAGAGCTGTACCACTAACTCATCAGATAAACAAGCTGGTCGGTTGGCTTCACCCCACCACGCAGTGTCAGTTTTTAGCAGGTGTGCCTGAAGGACTCTTCCTTTCTGCTCTTTGAATCATTTTGTAGACACTAATGAGCATCCCTCTTCAGCTTTAATTATTGGTCCCTGACAAGTCAACATAATAGGAATCAGCTTAACCAAGCATACTCCCCAGTGACATGTTCAATTACTCAGGTTGTACTTCTCTGCAAGAGGTCTGAGGGGTTGCTAATTTAACATTGTCAAAAAAATAAACAGAGGTATTGGTTACAGTTTATCTTTTGACCCTTATGTCACCAAATCTAGCAAGATACCTCCTCCTGGAATGGAGCAGAAGATTAAATACTTAACAAATACTATTCTGGTTTTACTTTTAAAATAAAATTAATTAATACCTGCAAAGTGATTTAAGTAAAGCACTATTTTATGAAGACAGAGGGACACTGATGCTTTGGAAACAACTGTTTGTTGCTGTATCATTATACTTATAAAGCCATTTGGTTTTCAGTTTTATAAACTACAATTATGTGGTAGTGTTTATTCGTTGACATTTACTGTGAAAATTAAGTACCAGGATTAGTTAGTTTCTATTTTTGGCAAATACAGACAGCTATTTTCCATAACCAGAAATATCAGTGTAAGAAATGTGACTAGGAAGACTTTTATTTAACAAGCTTGTTAATAAGAAATTAAATGGCATTTTGGGGAAAAAAAAAAGGTGAAGACAGAAATGGGCAAGAACGGTCTTTGCAAAAGAATATTTTAAAAAAAAAAGTTTTAAGACTAAACTGTTCATTTCTCTCCCTATAAAACATCATTAGCTCAAGATCTAGCTGTACAGATGAGCACAACTATTTTCAAACCTGTGCCCTCCCTCAGCATCATCAGTCTAATTTTCAGATTATGGTGGGTACTACTTGTAGCAGACATGAAGAAGGAGGCCTCTGTTAATGGCTAGAGATATTTCTTTAGATTTAATTCAAATTTTGTAGAAATAAATGGAAATGATGTTGAATTTTTTAAAGCCAATTTACCATCTAATCTGGCCACAGAAAACAAAGGACCTAGAACATTGGCCAATAATACTGGCCTCAAGCACTGCACTTCTGGTGATCTGAACAGGCTTCTTTATCAGCCATTTGGCCAGCAAAGCGGAATTTTATTGCAAAAGTGACTATATTGCCATTCTGAACATCTTCTAAACTCCTACAGGTATAAATATAAGTAAGCTTTTCTTTTTAGTTTTGTTCAAATACTTAACAGGAAAAGATTGAAATTTTAGTATAGCTTTACCAAGTATTTCCAAAGGACAAAAATATTCAAAAACTCAAATTCATGCTGAGGCTTAAGAGGAGATATATATGCACTTCTTAAAAATAATACTACATGTTTCATAAATTTTTTTATTTAAAAAAGTTAAGAAAACAGAACACTTCATGCAAATAGGCAACCAAACTCAGGGGAACACTGGCAAAGAAAGGAAGTGGAATCTTCACGAGTTTCTGTGAAAATAGTATGATTTTTTTGTTGTTTGCTTTCTCAACACATTTCACAAAAAATAAAATCTAAATTTTTCAGTGCTCTAAGCTTTCATGCAAAGGTATCACGTTTCCTCACTATAATAATGACCATCTCACCTGACTGACTGTGCTATTTACCGAACATTATTGGTTTTAAAGCTTAATGCATATGATGATTAAGCTGGCACTCATTTTATAGTAAACATCTATGCAAGCATTTTGGACCACAACTAAGAATTCAGTTAAAACCTGGACAAAGGACATGGAAGATGGGAACTTCATGCACAAACCTTAACTTGGGTAGAAGCAAGACCACACCTTATATCATTTGTACTATTTCACAACCGTACATTCAACCTCTTCCAACCTTTTTATCAGCTTCCATGCTTGCTCCACTGTTCTTAAACAACAAAAGCACATTGTGGCCTCAGTTTTATGTTTAGAAAATCTTTCTCAATAGAACTGAAATTTCATTCAGCTCATGATTAGTTTTATTATATTTCTTTTTTTTAATAGACCATGGCTTACATAGTTACAACAATGAAACTTGATTTTACTTAGATCAAAACATCAGAAGCAGAGTTATTAATTGTAATGGCTGTTTTTTGTGAAGATGCATCAGTAGAAAAAGCCAGATGTCAGGCTCAGTTTCTGAGCTCGTACTAAGTTCTGGTAATAGAGTAGTTCTGGGCAAAAGATGAATGTATGCTATGATGAACATATACAGAGTACAGTATAAATACATGTAATCAGTTCTCATCTCTAGAAATTCTTCACTGATAAAAATGCAAAACCCCCAGAATAGTATAGGGATCTAGAAATAAAAACTTTACTGATAGTAATAATCCTTATCAAGCCCAAAGTACCTGTGATAAAGAGTAGAGATAAAAGCCTCTGCAGGATGCATGACATGCCCAAAAAAGCTATAGCACAGTTATATCGGTGTCTAACAACATAGTGTGAGAGTTCTGATAACAAACACCATATGGAAGAACAGAAATCTGTATTTAACCTAAAGCTCTCTAATTGCCTGGGGTTTAGATGAAAAGATCTTCCCAGCATCACAAAAATGATTCTTCTGTTGCCGAGCTTCAGAAATCTATCCCTAGGCTCCCTTCACTGCCAGTGGGAATAGGCAATTCATAACCTAAATATTCTCTGTCATCTCCCAGAACCAGGCTCTTTTTCCTGATTATTCATGGTGCTTTGGCACAAGGTGGCTGGAAATGAGGATACACTGTGTAACGTACAGAAGACATGTTAGATACTCCCATTAGGCAAGGAGATCTTTTCACATCAAGCAATCACACACATTCCCAGCTAACTAACATTTTGGAGACTTTTAGGTAAAATTAATCCAATCCTTTGTTAGCTTTCTTTAACTTTTAGATTCGGTAAAGAAACTTTTTTTTCCTTTTCTTTTTTTAAAGTAAGAAAAAAGATTCCTTTACCAGCCTGGAAGTTGCAGAATACACAAGAGCAGAGCAGAAAGCACACAGCATGTGGGTTGCTTGGGTATTGACACATTACAAAGGAGACTCTCAGTAAGTTTTCTTTATCATCATAAAGAAAACTTCTCCAAATAACTGTCAAGAGTGGGAAGCCTAATCCACAATGACTTAGTCATACTTTCAAATTAAAGGTAGGACGCCACACAGAAAGCAGTAAAAAGCGTCACTCTTCTGGTATGTTTTCAGCCTTGCACAAAAAACAACACATCTTTCCAATTTTCAGGACAGGCTGACATGTCCTTAATGATTAGCAATTTTTCTTAATTCTCCACAGTGAGAACAAGGCCAACTGATTAGAAAAGAAAAAAATCTGGGCTAAGATCGCTACATCTATAGCAGTGGCAGAAAAACAATCTTTCATAATATAGTCACTCTCTTAATCAACTAAATTAGAGGCAAGTATGTCATGGCATCAGTTTGTCAAAAGCCTCCTGCTACTGAAGATGCTACAACAGGAAGGTCAATTCTCCCAACAAATTAGACAGACTGGATTCCCATTTCTTTTGGTGACTTTCATATGGCTGAAGCAGGTTCTTTAAAGCTGCTGCACTGTGACCTTTTACTTTCAGCAGCTGTCTGCAAAAGGGCCTCAGACAAACAGTTCAGAACCAGGGCATGACATGGAAATAAGACTTCACAGCCTTGGGCTAATGTGGCTCAGCACAGGATAAACATTTTTTGTCTATCTTTCAGGGTTTATCTCTTTTATGACTCATGTTGAGTAATTGTTTCCACATCCCTTTCTGTCATAAGGGACAGGGAACATGCTCGTTCAAGACGAGAGCTTTACATGGAATTTACGAGGCACAGAACACAATCTAGAGCTCTTGCTGCTAAGCCTTTGGTTGGATTGACTTTGTTCTTCTCCCTTTCACCCTGCCCCTCCTATTTTAGCCAACAGCCCAAGCTGGTAGTTGACTGTACAGGGAGCAGTCTATATGAGGGATCTGAAATGTGCAGTATGGCTGCTGGCAGTGATAAATGAGAGTTATAATTGATATATCTCATTCCAGTATATACAAGCAAAATAATACACTGATAAGATAACATAAAGAAAATGGCTGAATGCAATCTCATTCTTCATTTGGGAGATAGCAATCTCATTTCACTTCTGTTATTTATCATGAAACATAACCTTAGCTTGAGAAAAGAGAAATTTAAAGTCTTCCCTTCAGAAGTTCTAACAAGAACAAGAGCACACAACTTAGATCATATGAAAACACACCATAAAGTACAATTAAAAAAGCCAGGGTACCAATAGGATCTTATTTACATGTTTTACTGTTTTATTATGTATTTATATTATGTACCTTGATTAAATCTTATCTTTTGATTTTATTATCATAATACGCCAGTTAAAGAAACAAACAATCTCCAACCCCCAAATGATGGGGGAGGGGGGAAACACAAGCCACAAGAGAAGCGTACCAGCAGCATCAAACCACTCGTACTGGAACTACAAGTTCTTCTGGTTCATTAGCCAATCCTAAACTCGTAGCAATGGCAGATTTGATGATATGCAACAATGCTTTTTGTCAGCATGTGAAAGTCAGTCACATACCATTTACCAGAGTCAGCCTAAACGTGGCTCAGGGAAGAGGGCGCTCCAGGTACAGTCCGGGGGGGACTCGGAAGCTGACGCTACAGGGCACCTGCAACCTCACCACAGGTCCAGCTCAGCCTACAGTAAATCCCCAGTGTCATCTCCCACCTACTGACCTCTCTGAAACGCTTCTTCTGCTTCCCTACCCAAGCCACATCATGGCTTTTGTGGCACTCATGCTCACATGCAGTCTGGTAGAAATGGGTATGCTGAATATGAAGATGTTTAGGATTGGGAAGAAGTGTTAGGTCCTTCAGAGAGGAAATGACAGAGGACAGGAACTATAAACATACCCAGTTTTCAGTTTATATGGATATAATCACTCTACAGAAATTAAAAAGCCATGACACAACTGAAACCTATGTTAACACCCCTGCTTTTTGTGATTTCTGGAAGAAAAGCAAATCAACCTAGTTAAATTGTCACAAGTTACCCCCCTGTAGTTTTCTGTTGATTACCACATTCCCCATCAGATTAGATATCCAAACTCAAGATCACATGTATCACAAGATAAATTCAATTATCTAGCAATACTTAGTTTGATCACCCCAAAATACTACTGAGAAGAGAGAGTGAATCTAAAATAATCTGGGACAGAAATGGGCGGGGGGGAATGAGAATAAATATTTTTACTCAACCTTTAGTAGAAGAACATTCAGTATATTTAGGGATGGGGAGATACTCTGATCTTGCAGTGAAAAAATTTGAGAAAAGGAAGCTTCCAAAGCAGCCTGACAGCTGTTCTGCAATGCGTACTCAAGCACTGTTCCCAGATAGGTAATAGCTGTTTGCATGCTATTACTGATTAACCTATACGATATTTCACATGACATTTGCTCAGCTGAGGTGATTTTGGAGCAAATAATAAAGAGAATGAACAAAGATAAAGGAATACAAGAGTAGGTTAAAAGTCTTACTTCACATAAAAGTGCTTCTCTATATCTACTTTTTTATCTTTTTCCCGTATTTTTTTCAAACTTTTTTATGTTATAGAATTGTCAGCATATGACATTTAGACAATAATTAATTTTTCAACTAAGTCCAGCAGGTTTTGGTTACCCAGTTATCCATGCCTAAACTGATGCAATGCAGCTGTACCAGTCAGTCCCTTTAATACCTACTTCATTAACAATAAGCTTTCAGTGTGAAAGTAAAGGACTCCTCCCCCACATAACTATCTAATAAACTATCAAGGATTTTCGGAGCTTTGATATGAACATTGAAATACTATCAGATGTGTTAGGCATGACTTCTTTTCTTACTACAGTTCTTTTTTATATGAGCACAGGGGTACAAGGCAGCACCAATTTAATGAAAGACAGGAAGAAACTATTCTATATCAAAGAGTAGTAAAAGGAAAACAAAGTAAGTACATATGGAAATCAAGAGCAGTCATGGCAAATTTTTCTGCTCACAATAGCCAGAAGTACCCTACTTTCTTACTCTCCTAAAAAAACCCGAAAACAAAAACAAAGACCTAGAGAACTCCCTCATTAAGAATACTGTTTCTCTTGTTTTTCGGCTATTCTTTTTTTCACCTTTTAACAATTCATAATGCAAGACCATCACACTTACACTGCAACTAATCTTGTAGGATGGAACTATTTAAATCTGCTTAGACCTCCATTCTTCTTATAGCTAATATGGTCAAGTGATATAAAGGGAAAACCTGACATGATGCAAAAATTGAGGTGTTGAGTATGTATGGAGTTAAGCAGCCTGCCTATGAAAGATTCACGGAGGGGGTATCACCGCCCTTTAGCACATGCTGAAAATTCCTCTCTTCCTTGTGCTAATACATGTGAAATAAGAATACAAATAAAATAAGGTGGGTCTGTTCCTGTAGCTACATTACCTATTACTGGATATAGAGTTATCAAACTAACTGAGAAAGGCCAGTTTTGATAGTTGAAATGGGAAAAAACGACTAATGGTTTAAGTTCATCAGAACTTTCAGTGGCTATCTGAAAGGAAGCACTACAAAGCTTATTATAATATTTCAGAAATATGTCACCTTCAGTAAATCGACATTGTTAAGAGTCACACATTTATGGAAAAAAATTTAAAAAAAAGATTAAAATTTCCATTCCTCTAGTGCATGTATGCGTTCAGAAGGAGACTTGTTCCTGTGTAGAGATGCAGCTGAGTATCTGTCTGTAAGAGATACAGTATGATCCCCTTTAAAAGATTTTAATCTCTAACAGAAATTTAAAAAATAACCTGCATTCAAAGGAGAAGGAAACCAAGCACATAAGGCGAGAAAAGTGCTCAGAGTGATGATAGGCTGACAGACCGCAACATCTATCTTCACCTTGAGGGACGTGTAAAGAGAAATTAAAGTGTGTACTTCAATATGTTTTTGGAGTTGCTCCCTCTACAAATGTCATGCTCAATTGCAGTAGCTATTTATATACATTAGTGGTGAGGCACTGCAATAAGCAAGCACTGTACAAGTTATTATGCCTCTATTGTGCTATCTATTTTTGTTACCCTATGCAGCTTTACAAATGGTGAATACCGTCTGTGACAAACCAGCTGGATATACATACACAGAGCCCAATTTAGTGAGAGTCTCACAAAATGTAAATAAGAGAAAGTGTTCTGTTCATGAAAAAAAAAAAAAGGCTGGAAGTTTCACTAAAAAGTAGATTAAAGTTGTCAAAATTAGTAGCTTCCTTTGCTTCAGAATACAGGGGACTGAATCAGCCATCCCTCTATGTCCTATGACAGTGTTTTGATCCCATCTCCTTTTACTTGTGAATAATAAAGTTTGACAAAATGATAAAAATAATAGAGTGTTTCAGAAAACACCGTTCTTACCAAGTTCAATCTCTCCTTTTTAATTAGAAGAACGGAACTGGAGGAAAATAAAAGCAGCAGTGTAATATACCTGTGAACTACGAAATTATAAGAGTTTTGATGGGTGCTTTCACAGTGCTGACACACTCAGATGATAAGTCCTGCTGGAAATATGTGATTGTTTTTGTTTTACTACCCACAGATAGTAAAACACTAAGATACAGCAAAATGTTAAGGATGTATTTAGATACTGAAGAATCCGCTGACCTCAAACAGAAGTGTGAAGACATAGGTGGACACTCAGCATTGAAATACTGGACTGAAACCCTGGCATCAAATGCTTAAGAATAGTTGATTAGTATGGTTAGTAAAGGAAACAAATCCAAAGCAACTGTAAAAACATGTTGAGAAGATACATACTTACATGCGCACATATTGCATGAGCACCATTTTTAAGCAGCTGAACTATTAAATGCTAAATCCATTAACCACTGCCACTAAATTCCAGCTTCCCACCATTACTCCTGCGCAGGTTTTGGCTGGGATAGAGTTATTTTCTTCATAGTAGCTAGCATGGGGCTGTGTGTTGGATTCATGCTGAAAACAGTGGTGCTAATGCAGAGGCGTTTTAGGTGTTGCTAAGTAGCGCTTACACTAGTCAAGGACTTTTGGAGCTTCTCATATTCTGCCGCGTGCACAAGGAGCTGGGAGGGGACACGGCTGGGACAGGTGACCCCAACTGACCAACGGGATATTCCATACCATACGACATCACGCTCAGTATATAAAGCTGGGGGAAGAAGCAGGAAAGGGGGACGTTTGGAGTGATGGCGTTTGTCTTCCCAAGTAACCGTTACACGTGATGGAGCCCTGCTTTGCTGGGGATGGACGATCACCTGCCTGCCCATGGGAAGGAGTGAATGAATTCCTTGTTTTGTTTTGCTTCTGTGCGCAGCTTTTGCTTTACCTGTTAAACTGTCATTGTCCGAGTTCATGAGTTTTCTCACTTTTACCCTTCCAGTTCTCTCTTGCATCCCAATCAGGGGGAGTGAGCAAGCGGCTGTGTGGGGCTTAGTTACCAGCTGGGGTTAAACCACAACACTTCTCAATCCAAATAACATTTAAAAGCATCAAAATGTGTCCATTATTGGGCCAGTGAATTCAGCTTATGTGTATTTGTTTACACTAATAAGTAATTAGTAATCATTTTTTAATCTACATTACATAATTCTGTAATCTTTTTGAAAAAAAGACTTTTAAATCTATAATTATTGTAGTTACTTAGTCTTGCTTAATGAGAATGCATATATCATCTTCCTTCCTCCCTTTCCCCACCCTTCAGCTGATGCTGAAGCTCTGAGATATACATCTGATTTCCTGTGCCAATGGAACTGCAAAGGTCTTTGTATTATTAATAACAACCAAATAAAGAATTTTCTGGAACACTTACGTAGTGATAAAAAAGGGATTTGCTAGATTAATTCTGCAGAGGTGATACCTTAGTTTGATCCTCAGTGGTATGGACGCCCTGCAGAGCACATCCTGGCTTTCAGCTTTCTCAGTCTCGGAAGCATGAGCCACACTACACAGCAGTTCTTAGGGGTGAAGAAATCTAGTTATTTCAAACTGGTAAAAGCACTGATTTAAAAAAATTGAACGCTGGGGTTATGGTTTGCTCCACCTGGCTCAAAAACCAATGTGAAACAAGTTCATCAAGTCCCTTGATTTCTGTAAATGTGATAAAATCAGTAACTGAGTCTTGCAGACTTACTCCTAGGATTGTTCTTTTAATATCAGTAAATGCAATGAATATTTAGTGGTTGCTCAAAGTCAAGGTCAGCTAATACTGTGCACTCTGGAAACATACTGAAACCTAAGCTTCGGGGAGATTGACAGGGTAGGTGAAGGAGGAATATAATAAATTTAAATACTCGGTGGATATGCGCAGCACAGTCATTCTGCAGAGCACCAAGCTTTCCTTCCCTTGCCTACCTTTTCGGTATCATTAAACTGAACTTCCTATAGACAGCCAATACCACAGTTGCACAGCTCATACTTTCATTATCAAGTATTAATATTTGCACTCATTCAAGAAAGAGGTGGGACTAGTGTACCAGAGAGAACCTACTGGATTTTTTTCTCCTCTGTTTGGTTTGGTGGTCTGTTTGCTTGTTTTAAAGAAAAGAATGAATGGTTTAGGTGGATGACATATTTGAGTTTAAAAGTCCGAGTGATTTCAGGGTGCTTACGGAAAATGCAAAAATCTAGGAAGGTCCACCAAGAAGCCCCAGCCAGTTCAGACCCTGTCACGCCCTGCATATGAAATAGTGAAAATAAACTGTTTTCAGACCAGTATGGAAAAAAAAAAAAAAAAAAAGACAGAAAATTAAAGACAAAAATAACCCCTCCTATTCCTAGGAAAAACCTACCCAAAAACCTTGGCTGACATAATGAGGCAAGAGAGCATTTCCTTCACAGACTGCATAAACCGCAATGGAACATAAAAGAAACTCGTCTCTAATATATTCCCTAAAGCTCACCACCAGACCTAACATTAAGGCACCAGTAAGTGACCAACCTAATGATTTTGCACAGTTGCAGCCTAACATCTACAGGATGTTGACAATATTGCACTATTTATCTTTAGTCACAGCGCTGAGTTGTTCTTTAGGCTCAGAATAGAAAACATTACGGACACTGAACAAGGTTCGACTGAGGTTTTAAATGCCGTCATGCCACGATGAATTCCATGGTCTGTGGCAATGCTTTAAAATCCAGCTCAGAGGGGAACAAATCCCTGGTTGGAACATCATAAATATCACAGTTAAAGAAAATAGCTAAAAAAATCTGTACTAATGCTAGGCAGCACTGGAATTAACCACACTCCTAATTTTAGACGACGCTCTACGGCCTTCAGCTGAGCTGTGTCTTACGTCAAAGGAATTCCCACCTAATGTATAACAAAGCAACCACGGATCAGAGTGACAAATCTGAGTCTTCCACTCCAACCAGCTTCCTTCTCCTGGTGACAATCCTCAGGTGAATGCCAATTCTGCCCTGTGCTGAAAACTAACAGCGGCAATGTCCTGAGGTGACAGCTGTCAATAGCTAAGCTCTCACCACACCAGCCACCAGGGTTAATTAATAGCTCTTCTTTGGACTGTTGATGTATTGAAGCTCAACAGTTGTGGCTGGCTTGTTAACAGTTATGAAATCTCAAGCTGGAAACAGAAAAAGATTCATTGCAAGGGTGATGAATAAGTTTAAGTCGCAGATGAGATTGCCTCGTTCCTCTCCTTTTTCAATAAAGCAGAGCCTTTTTAAATTAGCATGCCTTATCATAAACATTTTAAGCACTTTAAATTCATATTTATTGCAGGTGTTTTACAGTAACGGTATTTCTGGACTTACGCAGCAGCTTCACCTCAAGACTATAAATTAGGTGGAAAAATTGTATTACTTTTACAATAGCATAGTGGGGAAAAATCCGAAAGAACTGAAACGGCTGTAAACAACTTGGTTGGTAGGTTTTGTTCTGTTGAAAACCCTGATCTGAAAATGTTTCAAGCCACTCTGCCTATGAGAAAGGTATTGAGGTGTACATGGTGATGTTTAACACCACAGTCTCACAACACAAGGTATTTATTAGACAAGTGTACTGATACATATGGCAACTGTGATCTGCTGAAGGACAGGAAAGAACAGGACCCAGAAGACCTACCCAAGCAGCTCTTTTCTAGTGCTTAACAATGCTCCCTCCTAAATCACCCAGATAATAGCGCCAATAGTCACAACTCCACCAGGGATTAACAGCTCATACCAAGCAGATTTCCAGTGCACATGCCGATGTCCGCACTGGCAGCTTGCATTCAGAAAAAAATGCTCTTAGCTTTGGAAAGGTAGTCAGGTTGGACATCAAATACTACAGTAATTATCTAATCAGTGAGTAAATAAGACAATTTTCATCTTCTGTTCTGCTCCTGTGGTTAGCAAAAAGCTTTCAATTATTTGACCTATTGCAAACAAATAGGCAAAATCTGTTTATTTTACTCAAAACCATGATAGTTTTAATTAAAATTTATGCTATTGTTCCAAGACCTATGTACTCTGGCTTGTAGTAGTATCTAACCGAGCAGTGGCTGTGACTGCCTGCATCAGGGCAAATGAGGAAAAGGGGTGCGAAAGAAAAGACGAGGCTAGGTGTCAATACATTTTTGCATTATTAAGAATTAATTAGGCAGTTTTAAAAGACGGGGAAGTGAAGAAGCAGCAACTGGGGGGGGAGAATCTAAGACATAGGCAACAATGAAAGCCCCCTCCCTACACAGAAACATAACGAAGAAAACAAACAGGGATTTTCTAAGGGAAGTAAAACTAATATAGGCAGTGGTGAAAGAACTATATAAAAGGCAAATACACCAGTGTCAGATAATAGAATGGCAATTAGCCAATAGTTTAAAGACAAAGTCTCACATCAAAAGGAAGAGGATTTAAAAAACACGTATTATCTTGCTTCCCAGCCCTTTTGCAACCAGGGCATTGACCCTGCAACAAGATCCTGATGGCTGGATACAGTTCAGTGGGGCTATTTACATCTTGGTAAGCAGAGTTGGGGGCTGCGCGAATTATGCAAGAGAGAGAAATTGTTACACGCTGTGGATAGCTTAGAACCATGAGGAATTCAGAACAAATATGATCAAGACGACTGTGTACCTCATGGGGGGAGGCTGACAACACAATGCTGTGACTGTATTTCCCATCCAATCCTATTTCCCATTTTCGAGACACCAGGCAGTTAAGGACCACCAAGTTACAAAGCAAGCAGTCTGAAGGGGCACAGGAATTTTAACTTTGTCTTTTTCTGGTTTTGACTGCCAAATCATAATGCTTAAATGTTCCCTTACTGTAGCATATTTTTTTTTTGTGATGATGATACTGATAACCATTATGAAAAATTATATCTCAAAAGCCTGGAGCAACACACTAGATTTCAAGATTATTTCATGCTTAGAAGTTGTTTAACAAAATGCAAAGCGGTCTTGAATGCATTGTAACTAAATTTTTACTGGAATTCACCAAGATAAGTACTTTATTTTTGAATGTATAATCAAAGCACAGAAAGGAAAGATGAAAACATGCATAAAGCCAATCCTCATGGATCAACACCAACTCACATTAGGTACTTCAGGAACGTAAAACAACTGACAGTCTGTGCTCTGATTTTGTATATTACTCACTGGCTCAAATTCAGATTGTACCTCGTTGTCAAGGCTCTTGCAAGGAATTAGCAGTAAGGAAATAACGGCCTTCGAAGTCCGTGTTTGTTATTGTTTTATTCCAAGTAAACATAATACTTGGCAAAAACAGAGGACTCCCCCTCTTCCTCCCAGCACCTTCTCCTCCTTCCTGTCCCCCTCTCTCCCTCCAAAACCTTTAAGCCAGAGTCTCTGAAGTCAGTGGATCGATTAAAGAAATCACGGCAAGCCTCTGCACAATGTTTCCCTTCTGAAGAATTTCATTTGCCCTGCCTGCTTAGCTGGAGAGGCGGCTTTTTGTCCCTCACTGCAGATTCTGCTTTGCTTCTTGGTTTTGTGAAGCCAAAGTCCCCCTTCCCTTTAAGTAATATTGCTGTCACTTACTGTCATACTCTGATAAACTGGGTGACTTGTCAAATGTATTCCAGCAGCCCCCAGCCTCACATCCAAAGTGTTTATGCAAACCCCTTTGGATCTACTTCCCATGAATGAAAGAGTTAATCCAAAAGACCGCTATAAACGCGTAACTGCAATTAATGTGAAGGTTGCTAACAGAAACAGAAGAGTACAGATGCTGAATTTTAAATCTTTTTTGGGAGCAACCCACTTCTGCATGATATGGAAGAATGGCAGAGATTTCAACAGACTTTTCATCTACAAGGCCCTGAGGTAATAAGATAATACATTGTTTCCATTTCCAAACGATGTAACTTTCTTAAAAAAAAAAAAGAAAAAAAAAAAAACATAAAGAAGGGAGGAGATGTTCCTTATAAAAAGGGAGGGTTGCATACCTTATCTGCCTTCCTATGACACCGCTGACATCAACAGCGGAGGCATGACTACAGTGCTAGTGTTTTGGTGTGGTTTTTTTCTTCTCCATTAGTTGTATAAGATTGGCTAGGATTTACATGAAAGGTTGTTGATCACCTAAGGCAAATAGCACGATCAAATAGATTAAATTAAAAGCAACCAGCCTCAACAAGCAAGACACAGAAGGCAGATTCTATGAATGACATACTCGCTGCTCTACCTGAAGACTGTAAATCATCACACACTCACTTGACAGTGCCAGACATAGGCAGATCAGCACTAAAACATCGTGAGTCCAAACAGTGGGGTTTTTTCCGAACAATTAGCCTCTTGGAAGTGGAGAGTGAGGGTGGTTTTTTGCATGATTTCCCCCCACCCCCATCCCCCTCTTTCATATTCAAACACTTGGGGCAAGGCAATTTGACACTGGTTTCTGTAACAAACCTGGTCAGGCAGGATTTCTCACACACCCTGCACAAAAGGCTAACCTCTCACAAAGTACTTATTGGAGATTTACGTCAAGGTTGAGTGAACTGCAGCCAGGGAACTGAGCTCAAAACACTGTGTGAAAGGCTCTGGTGCTAATCACTAAACCACTGGGTTAGCTGGAGAGGAATTGGGGAGGGGGAGAAACAACAAACAAATAAAAAAATACTCTTTGTAGTGTATTATTTCCAATATTCAGCTACAACATTACCAAGGAAAAAAAGTGACTCACTCTAAATTGAAAATTTCCTTGAATTATCAGACTATTGAAATAGCTATACTAAAATACCAATCAGCTTCGCTATTCAAAATAAGGTATTGTAGTCACTGCTAGGACTGGTTTCCTTATTTCCTTTTTTCCAAATTTATTCCATATTCCAGATGATATATTAAGGGATTACTATGTGATGCTGTAACTCAGACATTGATCTCAGTTGTTGCTGCTGGAGATATCTTCCAGAGAGGATCCAGTGTTGGATTTATACACAACTGTCAGAGGTGAACTCTATTCAACACGCAACCAGATTAAAGTGACTGACAAGTACTCATAGACCTTGTCCAGGCTACGATAGCAGGACCTTGTTAGAACATATTAAATAACTTGTTCTGTCCATCCAGCATAGACAAGCCATGCTGTTGTGTCCAAGCGTAAGTTAATGCATGAAGAGTTTACAGTACGTATTGCCTTGTGTTCATTGCATTTGAAAAACTAGCTAACCTTTTCTATTACTGTATCTTTACAATCTAGGTTAGATGTGGTTTTTACATCTAAAACAGTATATTACACAATTGGTTCAGCTGAAATGAATTCCAAGGGGAACTCAGATGTTCCTCAGGCCTGCTCCTTGATCATCATTTGTCCAAAAGTGAGTTCATATTCATCTGAGAGTCGTTTTTTCTCATGTAAGTAGTGGAAGACATTCAGATATTCCTTAATAAAATAAGGTAAGAAGGAGTAATCCAAACACTATGTAGTTTTTTAATCTTGAATGTTGCAGCAAAGCAAAGCTCGGTACAGTAACGCTGTACTGAGACGCACACAGCACAATTTTTCCATGCTATACACAAGCCACTCTCCTCCTGAAGGGTCACAGCAGCCAGGCCTTTCTGACCCAGCAGAGTCCTTTTGTTCCGTCTGCAGGTTTACAGTGGACGGGAAGGTAAATTTTATTTCCTCCACTGTGATACACTGTTGCACTAAATTTGACCTACTATTTGTTTTGCAAATGTTTTAACATGTTGTTAAAATTGCCATTATTTCATAAAGCAGTGTGTTTGTTTATTACATAGACATTGTATATGCCCTTAATTGATAGAGTTGCTCAAGTAACTTTATTCCACCTCGTCTATCCTCACAACACAATACAGAGGCAACGAGAAACTGCGTAGCAGTTTTCCAGCTTACTGTAAACTTCAGGAGCAAAAGGTAACTACTAACTGAGATAAGTATTAGTCACCAAAGTTAAAAAAAAAAAAACAACCCACATACAAATTCATGTATTATTTAAGAAATCAAAGCTACCATTTTGTAACTGCTATTATAAAGATGGAAATGTTAAGAAAGACTTTCTTCATATTGCTGCAAGAATCCCAGCTGCTGAGCATTTACTGCTGCCCTGTAAAATTGGGGTGGAGAAATTCCCTGCTGCAATAAAAATGTCCATAAGCCCATAAAAAAGAGACACATCAGATCCTTTAAAGAAAAAAAAAGAGATAACATTAGGACAGCCTTTCATCCTTACTGTGTCTCAAGGGCTTAAGACACACTCTGCTGCCTAAACAATAATCAGCAACATTACCACACTAGTACCCTCAACAAGTTTTTAAGTGACACATAACCTTTAAAAAAAAAGATTGTTTTGTGAAATAGTATTTGTTAGTTGTGTTGGGAAACATTGTTGTTTCCCAAACCAACAATAAAATAATTTTGAAACATCCAAAAATTACCATCTGAGCATGTCTGGAAAAATTCAATATGATTGGGTGTTATTGGGGGTGATGATCATTTTCAATGTGACTAGGTCCTTTCCAGTATGGTGAGGGTTCTGCTTCTTTAATTGTTTGGGTTTTTTTTCTTTTAGGGACTTCTTACGACCATGAACTAATCCTTAGCACCTCCACTTTCCATGCACAGCTCTGCATGTGTGGCGCAGTACCCACCACAATATCCTTGGCAGCTTTCCTTTGCAGAAACCTTGCCCATTTGCTAATGCCTGGTGCAGAATGAAGACAAAACACTTCTTTTGTAAGCACCTCAAAAAACAGGTGGTTTTGCTTGTTTTGATTTGTCTTTTGATTTGTCTTTGACTGGCGCTTCGGGGCTGCATAAGCTTAGGACATTTTTGAACAGAAAGCAGCGTAGAAAGGTGTTATACTCTTGCAACAAATGATTTAGAAAAGAGTCTGTAACGGACATTATGGGCTGGCTTCTCATTTTTCTTGGATCACCTTCAGGCAAGCTTTGGCATATTGTAGGATTGCCTGATTTAAAAGCACTTCTTTGTATTAGCATAACTGAGTGTGAAATGATCTAGAGCAACACAGACTTCAAAATTACTCACCTGCTTTTTGTCTGTAGGATTCTTCACACTCGAATTCCCCCAAATGTAACACACAGTGTTACAGAGGGTCATCACCCAACTCCATTCACCTAACTTACAGGGCTAACTTAAGAAAGTAATCTCCCCAGGCTTCCTAAGTTGTCAGTCAAGAGAAATTATTTGAGAAGGCAGATATGCTTCTGTTTTGATTGGCATTCTGGAGGTACCTCTCCCTCTCTTCACCCATTGTGGTAGGAGCCTAAGAAACTACCCTTCTTACTTAGGCATCTCGTTTAGGTTCTCTTTAGGTGATACAAAGATTCCTGTATTCTCAGTGCCTCCAGCTCAAAGATTTTTGCCCATTCTTGCCTCCACTCTGTGACAGCTGGTGTACGTAAGAAAGGTTACTGAATCATAAGAATCCAGTTATGGAGCTTTTTTCTTTCTCTTTGAAGAAATCTATTCTTTTTCAACAGTTATCCACGCCCATCGCTTAATCATGAACAAGTAATGAGACTCCACAAATCTGGTTTCAACACTCTAAATTACAGCATATACCATGTACACGCTTCCTGGAAATTCATCCCATGCATCCCAGTAACTGCAAGGTGTAGGTCATCTAATGAGGTCATGAAAAAAATACAGAGGGGCTCAATATGAGTGGGGAAACCCACATACAACCCTTATCCTATTGACAGTGGTGGGGGAGCAGGAGATCAATCTAAGACGTACCTTAGTAAATCAGTGAAAGGCCTCTAAAATTCAAGTACACTGTTCAATGGCCAATCCAGATGCTTCCTTTCTTGCTCGTTCTAAGCACATATGACTTGCACAGCCCTTGTGTATAAGTGAATGACTTTCACATGTACACAAGGGAAAAACTGTTTAACAACTGATAACTGCACACTTTACTGCCATGAAATACGCTATGGAGTGGCCATTTATTGCTGCTGTATTCATATAACCTGTTAGATACATTGAAGTACATGACCCACGAAGGTAATTCCTACCAATGATAATGAAAAAAAAAAAAAGATAAACTGTTTTTTCAGTTTTTGAACTTTGTTTAACGGTGCTTCATTTCTTGATTTCTCAGCTGTTGTTCCTGTTTTAAATGAACACCACTGAATATTTAACAGGAATCATCAAGAATGTTAGGTCAGAGCTTGCATTTCTGGATTTAAACAACTGACTAATGTATAAAAGGTAGCAAATCCCTGATCATCACTCAAGGCCTCCTGTAACTTAAAATGGACATTAGCAGATTATTTACTGCACTTTGAGATGGATTTCACAGGTTCAGAAGAAATAGAGGCAGGTACACTAAGAGTGAGAGGTATAAAGTAATAAAGCACTAAAAGCTTGTTTGAGATGCAAAAAAAATCTATATTGTAAAACTTTAGACAAAGCTCCTTGGGCCACTTTTCCTAGTTAATCATTTGACTTCTCAGAGACGTGCTTTCTCTTCATATCCCTTATTCCCTTATCTGTCCTGTCTCTCTCACAGGCTGGGCCTTCCTGACTTTTCAATAGTTAGCGCAAGCAAGAGGAAACACTCCTTTCCCATACATATACAGACCTCATGTACTGAAGGAATCATCCCCAGTCTTATCCAAATAAGCTCATTAACTTTTTGTTTCCATCTTACTCCCTTTTTCTGCTTCACAAATATCCTTTCATTCCCTCTGATTTTAGTTTTATCTTACAAAGCCATCGGTTTAGCATATCTTTAAGTATACTTCCAGAGAATTACTATCATTTTGCTCTGTGCGGAGACTAGTACTGAAAATACAGCTTTCATCTTCAGTGGCCGTACACTATTCCCTTTTTAATGAAAAGTCACCCTAGAAATTTAAACACATATATTAAAAAAGAAAAAGAAAACTATTTATAAATAACACTGTAATTATTTCATTAAATAATGTTTTAAGCTTCAGCTAGAACCTTCTTCCCCTTGCCTTCTTGACTAAAGCTGTATTAGTATTTCCCATTAACTGACAAATTACATTTTGGAGACAGAGGAGTCATTAACTGCAGATATGCCAAAGTTTTGCTTCCTACCTGCAGTGATAAGGCTGCCGTTCGGACAATGCAGAAGCAGGCACTCCTTTCATTTTTATCACCTCCTGTAATTGCTGTGTAGTGGTGTATGTGTCTAGGCTTCCTTCATAGTCATTGGAGACGAAGCCAACACAATGAATGGCCAAGAAGCGTGCAGCTCTCTGGCTATAGAGAAATATTCTTTTGCATGAGGTAACTCACTTTTTGTACTTCACAACTGTGTTGTTTAGATTTGCATTGGCTCCAAGAATCCTAGACAGATAACTCAGACACAGACACCTCCATCACAATTAGATGAGACAAGTCTCGCCCTGAAAGTCCATGGGATGGGGTAACTTCAAGGAGGTGTGTTTTTTTTTTCAAGGATCTGAGGAACATTTCCTAGAGCAGGAGTCCCAGTCAAAGCCAAAACTCTCATTTATTTCACCGAAATCAGGTCCAGGTCAAACGGGTAACAAAATAATATGGGGTAACAAGCCCAGGGAGAAACCACTGCTTGGCACATGGGAAGAAAGAGAGCTTTTCTGTCATATTTCAGTGTGAGAGATTGAAAATGACATTCAAAGCTAATGTCTTGTTTCAGTTTTAGGGCCACAAATTTATTCTGCCTTTGTATTTAGTTAAAATTTTCTATGCCTGAAAGTAAGTTGATGATTTCTGAATGCTACAACATATTTCATGTTCTGAACTTGTACATTAGCCTTTTGAATTCATATTCCAGCTTAAATTTCAATGTCTGTCAAACACAAGATGTTAGGCACATTCAATGCAGTTCTCTGCAAGCACATAGCCTCATAGCCTTGTTCCGGCTTTCACCTTCTAACTGGGAAACTGCCATCTGCAGTTAAAGCCCTATCTTCTAAATGCAATTTATAGTTCCCAGGCCACATTCAGACAGCTTCCTTAGAGGACTCCATCTGTTTTGATGCTGTGATATGCTTTTTTCCCTGATGCTATCATTATATTCTTTTTCCCAGCAACTTCATAAACTCTCTTAATGTGTTCTTCCTATCCCTTTTGTAGTCAGAATGCCACGTAGCCCTTCAAGTTATCAAACGATGGTAATACCGGTTTAAAAAAGAGTCAAATTTCACACAGAAAAGTAACAAAAAGATTGTCCATTTTCCATGTTATCTACAATGCCAAATCCAACGTTGGTCTTAAACAGTACAATTTAATATTTCAACAGAATGGGATAAAATTTTTGCTCTTTATTGTACAGCTTTGCATTGGCACAACTGTCAGCAGATTTCAGCCATTTGTGCACCGGTGTTATTAATGGAGGGTAACTCAAACCTTTCAACAGCTTCTCCTAGAAAAGGATGTGAGACAGATTGACGTTCTGCACATACTAATAAGAGAGTCACATAGATATGCTGGTCATGGTAGAGTTCTCCAGAAAATCCTAACAGAGGAGAAAAGGCATACATTTTACCTTTCCCTTTGGAAATATAATTTCTTTTAACATGTTTGCAGCACATTTTCTTATCTAAAAGTCTCTGTAAAAAATAATGGTATTGGGTGGTTAAATAGATGCTGTTCAAGTCACCAAGTTTGCGTTATGACTTATCATTTTGATGATACAGACTTCTAAAGCATATTTATAATTTTTGTCCATTATTTAAACAGTTCAGAAAGAAGAAACGGTAGGCTATAATGTTTGACAACTTATTCCCCGCTATTGAAAACAACCCTCACTTTACAACTGTGATGTGACTACAAATCAAGACCAGCTGAAGCACTTTTGACAATAGCAAGATAATTAATACTATTCCATTTCAAAAAAATCCTAAGGAAATTCCGTATTTTTTGATAGTGTCCATAGTCAGGACAGAATTATCAGTACTTTGAACACTTGGCTGATCTCCAGACAGAGTCTTCCTAGTTTAGCAGAACACAGCAGTAGTAGCAGCAGCACAACTACGATCTAGTGAAGGCACTGGTAGGCGTATCCAAAAAACGTCATATATCTAATTTCTATTGAGACACTTGAATACCTCGTGTGGAGCGGACATAAGTGCTAAAGGCCACCTGAATCCACTGAGGGCACTCTACAATCTGCAAATAGGTCAGAAAACCAGGAACATGGCTTTTAGATGTACAGAAGGATCACAGCAACCTCACCTGAGAGCTGCGATTTCTTCACACTTCAAAAACTTCAAAAAGCAGTAACACGTTCTCTCTTCATTTAAGCAATGCTGAACAGGATGTCAATGACAAGGTTATAGTGGAGAAAGTACAAACCTCTCAAATTTCCTTCCTGCTGTTGCTGTGTTTCCATTAGCTCCATCAGTGTCTCTACAGCCTCTTAACTGAACTACGTAAGTTCGCTCATATAAATATGGCATATGCTATATATAAAGCCAAGGAGGTTTTATATAACATATGGGTATATTCTGGGATTATATAGAGCTGGGAATACCACACTCATGCCCTTGCACAGTACAAAAAGAAACCTCAAGACTAAGAGGAATCGGTCAGACTGAAATATCCGTTCTGACATTTCTCAAAGGGAAAATACAACTGTTGAGTTTTTCTTTCTCCGTCTAGAGAGATACTATAAATATATCTGAGAAGGCATGGGCTGATCTCTTACATACACCCTCGATTCAGTCCATCCCTTCTCTTCTCTCCTTTGACACTGACTATAGACTTCTTAGTCATTTCAGTAAGTTTACATTTTTTCTCAGTTATTTCTAACAAACCACAGTTACATGGCAGGGAGATGAAAGGTTGAGCAAGATTCTCAGGGCTCATGAGTGAAGTCCCTAACAAGGCACAGCTGATCTACAGACAGACAGACAGACAAAGATATCAACCATGTGTTGAAAATAAACAGTTGCAGTCAATTCTCTTGTGCTGGGGAAGGGGAGAATAGCATGCTGGCAATGCCTGAGCCGCGAGAATGACGTTGACGCTTCTCTGGACCTGCGTTAGTCCGGTGATGGGAGTATGTTGTTTATACAGTCCCGGTTTTCATGTCTATCTGCTGTTCTCATCATCTTGACCTGACATGAATGGTTTTGAAACCGTTTCTTCATGTCAGAAGTGCAATAGTATCACAGTAAGGCAATTTGGTCTGCAAATGAACAGCTCCGGTTAATAGACAAGAGGTAAGTGCATACTAGACATACAAAACTTTATCTATTTTTTATAAACCTTTCTGCTTCTGAACTACCTCATACCTGATATTCTCAAAGCAATTTGCTAATATTCATAAATCTCCATGTTCTTTGGAAGCTACTATATAATAAAAATATGCATCAACAGAAGCACAAAGGAAAGCTGCATTTGTCCCAAACCATACAGCCTGTCTAAAAGAAGGGATCTTGGCTCCTCCTCCCCTATTGATCACACCCTCATCTCCTTCCAAGGCAGCATGCAAAGCTACATAAGGGACTTACTTACAAACATTAATCTGTGAAGAGCTGTTTAATACGCTGAGGTGAATACACCCATCAACAGCAAGTTTCCCAGTTTTTGGTAGCCAATGTCAGGCTGAGTATCTGATATCCTCCTGATTATTGTGAAGCAATATTTTTGTAGCAATAATTTGACTCTGTTGCCGCAGTCAACATTCTCCAGCAGAATGCTGCGACCACCTATATTTCATCAATTGCAATATATGTTACAAAGCATTCTAAACATGGGACTTGTTAGGCATCGTACAGCACGGTAAGTCCTATGACAAAAAAAACCCAATCAAACTTTATAAGGATAAAATTACTCTGGACGTATACTTCCTAGTGTATGCTGTAAATATTAACATTTAACATCAGGTAAACATAGAGTCCTGATGTTTTCAATGAAATAAAACCACAACAGAAACCAATAGGCCCATCAGATGCAAAATAGATCTAGACTTGCTGTGCAGGAACACAGCGTAGAAACTTAAGCCATAAAAAGCAGAGGGGAAGCATGTGGCAAACCACATAGTAATGGTACTAGTAGTGGTACTACCTATTGTAGCTTAATGCCTTCCATAAGCCATCACAGGAGCACTGCTTTTACCTAAGCTTTTACTTCATCGGTACTATCTGAATTTTCCTCTTACTTTTGCAGACTTCTTGCTGTCACAGATATCAGTTCCTATGAGTACATGTGCAACAAATATCCATCTGTTCAAATGTTGCTACTGTTGCAAAAGGTTTCTGCGTAGTGTAAATTCCAAGTGTAAAATGGTAGTTAACTCTACTTTGTGGTACACTTGTCATTTCTTTAACTGTTTAGCTTTTTCAAATAAAACTGTACATAACCAAGTCAGAAAAGAGAAGGTGGTGTGTGTTAATAGATATCTGCATTGTTCACAGACTTTGCAGGTCATTACAAGGAACATCAATTTTCAGGAAAAAAAAAGATCTTTACAAAAGAGAAAACAGTATATTGGACAAGTAGTGATTTTCTATATTACTTTCACTTCAAGTACATATAGGAATTCTTTGGTACATTCTTAACACCCTACACTTCTGGCAAGTCAATAATCCAATTGCTGCAGAAAAAAATGGGCTTGTCTTACTTAAAAGAAAATCAACAATTCAGTCACAACTTTTATGAAGACATAACTCATGTTTAAGAACACAGCTCGTTAATATTTTTAGCATTATCTGTTCAAAATCGATCACTGAAATCAATGAAAAACAAAAAACCTGTCAATATGAATAAAAAGTGGAGAACTAGGGCTGAAATTAGTATTTATGATTATTTAACTAACCTAACCAGAGTTCCATGTATTTGAGCACTGTTTGGGAATGTATTTTACTACTTATGAAAGCAATATTCCTATTGAGACGTTATTGCATTTTCTACTTGATATGTTCCTTTTCAACAGAGAAACTCTAAATGCTTCATGAAAATGGACAAATATGTACGAAGCATCAACTAAAAGAACAATTAAGCCTCCATTATGGGCAAATTATTATTATTTCCACAGATAACCAGGGCCTATATGCTGAAGTAAGAAGTCTATACAGTTTCAAGCAGCAAATTTTCAACCCTTACACCTTGCAGCTTCCCAAAGGCAAGCAGCTGAGGCAATGGACCCCAGCAGAGGAATTGCTCCCAACTCTACAACGTTACAGCTCCAGCAGACTGTGCTGCCCCTGAGCTGGTCCTGCTGTGGCAAGGCAGAGGAACCTCTCTGCCCCTCCAGGTCAATCATCCCCAGATGAAATAACTACTGCCAGCACAGCTAAGCTTTGTCAAAGATTTGGGGGGCAAACTCTGGACCTGCACAAACCATCAGAGCCGGTGAGAAAAGACTCTTACAGGGAAAAACCCAGCAACCTCAAGTATCCATTTTCCCCTAAGCAGAAAAAGTTTTGGCAGGTTGGTTTGTTTGTTTTTATGTGGGAAATTGCATTGTTCTTCCCGGCCTCCAGCCTATCTTTCAGGAGGAAAAGGGAAATTTTGACTAAAAGAAGATGTAATTTTAATTAACTTCATTAGTAACATTTTGGGTTTTTCTTTTCCAAGCAAAATAATATGCTTGTTCCTGTTTCATACAATAAGAACTGTTGTTATCAATTTATTTTTTCAGATTTAAAGTGGAATATTTTCTAACTACATTATTTATAGGCTCAAGTGATTATGGATATTTTGTAAACCAAAAAAAATCATAATTGTGAGATTGAAAGCAGATGCAGGTCAATGTAATGTAACACTTTACATAACAATCAATAAAAATGTCAATACAAACAACTACTAAAGGCACCATATGACATTCCATGGGGGAAAAAATTTCTTCATTTTCTACTTAGACGCCTTGCTTCCTTTATCAGCAGATGGCAAGCAAATTACTAGTTCAATCCATATGTCTGTATCTGATAGACAGTGTTTTACAAGTCTGAAATTAGTTTGAAACATTTTGATGTTGGCCAGACTACAGAGGAAAACAGGATAACTTTGTCTATTAATGAAAAGTTGGTTTTGTCATAACAAATACTTCCACAAGCTACTACCCATCCAGACTCATTCAGTCGCTAATGGAATTTGTACCCAAAGACATAATCTGTGTTTAACAGACTAACAATTTGTAGCTTCATCCATTCTGTTCTTCTGCTGTGCTCCAACATGCCTCCTTCCACTAGCTGAGGTTTGCTTAGTGGTGCTGATGAAAGCAAGCAAGGCCATGAGAATATTTTTGGTAGGAAGGATATCAGATCGCTAAGATCATTTATGTGCATGCTAGTAGGCATTTGAGAGACAACCTGTCAGAGCAAAGCCCATTCAGACCCATACCCTGGCTTCAACCATGGCAAAGTGCAGACGCTGAGGAGAGAAGGAGATTTGGACAATTTTGCTTAATCTCTCCCCATCAGGAAGCCTTCGTTTGCAAGGCAGAAGATGTATGTTTTAGGAAAGGCGGATCAGAAAGCCTACACAGTTCCTACAACAGAATGAATGGTTTGGTATTTTTTCTTTCAAAAGAAAGCTCCAAATTTGGAGTATTTCAATGACTTTTACTATAGAAAACCATGAGTTCCACAAAAGATTGATGGGGGAGAGAGCCAAACCAAGCTAAAGAAAACTAGAAAAGAGAGGTTACAGTGAAGTTTCCTTGCAACTTAGCCAAGCAAAGAGGGGAGCAGATCTATACTGATAAAAACAGCTGAAAGTGAGTGGGCGTCCGGAGGCATTCACAGCCAGGCAGAGCACCAGGCACACCCTGCAGCTCTTGAGGCACTGGGAGCCCTTCAGTGCAGAGAGCTGGATGGAGATCCTGTTAACTTCCTAGCGCTTACAAAATTTAAATTCTTTGCCAAAGACTTACAGAACCAGCACAGATAAAGTATTTCTCAAATCAGTGTTTTTAAAAATGTTTTTTCCTTATAACAGCGATGTACCTGGGGGACTAGTGTCCAAAATGGCTTATGCTTCACTTCTCAAGGAGGGTATCACTGAGAAAGCCTTCAGATATCTCTAGCAATGGTTAAGGCTTCACCCCAGGCTGCCTGTTCACTCACTGAAATGATACATTTCAGAACAAGTTCAGCCTAGAGGTCTACACCAATGCCAGCTCAGGGCACTGAAGACGGCTGAAACACCTCTCCTGAGATATACGCAGTTGGTCACGAGGTTTGACCAACACTGAGTCTCACATGAAGAGTCACTTAGCTGATCATCATACCAAGAAAGTCCAGGTTGAGGGACCAAATTTAACAGACATAAAATATTCTCTTAATTTTTGTAGAAGTGCCTACATCAAATCTGCTCTGACAGTTGTTATGGATAACCACTGCAAAGACCTCTAGCATTTAGTGGCTATGAATAGGCAAAGGCAAATTGATTAAGTCATGATTAAGTTTACAGTCTTAAAGGCATGGAAAAATATATTTGAAAATCAACCCAGATTTAAAACTTCTGCTAAGCAGAACATAATTTTCTGTAATGGAAAAATCAGTACAGTTGTAACATACTCTTTGCTTTAAGAATGATTAATATTAGTCCTACAAACCATTTGGCTAAATAACTACAGAAATTCCGTGTTCAGTGGAAAAGCTTTTTCATTTTTAATTTAAAAATAAATCTCACTTTTAAAATTTCATTCTAATTTTTAAACCTAATTTAAAATTAGTAAACATCAGTAAAACACATGTATGCACACAAACATATGTAGGTGCCAAGCTGTTTACAAGCCTTGAAGCCTAGAAGATTTTAATCACATTTTCCATTAACTCTCCCCACCCCTCAAACACTACATAAGGTAGGGTTTATGAGAATTTTAAACAAAAGGAAATATTTATGTTTCTAGCATACCTCAGTCAAATATAAATGAATTTCAGTAATATACTAACAGGTACTGTGCTACTGTCAATGGAGAGATTTACAGATGTTTGTCTTCTTTATCAGCTGCAGGGAAGAATGCCAAAATGATCACCGTAGCTGAGTCCATTAACTGAATTGTGAAGAAAATGCTTTTCTCAAGAAACAGGCTGACTAAGCTTATTCTGCACAATACAAACTTTTAAACAGACCTGGAATACATCCACTTTGGGTTGGGAAAGGAGCTACCATGAAATGTCGAAAAAATACAGAGTATAACTCGGTGTTTTCTAACTCAAAAGCATAACCCCATGAACATTAAAGCAGTTACTATCAGAAAAAAAAAAAACAACTCATAAATATGTAAAGATATTATTCTCCATATGTCTTATAAAGGGGATAATAGCAGTATATTAAGTTTTGCTTTGATTTGAAGGCTTTCACCTTGTGGTGTCTGCCTTACAGCCTTTTAGTCATGTACAGACTGGAGTAGCAAGAGCTTTGAAGTGCCCAATTTCCAGTGAAGTTTCTAACATTTTTTAATAAGTCTGAAGAGGTCTGTGTGTGATTTACTGTAATTTCAGAACAAGCTCAGAAATTCACCCTAACACAAAAAGATACAGTTTCTTCAGGAAAGAATGGGAGAGCCATTTGAGCACACTATCACTGCCAGGGCATGGCGGGAGAGCAGCATGAAAATACTCTGGCAACATGATCAAGTCAAATTCAAAATACCGCGTATATAAATGATGATACTCAGAGCTTTAAGCGAAACATGACAGAGTTTTTTACAGATTAGATTTTTTTTTTGCAACCAGTAAATATAGTTTGTGATTCACAGCCGATTTTTATAATTGCAGTGAAGCAGCTGTGATCAAACTCTATTTGTGGCATCATAATAAATTTGCCCCCCACCTACTAAAATTAGTTCTAAGCATCCAAAATTCCCATTTGAACATCTGACTGAACAAAACAGGCATTGCTCCATGCCAAAAACTGGAGGAAATAGACCTAAAATATGCCATTTTCTCACCAGAAATTGTAGGCTCCCAGAATAACATATGAATTAAAGCTCATTCCAGGCTTGTTTGCATTGCTCCTCACTCCCATTCATAACAAATTCCTTGACAAATGGCCTGATTATTTCTCTTTTTTCCTTGCTTTTTTTAATTTAAACACAATTTTCAAATCACAGACAGTCTTGCAAGGAGAAACAGCCGATAGTACAACCCATCTGAAAATGGAGAGGGTGGAGTTTTGCTCTCAGCAAGTGCTGGAGGCAACTCACATGATTAAAGACTGCACTGTAAGCCATCGTTAAAAGACTTCTTCCCATAAGTGAAAACGTGTAGTTTGCCACTATACACATCAGAGGCCCGTAAACCAAAATGAGGTCAAAGTCAAACAAGAAATGCAAATGCCTCAATCCAAAATTCCTGCTTTTTTTTTTTTTTTAGGGTGAAGGAAAGAATAAAAATTTTAACAAAGTTAAAATTATTATTATAATCTGTTTCTGAAGCTTTTTTCTTTCACTAGTATTTTTGAAACAAGTTACATCATCATGCCCAGAGAAGTTTACCAGGAATATTGATCCAGGATGCCTATGGGTCAGGGTCATCTTGCTATGACTACAGTGTTGCACAACACAGAGTTTAACACATCTCTCTTCACTCTCACCTTTCAAGATGGGAAACTGCCCTTATTCCTATTTTACAGACAGAATTGGGAGACTAAGGCCAAGAAATCATAGGGAATTAACTATCTTATTAAGACAAATATGATTTACCAACGTGAGATTTTCAAATCTCAGGCTGCACAGGGAAAAACAAACTGAGCAAAGATTTCAAAGTCCCCTTGCAAGCTGGCTGCAAAGCACCACATCTCCTGGGCTGCCGCCACGCCATTTGTTTCAGAAACCTCATGTCATGCACAGTGCAAAGACAGAAAAGATCCTTATTCCTCCTCCCATCTATATGCACAAATTATATCCTATCTGAACTCTAAGCAATGTAATATGCAATATGGAGTAGGTATATTTATAGATTTCTATTACATAAACATGTTATTACATCACTAGAATAAAGATTGTAAGATTTTCTAAAATATGTATAACACTACTTAGAAAAATGCTTAGAAAAACATCAACAAAACCATTTAGACATTAAAAAGCTTAATTTTAAAACCAGAACTTGGTACAAGAAGTAAATGAATTAGGCAGGAAATTGTTCACTAAATCAATTGTGCTCCATTAGAGACTTTAAAATTAAGACTACTTCCAAGGTGGCCGTATGCATATTCTGAGGAGTGCTAAGGTAATGAAAGATGTTCCAGAAAACCTTTTGCATATCTCACACACACACACACACACACACAGAGATATATTTCTGTTTCAGCACATATCTGTTCATATAACAACTATTAACCATAAGTTGCCATTTTTAACTGGGCATATTAACCCCTAGATACCTCCATGGAAAAATCACAGAACATGTGTGTGCACTGTTTATTCATAAATCTGTTTTTAAGTCTTTACCATTTGGAATTTGCTCAGATGTGGATAGCATCTGGATTCCTTCAAATCAATTATAATTACAATGCTCCCTTCTTAGCCCAATAAATTAGACATTTATTTGCTGTCTATCATAATATCCCGTCTCTAAAAGAGTATATTTACTGTGTCTTTTAATTACCAAATACATATAGAGGGTTGTCTGAAATTCAACACAGAAAGCAACCCTATACTTCCAGATGTTAAGAGGTATCTTCACATAGATTTTCACCATTCGGCACCGTAGTACTTCAGGCAAAAATACAATTAGGTACAGTCCTCACCTGCATTCATCTATGAAATTTAATTTTCCATTGAAAATCTACAAGTTAGCAGCAAGTTCTGCCCTCGGACATGAATGTGTGTTTCCTATTGGATCCCGTTTGGCAAATATTATCCTTAGCTTCTAAATATAACTGAAGCTTCCATTTCACTGCAGGTATATAATCTAATGCTGAGTACTACTAGCAATACCAAACAATAATAGGGCTGTATAATGGTTATAGTTGCACTTAACTTCTTGAAACTTGGGAGAAGCTCAGCTAATTATTGAAATTAGTCATTGCATGACTTCCTTCCCAGTTTACTTACTTCCCAGGTTAAACAAGGCTTCCCATTGACAGTTCTCAGAATTGTTTAGACTGGAGGGAGCTGCTGCTGCGGTGTTTGCCTTTCAGTGCCCACAGCTGTGCTCCATACCCTGACGCTGCTTTAACCAAGCTGCATTCACTGTGAGCACAATTTAAAAAAAATAATTCAGGAATGTATTTGAAGACAGTAAAAAAACCCAGCTGCTTACCAGGATTGGTCGTACCTAGAGAAATAACGTTTCCTGGTTCAGTGTGTCCAGTTTGGAGCAAGGGGGTATGAATAAGGGCTGCAGGACTGGGCTGTTTTCAATGTCAGCAAGGGCAGCTCGGTAGCGCAGAGGGGATGAGCTGGAAGGGGACCTCCAAGCCTCACTCCAGGGAAAGGGAGGCTCTGGCTCACACTGCCCCATGCCAGAGGCTCCTGTTCAGGCTGGGGGACAGTGCCGGGGGCCCCTCTGTGCCCCAGCCCAGAGCGGCGGGGGCTGCCAGGGTGAGCCATACCCAGGCGCCAAGGATACTCCCACCCTCACACCAAGTTCAATAACTGCCATTCCCCGCAGCGCCGACGGCACAGAGCAGCTGCCTCAAGCACCCAGGAGACATTCGCCCAGCAAAGCCAGGCCCTGGTGCCAGCGCGCAGCATCCGGGTGACAATGGTGTGCTGCCTCTTCTCGCTCCCACCGATGCTGGGACACCAAATACTGGCCCAGAGAGAACAAAAGAGGTTCTCGGACCCAAACTAGGTAAAGGTAATATAATTGCATCTGGCACTGACTGTCAATCTGTTTTGGCCACTCGGTTCAATACAAGAAAGCACTCTCTTGTTCTCATCTTCATTACCATCTCTCCTATCCAAATGAAGCAGCTTGTTTTAAATCAAGAATTATCTCGGTTTTCCCTGCTTGAATCATTGTTATTGATCATAGCAACTTCAATAAATCCTGCTGCTTACGCAGCAGCCCGGGGGCCTGTACCGATCTCCAGAGCCCTTTGTTCCACATACTGATTCACCTTTTCATCAAGGATTTTGACGTAGCTGCTGCCCTTTTACATTATTACCGCGCCCCACCCAAATAATGATTTTATCATTTAATTCTCTTCTAAACCGCATTTCGTAAAAGGGAGAAGCAAATAAATAAATAAATAAATAAATAGTATGCACTGACGGGTGGGTAAACATGCATGAGGTGGGGTTGTCTCTCCACATGACAAACACACCCCACACAAAAACCAGAAACATGCCTTTAATTGGGCAGGTTAACATTTTTCTAAAAGTTACTTTCTAGTCCTATCTGATCACTCTGTCAGGATGAGTAATGCAAAACATTCAATTTCTTGTGGGTTTGGTTCCAGTAGTTACTAAAAGCAGCCAAGTACATGTTTGTTTCTAAACTACTTGAAACCTTCAGAAAGTTATTTTTGCTTCATTTGCAAGCCCTTCACCAGCTCGGGGATTTTACCCGCCTTGGTTTTGTGCAGGAAAACCAATGCTTCAAAACCATTTCTCTTTAAGTCCTAACTTTATTTTCTCATTTTCCTTGTCGGGGGATTCTTGCCGTTTTCCAGGATGTAGTTATATTTTAAAAAGTAGCCCACTGCCTCCCCAGGCAGAGACTTGTGGAAACAGGTGCTTCTAAAAAAACCGAAAGAGTTTGGCAACCCTCTGACCTGACAGAGCTCTGTGCATTCGTAAGACACAGTGCCTGCTGAGTTCTCCTCAGCTAATTAGAGGACCCGTATGGCAATGAATGGCCTTGACTATAAATACTTCCTGAAAGATCTCTAACAGAGTCAGAGGAAATGGGAAAAAAATGAGATGCAGCTACAGAGAAACTATTTCAGATGTTTCTTCTTTAAAGGGCTGCTTTTTTCTTTCCCAAAGTGGCTGAGAGATGAGATGCAGCATCCAAGACCTCCACCAACTTAAATATAAGATGTATAATACAATTATATGCATTACATTTAATTCTGTAGATATGCCATTGAGATGTTGCTATTAAAAGGTGCCTGGAAGTGGGACACAATGCCAAAGCTCACAGAAACTCCCATCTATTACCCTGCAGTAACCACCAAAAAGTCACATGTAAACCAAGATCCCACTCTCTCTGTTTGAACTTTCCAGAGCTGTTCCTTGTGCTCCTGCTAAAGGCAGCAGCGATACTTCTACCAACATCAGAGAGGCAGGTATTACCTCAAAGGTGTTATCCTTCTGGCCACGAACTGAATGTTTAGAGAAGTCTTTTGGAAATCACAAAGGCCAGTTCAGCATTTCCACTGCGTTGCAGCTATCTGGCATTTAACTCTGTGGATAGCAGGAGTCAGTACTTTATGAGAAATAATGATTTACCACTACGGTTTGTGTCTGATATTTACTACACTGATGTGAAATCAATTGTATGTAAATTTAATGACACATACATACCCATTGCTAATTTCAAAATGAGCTCTGTCAATCAGCCACAAAGGAGAATGCAAAACAGGGAGAGGGGAAATAACGTTTTCTGATTTCCTGCCTCCCCAAAATTTAAAGCCGTATAACCAACTCTAGACAGAACATCGTATGAAATATCAGAAGTGTAAATATCACAGACAGAAAGAAAATAACTCTTCTTAAAGTCAATCAAAACTTTCTTGAAACACCGAGATTTCTTGTAGCATGCAAACAGTCTGATCATTATGGTGCAAAATAATCTTGATTAAATAGAAAAGCTGATCTTATCTTTTGCCCCGTATGCAAAGCTCATAGCAAAGGTTAACATAACTTCAGTTAGATATTTAACATGACAGCCTGCAGTCTGCCTTTGATAAAAATCACCCATACCTTTGCAATAATCTGACAATCTCTCTCCCTCTGACAGCACACAAATCCCCCCGTTACATGAATTATGATTAATACACAGGCATCTCCCTGTTGCCTTCACGTCTATGCGGCACGGTGGGACACACTGATCTGTGCTATTCTGGATCTGCGTCGGCTAAACCACGATGTGAGGCAGCAGTATTTACCAACACCTTTAGGTGGGTTAACTAGGTCTGTGGATAGGTCTGAAGGGTCAGGCTGCAATTCCCAATTTTGTGGAAAACTTTGTTCTGCAGTGTCCACACATACCAAAACAGGACACTTCATTTAAAATCAGTTTAGCAAAAAGTTCCTGCTGTCCAAGATCTGCGTTGTCAAAGCATTAAACAATCTGCCTGGCCTGGAGTCCACTGGCTGCCAATGTGCTACCCAAAAAAAAGGAACATTTTTGCATCTCAATAGACCTTCCAGTATCAACAAATCTTTAAACTATAAAATCAGCTACTCTAAGGAAGAGCAGAAATAATGTCTACATTGTACCACGCTGAGGTAAGTTTTTTGTAATTCCCATTTGCAAAACATACCAATTTGCTGTAAGTACAGCTGCTGGAAACGTGTTAATAAGAAAAATAAATTAAAGCTACTCACAGAAGTGTACCAAGCCCCTGAGAAAGATTCTGTTACATACACACAGCTTGGAAGTGCTCATGGGGAAAAAGGTGCATCCACTGCACATGTGTGCTTGCACACATAGAGAGCTCAAGCTATCGCCACTGCACCATCCCCAGCTCCTGAAAGGTCACAAGCAATTCAGTATTTTTGCTGTTAAAAAGAATAGAAATCCCTCCCTAATGACTCCCATGAATAATCTACTGCAGCACAGAGACTGGGGAGGGAACATGTCCATCATGCATGGAAGGAATGCAAGAAAGCGGCATATAAATGGCTTACACAACATGCAAAGCTGAAAAACACTCCATGTAATTTCCAAAAGTTTACAATTATCCTGTAGGCATTAGGGATTTCTGTGGGCAGTGGTAGATTTTCACCCCTTCCCCAGTTGATCTGTATCGTCTTTGATATTTTATTAAAATGCTAATCACTCTTCAACTCGGCATCCAGAAAACCCACTTGCAGTATTAACCTCTATCTTTAGGAAAAAGAATGTGAAAAACATGATCTCCCCTCCTCCTTCCCCCACTCATGAGAGAACTAAAAAATTAAAAGCACATGGTATTACTGCTACTGTCAAATCATTACAAATCATTTGTAATAAGCAGAACCACTTTATAAATACTGAATAGCCAGTACAACCAAAGGGATGTGTTAGATTCTTTTTCAGTCCATTTCTCACAGTGTTTATTCACTGAGTAATCCCAAATTTTTGGCTTCCTCTGTGACAACTGGGGGGCGGGGGGTGGAATGAAGGTGTCCACAGTGATTTTATTATAGGTTTTGTTTCCTAGTCACCACTCATCCCAGGATTCAGTATTTTGCATGAGCGATTTGCCTAACAATATGGAGTATTTTTTTTATCTCAGAAGATTACAAAAATTAGCTTTTTCCAGAATGGAAGGGAAGTTCTTTTCTAAACGATTTCTAACTCTATCTGCGCCAAGTGAGCTTCCAGGCGTACATAAAACATATGTCAGATAATACCCGACACTAAGTTCCCACTGGTCAATCTGACCATCACACTTCTTTCTTCCTGGCTCCAGTACTGAATCTCGTAACTCTGTCTACAGAAAACTAAATCAAGAGCAATATAAAGGAGTTAGGTTTCTATGATCTTTTTCACAGATCCAGGGGAATAGGGAATTAATATCACTCATGGAATCACACTCCTTCATCTTCCACCATCTCCTATCCTTCAGATCATCCCTTACCTTCAAGAAGTTTGAAATCTCACTATTTTCCTCTATCCATCAATAGTGATGAAATATACATGATTAGGGACTCTGTTCAGCAGATGTAGAAAGTTAACCTCCTTCCCTTTTTTTTAAATACTTCAAACTGACAAAGGCAACTTGCCCGATTTTCAAAGAAGAAAAGTGAAAATTAAAATATTAGAACTAAGGAAAAGACCCAGACAAACAAGTCCTTGGCACAACAGAGTTCAAAGAGCAAAGCAGCTAAAGGTGTACACAAAAGTAATTCCACTTTGAAGGGTGTTGGTGTGGTTTCACAAGCCAGTATAGACCTAATCCGCTAATAAATTCTTTTACAAACCTTATAAAAGCAAAGTTGAGTTGTATACATTTAAAAATGCATGGAACTAATTTATGTACACTGTTAATATACAAAAATAAGACCTTTTTTTTTCCCCCAGAAAACCATGGAAATTACAGGAACTTCATATTTCTGAATATCCAGAAGTGATCAAAATATTTCCGAAGTGACAAAAACACTCATTTGGGGGGAAAAAATATATTAATGCTTTTGCATAAAGACTTTTAAAAAGTGTCTGAATTTATTTTAAAAAAGGGCATAACAAGCAGCCAGTGTAGTTTCCCCTTCTATATTCACCAAGGGCTAAAACTGCTAGTATAACCGCTTACTAAGATTTTAGGCTCCAGCTACCAAGCAAATTTAGACCTTTATAAAGGTGATTCTGCATACTACCACATCCCTTTGCAGACTTTTGTTTAGGTTTTTTCATTCTTTAGTAGTCAAAAAATAAATTGAAATTATTTGTATTCATATAAACCACAATAGAAACGTTGTGTGTAGAAATTGGCCTCCTCTGGTCAATATGTCTGTGCACTGGTAAGAGCCACTATGACAACTGAAGCCGAATGTGACTAGCATCATATGCACAGCATGAATTCTACTGCTAGCTGGATATATGTATATATTTTTATACGTATTTTCAAAGGGAGGAGAGAAATATAATCCTGCCATTCACAGTGAGCACACGCCCAGGTTTGCAACAGGGAACCTGTCAAACCATAACTGCTTCTCATACACTTAAAATCTGACAACAGTAAGTATACATGACCGGTAAGGTACAAAAGACTGGTCCCCCTAAACTGCATGCAGGCTTTAAGTGACAGACACATTGTTATATAATTAGAATAACTGCAATATTTTTAAGACCACTGACTTAATTTAAAAAGAGCTTGTAAGACTTTTATACAGAGACAGATATACCTATGTACAATCTCATCAGACCATGGAATAACATATTTATCTTGCCTTTTGTCTTCTTCTGGCATGTTGTTCACTCTTACAGTAATGGATGCTATGGTTATAAATGTTCTTATAGAAGACAATAAAGAAAAATAGCTGATCAACTCTTCCATTCTAGTGAGGTTTGTTTGCGGACTGACCGCACCTGTAACAAGTTTCTAGAAGTTCAGACAGGGAGCAGCACCTGAAAACATACAGCAATGACTCCAGGCAAAAGGCATTTATTTGTCTCCCTGTTCAGCTCATCAGTATTTGAGAGTTTTTCTAACCTCAGATTTCTCTACAGTGGGAAAAGCATACCTTGATGGAAGGGGAAGTGCCTTATATACAGGTCCTTTTGTTTAAAAAAAAGAAGACAGAATTGATATTATCTGGTGTGACAAATATTCTCTTTTTCTTACCACCCAAGCTCCTTCTTTTTCTCTTTTTTCTTTTTCTTTTGCTTCCAAGGCAACCAGACAAGTGTCAAAATTGATATATAATTATGTTGCTTTGCAAAAAAAAAAGAGGTTACTTTTTATTAATATTTAACTCAGGTTTCATATTCTTAGATATTTAATAATGTAAAATCTTGCTTAAGTGTGAACTGTCACACCACCACAAAATTTAAGAGGTGATTAGTTGTTTTAGTGTAACAGATGTGCAGCCTTCTGGGGTTCTAAACCTTCCTTCTTCAAATGCATCATCAACCTGCACAATTAGCAGGAATGATTAAAGAAAATTCAATCAGAGCTAAACAGCAAAAGCAGAAGCACTTGTGTACTCATACTACATCAATATATACATTGGTTTATGCAAACACTTCGGAACATTTAGCTGCCAGTTTAGCTCTACAAGTTTGAGTCTTTAAGCCTTGTCTTTATTTTTTTTCCATGCATGAAAAAAAATGCAACCACATTACTCTGGAACTGAAGAAATCATTTGCATGCCTAATTAAATATAACAGACATGTAGTCATAAAAAGCGAGAAAAAAAAATAAAGAAAGAGCTTCCTACCCGTAATAAGGACTGTGATTCGTCCTTTGTCTTGCTGTCCCCGGATCCAGGGTAGGGCTGGGTGAGCTGTCCGGCTTTCTCCGCCGCTCCGGCCGGCACGCCCTGCAGGAAGCCCTTGCTCTCCACCGCCAAGCCGTAAATGGGCCGTGCAAGATGGGCAGCTTCTACGTTTGGACTATCCCTTAAAGGCTTTGGCTGCTCTTGGCCAACAGACACTGGGGTCAATAAGCCTAGACTGGTTTGTGTGTATGACGGGCTCCCCCTCAAAATGTCTGTTCCTCTCCAGGTCACGTTGCGAAGATCGTCACTGGGACTGTCAGTCCAACCTTTCTCCTTGAGCACTTCCTTATCTTCTATCTTTTCCCTCTTCACTGTGCTGTCAGATACAGCCTCCCCCATTTTGGGGTCCGGATTAATCAGACTGTAGACCTTGAGGTCAATTTTTGGCTCCTCCTTGATAGATGAAACGCCATGACTGTCCTCCCCATTGGCTGTAGTGACGTCCATCTCCTGACAGTGCACAGTGTTGAAGTGCTCTAGTAGTGACTGAGTGTCAACAGCTGTGAAGCTGCACTGACGGCATTTGTAGCAGTTGTGTACTCTCCTGGAAGAAAATGAGGAGTGTATTAATGTGAGAGCCTCCCCTCAGCCTTCCCTCTCACAGTGGTTCTACCTACCCAGATGAAGAAAATAAATGGAACTTACAGTACGAGTCCCTCTAAGGCAAGCAGGTTTACTTTGGTGTCTTATACAATATGGGAAAAAAATCCTGCTGTTTTTTTCCCCCATGTTTTGCAATGACCTCATATTGCTCATTCACACTCCGCTGCACTATTCTAAACTTCATATAATTTTCACTGGGATTTTGTGTTTTTTCCTCTTCAGTGTGCTGCAATACACTTTTCACTTTCTATTGTGGTAGAAACACTGAAGTAACACATTTTTTTCAAACAAAAATAGTTAGAAAATGATAGTTTTCTTTGTATAAAAAACCACTTCGTATAAAAAACCACCTTGTACAACATATATCTATGCTAGAAAGTTCAAATGCTTAAATTTCTTTGTTTTCTACCAATTTAATATACTTTTGGTCGACAAAGATGATTTTGAAGGGAGCTCTGCTTAACTTACAAATAAGAATACACCAAAGGACAGAAGGTTGTACCCAACAGACAGTACTTATTTGCTCTTTATGGACTTTTTAACATAACTTCAAAAGATGCTGCTCTAAAGAAAAAGCAAAATAGTTGGCTGTGTCAGTACATGATGTGTTTTCCTGTCAAATACAGAAATGCTTGGGTACGAGCTGTGGAGCAGTGTAGAATAACGCGCCTTCCTGGTTTTATTCTAAAACCTTATATAAACTATTGCATTACTAAATTATGTAAAGCATATGTTGCTACATGAGAACAACATGCTACCCATTTACTGTATCTATCATAGGAACAGAACACTGTTTATGAGCTCTCTAATGCTATTATGGATAATTGTTTATAGCACAGGAGCGGTCAGAGCCCTCCATGAGGCTCCAGGCCCCGCTGCGCCCGGCCTCGTCCCAGTGCAGAGTAAAATACTGTCCCTGCCCTTCATCAAACTGTACATAACTCTGCAAAAGCTTCTCCCTACAGACACACTCACACATCCACACCCCAGGCATTCACAGTCACAACAGCATCTTTAGCCAAGCTAAAAAACGAGCCTTTCGCTATCCACACAGGACAAAACTTGTACGAGAAATCTGTTACTGCCCTGACAACTCCAACGGTTAGAATTAATTCTTCTGAGGCCAAATCTTAGTCTCAGTGAAGTCAATGGCAAAACTCCCATTGACTTCGGTAAGAGCAGGATTTGGCTCTTGGTGCATCTGTAGAACTGGAATGATATACAAAATGTCCCTTTTAGAGTATTACAGTTTAGCAGGGACAACTTGCCAAACTTATTAAACCCCTTTGTCTTCCTTCTTTTTCTTTAGTTGGAAAAACAAACCATATGTTATTTACATTGTCTGATTTTCTTGCAATTGTGTCAGCACGCACACATGAGTACACATTCAGATTCAAGCTTTTTAGCCCTTGTGCAATATCAGTTTTCTTTTTGTCATTTTCTGTATTTATATTAACTTTAAGGGACTAGATGGGCTCGTTCAGTTATGCAAAAAATAGAGTCAGCTATTCTCCACATAGCCTTACGGCAACAAAATCTACTTGTGGGAGAGCAAGCTGTGGGTTAAAATCCTGTTCTGGCTGTGTTCCTTTTTCTTCATTCTACAATTGTGTTTTATTAAAATCAGCTTGTCTCTCAATGCGACACTAATATATTCTCTCTTGCAACTTAATTTGTTTCTAAACCAAGCTTAATTCTCTCCTGAAACAAAAAAGAACAAAAAAAAAAAAGAGAGAGAGAGAGAGTGCTATCTGATCAAAACCATTTTACAAACACAAAAAGCCAAGTTATAAAGAGGGTCAGCCCTGTAAAGGTGGGATACCATCAGGGAAGTCCAAGTTAGACAGGGGCTAGTTATCTTAAAAGCCAAGTTAAACAAGACACCATTTGGGGCTAATGGCTCAACCACATACACTCCCCATGTGAAAATTTATCAATCCTTTGGGAGGCTACTTAGCCCTAAGTGTCTCTTGTTTAACTTGGCTATTTCAATAGCTAACCCCCTTTCCTAACTTGGCTCTCATCTACAGATATCACACCTCCAAACAGCTGATCTTTTTCTGCCTAACTTATCTGTTTTTTTTTTTCTCCCTTCCACGCTGGCTAAATGTTTTTGATCAGGAGCGATATACACCACAGGAGCAGTACCACACTTCTGAGGCCACAAATAAATGCCGAATATTAGATGCAGTTGTAACTACATGGCTGAGGCCCAGCTAAAATCACCTTTATTACATTAAAGGTTTGTTCCTTTAAATTATTTACAATTGATTCAAAGAGAGTCATATAAGCATTCCTTCATTTTTTCTGTGAGACTGTGATAGGCACTGTGATATGGAAAAGACAAGGACTGATTTGGGTAGATAGTAACCCAGCAGGGTGGTTTTTTTCAGGACATATACTTTTCTAGTATGCATTAAAAAGTAATCTCTGCCATCGACATTATAAATCTTCATACTTCACATGGGTTTGTCCTGTATCTTGTTCCATCCCCAAGCTCCGAAAAATAAGCTAAAGTTTGGAACTGCCCAGTGTAAGTCACCGTCTTAAATAAAAAAATAGTAACTATCATCAGCTATTAGAGAACTTTTGAAAGTTGGACATTTTTTCTTTCCCAGAACAAGGCATAAAAAGAAAATGTTTTCATCTCTGACTGTTTTCACCCCACCCTGATAGCAATCAAGGAAACAAGTCGGCAATGTTTGATTTCTTTTTAAACTAGAATTTAAACCTACCCCATGTTTCTAAAGGCCCAAGTTACACCTAGATTTGTGCACAAAGCTCCCCAAAGCTAAGCAACAAAATTTTTAAAATTCCAATTTGAAAAGTACACAATAAGCACTCCTGTGCATTACCTGAAAGTTACACTTTACAGCTAAACCACGGTTACACCACCTGAAACTCTGAATTCATCAGGTGCAATACAGTGTATTGGTATACAGTGGATCAAAGGAGAGATGTTTGAGGAAAATCTCAGTTATGGAAGAAAGCGATGTAAATGAAGAAGGAAACAGCATTCTCCCTTTTGTGATCTTGCTTTTACACCACTCAAGCAAACTAACAGCAGGTTCAAGCCATTAACTGGGATTATCTTGAATGTGGTGTTGGGATGGCAATGTCTTCCCATCCATTGATGTCACTTAGCATTATTATTTTCACTCCAAAATAAATCAAAGACCTGATTATTCATGGACATTAAAACATTTATGGCCCAATCCCAAGATTAAATGTCATGGAATTCGGGCCAAACCTTGGTGGCACTATTACGTTCTGACAACTTAATAAAATCCTATCGTTATTTATTTGTACCAAAATGTACCTGAATTGGGTGCTGCAAGATATAAGAATTTTCCCCTGCAAAATGCTGAAGTTGGAGAGATTAGATGGGGTTTTTTGATGGATTTAATATTCTTTATTTGAGCTTTCTAATAGGCTGTGATACTCCTGTCACTAGCCAGTTGTTAATTAAGTCTTGTTGAAATACTTCTAACTAGTCTGAAGTATTACAAAACACCATCCTCTACAAAACAAGTAATTTTTTTTTTTTAAATTACCTGAAGACATTCCTAGGCTCTAGGGCATAGAAAATATTCTGGATGAAGTATGGCTGTCATATCACTTCCATTCTCTTTGCATGTTTTGAATTTCATTATGAATATAATAATTACTAGTATTTCTCATTAAGAAACAGGCTTATAAGAAAGTTTACTTTTGGGATGGGTGCTGTACTCAGGCTTGTGGGGAGCAGAAAATATTCAGAAGGAAAGACAGCAAAGAAAGCAAGCAAGAGAATTCAGCAGAGGGTCAGAAAGGGGAGGAGAACGGGCAGAGCAGAGAGCAAGGCTGAGATGAAAGGAGAGCAAAAGCCATTGGCAAGAGCAAACAAGTTCAGAGCAGTGAATTAAGGTGTCAGGAGGATGGAAAAGGTCCCCACAGCTGCTGCTATTGTTCAGTGAGTGAAGGCTCCTGCTCTGCCGAGAAAATCGGAGCTGGTGGGCCTCAATTTACACTTTTGCCCTCGGTTGGCTTCTCTGGGGAGTGTCCCAAAGGCTCCACATTTCCATAAGCTGCACATCTAAGACCCTGCTCCAGCTTCTGCTGCCTGACAGTGCGAGGGGGCAGCCCCGACACCCCTGTCCTGACACCCTGTCCCCACGTGCAGCCCTGGCGCTGGGGAGGGACGAGCCCCGAGTCCCCCTCTGCCTTTTACCCCTCTACTCCATTTATCTTTAAGAGGTAAGGAATTATTTAATTGGAAATTAACACAAAACTAATTTCTAAAAAGAACCCTACGTAACTGCTGCCATCCACATTTTCATAATAATCTGTTTACTAGAAAAATTATTCTACATGATTGCCAAAGCTTATATTTCATTTGAGTCTATTTTATTTTTATATTTTGCAGTCGTTTAATCAGTCACTACCCTATACTTTTTTTAAAAGAAGCTTAGAGCATTTTTCAGCATAGCATTTTTAATTACTACTAGTACTGATCAAATGCTTTCTGTCAAAGTTTTTTACCAAAGTTTTACATGAAAAATTCAAATTTTTGAATAATGAGAAAATGCACTGTTCTCCCACATCTTTTAGCAAAATTAAAAAAAAAAAACAACCCACACTTCTGCAAGAAGCATCTTTCATTTTTAAGAAAAAAACTAGGATTTAAGAATTGTTTTGGAGCAAGCAGGAAAATAATCCCTAGACTAAGAGATCCGACACGCAAAATTTCCCCAAATACTCAGTATGATTTTTATCTAAATTACAAGTGTTGGCATCTGTTAGCTCATCAGAATACCAGACAGTTTTGAGCAAAAACTGAGCATCGCAATGAACATGAAGAGTACCTGATTCCTCAGAGGTATAATGGAAAATGAGTAGTAGCAGAATTAGTAGAAAACGGAGGCCAATAAACCTTCTGGGGATTTATTTGAGTAAGCACATTTTAGTGAGGTTTAAATACAAGTAAACTCAAGAGCCATGTGATTCATTAACTTCAAATTTAACTGAACAGCTCTCAAATAACATGTCAAGAAATACTGAATGAGTGTTAGGTATAAGTACATGTTTCTACAGACAGAAAACTTGGAGACAACCACTTTTGCAAATTCTAATACTGTTCCAAATACATGGCTGAAAAGGAATAATATTGGGACACAGAACATTTTTATCTAGCAGACACAGAGAAATTGTAGATGTAGAGCCAAAAGGAACCAAAATAAAAAAGAAATTAAGGATGCTGTTCAGGCATGTAACTTAAAAACGAAAATAATCAAAAATGCAGACAAAAAATACATGCACCAAAATATGGAAGTAAAGTCTAAAGCCAGCTCTCATACTCACAGATTGTCAAGGGTAAACTTAAATATGTGGATGGCAGAACACTTTCTGCCACCACATTAACACTTAGTATTATGTTTACCATTAGATCCATTCAGCAACTTATTATATAAATGGACAGGTTTTAAATATATATGTACATGTATAGCATTTTAAATACATCAGAAATACATAATGGCTTTATTGAGATAAAACTCTGACGAAGCTACAGAAAAGGCCAGCTAGGATGTGATCTGACTCCACATCAGCATGTTTCTGTGTGTCACATAACCCCCTAACAATACTGTTTTATAGATGTTCTCCTTTTTTAAATCTGAACTATTCAGTATCTTTAGTTCATAAAATACAAAAAGGGGAAGAAAATACATATCCGATGCATGCAGAACTTCTATTAAAAAGAGGCCTGTTAACAATAATAAAAATAGAAGCTATAATGCCCCCCAAAGTCTCTCTTTCCATTTGTTTTAGTTTAATAGAGTGAAAACTATGTTATGCATGGAAAAGCAATAAAACCTGCTGGTGTTTGCCATTACGGAGCACCTACCACAAAGTGAACTAACTTCTGTGATTTCAGAGAAGATGCACAGTGGGGGAAAACAGCAGCAGTACACGTAGAAAAGAAATAAAACTCACATTTAAAAAGGGGGGCGGGCAGGAGAAACGGAAAGAAGTTGGCAGTTATGGGGATGTTGTACTTCGTGTTAATTATACAACATCCTCAGAGTACTCAATACTGTCACAGATTGAAGGTTTAACAAAATATATTGTTCCAGTGTCTTAAACAGAATAGCTTAATTTTAGACAAATGAGTTGAGATTCCAACACCTAAGTGTATCTCTTGATTTTCCAAAGCGCAGTTCCCTGTGACAACTGCCAGAGCCACAGGGTGCTGAGTCCTCCAGAGGAGAAGCTACTGCTACCCCGTCTCAGACTTAGCACTTAATTTTGAAAGTCATGGCTTCTCCTTTCCTTAGGAAAAAGGTTTTAACTAGGCGTGCTTGTTAAAACTTAAATTACCAGCTGCAGCAAAATAAAAGTGGTTTTTTTCAGTCAAGGAGCCATTTCAATCTTCCAGTTATTTAACCACTAAAAAAAGATCATGCCATGCCCCAGCGGCGGACAAAGTGCTGCCTATGGAGTTCTACAGCATGGCTCAAAGCTGCTATAATAATGCTTGGAACTTAGATACCACTTTTCATCTTCAAAGCAGTTTACAAACATTAACTAATTAATCCGCACAACATCCCTCAGGCCCACTTGGATCAAAAATGGGGCACTGCATGCTGGGACCTGAATCCTCCGTGGGCCCTAGCTCCAAATTAAAGATGAGCAATCTGCTCTTTTTTTTTTTTTTTTTTTTTTTTTTCTTAAATAGACTCCTGATACATTGCCAATGCAGCCCTCTGTTGGGCAACATTTGGATGCCCCCAGCTTTAATCTCTATTAAAGTATCATGCCCCAGTCTGCCTTTGTTAATTTTGGATGTCTTGGAATCTATTAAACGTGGCACAGTTTCTTGAGCTTTTAACAAAGCTTTAGCTTTGAAAATGCATCTTCTTTTGTCTTCATTCTAGCTGGCTTCCATGCAAAGATCTTTTAGATGAGATAGATACTGAGTTTTCCGTTGTTGTTGACGCATTAGCCTTAACTATTAACATATTCAGCATGATTTTCTAATATTTAACATCGCTTTTGCAGCAGCACATAACTGTTGCTCTTCACAAAGCCTAAGAGCCAGCTCCGCCTCTGATGTAAACTGGACTGCCAGTTTACAACAGCCCAGGAACTGACCCAAGAAGTTTAGCAGGGAGTTGGCTGCCACCATGACATTGTGTCAGACTGAGTCAGGAGACTGGCTGCATCCACCTCCAAATAGGAACATTAGCATTTAAAATAAATAGAATGACACTGTAAACCAGCAACATGAAAATAAGCATCTGCAAAAGGATCTTGGGGGATGACATCAACAGACAAAAGAGTGTCTGCTCCCAGTGTGAAACCAACACCAAAACAGCAGTGGAATGCTCTTAAACTAATTATTGCATTGCTGGACTTGGGAATGGAAAATACTACAAAAAGGTAGTACATTGAAGCACTGTTACGGAGCATGAAAGGATTCATAGTCTATCTTGGAAAGTAAAGCCATTTGTGTTCCCCTACTGAATGAAGATACCAGCTTTCTGGTAAAAAGCCTAAACTAAAATAGTACCTAAACGATTCTGGGTGGAAAATACTTGACCAAACCTCAAATATGTTAGAACTTCAGCATCTGCACACAAATCCAAATCTCCCTCTTCTTTGCACAGGTTTAAATGTATAATTAAATCCACTGACTTAGTTGGTGGTTTTCCAAAACAAAGTGGATGTTGGATTGGACTCTGGCTGTAAAGATTTATATCTATATGCATTCATATTTTGATTTCAAGTTTCCTCAAATGTCTGGGGAACGGTGACATTTAATTAAGGAACTAAGGGAGGGCTGTTTGTTTGGGCTCCTATCATTAAGCATTTGAAACTTCACTGTACCTGTAGTGTCGGGAAATCTCTTCTTCCACCTGGGTGGTAAAGTCACATTTGGTACATGAGTGTTCTTTGTTCTCCTTGAGCGTCAGCGGCCCCTCTGCCCCTGGCAGGGCGTTTGTTTCTGGTTTGACATCAGACGCTTGGGCTTCATGTGCATTCTCATAGTGGAGCAGGAGAACATCCACGTCGGGAGTGGAGAATGAGCACTGATGGCACTGGTGTTTGACTCTAGAGCTTCCTGTCACCCCTGGAGACAGGTGCAAAAGCAAGAGAGCACAGTGGGAACAATTACTTTTTCTGCAAGCAAATGGATAAGTAATTTCTCCAAGGTGCTTTTCTGGGCTGCAGAGGCCTCGGGGACAGAACTGACAGTGCTTAATGGTACATTTATGAATGTTGTGTAGCTGCTGATAGTGACGGAGAAGTGGGCCCACCACTATTACATCTGGACCATGGCTCTTTGAGTACCTAAAGTCACAGAACTGACAGTTGTAGCTTGTCACCATGCTGTCCTCTGCTCCTTTGCTAGTCAAGTCTTTCTTTTTTGCCACACTCGCACCCTTTTCTGTCTTTGTCACTAACTCCCCATCTGCATTTTTGGCTAGATCATTCTGGTTAATGACAGATCCCCTAGAAAGCTTATCATTCAGATCTGGGTGAAGGCTTCCTGCCTGGCTTCCCCCATGCTGTTTGCTGTAATGTTCTAATAGTTTCAATGAGCTGGACGATTCACAGCTGAAACTGCAAAATTTACACCAGTAGTAACTGGTTGTATCGGTACCATTTTGTCTAGAGGAATCTATTGGCTTGATGGGCACCGAGTATCCAACTGGTGTATCATCTCCTGCTTTTACAGTGATTCTGTCTTGCCACTTCCCCAAGTCTCCAGAATCACATGGTCGAAGAGTAGGACTGGATTTATTGGAGTTTTTCTCTGAAGTTTTACCAGAATCAGAGGAGGGAAGGGCTGCTTTCATTTTGTTTGGGTGAGTCTGTAAGAAGTGTTGCTCTAGTTCAGTGGAGGAGTTGCCCATGTAGGTGAAATTGCAGAATTTGCAGCGGAAGTACTTGGTGTTGCCTTGGCAATCTGGAGTTTTCCGCCCAATTCCAATAAAGGTTCCACCTAAAGTAACCTGTGAATAAAGAATAAGCTCATTTTAGCTCCACTGTATATTTATTCAAATAGCAAGGAAGGAAAAAAAAAGAAAGAAAGAGCAATTCATTCATAAGCCTCTTTCATCAACCATCACCACCATTTTCATTTGTACTAATGTAGTGAGATATCATACACATACCCTCATGTATTTAGCATTTGTTGCTGAAGATTTTGAAATGTTTCACATAGCTGAATATATATTCCAGATGAATAATAAATGTATTTTTGGGGGAAACTGAGGCACACATACTCAACGTGATCTTAACTCAGCATTCCCTGATACAACTACTCCTTCCTTCCCTGAATCGCTAAATCATGGCATTGATAGTACATCCAATAATCAGTTCCCATACCCCTGAAACTTTGACAGGAAACTTTGCTGGCAGTCTATACCAGGTATGGAACAAAAGAACAGGTCCTCAGTCTTTTTCTTTCAATACACTTACATGTTTTAATCATATCCACGCTTAACAGTCCAATGCTTTCTAAATATGAGCAAACAAAAATTAAATTTGAAATAATGAATTCAGTTTGCTGGGTCAGACTATGACCGATTCTTATAAAGACCATTCCCACAGGAGTATCCAGTAACCGCCAGGATGCCTTTTAACACAGCCATAGTGGCTGATGTCTAAAATGAAAGGCGGTTTTCTCAAAGATTACTCAGTGCAGACATTCTCCAAGGAAATCTTCTGTTCCTCTCATGTGCAGACCTCAATTTAGTAAAACAAGGATGGAAAAACTACAGTAGAAAAATGGCATGTGGCAAAGAAACCCACCACACCCAAGCCCATGACATCACTAATTAAAAAAAAAAAAAAGAAAAGGTATGTCTACTTAACCGTTCTCATGATCTCTGAGCAAAATGGTCTGCAGGAAGGAAACAAGGCTTCCAGGGCTTATGATATTAAACCCTGTGTTCTCATAGCAGGCAGGCCTGCCCTTCCCAGGAGTGCACCACACCTGCCCATGACATCAGGGGAGATTTGCTGCTCCTGTACAACTGGTTTGAAGGCCAAAGAAAGAATTTCCTGACAAAAATGTCACCATTGCTCTACCTCTTTGCCTGAACAGTGTACAGCATCCAGAAGATAATTCCTCCTTACACCCAAAATCCAGACATCTACTCCTCTGCCACCATCCAGCCTACACCACTACACCAAGGACATGGGTGGAAGCTTCCGTGTGCCGTGTTCTCCATTTTTACACCCAAGAGATCCCTTACAGGGAATATAAAATTTCCACACAGGGTCTGATTTCCATTCTCCCAACCAGTAAGTGTATTACTACATTTCTGCAGGATTCAGTTGTAATGCATTAGGCAAATGGTGTAATTATTTTTCTTCTACTCAACAGCTGTGCCACAAAGAAAGCATGTGATCACTGCTCATTCAGTATCCCACCATACAGAAAGACTCAGACATACAGAAAGCATGAAATGTAAACATTTTTAAATGCATATAATATAAATGCCTTTTAGCCATTTAGCTCAGAGAATGAGATGCTATCCTTTGTATCCCATCAGAATTGAACATGTACAGTGAGTCAATGAGTTGCTAAACCATGATATAGTGAGCTGCTGCTATTCAGCCTCCAATTCTTTTTTTTTTTTTTAAAGAAAGTACAATTTCCATGTGCTGGTTAAAACTTTTTCTTAAATAAACTGAAAATTGCTTTCTGTTTGTTTAGGAAACATATCTCATTAGGCAATGGTGAATCAGGCAGGCAAATAGCTAGGACTTAACAGTAAAAACATTTTCACTTAAACTGGGGCCCCAAGTTCTGGTATCAAGTTATGAATTTGGTTTTTAAGAGGTTCTTTGGAAGAGGGATGTTTTAACAGATCTTCTGTACTGCTGAAGATATCTCATTTTATTCATTTTATTGTGAAGAACTGGAGACAAAGCCATGCTGAGCCTGATCCACTGACACGGTGGGATTTGGGATGCTCCATAGTATCATCTGGCACTTCAGGTCTCCATCCACTGCGTTACTTCAGTGTTCAAAGTCTCAATGGTGTTGAAAGACAACTTAAAGAAAGCACTGATGGAATAACGGTAAACAGAAAATAACAGCAGCTCATTGTGTGATTACATAAGTTGCAAGGTGATCTGGTTTTGCTCATTTAATTAGATACTTATGTTTGTTCTATGCATGCACGGAAAACTGGCCAAAATGCTTTACCTTAAGTGGCTCTAATGAGTAAATGCATCCATTACTCTCAACTGTGCACTCACAGATAACAAACCTATTTTGCAGACCCTCTGTAGAAACTGCGAGTGACAATATTCCCAGCTGCTGTTCATTGCTAATTACTTTTATTTCTGAACACTGGAAAAACACACTATTTGTACGAGCATTTTATACAATGGACTGTAAATCACATCATTTCTGTAACTTGTGCTAAACCTGCTTAGTGGCCAACATAGCAAATTTGTGTCCCATGCTGATATATCCTTCTATGCATCACAAGAGAATAAAATAGAACCAAGTATTCTCACACTATTTGTGTTAACCTCTTGCAATGATGGGGGACGCACAATCTTTACAGCACCGGAATGTAACTGATTAGCAGCTATTGGGTTGGCATTTCCCTGACTACCCTGACACAATTCAAAATAATGTGTCCTATTAGGAGAGCATGTACGTGAAAGGTAACACAGGGTCATCTTAATGTTATTACACTCAAAAGCCATTTTTCACACATAACAAAATATACTGAAATACTCCTTGGGGGTCATCAGGTAAAGAGAACTGAAGAAACTGGCTTCCATGCAAAAAGGCTGGGAGAAGCACTTGAAGTGACAGTATAAACTGAAGCTGTTTCAGCTTTCAGCCAGCCAAATTTGGAAGAAGCCTACACATTTGCAGAACTGTTTGGATTCATGCACTCTGCTCAAGTCTTGGCTTGACTTTCAGATTTTTCAGTTACATATCATATCTCTATGTACAGGCACTAAACTCCTTCACTGGGTATGTAATTGTTCTTAACCTCCTGCTCTCTCTGACCTGCCTCAGAAAGAGGAAAAATAAAGGAGAAAGAGAAGGAGAAAGGAGGAAAAAAAGAAAAAATATATATATATACACACACACCCCCTAGAAATCAATATCCACAATTCTATGTGGTATCAGAAATGATAGCTTCTTTCATTTATTCCCATTTCATTCTGATCCCAGCAGAACCTAGTCCCCTGCTTTGCCTTGACTGTTATATTCTCTTATGTAGACCCTCCTCCCCAACATAAAGAAGAACAAACTAAACGAACGCAATGCTAAAATCCTGCAATTCTGTTACAGCAGTGGAGTGCAAAGTGCCAGCTGACATAACTAGTGTCAGCCACACAAGTATAGGTACAGCTTGCACTGGAAATGTAAGAGCACCTATAGATCAACAGTTCCCTCAATAAGCACAGAAGACAATTAATCTTCATAATTCTCTTTTTAAAGGGAACCTAACATACAAGGCATCTGTTTGGACTGTGGAAACCTGATTTAGTTCTTTCTTTCACTGTCACTTGCTTGTGAGACCTTGGGATTATCACTTACTCCTGCAGCACCTCAGTTATGGCATAGTTGGTATTATTATGCTGTATAGAGGAAGATGACTATTAGAATGGGTTCTCCATTATTGCACTTGAGATGGTTGCACTGACAGTCTTCAAAAATTGCTCTTCAAAGCCATGACTCAGTCTGGGATTAAATTGAAATATGTTTCACAGTAAGACTCCCTGAAACTCAAAACTCTTAATCATTAAATTCATTCATTAATGGGGAAAATTATCAAAATCTAGAAGACTGGGAAAGAATTTACCACAAAGAATGAAGTTCATGTGCTAATACAACTAAGCTCTCTTCATATACCACGCACATTTCTGAAAATAGCCAGAAAGAGGAGAAAAGATAACACAATAATTGACAAGGTTTCAAGTTGTACCTTCTAAAGCACGTTGGCAAGTACTTCAACAAAGCTGTGCAATTGCACTGTATGTTTCCAACAGATATGCCTATATTACCTTAATTAGTGAGACCAAAACCAATGATTTCATGTAATAGATGGACTTCTACAAGGAGAGATACTTTCAGTACTTTCAGTAAATATCAAAGTGTCTTCGATATTTAATCTGCCCTTGATCCAAATGCTACCCTACTCTCTCTTTTTCAAAGTTCAATCATGAATTTTTTTACACTGAAGCAGTTTACAAATACTGCTTACAGAAATTGAAAAAAATTACCAAGGAAGACAGCTCCTGTAATCATGCATTTAATGAAGACAATTCCACCAGCAGAAACAAGTGGCCTATATCCACGTAAGAGATTCAACCACAAGGCTTACATGCATAGGGTAAAGCTGTCTTTGACCCCTGGCTTCTTCTGCAACCACTGATTAGAAGCTAGACCAACCATCTGCATTGGAACATCAAACGTTAATAAATCTCCCTTTTTTTGATTACCTGGGTTACATCTTTGGCTAATCAGGAGGTGAAAGGCTCCAGATCCCTTACCAATCTCCTGAGCCATCCAGTCTGCCTTTGCCAATTACTCTTAATCTTCTAATCCTAAAATATTTTCTAATGCTCTTGTTTATTCATTTGCTTTGTGCAATATAGCATCCAGAACATTTTAACCATCCCACATTTATGAAGTTCTTCATGTCGTACAGGCCAGAACAGATTCCTGGCTTTCATGCAAGTTTGTGTAACACCACCCAGTTCTCTAACCTCCACTATGGATAATTCACTCCCTCTCACTCACTCTCTCTCTGCATGTAAAATTAGGATAATCTCCAGAGTACATTCTTAAAACTATTTACCATACTGTGATTAACTTATTGGTAGAAACAACTATGTTACACAAGTGAGGCAAAGACTAAGGGCAAACTCCTGGCTTTCTGGGCTATTCATATTTACCAAAACAAGAAAGCAAACCGTTGGGTCACATTCACTGAAGATGAGTGTATTCTTCTCAAGATTTATTCTGTTGCCATTGAAGCCAGTACAGTTTTTGACATTAGGATTTAAAAGGTATTTTTAAAACAAAGACTGTGACAGAACAATAACAGGACTTAAATTAATGTCAGGAGACCAGATGTGCAAAAACAACAAAAGTAAGGAACACAGAGGCAAAGCTTTCATTTGCTAGCTAATGCTAGCAGACTAATATCTAGCACCTAAAAGAAGCACCATCCCTTCTATTCTCTCTCTGTATAGATAAAATTACCAGACAGTTCCTTGGCTACTGTAAACTCACACAGCCTCACAGACTTTGAGGTAAACTCACACTGGTTTACAAGAGAAGAAAATATAGCTCCTTTCCTTTTTCCCCAGGAACTTAATTTTTTTGAGTTCTCATCATTTCTGTGGGCAGTTTATATCTTTAAATGTATCCGTGACTATAACTAGTCTCACCAACTTTCTTCATTAACCTCTGTTCAAACACTACCATATATCCCTGGCATAAAGATGAGGAATATTAACACAGAAACAACTTTGCCTTGAAGGCTGCGAATATACATCATGTCAGTTGTTCTACAGAAACTGCCCATCTGAATGCTCTAATTTGAGGGTAGACTACTGCTCTCTGAAAGAAGGCTAAAATAGCTTCTTTCTGTCACAGAGCAAGTGAATGTTCTCAGGCACTTACTATTTAGCAGCTGACATGCTGTACATCACTGCATATCATTCTGAATTGTAAACTTGCTAATGTCTCCAAAAAGGATATAAAGAAATTCTACTACAGATAATAATATAAATCATTACTTATGAGCTGCAGTCAATACAGAATTTAGATGACTACAAGACCATACATGCTTTTTCACATATTTTTATATATACGTACATGCAGATATACATGAGAAAAAGCAGCACATATATGTACACACATACACACAGGCACATGCATATGAATGTGTATATGTGTGTGTGTGGTTTACCACCACCCATTTCTCCACCTTCCACCATTTCTTTTCATGTCTGTGGTTTAAAAGAGATGACTGACCCCTGTGTTCATGAGGTGTGACTCTCTCAGTGTGCAAGGCACGCTCCAAGCCTGATCATGACCCAGAAATAAGACTCAAAATAAACAGGTATGCCCACATGCAGGTGCAACACCCAAGATAGCTTAACAGCCTTCGGTTCAAACAGAGAAGTCCCCAAGGAGAGTCTGCAACGAGACTGACAGATGAAATGGGCCTTCTGGGACATCACACCTTCATGCACGTTCTGTTCTAGCACACCCTGCAAGATGTAGCACAGCACAATCTAGTCCAGAAGATCAGGATACATCATATCCAGCAATAGTTGGTGAGTTTATTTAGATCTAATTCCTTTTTTATGAACAATGGAGCTAAAGTCAGTAAGACCAACAATATAAAATTTGGATCCATTTGTCTAAGCATGCGAGAAAAACGAAATTCATTCAAGTACGTTTTCATTTACTCACGTCAATTATTTATGTATCCATGACACCTTGGAGGAAGTCCACCTGATGACAAAGCTGCACTTTCAGAAGGTTTGATTTGTCATTAACCCGAAAGTAAATGCTGTACTTTTCTTACGCCTCCAATCTAGATTATCACCTTATCTGTAAGAGTCCCTCTGCCAAAACCACCAAAAATGTAGAGGAAACCCTTTAACATGAGAAGGAATGTTGATTCCATCTGTACCCCTACAGGCCCTCTACAGCTTTTTTAGTCTTACCTTCACAGCTTCATATTCAATCAAACTGCTAATATAAGAGTTGAGGATAAAATGCAGAATCTACTAATAATAAAACCACTGGTTCTCATTCAGCTGAATCCTAGTTAGACCAGACTTTAATTATAAGTTACATTACTAGCCATACACTTCTAACTTGAGAACAGTAAAGCTGCCAAATTTGATATACTGAAATCCAGAACACTAAAAACCACACATACATGACTTCGTGTATGGACACAGAGCTCACCACTGATTTATAAAGGAGACAAAAGGAAGAGCTTTACACACTCTGCGTGCATGGGCACTTTTGCCACTTTCTAGGATGCTGAGCAGCCTGGTATCTGGACATCCAAATAGGCTATCAGCTGCTGTGAAAATCCTGGAAAAGTTGTTACCCATATTCATATATGAAAAAGGATTAGGCTGAGTGGTATAGGACAACTCCTACAATATTGGATGTCTAGAACCATGAATGAAAATTCTGCCACCAATCTCTCATTAGTCTGTGGGATAGATAATGTAGTAATTTTTTTTCCCTCAGCTCACTGAAGTACAATCAAGAAGCTATTGGATGGCTTTTATCAGTCCATGGCTTTTCAGAAATACGTCTTCTTATCCTTTATGGCAGTCTAGTATCTAAAACCATGAAACAATCAACGTGAGAGGGCTAGATAAAAAAAATAAAACCTCTTTTTAATACTTTCAGACAGGAGTCTGAATCTCTTTAATGGCTGAACATAAGAGGAGGTAGGTCTGTGACAAGCTCCAGAACCAGGGCCATGCTGAGCAGGAAGCTCCTCAAAGGTAGCACACACAATGTGAAGCTGCCTGGAGTCGACCATACGAACTGCTGAGCACTGCAGTATGTCTTTATTCACGGCTGCATGAATACCCTTCTCCCTTGGGACATGCCATCTGAAACCCTCACCTGAAAGCAGACATTTCTGTCCTTTCTTTGAGGGACACTGTTTTCTTTTAAAACATATCAGGAAATGGGGTCATGCTCCCTTTTATACAATAGCCTAATGGCTTGAACACTTGTTCAGGAAACAGGAAAAGTAGGCTCCTTTCCTTGCTCTGTCAGAGGGGATTCAAGCCCACTTCTTCCCCCTCACTGAGCAACGTCCTACCCCTTACCTATGAGCTGATATGTGGAAGACAGCACTTTCCAATTTTGCTGTTAAAGCTGTCCCACTCAATGCTCATAAAAAAATTTGGGGACAGAAGAAAGACTCCTGCCTACTTGCCAGCCACTCGCCTGTCTCCAGGCCTTTCCATAAGTTACATTAAAGAGTCATTAGATCAAACACAGAAGGAAATTTAATCATACAGTAGCAAAGCAATGGTTTTCAGCATTATAGCTGTTAACTTAGTCACTTGAATTTTACCTTAAGTGAAGTCTTTAGACCTGGTCTAAAGTATGCTGCTTCAGGCACGTCCACAGCGCCATACATAGGCTAAAATATCCAGCAAGAAAAAGCTGCTTGTAGACATTGATTAATTAACTAAATGTGAAGAAAAAGTAATGAGGGGCATCAGCAAAAGTTGATCCATTGAACTCACCTCAAATATTATTCTGATAAAAACAATAAAGCTGATTAACACATTCTCTGGGAATTCAGAGTTGTGCTAGGAAATGTTTTCTGAAATCTATATTAGCAAGAAAGTTAATCTCCCAGAAACAGCTCAGTTATTTACTCAATCCTATGGAATTTATTATAAACCAATGAACCAAAAACCTCTGAGGAAGAAAATGGGAACAAAGAGTACAGGAGATTTTCAAAACAAAATCACATTTTCAAAGAGGACAAAGGAATCTTGCTGGATTAAATATTCAAATCAAGTAAAAATCTACACAGTAGTAAGGCCGGAAAGCTTGGATTATTTACACAGTTCCCAGCCAAATCCTCTTTAGGTACTACAAAACACAGTCCCAATATTTGCATACCTGGATGTGAAGCTAAACATGCATCCCTACTGTTTTGCTTACTGCAATACAAAAAAAAAAAACCCAAACCCTAAAAGCTGGGGTTAGGATGGGGGGAGATGTTTTTTGGTGGTGGGGTGGGGGTTAAGTTTTCTGCGACAGACTTCACTTCTGTGGAATGTCCAAAAATGCATTTGATTTCTTTTCTTCCAAGCTCTTGGCAAAGGGACCACATCCCTACCTATCTGCAGATAGGATAGCAGATACTGGGGGTTTTTTCTGTATTCAGATATTTTTCCATTGCTTTTTCTTTGCTTTTGTTATGAATGCAAACTACAGGGCTCAGTAGCATCCCTCACTACTACAAATCTTCATATACCGTGGTCTCCGACTGACCACTGTGAGCCAGATCAAAGTCAGTCTTCTTCATCCTCTGTCTTCTGTGCCCAGCTCCCTGGCCTGAGACCATAAATCCGTCAATAACTTCCACCCCAGCTACAACAGAACAGTTTGTTAAGTGCAAGGGGATCAATAAATCAGACCTTAAACCCAGTCCACTACTATTTCAAGTTAATTACAAAGGGATTATTTTCCTTTAGCCCAGTACCTATACAAAATAATATTGTTTAGATGAAGTAATTATTCAGGTTCAGTTCCCTCTCCATGTTATGCAGGAGTTTGACTGAACCAATTTTAACCAGAGCTCCAATCGATACGATCCCTCGTTGCGGCAGGAGACGCCAGCCGTTCAGATGCCTGAGAAAAATCCCCTCCAAAATGGACATAGTAGCAATACAAACATGTGTGGGTGCAAAGGGGATTTTCAAATGTTCTTCTACTGTGTTTATGAATCTCACAAAGCTGCTCTGTATCGGGAGTGGGGGAGGAGAAAGCATAAAAATATTAATCAGTTACTTATCTTCTGACATGTTCTGGATCAACATCTGGTGCATGTGCAAGTGATGAAGTATGGCATTTGGCACAAAAGCTTATTTAATCTTCTCTTCCCAAATTGGGCAGGGAAAATTAGCACTCTTAAAAATTAAGTTTCCAGATCCAATTTTTTTCTTTAAAATAAATTGCCAACATTGTATAGGCTGTCTGTTCTATTTTGGAAAATGTTTTTAGTCTGAGAAAAGACTGATCTTAAGTAGATTATCTGTGGACTGTTTCCTACCGCTTTTTGTCTCCCCTGCAGTATCTTACTGCCAGGGTTTAGTAGACAAGTATAGTCTAGGTTCAGCTGTTTTATTTCTGCTTCTATCAGTTCAAACTGAGATAGCTCACACATCTGTTTTATTTCTGAAAGCACTGCATAGGAAAAGTGTCCAGCTCATTCTAATCAAGCATAAACTTTCCTATAAATAACTAGGGACCTAACGAAACAATTGTTTGGAGGAAATGAAAGTGTGTTTAGAAACTCAAATTCCTCTATACTGTATGCCTGAACTGCTGCAGTTTGAATGTCTTCCTGACAGCATGGATCAGTTGCTCTAAGATGCTGTCCCCGGAGTCAGCAAACTGAAACTATAGCAGGAAATCCAGGTATTAACATCATACTATGTGCTAATTATAAACCATCATTTCACATTCTGACATTATTCACTTCTAACCTCTTTTAACTAAATCACGTATTTGCTTTCTAATCACAGTTTGACAGGAGAGAGTGTCTGACACGAGACAGTGAAGTGATCTTTTAGTAAGACAGCAGTTCAAAGACGGCAGCTTTTACGCATAATAACGACCTTAGTTTGATTTGCTGCTCCACAAAGAAGTTGTAGAGTTTCTGGGAAAAGAGGAGAGTTTAAATCACATAAAAAGCTTGAAGTTCCTGACTTGTATTCCAGTTTCAGCTTCTTACTTGAAGTTAGATGTTAGCCGTCTTAACCTGTTTTGCAAAACTTCTTTCCCATAGCTACAGTCTCTGCAAGCATTATGGAGTATTTGCCACCTTCCACCTTTTTATTTTAGCATACTCTGATTTTTGTGTGGTGATTACTACCAGGTGAGACATCGTTCCTATGCAAACATACACTTGAAACTGGATGGACATTTGAATTCATTTTGTATGCAAACTTTGTTACTTGTGGGTTTTTTTCTTAAAATCTGAATTTTTATATCATAGAATATTGAGGTGTCCTACTACATCTCTCAGGTCACTCCTGAGAGGATTTTTTTTAAAGCAGCATAATTTTTTTTTTTAACTAATTAAATATTAGCTGGTAAGAAAATAACAGAGACTGCATGAAAAAGCTTTTGAGTCTACTCCTCCATGGTAAAAATAAGATTTTTTTTTTACAGCAGTATCTTTAGTTTTTTCCCTGCTCCAGCAAGACGAGAAAGTGACTGAGGCAATAGTTCTTTCCTTGTATGCTCACTAACATGGAGGACAGCATGGATTACTGTTACTTTTTGAAATGTTTTAAATAACCATTGTGTATCCCATTTTTCTGGCACTAGACAACTTTAGAGTTGCCAAGATTTGCCACTTATTTTATCTTAACAAAGAATCAATAAGCCAAATCTTGACTCCCAGCAGCTGACAACTTAGGATTACATTTTTAATTTCCAGCTGCTGTCTTTTGTCTGTCTGGTTGTTATTTTTCATTATTATTTGCTCTTTTCTTTCCCTGAGAGCAAATCCTTCAGATATGATTACCAATTTAGCAATCTGCATGTTTGCTGAATAAGATCTTTTGCTATTGATTGCCACAACTAAATCGCACACAGAAATATCACTGGTCAAAAAGCCAAGTACTCCTCTACTGTACAAGACGCTCAGCAGACCTGCAGAAAGCCTGGCTAAAATAGACTAGAAATGGTTCTCAGGGCTTAAGCAGGTTACATGAAACACTTTAATAGCGTAGGTAGGAGAGGCTTTGCAAATAACCGACTTTGCAGTTGGGAAGGCAGTTAGCAGAAGCAGAGAGGCTGGGAAAATACAAACCTGCACATCGTAAGTCCCATTTAATAACACAGGCCTCTGGGAATTGATGTCCTGCAGCACTCCTGAAAGCACAGTGCGGTTGACTTTCTGGAAGTCTTTGGAGTGGCTGAACTGCACCATGTTGTGGAGAGCCAAAATTTTAGTGTCGAGCTCAGCATCCTGCCTGGTGCGGTTGTGCAGTCCTAGGTGGTACTTGCGGAAGTGTTTGATGAGATCTGTGGGGTCGTTCCCATAGTAACCGTATCCACAGATGTTGCATTTGAAGTCCTGAAGCTCTGGAGACAGAGGCGCCGTATCTGGGTTATCATTTGCCAACAAATCTGCTTTAGATTTGTTCAGCCTTAAACCCCCATCTGAAGGCACTTGTGGGTTTTTTGAGGCCATGGGGATCGGGCTTGAGCCTTGGCCATCAGTTTGACCACTTTGCACTTGCACTGTTTCATCTGAAGCTTTTGGCGACATCTGATGCTCCTCATTTGTCTCCGCTGCATCTCCTGACGGGGTACAGACCACATCTTGGGTGTCATCTGCATCTGATTTTTGAGGAGACTTCAAGGGCTCACAGATTCCCCCAACAGCTGGAGATGAGAAAGCCAGCATATTTCTGTCTGTCACCTCATCATGAGGGAAGGATGGAACATTTCCTCCCTTATTGTGGCTTTCATAATTGAAGCCAGCCTTTTCACTCAGCACTGAGCTTTTCAAGTCCTTTTTAATGCTGGAAGATGGCTCTTGGACATGCGTGCAAAGTTCCTCCTTGTTATTTAACTCTGCCGCATCACCCTGGTCAGTGTTTTCTTGCATCTGCTCTGCGGAAAATTCTTTTTTCCTTCCAGACTCTTCAGTTTCAGTACCTGTAGACTCAAGGGTCTGTACCTCACCTTCACTAGCAACGTTTCTTAGAGGGGGGTTCTTTTTCCGGACCATATCTACCACAGGAAAAAAAAAAAAAAAAAAAACACAGAGGGCAAAAAACCCTATAGAATTATTCAAGATAAATAACGATCATAAGCCTGGCACTTTTTAAAGCATTCCAAACAATATGAATACATAAACTTTTCAGAAAGTTTTTGTCAAGCAGGTTTTTAGTCTATGCAGAAAAATGGAACTTTATATTAAAAAAATAGTGACACTGAAACTGAACTTAAACAAAAGACAACTTTAAAGTACAAAAACACTGCCATCAGAGTGAGTGAATTACAGGTTTCATTATCTTTTCAGAAGATAATGGTCTGGCAGAAATAATTTTAAATGAACAATTCCTTTAAAATAATTTTAAAAAACTAAGGGGAAAGATAAAATTTTGCAGTCTAATGTTCATACACTGTACAACTACATATAATGCAGCTTTGCAAAAATACACCTAAAAGACATAATTGGGAGCACTTAAAAAAGTTATTAGGAAGGAAACAGATTCAGGCGAGTAAGTAACTCTGAGGTTTCAGAGAAAGTATTTCTCCTAAGCAGTTTCGGTTTCTCTACAGCAAAAGCTCCCCCTCCTACTGCCCGTAAACTTCAAACAGGATTATATGGATATTCTAGAGTCTGGCCCCACAGTCCATTATTCACATAATTAGTTCTATTTGCCAAACAATGAGAAACTAACTTTATTAGGAAACCCATTGTCAATAAAATTTTACAGGCCTGGATCCAGACATTTGACATTGCTCCGTGGCTGAGTCGGGATCTACCCCAGAAACACCTGGAATCCACATGGATCTAAACAGCCGAACCTTCCTCTGCTCAGTCCTCCTTGCAGACATAGGCACTGTTGCTAAATCTGCAAGCACGCTTTCAGGATCCATTTAAGAAAGCTCAGACAGGACAGCAATAAGATCAGAGAGAAAGAAGGAGTCTGCCACCAGTGAGTTAGCTGCTAGCTGAACAGGGGCGATTATGGAAGAACAAGTAATCAGACTATGCAGGTAGTAAGCCAAATTCCTCATCCGCCACATATCTTCATCTTCCCCAGCCTACTTAGAGAAAATATATATATGAAACTTCCCTGCACTCTCCACTGTGTGGTTCTGGATTTGATATTCAGCACCAGCTGGTTTGATCCATTTTGTTCACATGCTAGCTATGGGCAGAAGACAGATGTGCTACAACTTTTTCTGCGCTCTTATCTTTGCCAATGCTGTACATAATGATGAATGTTTCTCTTTGCCAAATTGTGTGTGGTCTGGTGGCAGCAGCCTGCAGTACCACACATGAGATGTGAGCTGCAGACTCAAGCCTGAGCCCCCATTCCTGGGTGCCTACAGAGGCACTGGAGATACATATGGCTCTGCAAAGAGAGGACCACCTGGCGATTCTGGGAGCAGCACTGATGTGCTCCAAATGGTTCTGCATCCAGACCTTTAAAAGCCACGGATGACCTTCTCAAAACAGTACTTTGAGAAGTACGACTGGGGACGGAGGTTAAAAATAAAAGAACAGGCGTCTGTACATCCTCTTATTTACATCTGCTCCACATGAAAGGGCACTGTATGCTATGTTGATAAAAACAGACAACTTCTTAGGGGAAGTGTTCAACTTGTGTCTTGGGCTGGCTCTGTTGTCTTTGTGGTTGAGCTGATCCACAGGCAGCACGGGCTGCAGCGAGATGGCTTTCACACAGAATGCCAGCTCGTGTTACAGAAATTCTGACACTCCGTGTGGTCTTAATAGGTTTCTTAAATGCCTACTGGGATGCCTTACTATAGAAGACACACATGCTTGGGAACCAAGTGCCTTCTCTTTAATGGCAACCACACCTATTGGGAAACGTATGCACTGAACTTCACTTCCCCCCCCCCAAAAAAGGCTTCTGAACCACGAAGTCACTCAGAACTAAGAGAAAGGAAAGATTTCCTGTTGTGGTAAGAGAACTATTACAATATGTGCATGTATATAATTCAAGGTACAAAGACAATTTTTAGCCTTCTAGCATTACTGCTTCTATATGGGACTTTGTGAATGTTCTTGGTTAACAGACACTAAAAATATTGGTGAGCATCTCTGGTAGGTGTTCAGCTAAGTCCATATTTTTCTCCTGGTTATACATCCCAAACCATTCTTAAAATACTTCTGTTTAAATGCAATTCATTGCAGTTAGAGGACAAAGAAAGGAGTCCTGACTACACAGTGAAGAAAATTCAGAAATTGAGAAAGTAAACACCATGACTGTTACCTCAGTCAAAATTAAACAAGACTAAATGCAATGTTTAAAAATGTTTTTGTTACAGATATTTTTGGCAGATAAGGAAAGTTTAGAGACTTTGCTATCTTCGTGGCAACTGACAGAAGAAAGTCAGAGAAAAGGACAGAAAAAAACTCCCTATCAAGCTAAGAAAAGAAAAATCTGGACTGTTTACAGGCTAACTAGACAGTACTCCAGATCTAGATACTTTGGTTCAGATTTTCCTGACATATCTGTGAGTCTGTGTGTTAATGGAGGGGGAAAAAAACCATATCTGCCTAATGGAGCTTTTTCATGCAGGATTCTACACTTGGAGGAAAAAAGGAAAGAAGATAACATTGATTTAAATATAAAAACTTTCTTAAGTTGAATTTAAAAGTATTTTCCCCTCTTTATTCTTTTAGCTTTTGAAAAATCATCTGTCATTTATTTGTTCGATATCTACTCAAGGGGATGGTAAGAAAAGTCATGATTTTTTTTTTGTCACCGAAATTCCACCACTATCACTTTTCAGAGACATATTATGTAAATAAAACTACATTTGCAATACTCCTAAATCGAAGAAACCATCCCCTAGCAAGTCGTAAGTTAGATATAGAAAGAATATAGCCACTCTGAAATTATTATCTCTAAGACAAATAACAGATTGCACAATGTTTTATTGTGTGCCAAGAACGTTTTCAGTTAACAATTTCACTTGAAAAAATGGATCACATACTTGTAAAATCATACCCAGCATTGACTTCATAAGGCATGTGGCTTTAGAGTGCTTTTTACAATTATTAATTCTATTAGTCAACTAGCAGGCGGGCTAATGCAATTGTCTTAGAAGATGCACGGAAGACACAGAAGACATTTTGAGAGCTGATCTGTATATCTGCAAAACAAAACAAAAAAAGGTTTTCCTTCCTAAATTATGCATTCAAAATATGGTTTTTACTTAAAAACATTATGATGCCTATTGTACATTCACATGCATCTATTAGTGGGCACTACACAAACAGGGGCTGCTGTTCTCTGCTTCCATCAAGCATAAGAAATTCCGTAGCTGTTTTTTCAGACAGACACACTCTTGCACACGCACACATACACACACAGAGAAACAGACAAAAATTATCTCAGAGGTGATGTTCACCCAAAAAAAAAAGCTTAAAACAAGTTTAAAGTAAGTGTTGAAAATGTGCTCGTTAAATGCTGTGAAAAATAAAATTGCCTTAAAAATTCACATCTATGAACAGGTATTGTGCGTTGTAATGGGATGGGATGGGACTGGCCTAATGGAATGGGTAAAGGAATGTAAATAACTGGTTCATATCCAGGCTCTGCCATCAGCAACTGAACGTTATCATCTGTTGGCTGCCTCGTGTCCCACTTGAAACAAATTCAGTGGCGTTGTTTTAAGTGGGCAACTATCCGCATCTCAAAAATGCCATCACAAAAATAAGCATGGCAGTCGGCTGTTAGGGAAGAGGCCAAGTGAGGAACAGCCATTGGGGCTGAACTACCTTTTCAACACTGGAAATGGTGATTTTCCCAAAATGAAAGAATTACTAAGCCTGATGTGAATGAAGAGACTTCTCGAGCTGAGGGAATTTTGGATAGGGCCCAGGCTGCAGAACTTGTCTTTGCACTCCATAATCCAGGGTTTACTTCATATTTTCATTATGCTGAAATTACCTTTAAACCATATGGGGTTTGTTACCTGATATGATCACCCTCAGCTATTTTAAAGTGAAAATAATGCTAATAGCTGTATATAGTTTCCCTCAAAACCAGCCAAGACTACTCTACACAATGCATGCATGTGTGAGATACAGACTTTTCTGTTCAACAGTCACTCACATCAGTTTATCCCTGGAAGCAAAAAGTGCAAACTTCTGCTAAAATCAGTTTGTAATTCAGGATAATGAATTACCATAGTGACTACTGTACCTCTTTTAAAAAACAAGAAAAAGCAAATTCTGATAATCAACAGTTTCTTATGCGTGGTGAAGATAATGGCTAATTACCTGCTGATCACCAGCTCCCGCAATGGGTCATTGTTGTTGCTCATTACTTTTATTGAATGTGAGGACTTGTCATCAAAGCCTATTGCAACAGCATGGTTGTTGCCTTGTGCTTGCACTGCAGGTTTAGGTCAAGTCTTAGTCATATGCTCTTTTTAACAGAATAATACATTTAGAAAGATGTCTGAATTTTGTGAGATGCCACTGACTAATCTTTGTGCAAGTAGGTGCACAAGCAGATGAACAGCAAACTGAGTCAAAGGTCTATGATGTTATCAGTCAATATGCTGCAGTAACAAAAAGTTAAATGGAAATACACATGTATATGCAACAGACTCAAGCAGGACCTCTTTGTTAAGGGATAGTAAAATTAATACTTTTACACTCATATATATTACACACCCACACACAGACATATAAAGTACATACGGTGCTTAAACATCAATCATTTTGCAGCATAATGCAGCAAAAAATCATTAACTCTCAGTGTCTCAGCTTAATATATGTCTAATACTTACCTATCTCACAGGAGTGTTGTGAGGCTTAATTAATTAGTGACTGTAAAGCACTTTGTGATCCTCTAATGAAAGGTGCTACATAGCACAAAGTATTATTAAAATCATTAGGACCACAAAAAAGCCCTGTGGAATTCCAGCCTACACTGTCTGTTGGGGTTGGGAGTGATCTTATTATTAAAAGGAGACTGTCAGACTAATTTTCATAATTTTTTCAAGATCTTTTTTCCCCCTTTGCTGTTGTGATAGCACATTAGTAGCTAGAAATTTAATCTTATCATCTTAATAACATACACTCATGTAGTTTGTTACTGCAGGGCTAGAGAAGAGAACAGGGCTTTTGGCACTCATCTGGCTTTCCCTTTTAAGAAAAAAAAAATGAGAGACATATTTTGACACCTTCCCACACTCCACCCCACCAGGACAGCCGATCATGTGAGATCGCAGGATACTCACTATAGCCGCATGGGAAAATACTGCTGTGGTTTTAATTTCGCTCTCCTTTTTTTTTTTTTCCTTTCACAGAAAAAAAAAAAAAAAGGCACAAAACAAAACCTAGCTTATTACACATAAATAGGCTACAAAGACTGTCTGCTGTGCCTTATATAAAAAACCCTTAAGCGTTCAAAGTGTCGGCTTCTATCAAGCACATAAAGTCCTAACCGATCTGGAGCCTTCTCCCCACTCTCCATAAAACAATTGAGCAGCTGTAAGGCACACTAGTTCTGAAGCCAGAAAGCTCCTGTCTTGAGAAGAGTGAATTTCTGGGAAACCATCGCTGTGGCGGGCTCCTTCCCCAGGGAGCCACCCCACACCCAGCCCTCCGCCACAGCCCGTCCCGCCGGGCTGGCCCAGACCCGCGCCGAGCACAACAAGAAAGTCAACAAGCTAACCAGGACAGCCCACAGTTCAAAGACCTGTACATTTTCTAATGTAAGCATTTACAAAAAATATAACAATAATAATCATAATCTGTAAATACACTAGAAATTCCAGGTGAAATTGCTGCCTTCACTGAAAATTACATTACATTAGATGCAAACTACCCCCGACTCAGACACAGCAGTACAGGCCTGGCCAAAACTCCCATCTTTCCACCTTTCCTCATAGCTACTTGAACAGTGAAACGTCAGAAAAGAGACGTGTATAGCTTCACATCCCCACCTGCTCCGGATGGGACACAGAGCTAGAGGCAGTCACACACGACACTTCTCTGCCAGCTCCGCTTGTGGTTCTCAGAGCAAGCCTGCCTGAAAACAACTGATACATGGTCCTAACCTTTCTCTTCTGAGAAGGGAAGAACAACCCCCTTTGCGCAAGAAACTCAAGAATCAGGCCCTAAAGTGTGGGAGGCAGAATAAACTTAAAGACAAGCAACTCCCTCTTCAACAAAACCACCTCCTCCCCCTTGGCACCACTGTCTTCAAATACACCATACAAGCCAGGGGACGTCATGGCTCTAAGTGACAAACTAATTCCAAAGGACTTTCTAAGATGTATGTGCTTTTGTATAAGCCCTACAGCTGCATGACTCTTTCCTGCCTGAGGTAGCTTAGAGTAGAACATGCCTCCTCATATCAGTAAAATTTGGCAAGATCAGACATCGTATTTGGTCAAAATGTATCTGCTTGATATTTTACACTCTGCATGCTCTACTGAAATTATGAAAGCGTCACCAATCTAGAAAATGCAAGGCAAAAATCATGCCTTATGCTTATGCCATACTAGTAGAGCAGTATTATAGCAAACTGCTGTTGTTTTTCATCTCCTCTCTTCCTCTTCTGCATTTTCAGACTCTTCAGCTTGGTCCCTGGTCACCTACTTCCCAAGAGCTTTTTGCACTTTTTTTTCCACAAAGTTTACAACAAAGAGACAAGTCACAAAAAGCTGCAGTCTGTTCAAGCTTCCTCCTTCCCATTTACATTTACTTTCCCAACACTGATCATTCTCAAATCTCTAAAGATGTGCTTTTGGATTTCTTAAGTCCTGTTCAACTACAAAGTGTCATCACCTTCAAACAACTCTCATTAAATAAATCTCTTATTAAATTACACCAGATTAATTCAGAATGATCTTTTCTATTACCATATGCTTCAGAGCACAGCACATATGAGTAGCCATCTAGCCACTGAACTAAACCTAGCCTTGTCTATGGGTACAGAGCAGACACTCGGTCATTTCAGAGAGTTCAGGTGTGGCATTTCAAAATAGATTGAAACCTATAGTTTGAAACTACTTCCAGGCACTCATTTCATTTTAAGCTCACTACCAGGGTAATCATGCAGACACTTTCAGGAGAAACTGTAGACAAAAGGCGATTTGTCTAAAGAGGTGACACAGGGTGGAATATTACGGTATCTTACAGCCAAAATGAAGAATTCTACAATTGCTTCTTTTATTTAAGGGTGCTTGAGCACGGCAGTTTCCTGCTCTGCATTCCTTAGTTGCCTGCTGCAGAGCTTGCTCCTAGTGGACTGCCAGTCCACTGCCATCCATCCAGGATGGGGGAGCCTGAGAAGGCAAAGATTTGCTTTGCTCTGGCTTCCAATCAAGCATCTAAAAATACTCTGTGAACATGACAACCTGCCAAACCTCTAAGAACATTGCAAAACAGGAAAATTAATATCACTGCAATTTTACAGGTAAATAAAGTGATCTACAGAGAGGATCCAAAAATTAAGGTGTTCGATGTGGCATGCAGGGGTTGCTCTTCACTAGTGACTGAATTTGGTTTCTCTTGATGTCCAGGCCCATACCCCTCTCCTGTATTCATTTCACCAGAGAGCATCACCCTAGCACTTGGCAAAAGGCCAAGATCCTGTAATTTAATAAGGTACAGAAAGAGCACCTCGTGCAAAAGTCTAAATGCTCCAATTTATCATGATGGTTATGGGATAAGCTGACATTTTATTTGTATGTAAATTAGTCTCCAAAACAGCATAAAAAGGCCACACTTTCAGAGAATATTGTGCCTTTGTTTCTCTGTTCTGCATCTATCTTAACTCAGCTTTGTGTATTAAAAGTAGTTTAATTTCTATGTATTGATGCTGCTTTGCATGCTCCCCAATCTGTTGTTATTGCACCGCAGAGAGAATCCAGCCTGATTTGCTTACTGCAATTAAATAACTGACTTCTGCCAGGACTGACACCTCCTATGAGAGCCCTGCCATCCTCACTGAATCTTCTGGTTATTCTATTAATTTGCTGTCATTACACTTCATAGGATTGTAGAACATTCCCTATTAGATGAGACCAGAGGTCCATTTAGTCTGGTGCTCTGCCCTGGAGAGCGGCCAATACCAGATCCTTCAAGGAAGGTTCAACTGCCTATGGACAGATACAGAATCACCTACCTCTGTGAAAAATGAATCACTCCTAATCCTCAAGACTTAGACAGTGGCTTACTCTGAAGAGTAAGAGGGTTTATAGCTCTTAATTATCTCTCACATTCTACAATTTGTTGTTAAATAAGTCTGTATAACGCCACTTCCTATAAAAGTGTCCAATATCTATCCAAACATTACTACGATCCTGGTATCAGTGATATCTTGTAGCTGTCACTTTACAATCTAATTACAAACTAAAAAAGAGCAAATATTTTAAGCATTTTGAATTTGCTTCTTGTCAATGGAGCAGAGTTTCCCCTCAATCGAAGATCCTCTAGGCTGTGGGCGCATCTATCACACACACCCCTATTCACCCTGTCCTCAGGGAAAACAACCACTGCCTTTCCAAACTCTCTGCTAGTAGGTGTAGCAGGTGTGGCGATATCATATGTTTCAATTTCTTTTCAGCCTGAGTAAATCCAATGCTCTTTGTAATCCAAATGGCCTTTGAAGACAATGAGAGTTTAGGGTTTGCAAATGACTCAGAACTGAATATGAGTTGAGTGTATTGGCAGAGGCAAGCACAGTGCTACCTTTGAGATGAAGAGTGAGTAATGAAAGTGACCTCCTGGCTCCTAGGAAAAAGCAATCAGGTATGGATACAAGAAGTGACTCATTTGTTCTCTTCCATTAGGAATACAATGGGCTGACCCTATTTCCCTTGAAGCCAATCGCAAAAGCCCCACTGACTTTGAGAGAAGCAAGACTGAGATGCGCGGTCCCCTTCTGCCAGGTGAGGCCTGCGATATGAGAGAAAGGCATCGAAATTACCTTGCCCAAAACTTCAGTCAAATGGAACCAAAAATTATTTATGAGAAGGGGAGCAGATGGAAGGGAGAAAGAGGCTGGTTTTGGCTATCATTACAGGAAAGTTCGAATAACCTTCCTTCCAAGTAGAGGCAAAAAAAGCCCATTTGAAACAGGGTTAAAATTTCAGCTGGATCAAAACTAAAAAGTGGGAAGGAGGCAGAAGTCTATGGTCTGGACCTGAAACAGCAATATTAAATCATCTCCGGAGAGGGCATTATTGTAGTAATTTTCCAGCCAGAGTAGAACCAAGATGAACATGAGTTTGCAAAAATATCCTTTTTCTTTTTTTTTTTTTTCTCCAAAAAAATTGGCAAGGTTTGCCAGACACAAGTTACATAGGTAAGAGAGGGCAACCAAGGGCAATAGGAGTTGAGCCCACGTACATCAAAGCAGACTTTGGCTTTGGGTACCTATCCAAACTGAGCCTTCAAAGGTTCTGATGTTGCCCTATTGTTTAGCTTGAATCTTGTCTAAGCTTGCTCAGGAGAACCCACATTCAGAAGTATGGGAGAAGGGAAAAAGAACACACATTTTCCAAACTGTGATTTCAAAACAAAACAAAAAAATGTAAATCTACATGCTGCAGGGTAATACTGGTAAGCGTGGCTAGCTATTGTTGCTCCATGCTTTTCCATTTCCATATATTAGCATTCATTGCTGACATTATTAAATCCAAAGTTATTTGGATGCTTTGATCAGCAAATTGAATCTTGAGACTATATATGATGTACCTATATTCACGTAAAGTTTACAAAACTATTATATTTCCCTATTCTAACTCTTACCCCCACATGCTGTGAGTTTCCATATATCCCACAGCCATACATTCCAAACACAGACTATTTTATTTAGTAATATATTCAAGAATGTAGATAAAAAGAAAAGCAATGGAAAATGTTTGGCAATCTCTATATAAACAGTTTCTATACATTTGGGTTGAATCATCCAGTAAACTCTCATCTTGATATGCCTGCAACAGATAAAACTTTCATCGCCAATATGCCCTCTTGACTTGGAGGTCAGGATATGGGGGGGATCCATATTACAAAATCTCTTATACCCTTTATAGCTATCACAAAAATTAACATCACATTAAATATAAGCAAGTCAGAATTTTGGCACTGATTTTCCACTCAGCACAAATAACCTCACTCTCCATTGTGAATGGGGGAGAAACAACAGCAGTGGCAACCACAACAAAAGAGTGGATTGTGTGTTCCCTACACAAAACAGAAAGCTGTGCCTATTCAAGAAATCTTGGCCATTTGTCAGAAATTAGAGAACTGACGTTGAAGCCCAATATTAGCTCCAGCCAAAGCAGTGGTGAATTACCTTGCCTTTGGAATCATCCCTATTAACTAGGAAAGACTCTCTGTTGCAGCACATATCATATGGTCCCTCATGCAGACTCGGAAACACTGAGCCAATTTCTTAAAACAAAAAAAGTAAAAATAACAAAAAAAAAAGACCAAATGAAAATGGATTCTCTGTGAGTGGTCTTTCTATTATTTCCCCTTTTTATCTGTTATTTATGTTTCTTTGCAAGCTGAGGAATGAAATGAAATGCCGACAAGAAAGCTACTCTTACAATGCCTCCACCGTCATGATTTGTTCTGAAACTGCTTTAAAATCGAGAAGCATTTTTCAGATAGTAGTAAGAATCGAATGTACGTATTCACTGCAGAACATGATTTCTGTTTTACCCATTCTAGTCAGCAATGGGGAGGGAGGTGACAGAATAGGGAGACTCCTCAGGACTCTGCTGATGTGGCTTTGCAACAGCTTCATGCAGCAAGCGCTGGCATTCCTTTAAAACTGGCAAGGGGTGCCAGCGTCAGCCTGTTGACTGCTGGATGAATATATATAGTGCAAATAATGCTGTTCTTGAATTCGTTTTTGCCCAACTCCCACATAAACTTTCCATGGGAAAATCTCATAATGCCTGCATAAGTGATTTTATGAATCTAGCTTTCAGCTTTTGATAGAAGATTTCTTACTCTACGGGCTTTGATTCTTTATTGCATGAAGGGGTAGTGCCAAAAGCCCTCACATTAGCCTCGACCATACAGACATCGGAAATTTAATTTAAACCTTGGCAATCTGCCAGGATCATAAAACACTAAAAAAAAAGATTTTAAAATTGGTATTTTTTTTCTGAGAGCTAAATTTGTAATTTCCACAAACGCAAGAACAACACAGGTTACAGGATCTGCATGCCGCAACGTATAGATGCTATACATACGCACTAAAACTACCAATAGGAGTTGAGTAGAAATCTTCAGTCTGTGGAGAACAGACTTGGATAGGGGTTTTTTTTCCCACTGAAGATATATTTTGAAATCAGTTGGACACTAACTGTATCTCTTTTCCACCAATAATACATCTAAATGTTCCTTTTAAAAAAATCTAGAACTTCTCTAAAGAAGAGTTACACAGAGGTACAACCACAGATTACACCAATACTTCCATTCTCAAAAATCCCCTATACGCAAGCGAGCCTTACCGCATTGCTCCTGTCTTCCTCCTCAGAGCTGCCTTCTTGGCACCTCAATTCCCAATCCGGTACCTCACCAGTTTGAAGAAATATCCGGCAATGATGTAGGGCTGATTTGTTGCACTGGGATATATCCCACAAAAATGGAAAGCTTTTGCCGTGTTTTCACTTATGAAGAAAACAACTTATTAAAGGAACTTCTGGGTTCACTGGCATTTTGGAGTCTAAAAAAAAGTCCCAAAATTATTTGCAGAGGCTACAACAGCACCTTCTTTGAAGTAATGTTGCAACTTGTGCAAAGGAATTTGGGATGTACCTGAGATCTGAAGGTGCGGGCTACAAATTAACACAGCCAATTAGGTGGAGAAGCTGAGAGTCCAACACAGATGGGGCAAGATAACCACAACTGAATAAAAGGACTGCCAAATGTAAGCCAGTTGGCTGAGTATAGATCGTGTCATCCTGCTCAGCTAGCTGCTGCCCAATCAATAATCTGTTGCTGTTTGCTCTCCCCATGCCAATCAATCCGAGCTAGGGCTGCTTCTAATTTTCCAATCTAGGAATAGCTTCAGAACATCCACAACTGTTATTTCAAACAACCCAAGAGATAAATGTTTCATCCACACATCAGCGTGTGGATTCTTCCCAAAATGGGACTAGTCAAGAGTAAATAATTACTCCTGTAACAGTTTGATCTGATAAACCACAAGACATAAGGCTGCAAAAGCGATCTTTGTACCATCAGCAGTCAGGATAGAATCCAGCTTCTAAAATTACTTGATTAACTGATACAGGACCCAAAAACCGTGATAATTCTGTAGAGAATGTTTCACAATAGATATAGCCATTTTTTAGGGGTTAGCATTAGCTGTAAATTTCTTATCCCCCAAAATCTGGTACAACTGGATTTATGCTTCAAAGGTGCCTTGCTTTACAAGATGACAGAGATTAAATCAGAGCCAATTAAATTTAAGCATCTCTAAAACAATTCTTTTGTTAAGCAGTACATATTGAAAGAATACATGAGAGGAATTAGAAATTATCTTCGTAACTTGTCCGTGGCTTCTCTTCTTGTGAGTAATGAGAACAGCCCAAGATCACACAGATAATCTTACTGTCAGAAGACACTCATATAACCATTTGTATGTAGATAACAAGATGAGCACGTATATACATACATGACATAAAGAACAGAGACTGCAATAAAGGTAAGTCATGTATTTGTGAAGTAGCTGATACATGGGTCTTCTCCAGCATGAGAATCTACTGTTCAAACCAAACGTAGACTTGAGTCTTCCTTTTTTAAAAAAATAACGTTTTATATCATTGAATCCCACAGCATCTTGATAGGCCTTGGCCCATTAATAGAAAAAGAATTACTCTTTATTACTCCAGGACCTAAAGCATCAATTTAATTTCCCATCCTATTACACTCCAGACTATTGCAGCTCTGGATCTCCTTTGAATCTGAAACAAAAACGCCCAACATCTACGCTCACAACACTCGCTCTTCGTCCACACACAGCAGAACCTACATATTGTTCCCATTTTGCCTGCTCACAAGATGGCATGCTTGTCTCACTTCAACCCCGCAAATAAGTCCGTATTACGCTCACAGCATCAGGGGTAATTAAAGGTTGGGCACGGAGGTGGTAGCGCTGTTAGCGAGCAGAGCAACGCGCTCCCACAGCACCGATGGCACCGGCGGTGCTGCAGGTACGCCAGTGCTCTGGCGCCTGCAATGCTGCGTACGCACAGACCTGCTGGTTCTTGCTTCCCAAGCTCAAATGCAGGAAGCAGTGGCGGCTTGGAAACTGCAAATCTCAGAAGAAAAAAAAATGTGGCTTCTTTAGCCCAAACTGAACTTTGTCAACCTAGAAAGCTACTGGCATCTGAGCTAAAGGGTAGTTGTGTAATTCAACAGTATGCTGTAATCTGGGCAACATACACATACTTGATTAGACTCTAAAATTACTGAAAATTACCATCTCCCTTGCATCTTTCTAACAGCTTGACATATCGATGCTTAATGTCTCATTATGGTCTGATTTGAATCATGACTGTAGAACACTGGAAGTACAGAAGAACAATGAGACATGGGGGGGAGAGGATGTGTTAATAGAGAGACTGGACTTCAGAAACTTCCTGCAAATATTAAAATCAGCAACAAAAAGGTCATATAAAACCCTCAGAAAGAGTGAGTTTGCAGCGGGTAGGGGAATAAACATTAAGTTCTACAGACCCAGTGGTTCACTCATCACAGCTAGAGAGAGTTAAGACTTGTTCGGATTTAAAGAAACACTCTTTTTTCTTCTTTTCTTTAAAGACAGGTGTGGGGAATAGAAACAATAGGACCATTGTTGTACCTGTTGATTTTGCTCACATTCACTGTAAAAGGTTTGAGAAAACAGAAAAGATACCCTGTTTTGTTTTAGCTATAGCAAGAGTGAGCAAAGTCTAGGACTTCTGTTCATGTGGCAAGTACGCATTTAATTGTACACACAGGCCCTTCGAATTCACCTGTGTTCTTTATACTGGTAACCAGCTGTGAATCACTTCCTCCAAATCCCTATATTTTGCCCTGAATTCACAGAATGACAAGTCAATTTGGTCCTTCAACAGGGCAAAAAGGAAATATGTCTTAGGCTGTGCTGGAGCTGGCATGTTAACACTGTAACTGAGATTCAGGAAGTGAGGAAATGTCAATCAATGGTTTAGGCATCAAGATGAGCAAAAGGAAGACCATAGTGCAAACTCACACCACAACAGCGATGCTGTGCAAGCTGGAAAAGTGAACCCACAAGAAAGCACTAAGCAGGTATTTCTTTTCACTGTCAGCTGAACTGCCTCCTGTAATTATAAGTATACAAGGGTTGAAGTGAGAAAATTATTAAAATGCACTGATAGAAAATGAATCCCCAAAGAATACACAAAAGATTAACCAACAACAGTCTATCAGCATAAGATACTGTGGCAACAGCATTTCTGAAGCAGACAGGCTGGCGTTTACTTGCTTTGCTACATGAGAAAAATCCAACATCAGATCGTGGGTACATCTAAACTGTGGGATACACTTCTGCAGCTCCCAGCTCCAAACGCACACCCTGGCAACATCCTGACTGCAAGTCAGAAAATCTGGTTTGGCACCATTCTCCTACGCACTTTGGACTCCATCAGTAGAAACTGAAGCAAAAAGACGAAGAGCAACATGTGCCATCCAGCAGATCAGGATTGCGGTGCCTGACCTGCAAGGGAGATACAGCAACTGCTCATTGCTGGCTCATGCCTCCTACAAGCACTCCACATTTCAGTAATATTAAAGAGACGCTTTCTGCTCTGGTTTATAAAGCCACTTTTTCATTATTAATTCACTTTTTTTTTTTTCTTAAATAAAACAGTAGATCATTAAAAGAGAGGAGGGGCAGTATTATGGTTAGAATATTAGCCAAGGACTGGGAAATGCCTCTTAATTTCCTTTGTGTGTTCAGAAAAGCAGCATCATAAGCTAACCACTCCCACTCCAAAACAGCCATATCGTGGTTACGTTTATACTCTTTTTGTACCACTCATCAAGGAGTGAGCCTGGTCTTGAGGCCAAATGACAAGGCAGAGACTGAAACTCTACCACTTTATTCTCAAGTCACTTCCTTCCATTTTAACTAGTCCATCAGGGTCTAAAGTCTCATTTCAAACAGCTGCATCATGCATGATCTAACAAGACAAGTACTTGAGTGAGTTTATACAGAAAATACTAAGGAAACTGGATGATGTCAAAGTTTTGTAGAATCTTCAATCTACAGAAGTATTGAGATACCATGCAGAAAACTATTGAAGGCTGTATTGAGTTGGAATGAAAATTGCTAAGAAAGAGAGCATGCTCTGAAATAACAATCCCTGGGACCTTATTAAATCTAAATGATATAAGGGGAAAAAAAAGATAGTAGTTGACCAGAATTATAAACCAATCTAAATCACACTTCAAAGGGCCTTATGATGTCCCAGGCAAGAATTTTAGCAGAAACAGGTAAGTAGTAATGACACTGTATACATCAGAGGTGACACTATATTAAGATATTTCTAATGTTCAAGCAACATTAATTTTAACTGAAATTAATGACGATATGAAAGATGGGAGTCTCTCCTATATGAACAAGTGAAGTGTAACTCATTTAGACTAGCAACAAAATTGCTAGCACCAGGTAAACGTTAGGGAGGGAAAAGCTTAGGATCATGTTGGCATAAGAACAAATAGACTAGCTGTGATTAACTTTGGGCTGAAAATGAGAAGGAAGGGTTTTAACTGACAAAGCAGTGAGGCTATGAAACATCCTTCCACCAGACGCAGTCAAGGCAAAAAAAAAAAACTTACCTAATTTTAGGATGAAGGCGGGTCACTTTATAAAAGGGATTACATACGGTGGTTGATATTCAAAGAGCTGCTTCACTGCTCACAATTCCTACAGAACTTCAGGACAACGCACATGAATCCACTTTTTCAGGGTATGCACAGCCCTACCACTGTTCCTTGAAAATGTACATGCAAAGGGCACTGTTTCCTCAAAAGCAGATGGGGAAAAGGGTATTCTTTGTCTCTACCCTTTTTAAAAAATATATTTATTGTCATAGTGACTTTGTGCACTTCCTTTAAAGTCAATAGTCTTAAAACGACAATATCTTCCCCAAAGAAAATACAAGAAATGCAATGTTTCTCACCTGGGCAGAAGGAAATAACTGTAACATTACCTGTATCAAAGCTTTTGTCAAGAAGTCACTTCCATCCTACTAGCCATTTATACTTGTGGCCATGCCATAACCCAAACAGGCACTGTATAGGCCTCTTTGTATTTTAAAGGCAGTTAAGTCATTAGAAAGGCAATGAGAAGGCAGTTCTTCAGCCCTCCATATAGGTTCACAAAAGACACACGCAGGGTTGCCCACACTCCTTTGCCAGAACAACCTAACCAAAGTTACATTTAACAGTGAAAAAAAATTAAAAGGTAAAGTTAATTTCAGTAAATTGTACACAAAGTCTGAGTGGAACAGATAGACTACAGATAGAATGCATCTAGAGAGAGTTCAGGCAGTTTGAGACTCCACCTTGCTAGTCATCAAAAAAAAAAGATTAAAAGATTGCGCTTTTTTTTTGTGTAAGACAAAACACTTGTTAAAATTCTGAATGTTGCCGTTTTCAGCTGAATTTAATCTGTTTGGATGAAACCAAACAGATAAAAGGTGATGCCTGCTGCTCTCTCTACTGAAGAAAATTGAAGCTTTTTCTCTCATTCAACGGGGACAGAATGCTCGGTCTTGGAGCCACCCCACCTCTCTAGCTTGTTTGAACACCCCTGTTTTCACGTAATTCACAATGCAAAAACAAAGATGGTAACTGATGGCTAAGCAGAGAAGCCTTACATGGTCAAACTGACCAATGCAACCCTTAAAATTCCTAAAAAGCTTTTTATGGGGTTCATTTGGGCCTGACCAACCTTCACACATTATTTTGGTTTAGCTGCATAAACGCCAGGCCATTTGCTCTAAGTTTCTTCTTTTTCCACGATAGCACGATACACCACTATTGCTTTTTTCCTTTCTGCTACACTGAAATGCATATAAACATGTATTTACTTATTTATGGTACATACTGTTTGCTATAACCAGGGCTCTTTGATAACCCACAATTCGGCAGGCCTTTCCAGCACCTCATTTCTGCCTGACGTATCACACGAACCTTTTTCTTCCTTGATAATACATTGGAGTTTTCGCTTCTGCTTGTGAAAAATGTGAGGATTCAAGATTTCCCCCACTAAGCAGGTACAGGACAGAGAAGAGGGTAACCCTGACAGAGTTCAAAGTCAATCCTGCTGGCATTTTCCAGTGGGAGCAGAGTTGTCACCAAGTGAAGCAGAGGGTGCAGATCCACCATCTGGGATCTGAGGGTGCAGTTGCGTGATGGGCTTAAGCCATGTTGGTCCTGCAGGAGCCCTGCCCTCCCCTTCACCCGCCGCCTGCGTGCCCAGGCCCTGCCCTTGCACCCACACTCTGGCCAAAAATGCCCTGCTCGTGCCCTGGGGCTGGCAGGAGGCCGGTCAGACTGTCCCTCTTGGTGGCAGCTCAGGGTTCAATTAAAAAAGCTCACTGCTCCTCTGAAGAAGGCTCCCCAGCACATTTCCATCCCAGCTCCCATCTCCGTATCTGCCTTTGCAAATTCAGCCAACCCTGGAACCGTACTAGCACTAGTCCCATGCACACACCTGAAAAACCTCCAGCAGAGTCCAAATCAAACCATTACCTGCTCCTCACCCCAGAAGCACTACGAGGCAGTTCATCGTGCTGAAGGTCCCTGGCCAGAGGCCGTACGGCTCACCTGCCCGACCACGAGAAGGCTGCATGCAGTCCAGGCGCTGCCGCCCACCTGCGCAGCCAGGCTCCTGCACGTCTGCAGTCCTCCTTGCCAGTGTGCAGGCAAAGCAAAACCACCAGAAACGGTGTGGGTGAATGAAAATAAGCCATACCATAAAGGAGGGAGTGGTTAAAAAGAATTTAAAGAAGAGAGAGAGAGAGAGAGAGAGAGAAAAAAAAAAAGGTATTTCAGGAGAAAACAATCTCTATCTGCCAGGAAATGGAAGTGCTGTCTTCAGAAAAATAAAATTATTACAAGCAAACTGATTCATTAAATAATATGCAGGGGAGGATTATAATGTCTTCCTTGTCATTAAAATTCTTTGAAACTATACTTCTGTAAGATATGCTAATGATATTCAGCTTTTGTATTACACAGCAGAAGCTACGCTCTGGGTAGAATTTCGTGCACCATGTTACACAGGAGTTCAGGCTAGAAAAGTGGTTATAAGTTCACACTGACTACAAGCATATTTTAAATGCACACAAAAACTGGCCATACCATACAGAAACCAGATATAAAGGTGATGAACTGGTCCACACTGAGCAACACATTCCCTTTCCACCTGGGAATCTCTTTCTACAAACGGGAATCCTATATTTGGCATGTTTTTGTCTAAAAATAAAAGCCCACTTGCATGCTAGAAGTCTCATCAATTACTTTTTTTCCCCATGTCCACATCCAAATGCTACTAATAAAGAACATCACCATTAGAAATTAACTATCAGTTTATGTTTACTTTTTTACCCAGTAGTTCAAGGAGTTTTATTCGTCAAAATCAGTTTTGGTGTATTTTGACCAATAATAAGTCCTGGTTAAATAAGTCCTTATTAAAAATAGCAAAACGCAGGCTCCAGAACCTAGAAGAATTGGCACAATCAACTTTCCATGCGATTTATCAGCTTCACTGTCACAGTAACTAACTCAGTGCATTTTTTTGCTTGGTTCTCTCTGTAAGCTGTCAGCAAAAGTCAGTCTATCAAATAGAAATGTAACACTATTTTTATTGCTTATCTCTTTTGCCCTGGGTTACATCAGTAAGTCATCTCCCTCCGTCAACTTGACAGGAGTCTTTTTGGTGTTGACCTTAAAAGGACACAGCTGTGACAACTTCGGGTTTTTTTCTTTTAATAGTTCTCAGCTGAATACTTGTTCTTGGTAGTTGGGGGTCTTCATCTGGCACTGTTTTACCCCATGGGTAGACTGAGCACAACGCTTTGGTCATTCAGCCCGATAAGTATCTTCCAGCCCTTATTGCAAAAGGCACTGGATAAGCCATCGGTGGATTTTATTCCAGCAAAACCCATGATTAACTACAAGAAGTCTTCTAGATTTGGTCTTATTTTCTTAATGCTCTGTAATTAATGAATACAAACATACATCCTTATTTTCACAGCCTTTGCTCAAGATATTAACAGCTCCAGGCTGGACTCAATCCTCCCCAGCACTTTCACTCACGTTACATAAATAATTTTGTCTGACCCTATGCAGGTCCCAGAATTTGAAGATCAGGATGTAAAATCTGCTCAGAATTTCAGAATGAGGAAGGAAGAAGATATTGTATAACACCCCAATTAGGGGATATCTGGAAAAAAAACATAAACATTCACATAATCTGAAAAAAATCACTTAGCATTTCTGCTGTACACCATCCAATAAACGCAACACAACACTGGTTTAGTGAAATAATATGGTTTTGTGCCAAATTCCTCAAAAAGCAAAGAGCAACAGGTACGCAGAGCATTTCAAATTCATTGCACTACTTGCACTCGTGGTTATTTACACAGATATAGACTTCAATCACAGCCATTTATCACCAGTTTTAACGATGATTCAGAGTGGCAGGCCGAAACATCAACATACACATGCAATGAGTTTCAAATAAATTATTTATGTTTTCACTGTATTTCTGAAAAGCGACAACTCAGGAAATAATTATCAAAATATGACAGCTGTGACTAAATGTAGTTGTTTTATCAAAGGAAGGAGTCCTCCTTTGGATAGTAACTTGTATACATCATATCTATATGCACTTAATTAAGCAGTTACACAGCTTAACATAATATTTTGTGTTTACACGTTTTTATGTTGATGCATGTTACAGATTTCATTTCATATTTTTTATTTACTAGGTAATAAGTTTTTTATGGGTTACGAAATCTGAAATTAAATTAAAAATCATTAAACAGTATTGCTCGTCAGTTCAATGATTGCCGAGGTATACAAGAAAGAAAAAAAAAGACATTTACAAAACTTGTTTTGCGTTCAAAACTAATTTAAATAAAGAATTACACATGTGATTTGTTTACTGGACAATTGTCCATCCAATTGTTTTGGCTTATCACATTCTAGAAGTAACAGATTTCATCATCTCACACTCTATTTTCATCCACAGAATGGAAAAGGAAAATAAGCTTTCTTTTGCCTCCCTCCCCCCCCAGTTCCTGGTAATCTTAATTTTGAAAATGAGAGTCACTGAGCAGAATGTAAAATGGAGAAAATAGTGTCACTGCACCAGCACAGGAAGCCTCTGGCAAAAGCCAGTTTAATCACTTCCACAAACTGGTTCCAGGTGTTTAGCTAGCCATTTCCACCAGGATTGTGGTGTGACTTTGCTTAAAATTTTGGCAGCGAACAGGTAAATAAACACAATCAAACCATACATCAAGCTGTGTGGACTTAGACCTTAACACAGATCAAAATCTGAAAGTCTTATTTTTAAATGGTAAATACTTAAGTCTTTTTTTTTTTAAATATGGGGCTTTCTATTTTTAAAAAGATTTTTTTTTCTTAAGCATTAATTATTATGTACCTTTGTTATTCATATTAGATTAGTTAGGAGCCCAGTGACTGTTTTAATATATACTGCAGTAGCTTCATAGAACATCTTTAGGGATAGAAAATATGCTTTAATATGCTATACATTAAGAATCAAACCACATACATGATGCTACCAGTTTTGCTATGCTCCTGCAAGTATCTGCAACATCAGACTATTATGTATGATGATCACAGAAGAGAAAAACCTAACTGGCAGAAGTCTCAATAGGCTTAAAGCAGAACAAAAAAGTATACTTAATTTACGAGCTGAAAGTCTGTCTGCAGTTGGCACATACAGCACATCACACCATGTAATTTTATAAAAATCAAATAACTTTGCAAAGCACTTCAAATATTTCCTTTTTCATTGGTTTTAATCATGTTTGAAAGGAGAGAAAAAAAATTACAGGATGAAATGAACGCAAAATGTAATGATCTACGACCGTAATTCTGCTGAACGAATGTTCCTAACTTTCTGGATCATGGACCATTGTCAAACTTCAAACGTAACAGGGAACCACTATGCAGCCTTCACATCAAACTTTTAATTAAAACCCCCTAAATGGATGATATGATACTGCAGATCCGTATCACACCATGATTACATGTGTCTGCAGACCACAGTTTGGAAACAAATATATTAGAGGATTAATTTTCCAAAGGGAATGCTAGTCTCTGGGCTTCTTGGAATACTCCTTCCATATAGTGAGATATGACATAGTACCTTAGCACGCAAATATCTTAAGACCTCCATTCTATGAGTTTTTAATAGTGCAAAGGACAAATACCAGTTTGAGACAAGATCCTCATGAAACGTCACGAGACAATTCCAAGACGACCGTATGAAAAAAATATTACTTTATCCTGATATCTCCCTCTCAATCTAGACTGTTGGGTTTGGTTTTTTCCAAGACTACTGACCAGACTCACAGCCTCTTTATGATAAAGTACCCATCAAGTGAGGCCAACAAGGTGATTTCCAAGGGTGTGCTTGAAAGGACCAGCCTATGGACAGGAAAAGCTCTACTTGATTCAGGTCAGGCTCATCGCTGCAGAATGCGGAACAGAATTTGGGGGGTTGTCTATACAAGCATACATACATTATTTTTAATATATATTTACAATATGAAACAAAATTATGTTTCATATATATGTGCATATATATATATATGAGGGCGTTCAGAAGGAAAGGCAAAGGAAAAGAAAAAAAGCCTGTATTCATTCTGGGGGCTTTATCGAGGTTTATTTAGAGAAGGAGGGAGAGGGCTGCCCTGCCGGCGCGCGGCGGCCCCGCCGCTCTCTGCCCAGCACGTGAGCGGCGGCGCGGGGCAAGAGCCGTTAATCCCGGCGCCCTGGGAAGCGGGCACAGAGAGAGGGAGCAGCCGCCTTCCGCAACGCTTCCTGCGATAAGGCAGCCGGCGCTGGCACGCGGACACGGACGCACAGACAGGCACACGAGGCAGCTGCGCCGCGTAAAGCTTCATGCGGCTGCAAACGTGACCCGCAGCGCTGCACCCGACGCGCAGACGGAGCGCCCCCCGCCCAGCCCCGGCCGGCCGGCCGCGCCGCCGGGGGAGCCGAGGCCCGGGCGGACCCGGCAAGGGGAGCCCCCCCCACCCCCGGGGCCGCGCTGCGCCCCGCCGAGCGCCGGCGCTCGCTCCCGACACGGACCCAGGACTTCAAGGCTGAACAAAGGAAGCCGCGCTGGTCGAGCTGTACGGCCGGGTTTGTCTGGCTTCCTTTCTTTTTTTTTTTTTTTTTTTCTTAAGGGCGATCCCAGCAAAACTTTCTTCGCTCAGTGTCGGCGTGGTATAAGGCACTGTTCAGTCTTTAAAGACTTGCAAACAAGCGTAAATAAGGTAGGGGAGACAAAAGGACAGGCATTAACGCCGACACGTCCCCATATCGTCCGATAACTTCCCCTTACATGCACAGTACAATACGAGTTTGCTGATCACAGCTTTTCCCCTGTACCAGAGCCAAGTGCAGGCAATTACTTACACTTATGTAGACTTCTATAAGAGATAACAGTTATCTCTATTGAAAAGGCACAAGCTGCGTTATTTTTTTTTCTTTTTTTTTTTTTTTTTCAATTTGCCTTTCATTACTAAACTGGTTAAAAAACAGAAAAGGCTTTCTGTGCCGGGCCCCGATTCACCCCACCCTCCGCTGAGCCCCGCAAGGAAAGGGCGCGTTCCGTCCCGGCCTGGAAGAGCCGCTGGCCTAAGCCCGCCCACCCAGCTCTGCGAGGCCCGGCGACCCTCAGAGGTGGGTCCCGTAAGGCAGCCACGCTTGGAAGGGCGGGAGGCGCGAGGGCTGAGCGGGACCGGGCCGGCAGCCGTCGCGCTCGGCACCTCTGCACGCCCTGCGGCCGGCGCGGGCCGCGCGAGAAGCGCGCCGCGCAGCTGCGCCCAGCGGCCCCCTGGGCAACGGCGTGTCCCGTCATGAGGCGCTCCCGCCAGATCCAAACCGCTTGGATCCAGGTAGAACAAGCCACATTGGGCCCTGCTGCCTCCACTAGCCACGTCCCCGTAGCCAAGATAAAGGCAGGAGCAATCTACACATTTTTAATGCAAATGAGATGCAGCCCTCGGGCGCTTAGCAAATTGCCAATGCATTGGGGATGCCCCTGCTCTTCTAGCTTTGTTTCCACATGTGCTGAGAGTTGACGAGTGCTAGTTGTGTTTTTCTTCCCACCACTGAAGGACGCAGCACAGATATAGGAAGTAGGAAAAGTGATGTTTCAGTAGCACTTACAGACCAGATGGCCGCTGCCAGCGTCTTTAGTTATATCCAGTACATCTACCAGTGCCATTTCACTGGTATTTCTTCTAAACTTGATGTTGCGTAATTTTAACTCGGAGCCAGCATCTCTGAACAAAAGGAGTGTATACTGCATTTATGGAGTCACCATCTTTGCGTTCACTTTTTAACCAAAACTATCTGACCCTTACACATTTGAGGGAAAGGACTTCTGCACAGAGGGTCTATGGTCCTTCTCTGTATCTATGTATAAATACATATAGATATCTATAGGTCCTTTCCTATAGGGTCTACCCTGATAAACCAGGGGCATTTTACACACCGCAGAAGCGTTACATGACAGCAAATTAAAGAGGGCTTTCATTGCCTTAGTATGAACTCACACGTTTAAAGCAGATATTAAAAACATGATTCACTGTAATAAAGACATCCCAAACAACTATTTAAAGTAATTCAAAATACAACGTTTGGGGGTGGGGAGGTGACCATACAGTGCATCTATGCCTCCCCACCCCCTAAAAAAGCACAAACTCTAATAATTACAATGGCACATATTTATACTTTATCCAGAAGTACAGCTGGGTTCTTAACAAGATTAGGTCTCGCTTTCTGTTTCACTCACCACTGAACTAGTCAGCTTTGAAGGCTGAGCTTAAGAGGTGTGGAGTGTTCCTTAGGAGTTACAGAAAGTACATCGGGGTGTTAAAGAAAGATGAAAAAAATCAGTATCATAATGTATATAGGGAAATGATGGCTAAAACAGAAGATACAAGTCTAACACACTGCTCAACAAATCTTTTCCTCCCCAAATGCACGACATACATAATAACAGGAGCTCTGAATACTTACTAAACTTATGCAGAGGAATAAACGGGTATCTGTTGCGTGACTTACAAAGCCAGAGGAAAAAGAAGGAGCAAATTTTTCATGGAAGCCTCAGATCATATAGGCTGTATTTGCCTCATTCACATCCTCCTCCTTTCACTGCACTTCAGTGTGAAGAAAACGGCCTTAGCAATACTCGTCTTAGAAATCCAAAACATTGCAGAGACCACACTGCAGGAACTGATGAATCTGCTTCACATGCATTGACGTACCTCCTCAACGTCTGAAAGAAATTCCAGCTCCAGTCAACCCACAAGAGACATGTTGCCTGACTGTACCTTGATGGTATTGTTTATGAAGAAGATGATTTACACACTCGTAATGATTTAAGCAGCTACTTTGCATACATTACAGAGCGAACCTGAAACATGTGACCTGCTTCACAGGGCAGGATTATACCTCTGTTCTTGTTGTGTCATGTGCAACCACATTATTTAGTAGTTAAAGCCCAAGTGAGCACTTTGGTATTCCATTGCCCTCGCCGTGCATGCAGCGCGAGAGTTTCAGCATGCCTCTGAAACCAAAGCTTAGCCTCCCAACTGCTAAAGATAGACAGTTAAATAAATGATATAATTGTCAAAGGGGCTCAGTCAAACCTACCACATGGCTCTGCCCACTCAGGATTATGACGTTTGCTGGCAGACTTTTTAGGACAGGAAATCTTGCATGGTGTTAATAAATTTGTAACAATGATCATATTCTTAGGGGCCACTCCAATACAAACTTTCATTAGCACTTACACTGCCTCTCGCAAAGCACTGAGAGCGTATGTGTGATCATCACCAGTTAGGTATAAACAGTAAGAACTTTAAACCCTTCTTTCTGATGTTGTTTTAAAAAAAAAGTCAAAAGCTTTTCAGCAAAATGGAAACTAACATCCCAAAAACGGCTGGGCTCATAGCCTGTCAGTGCTCCTTCATAATTTTGAGTTGTTTTTATTGATCCATACACTTCTCATGCACAACTTCATTAATGCTTTGATAATTACAAGATAATTAAATACAAGACAGAGCACGTATTATGCTGGGTAATCATTCAGTGAGGGAACTATTGTGCTGAAAAGTGGAATTCTTTCTGTCACTCATGGTGCGGTGATACATCAGTAACAAACAAAACAGGAGCTATTTTGGGGATGATCCAATGGCCTACCAGAGCCACAGAAGGCAACAGCAAAACATAAGGTTCGTAATGAAATGAAAGTCCTGCCACACAGGCTTTCACACTTTGCAAACACATAAAACAAGAGCACGTTCACACGCAGGTTTACCTCAACTTCAGAGCAAGTACAGCACTTGCCATATAACATGTAAGAAAAAAGTCAATGTCTGAAAAATTTGGATTTAAGAAAAGAGAGGAAAACTGGCGGGTGGAGGGGGACGTATCTTAGCAGCACCACCAGCAAAGGCACCAAAGCTCTGTTTACAGCTTCGCCACGGGCTCACTGTAACATTGCAGTTATTTGGATTCCCTGTGCCTTGGCTCACCCACCAGTACAATGGGTACAATACTTCATCCTGTCCTTAAGAGGCAATTACTGCTTGCAAAATACTCTGGGAACCTTGATTAAAATGCACTGCAGCTTTGTGATAAGTATTCTCTCTGAAAGAGCGCACGAGCTGGGCTCTGATGGTGGGAAGTACTACCTGATGGCTGGAAAAGAAAAATAATTATTCTGAATGAGAAGTATGTGCTTGACCTATGCACACCTGTAGGTGGATCCCTCCTGGAATATCTTCTTTTTTCTTTTTTCAGTTACTACGTGTATATTGCAAAGAAAGGAGCAGTGAGAATGGATAATTAAAAAGCTTTTGAAAAGCCCTGGTATTTTCACCAGAGGATCACAGTGGGCTGTCTTCAAGAACTCTGATGCAGAACTATATGTAATTAAAAAAAATAATTATTTGTAATGCTCCTCAAACCCAGCTTTCATTAAGGAGGGGAGAAAAAGAAAAAGACACATCACTTTAAATATTAACGCATTATGAATAAAGAAAAATTTTTTTAAATTGACGAGCATTCATTTTCCCATACAGTCGCACAAAGTCTGAGTAGTTCATGTAAAACATAATTATCAATGTTTTAAACCACATTTTCCCCTTGAAAATAAATAAATAAATAAGCACGCCAAAATCTTTTTTGTTCATTAAGAGCCAGATCCAGCCGAAAACATCTGCAGACTTCTAGACCAAGCAAGCCCTGGAAGGCCATGGGTACTGGCTGCACCTTGTGCCAACCCCAAAAATTTGGCTGGTTCAGAAAGATTTAAACAAAACAAAAAAAGCCCTGCAGCTTTACATGTCTGGGAACTGTGGAACTGCGTTAGGTTTATGAATAAAGAATAGGGGTGAGAAAAAAAAAAAACCAACTACTTTTAAAAAGGAGATCCCTGTCTCTCCTGTCCTCCGCCATGCCAGGTGCGAGACAGGGGCTCCCCTCCCTCCCCAGGGACACCACGGAGCCAGCATCAGCCGCTGCGGCCCAAAACGCAGGGTCCAACTGCACCCCCTGCTGCAGAGGGGGTGGGGGGCCCCAAATCCAGGGGTTGCCCCCCCTTTGCACATCCAATGGGCACCTGAGCATCCAACTCCCAGCCACGCTCCTGGACTCAACAGTAGCTGACACCAGCAATCCCAAAGGAGCGTCCCTGGGACAGGAGCCAGCCCGGGTCGTCCAAAGGACACTGCAGGGCCACTGCGGAGGGGCAGGCTCTGCTCGGGGTGAAGAGGCACCTCTGCGAAGATGGCCTGGGGACGCACTGGCCTCCCCTCAGCCAGCAGCCACTCTAACCCCATGGAAGGATCAAGCCCTACAAGCAGGCATGGATTCCCACCATGGGCTTGAGCAGGCTCCAAGGCAGAGCGCAGGGAAAGAGCCTCAGCTACCGCGGGCACCCAGCAGCACGTATTTAGATTTTGGGCTACCCTGTATGGGCGTATGCAAACACAACAGCACTACTGACAGTGTCGGCGTGGCTGCCTGCTCAAATTCAGGAAAAATTTAGGAAGTAAGTTTAGGACGAGGGCCTTGTTACTGCAGCAGATGAAAATTAAAGAACCTGCTGCTAGTGTAGTTGCCCCATTTTTAGACTTTTGGTAGAAATAATGGCTTTTTCTGACTAGCCTTTCTCTACATCCCCCTCTGGGAAAGCCAAGAAACCTCCTGTGGATTTAGATCATATCTTGTCTTCTGCCCCACTTGGAGGACCAAGGCTGCATTTCACATCCACACCCAGCTCATCTTGTGCAGCTAGCCCTGTTCAGGCAAAAGGACCGGGCGGGTATTAAAAGACCGAGTAACAGTACACCCATGTGTTCTGCATAAAGGCAATCCAAAAATTTTGGTTTTGCAGCGTTCATTTTATAGACACCTTCTTGAGAGGAACAGCAGCTGCAGTATGCTGCCTTGGTTAGCAAGATGTGATACACGCAGAGATACGTACCTAGGAGAGCACAGAGGGACTCTGTGCGATGACCATGCAACTCCAGACACTTTGCAGGTGTGTATTTACAATACTATTTACATAGTGCTGAAAGTGGACTACATTAATATATAGTGTGCATGATTCACTGTCATTAGTCCTGCCTTCAATATAGCGTGGACCCTAAGATAAATAATATCACGAGAGCCTCTCCCATACAATACACAGACTTGTTAGTTTAGTTATAGACACATTTCCAACTGCAATTAGAGAATTTTTTTAAATTATAAGAAGTTATTGAAATGAAACCTTTGTTTATGAGTTGAAATGAGCCAGCTGAAAAAAGCAAACTGGAAGCCAAGAGACTTGCATTTAAAATGCAGAATAAGTTGCATATCTTAAATAAATAACATTAATCTGAACACGTACTAAAATAAATCATGTATTTTAACAATGCTAGATACAAATAATCATCATATTTATCATTACAGATTTATATGCCTGTTGGATTACTGCTTTCAAAGCCTTAAGAAATGTACCAGTGTCTTTAAATTAAAATGCACTTTCTTTATGCTAAATCTGTGCTGGTACTCTTGTGGGAAACACTGCATTCTACATTAATTTTTTATTAAAAAAAAAAAGCTCACACAGCTTCAGAAAAAACAACCAAGTGGCAAAAATCCCAACTTTGTCCATTCATCCTTTGATTCTGTCTTTGCCATAATAAAATTCTATGAAAATGTTGCCAGAAATAAAGGTAAACTTTGCAAGGACTTTTTCATCTTTCTTTAAAACCGGGGAGTAACTAGCCTCCAGTTCTATGAACCCTGATGCACAGCACGCTATAAAGATGAGATCCTTGTTATTTTTGCCCATGTCTAAGATTTAAGGAGGGAAAAAAAAATTTTAAAAAATCCCTTGAAACTACATTCTGGCTAAGAAACATCTCAGTAAGACACCAAGATAATGTCTCACAAATCGAAACAGCAGCAAGTAGCAACATCTGTAAAGTCAGAATTAAGGAGCCAGCGTTTTCTATACAATTTTAAACAGTGTTTTAAAATGCTTCTGCCCATTCTATACCATGGGCAATGAAACCCGTACTAACTGAATCAGTAAATAAATTCACCATCTACTAGAAGAATGATTCCTGAGATAACTCAAGAAAATAACAGCTGAAGAGCTTGGTGCTAGTAGTTAATGGGATAACCCGACTTCAGAGTCAGAAAGAGTAGAATAGCTCCCTTTCATTAAAAGGGGATGGGGGGGGAAGCTTTAAAAGGTACACAATTAGTTAGCTTCGCAGTGATTAATTCAACAACTGCAAAGCCAAAAACAGCTTTAGGCACTTAACCATGAAACTATCAGTTCTTTTTGCTTGACGATAAAGCATCCAAAAAGTAAACATTAACTTCTGTGTTTTTTCTACGTGCTTATTCCATCATGAGAAGATGATAACCAAAGAATTACCAGGCAAGCTCGGCAGAGGCTTTTTATACCTTATTCCCCCTAACACAGAGGTGAGATGTGCCCAACTTCCATTCCTTTTCCTTACTGCCAGCTCTACTAATACAGTTCATACTGTTCCTTAAAACTTGACAGAAGGGATTGAAAATCAGATTGCAAATCAGATTGAAAATCTCTTCCCCAGGAAGCAAAGAGCTCATCACAGAAAGGGAGCTTTGAAGATGAGGGGACCCCTATACTTACACATCCTCTCCATATCAAGGCAAAAGCAGGCAGCAGTTCTTGCTCAGACCAACTCTCCCAAGGAAGCAAATGGAAGCTCTGCCCAAGTAAGGAATGCAAAAGCATATACTTTATCATCTCTTTTAAATAAACTCCAAAACTGAATACCTATCGAACAAATTCAGAAAGGGCAGGAAGCCCAAGAACAAATTAAAAGAACAAATCAACGTATTTCTCTGACCTGCAAATATTTAATTCAAGCACATTCTTCTTTCAAACAAGATGCCTATGAGCGTTTTGATGGCTGCTCATAATCAAATGTGTCACTCGCAAAATTATAGTGTTTGGGGACGGTACCAGGCAACCGAAAATGGCTTTTGCTAGAAGTATGTCACAAGCACATCTTTTAGTCACCTCAGAATTGCACACGACTTTGCTTCATTCCTTCGCACTGTCTGCGTACGGGTTGCTTCACAGAAACACAACTGCAGTAATCTGCTTGACCGTAAACAGTAATCAGTAAATACTATTTACTAAAGCAGATACGTGCCCCTGCTATTCCCTCAGCTTACCTATCCACCATCTCTCCCTTCCACTCTCAACCCCCTCACTCTGGGAAATTTAAGGGGGGGGAATAAATAAATACAGGTAGTGAAATAGTGAAATCCCATAGCTGGCAAGGTTTTCCTCTCTGAATGAACAAATTCTTAACTCCACGCAGCTCCAGACACTGAGGGATTAGATCCTTACCAGGGAAAACACAGGAAAATGGTAATAAATATCATTTGGTAATCCACGGGAACTTTGGTCCCAGTGTGATTTTTCTATAGTATCCTACAATAAATGGCATTACAACATCCATAATCTCAGCTCATATATCAGAGCACTCTCTTTGCTCTCCTTCTTGCCCTTCCTTCCTTCATGTAGCACATTTTCTACGAAAACACACATTTTCTGCAAAAGTCAAGTCAGTCCAGTCCCATTCCTGACTGCAAGCAGCACAGTAGCTCAGTGAAAACTACCACGGACCGTATCATGCTGCACAGAGCTACAGCTGAGGAGTGTGGGGTTTATGGCAGTGTTACTCTGGTAAGGTCTCATCTGAAATTCCTTCTGACAAGACAAAGGAAGTCACAGTTTGCTGGAGAGAAAAAATAAATAAATTGTATTCATACGCAGTAAGAGCACTTCATGTCATAGTGGGTTTTACAATATCCTAGTTCTTATTCTATTCAGGCATGTGTCTTTTGGGCAATAAATTCTGAAAACCTAAGAAGGTAAGCATGCTTAACCATGAGTCTCCTTTCACCCAGTAAAATAAATTCCACAGCTGCTTTTTCTTTCTCCTGTGACTATTTTTTAAGCTCCTTCCCATTGACAACTAGCCACTGTCACGCTCCACTATTGAAACAAAAATCTTTAAATTCAGATTCTTAATTTTGTCCCATTCAGGTAAAATGTTTTGCACCAGAAAGCTGAACAGAGCTGCCAGGTCATCTTTGTTAGTAAAGATTTTCATATGCGCAAATACAAATTGAGAAATTACTGCAGGAAAAAAAAGCTAGACAAACCCATTTGAAATGTTCCTTAGATAATGCAGCAACACAGCAAATCTCTAAGGAAAGGTAAGCTGAGACTGCCATGAACACCAAATAAATTTGCACCACTGGGATATTTAAGGTCCAATAAATCTTACTTTCCAATGGTTTTAAAACTCCAGAAAACAGTTTTTCGGCTCTAGACTCCGTATGTTGTAACAAAACTGTCTACCTAAAAGCTGTCGACTCAGACCTGCCTTCTGTGAGAAATATTTTCAGAACATACTCATGTTTGCTGAACAACCAAATTATTAAAACCTTCATTAAGAAAAAAAAACAAACCACAAACACACATATATACATACATAAAAACCAACCAAACAACTTATTCTCTTTTTCTGTTTGCATGATAATGCTCAAGAAAGTTGGTTGAAAATGCCCCTATTTCCAATTCAAATTTTTATTAATTTATTTGAACTATCTCATGTTGCAGTCAACAACATGCAACCAACAACTAATTGCAAAAAAATAAAATGCAAAGCAATAAAATCCATCACAGTTCAGATCTATGCTGCGCAACAGCAGAAGAGCCAAGGGTTAACGTCAACCTAAGCAATCACGCCATTCTGCGATTTATCTGATATTGCTAAAAATACTAGCTGTTGCTGAAAAAAAGAAATCAGATGTTATAGAAAAGCATTGTATTTACTACGCTGCAACTTTTTGCAGTTTGGTTATATCAAAAGCACATTCTGTGGATGATGAAAGTCACTGCTTCCCTTGGCCTGTCAAAAATATCCTGATGCCCACGGCATGGCATACAGCTTTTTGAGGGCATTACAGCCTGCTTACATGGATATACGTGTGATACTAGAGCTTCAGTCACTCCACTGCTAATTTCTACGAGCCTTTCAGAGAGTAGTTGGCGAGGAACAAGAAGAAAGCGTGGCCGTGAAGCCAGTGAGCCGCAGCAGGGCTCAGAAGCAGGTGCACTACCTAAGCCTACTTTTTACATTCATTCCCCTTTGGGAAGTGAACTGATTCCAAACCAAAAGAATCACTTTGAAAGGTGACAGACCAAACCATGGTCCGACTGAACAGCAGCTTTGCGCGGTGAAATACTGCTTGCCCATCCTGAGCAGGGCAGCAAAAACGCACGATGGAGCCATACAAAACATTGCTACTGTATCCAGAGCCCAAGGAAACTGCTTTACAGCAGCAAACTGGAAGAAAGTGTAACATGGATCCCCAAAACCACCATTCCCCCTCAGTAAGCTGCAACATAATTAGGATTTTACCCGATGAGGATCAGATCTTACTCTAGATGTAGTCAGCTGAAGTTCTGTCCCTTGCAAGTACAGGGGGAGATCAGGGCCATAATCAGAGTAGTTTAGTCAATGTTCGGTCATACCTAAGTTTCCCCCAGGTTGCCAGGCAAAGCAGGTTTGATTTACTTCCATAAAAATCATTCACCTAAAAATCAAACCAGCTCAAACATCCAAAAAAAAAAAAACCAAGCTATGCTAAACTTTGTTTTCTCGCTAGCAAGCTTTGTGTCGTAAACAACTGAAAGGCAGTGATGCAAAATGGATTCCTGCCTAGATTTGTAAACTTTTCCAGGAGTTGTAATATCCTGCATTTGATGACATCATGAAACTAACCACAAGTAAAAGTTGGTTTTCAATTTGTTCTACTTTTCCCTCATTAGTCTCTGTGTCAGAAATAGAATAAGAACCCTCATTAAGTCACATTAAATTCTTTAAACTCATTAAGGGCTCAGAGAAAGAACAATACAAACACTGATGTTTTTGTAAAAAAAATTATGCAACACAGATGGACTTCCATTTCCATGTATTTTTAGAATGTATGTATGTGCATATAGCAGCCAAAGAGAGACCGATAGGCGTGAGGGAGAAACGGAGAGGCAGAGTAACAGAGACAAGGCAGAGCATACCTTACATATGACAGAATGATACCTAGATAAAAGTGGATAATGCATGATCACTTCTGACCTGATACAGATGAAGCGCTTAATGCTTTGTATCCTGAACTGTGGCGGAGCTGGAGTCAGAGCCATACCCCACATTTCTTTTCAATTAACGATTCTTCTGGACTTTTTCCAAGGAGAAGGCAACCTGGAGGGCCACACAGCCAGCAGCAATCAACTGGCAACCTAACTTTTTGTCCATGGACTACTTTGCTGCTGCTGTAGCCTACCATACTATCTGACTGTAGTTGAAAATACATCTACTGTTTGTGCTTAAGGACTTACACATAAGATACGGCTGTGTGCAGCATTTCAAGTCTTGGAGAGTATCACTGGGTGTGCAAGGTGTGGGTATTTCTTAGAAGATTTATTGTAGCTGAATGACTGAGATATATGTTGTTGATAACTTCTGATCTTACCCCCCCACCATAAGACTGGAAATATGAGCTCAATGCCACAAAAATATTTACATTCCTACAGTATGCTCAAACAACTATTACAGGATTAATTTAATCCATTATATTTTTTTCATGATAGACATAACATGCAAACAGGAGTTTAGTTCTAAAGAAAACTCCAGATCTGAAGACCGTGGAAGGAGACTAATTAGATGGCATGAATTTCAGACACCTATATCAGGCCACAGAAAGAAAATAGTATATACAGTAGATGGGAGACCTGAGTTACTGTTTCTTTCCTTCCCCCCACTGTGACAACTGAAATGAGATGTGGGATTTTTACTAACAGCCCCCAGACCTGAGCATCCAGAGCTGGGTGCCAGGGCGGCATGGGCAGGCAGCCTCCGCGCGAGAGCTCTCCTCTCCCAGTTCGCTAGCAGAGTCAGATACGGTTTACCTGCAAGGCACATGGTAAGGCTAATCCATTTTCACAAGCTTTTGCCTCAGGTATTTGGGGCAAGGTTTCCTTTATTAATTGTGTGTGCGTGCATGTCCATATCTATGTATGCAGGAGGAGAAAGCCCGGCAACCATCGGCAAGTATTGCATTTTTGGTTTATACTCTGTAACTGCAGCTGGAGAACATCTGATCAGTATATTTAATACACCTAAAAATGAGAACACTAAATAGGAAAGCAAACTATGTTCAGATTAGGAAACTGAAATTGGAGGTATCTTTAATTAACTGAATTCATGAAGCAATGTTTCATCTGCATAGTAAGCTTTGGATGATGTTCCACGTAACTTGTAGCATTTGCTTGAAGAGCGGCGTGTGAGAAAGTTAAAAAGAATCATACTTCGGAAACACTGAAAACCACCTACTCCCAAAGAAAATTTTTTTATCCTAACTCATTTAACTTCCATTAAACATTAAACCACATCTGCACGTCGGAATTTTAGGCGATACTTAACTTCAGTATCTACTTCAAACTTTTTTTAGATCATTTGAGAATTTGTTTTTTAAAATAATCCCAGTATAGTCCCTGGGATATCCAAAAGCAGTCTGCAAGGTATCTGTCTAGGCAGAGTATGCTATCTTTTTTTTTTTTTAAATTAACTACTAGCAAAAACTCCCCCCTGCCGTTTTTGTGAACCACCAAGCTGTAAGTTTAATTTTTTAGGTTTCAGTATGTATTTTAGACTTGCAGACTTTGCAAAGTAGGTCAGGAATACCCAAAGGATACACATTTGAAGGCTACAGATAGCAGAACACACCATTTACGGCTTTGTATATACACATACATACACATTCTATATAATATAGATAGATTCAATGATTTAAACACATTACATCTATACTGTGTGTGTTTCAAGAACATTCGGATATTTACACTGTTAGATCACCACTCATTTTAGACCTACACTAGTGCCAGCTGCCAAAAAAAAGTACACAAATCAAAATATGTTACCTTTGTTCAAACAATAGTGCTGTTCATTATATAATAGAAACTGTCATGCTTAATCTTCCAGGAACCAAGAACTGGTACATTCTTGGATCAGAGGTGGCTTGAAATGGTTTGAGGCAAAACTGAAGCATATTGTTTAAGTAAAGCTTGCTGAGAAACATAAGTGCATTGATGATTTTTAACATCATCTTTTATGGACGTTGTTAGATATATTAGTAAACTAAAAATGCTGGCATATTTTCAAAATGCAGAGATATGAACACATCGGTGCTTTTTCTACATTTTTACAATATCAAATTACATATTCCCTCCTGCATTGTCAGCCTCACTAAATGGAATGGGGGATCTGAAAAGGATGCTTGAGAACAGGCGCCATGATGAAGTAAAGTATACCTATAAAAATTACATGTTGACTTTGAGAATATCCCAAAATTTTTCCTTGGGAGTTCTCATTATTATCCAAGTACCCCAAGGGTTGTTGTGGGCACTAAGCTACAGGCCGTGGTGTTCATTTTCCATTACAGATTAAAAAATTGCCAAAAGCAGCATTCAAAAATACGTCTAGAGCATGATATAGAGAAATATAGAGAAATGGCAGAAAAGCCTTAAATTCTTCAGGGTTGGAACTTTTCAAACTCATATGTTAGTGTGAGAAAACGCTAAATAGAAATAAGTATACTTCACTTCCTGAGGAAAATCTGTTTTATAGCATTACAACTCCAGGACTACAGATTTTTAAGACTACAAAGGAAGTATTTTACAATTTCATCTTTAACAACACAGATTATACAATATTCATCAGGCAGACAATCTTACAGACAGACATAGACACACACAACTCTGCAGAGGCCAATCCTGCAGCCTTTACTGAATTCAAAAGTCCCCCTGACGTCAATGAGTATTTTTCAAAAATGAGAATTGCAGGATCAGGCCCAAAAAGTGCTTATGAAGATGAGATGTTACTTCAACAGATTGAATGTTAGATTAAATATAAAGATTGAGGCAAGACAAGTCTGGGGTTTAAACCCTAGGGAGGATTGACATTTAAAGTGTTGCCACTGAATTATAGCTCTCCACATTGGGTGGGGTAACCTCCTACTGGGTGGAGTGTCTCCCCTAAAGGAAGGGAAAACTGGCACAAGCCAACTTCGTCTTTGAACGATTTCCCTACTTGCCAACTTATGAAGTCGTCCTGACGTCAACTTCGTCAAGAAAGTCTATTGCCCAACTCCGTCTTTTACCGTAGAAAGTTTGCTTGTGTTCGCAACCCCAGCAGACGTAGAAGAGAAATGAAGGAAATAAGCCAGAAAACTCTAAACAAAATAAAGAAATTAGGAAAGAAAAGACACGACAGTAGACTGGATTTTCTTAAGTATACAAAATTTAAGTATAATTTTTTAAAAAATCCTTTTGTTGGGTTTTCTTGTTTTTAATATCAGCTTAATACAAACAGATATAGATCGCTAGGGACTATTACTAAACGTATTTTAAAATCTGGTTTAGCTTTAAAATATGGGGTGGAGAGCGCACAGAAAGTGGCCGCTCTGCAAGATACAATCTCTCCTGTCTTCTGCAATGGGCAGTGAATATCTTCCCAACCAGCATCACTAACAGGTGTAAAACACTCTCATACCATGAAAATAATATTCACTGAACTGCCACCAAAGCTATGTTTAATATACTCTTCCTCTCTGAATCAAAATAAATTGTTTCTCGAAAAGAAGGCTTTGGGTGCTGGGCGAGAGAGAAGGGGTGGCTGGGGGATCAAACCAAAAAAAGGATAAACCATCTCAAAATGCCCATGGGGGGAAAAAAAAAAAAAAAAGGAAAAAAAATCAGAAAATAGTTTAAGTTACCGTAACCTGAAATGCACCAGCCATCACAAAGAGCAATTGGAGAAATCCAGCAGAGCTCAGCAGGAAAGATTTTTAATAACAGATTGAAAAACAAGAATAAAAATAACTGCATCAACAGGGCCTTTCTTCCTCAGGCCACAAGCCCGTTTTTACTTGAATTTTAAAAAAATGGCAGTTTGGCCACTAAAACCGATCCAGAACATTATTAAAAGTTAAAAGCTACCAATTACTTCTGTCTGTTCTTTTAAAGCAAAGTTTGGCATTACGTCAGTTGATTTAAAGAAAACAAGAAAGAGAGAGAGAAAGAAGGAGAGAAAGTTTCCTGCTTGTATAAATTAAACCACCAGGGAAGGTGTCTAGCCACTTGTAAAGCATTTATTACAGGTTTTTTAAAGGGCTAGTAACATTTTAAAAATTAAATATTTTTAAATAAATTTAAGGGGGAAAAAAAAAACTTGATCTGAGCCCGGAAAGAAAGCAGACTTAAGAGAAATTAGACACGCGTGAACTGCAGCTAAGAAAGTAAAAAATCACTATTAGGACTGAACCTTGTGATTCAAAATAATTCTGTTTTCAAGGCAGAAATAATTCTGTTGTAGCTGCTGTACTCGCACACATCCCCTGCGAGCATGGAAAAGTTCCACTGAACGTTACGGGATGGAACCAACTGGGTTCTGTAGGAACATCCTACGGAAGTGCCACTCGTGGCAGCTATGCAATTTAATGAAGAATATTCACTCTATAGCTTTTCTAAATCCATGTACAGAGATCTGCAGCAGGAGTAAGAGTCTGTAGTTAATGCGGCAGGACCATAATAAAAATCACTGACAGAAAGATTAGCAATTTCTATTAAATTTTAGATGTATTTTCCACTGGTGCTGTTATTATTAAATTTTAAAGAACCACTTTAAAGGTACTAGAAAATAAGAAACCGATAGCACAGAACATGAATAAAACATAGACAGCTATTAAACAAAGTTTCTTACATGCAGCTATGCCAGTTCACCTAAATCACAGTCTTCTAAACCCCGTGACGCCAAACCAGAGACTCCTCTGACTCCGGACGGCACATCAAGTGGAATGGTGTTCAGTTGTGCAATGCTTTTGAGGTGTGACAAAATGTCCACTGGGGACTTAAATCGAGACCACGGTAGTTATTCTCCCAGTGCTCCGTGTTTCGTTTGAGCCTTGGTCTGCATGACGAGAAGTCAGAATAATATGCCACCGCTTCACTCCCCCCCACGCTCCTCTGCCCCAGCAGTGTTTCTTATGTTCTGGGCACGTATACAACTGGCTAAGGCGCTGCGCTCTGGAAGGCCCTTTATTGATTAGGTGCAAAACAACATCAAGAAGTGAATAATAAGCATATTCTGAAAAATGTAGTTTCATGTCTTGCCCTTGTAAACATTTACTATTTAATGGTGTAATTGTCCTTTAATCCTTCACATCATCTGATATAACTCATTACGTATTTTCCTTTTAATTAGCGAACACACAACCCAAAAAAAGCAAAGCCCAGAAAGTTTGCACGTGCCATAAAAACTAATGCGAAAATAGCCCTAAAGTAACCAAATATTCTCTCTTTGGATGCAGGCTTATCTTTTTAAAGTCAAAAGAGAACTTCATTGGCACAGGGTGGGAAAAAGAACTCCATAATTCATGACAGTGCCAAGAGAAAAAAAAGTTCTTCTTCTCCAGGAGGACTGGAAAGGGCACTTTTATTTATCTTCTGGACAGACAAAAATAGTAGAACCTAGACCAGATATGCTGTAATTAATGTATCCAAAGGTCAACAGGCAATGGTATTTATACAATAGATGGGTGCAAACTACGCTGGCTGTAGTATTAATCACCCGTATTTGAAAATAGCGTTGCTTTCTTACTAGGTAAGAACTTAAGAAAGTTTCAGAAACAAAAAAAAAAAGAAACCCTTCTTTTCTCATACCCGCCTGCTATTCTTTTTAACCAACTGCTTTTTAACTCGCGAGGTGTAATATTTGGGACAAAAATGCCCGAGCTTCCAGTCGCCCCGGACTGCCAAAAACAGACCCAGACTACCTCACTAGTTGTGTTGAGGAAACTAAATTAAGCAAGGGCAAACACCAACTGGAAAGTTGTCAGTTTACTGAATGAATGGCTTCATTTTACACACCAGTTAGAATACCTTAATCAGAATATATTTCTGTTCAAGGCCAATACTTTTACTACCAGGTGGCAGTTTGTTTTAACTGAAACTGTATTAAAAATGTAATTTATTTCCACTTTACTTTCACCTAACAAAAAGGGTTGTCAGATTCCCAGCCTGTCATGTTCAAAAATATTTAACCATAAACTTTCTCACAATGTTATATTTGGTGTTACCCACAAACCTTTATTAAAGCGATACTGCCAGTGTGGCTGCAGTTAAGATCTGAGAATGTTTCTATTAAGATTATTACATTAAAATATTGTCAAGAGTTTTTAAGAGACATAAATATTCATACACACACGCCCCCCTCAAACTTAGGAGGAAAGTTCCACATAAAAAGAAAAATTTAAATACATACCCAAAGTTGCCTGTTTGTAATTAAAATTTTGGGTTTTTCCTAAACGTCTTTGCTAATTTTTTAACTCTTTCACACTGTAATGTAAAATAGTTTTGTTTCAAAGCAACTGCCTGATAAAGTGCTAAAAGAGGTAATTCGCATGAACAGAAAGTAATTAGTCATTGTTTGCACAATGCTTTGAAAATACAAAACCCTATGTGTCAACTAGCATTAAAATATAATATGATTGAAACGCAGAGATTTAACAAGCAACCATTGCATTTCACAGACACTCGAGTCCACACACAGGACTTAGTACTACACTGTTATTAATGCAGAGTCACGATTCGTGAATAATAATGTTCTTCACACGCAGCCAGAGCGTGCGTGATAACAGTGTGTACTACAAAAGTTTACTACAAATGATAGACAACACGTGATAGAAAAATAATCCTGCTAGGGGTTCATAAAATAATACTGAATTTACTCGATCACCAATAAAAACATAAGGCAACCCACAAAGCTATCGTGTAAATTATGCTAAAAATGCATTAAAAATATAAGAGGATAACCTGGCTGCATCGTGTTTGATGCCCAGAGAAGTCTCAGATCTCTGAAGCTGTCATTTACATATTTTTTCTTTGTTAACATTACTATGAAAATAAAGAAAAAAATAAAGCCATAGTCTCACAGGCAAAGATTGCCCAGTGTTAGAGTCTGTTTTAGAGGATCACAGGCAAAACATGTAAGCTTAAAAGCTGATGCAACTTTGCCCTTTACTTACTTTGTTGTGACTACGTATATGCAAAGTTTCAGAGAAAAGTTATTATGTGCAACCAAAAAGAAAAGCGATAATCACACAGAACAGGGTGGGTTATGAACTGACTGCTCATATCTAATCTCTCTTGGTCTTAAAAAGGTGAAGCAGACTTCTGTTGGCACAAACAGCCCAAGGATTAACTTGTATATAGGCACTGATGCACTACTGAACTCTAGCGCTGTTGATTCCATGTGGCAAACCTCAAGCAGGTATACATTTTTAAAGAGGGAAAAAGAAAAAGTCTTTTTTGTGTCCCCCCACACTTCTAGAAAGAAAAGTTCCCCTTGTTTGGTTTGACCACGTTGTTAACAAACTTTCATTCAGTGGTTAAAAAAAGAAAAAAAAAAAGAAAATCTTTCAAAGTGTTGATATCATTTCCAGACAGTCTTGTCAGCATCACAATTTACAGGAAATAGTTGATGTTCTCAAACAAACCCTGTATTTACTCATAGAACCAGAGTGCTTCAAAAAAAAAAAAAAATCCTCACTCTTTTGGAGGGCTTTTTTTAAATGTCACTCTGGTGGAATATCTGAGAGAGCTGTCTAACCTAACACACGTATTGTGAACCTGAGGCAAACACACACTGCAGTTCAGAAGACTACTGTAACTTTTATTCTCATTTTGTCCACGTCAGGAACTGGCTCTTACCACCACTTTCCTTTGCTGCCCCTTGCATTTTTAACTCTGGCAGTCTTTTCTAAATGTTCAACTTTTCCTAAAACCAACAGGAAAGTAACATGATGCCACCAACATCCATAGGATTCAGTTGCGCAGTTGAAGACGACTGCCTGAATGGCAAAGAAGTTTGATGGTTGCTTGAGAGACTTACTGAACTCGATTAAATAAAACCTGGAGCGTATTAAATTATTGTTTGTTTCAATCAACATTCAAAATGCGCCGCGCGCTGTAAAAGCGGTGAAGGCAGCATGGTCCGCGTAATAGTTTACACTCTTTTTACTAGAAAATATTTTCCCCTCGGAGGGGATTTTCCTCGCCTTGGTACCCCAAGTGTGCTGAGGTGCCCCTGGCTCCAGCCCTGCCAGGCAGGGGACCCGCACTGGCGGAGGACGGGGTGATGGAGGGGAGACGTCTCTCCACTTCAACTGATCACTCATGCCCGCAGCTCGGGCAGTGCACTTGAGAGGTTGGCCATTTGCAGACAGAAAATACAACCGATTGGGGGAAAAAAAAAAAAAAAAAAGATAAAATACAGAGGAGGCTAGAGGGCCCCACTAGGAACCGCGTAGGAGTGCCGGGATGTCTGAGCGCCTTGATTTGCAGCAGGGAGGCAGATAAACAAAGCCCCCGAAATGTCAAGTCCCCCTTGGGGAGCCGCTCGCGTCCCTGCCCGGCCCCGGCCCCGGCCCCGCGGCCGCTCACCCCCGGCCCGGCCCGGCCCTCCCCGGGTGCCCGGGGCGCGGAGCCCCCACCGCCCGCAGCCCCTCCACCTCCGGCCTCCCCTCCATTCATTCCGCCCTCCCGAAAAGCAAACAGGCGGGTAACTAAAGCGGGGAGCAGCCCCCCGCCGGCAGCCCCCGGGCGGCGGGGACGGGGGGGGAACAGAAAGTGAGACGCTTCACGAAGTTGTGGCAGGCAGGGGAGAGCCGAGCCGTGGGGGACGCAGCGCGGAGAGCACAGCTTCGCCTTTAAGAGGGAAAAGTTTTACGTCTCCCTGCGCTCTGATTTCAAAAAAACCAACCAAACCAAAACAAAAAAATAATCACCACCACCACGTCGCCTCTTCCCCCGGTGTGACCGGGAGGACCCCGAGCCCCCCTCCCGGCGCAGCACAGCTCCGCACCCGGCCTCCCCCGGTGTGTCCCCGGGCAAGGAGGAGGAAAAGGGGAAGGGAAAATAAATTTAAAAAAAAAAAAAAACCAAAAACAACAGGAAAAAAAGTTTTTCCCAAACTTACTACTCTTCATGATGGTGTCTCTGTGCCCCGCTTGTCATGATCCCCCATTAAAACTTCCAGCAGCGGCAGGAGCGGCAGGACTGTGCGACTGCAGCTCATCGGATGCAAACCCTCTTTGCTCGTCTTCTACTTCCACCCCCCGCGTCTCCCTTCCCCTCCCCCCGGAGCGCCCCGGTGCCGGGGGAACCGGCGGCCACGGAGATAAGGCGCGGGAGAGGCGCGGAGGGGAGGGCAGGGCAGGGCAGAGCCGAGCCGAGGCCGCACCGCACCGCACCAGCCCGCGGCCGCTGCCGCCGCTCCCCTCCCCGCCTCCGGGCCGGGGGGCTGCTCCCCCTGCCCGCCGCCGCCGCTGAACTTGACCCTCCCGACTCCAGCGGGGCTACTGCGGTTTTGAAGTCGCCAATTTCCAGCCATCACACATGGCTTTGACCCACCGGCGGGGGGGGGGAGGGGGGGCGCCGGGGGGGGGGGGGGGGGATGCACCAAAAAAAGCCTGTGAAACCGGAGCAGCCCCCCGCGATTACGCCCACCCCCCGCTTTTGTTGGGGTTGTTTGGGTTTTTTTTTGGGGGGGGCTATTTTTGGGGAGGGGGTGCCCCCCGCTGCCCCCCCCCCTCCCCAGGCACATGCCGCGGGCGCCGCGCCCCCCGCCCCGCACGGCGCCCCCCCGACCCGCCCCCCCCCCCCCCGCGCCCGCCGCCGCCGCCGCCGCCCGCGCCGCCCCCTCCCGGCCCGCCGGCCACGGCGCCCCTCCCCCGCCGCCGGGCCGCCCCCGCCCGCGCCCCCCCGCGCCTTACCTGTTGATTAACCGTCAGCAACAGCCCCGGCAGCCTGGAAGATGGTGGAGCCGCGGCGTGAGCCATGAACCGTCTCCTGCTGCCGGCGGAGTTGGCCGCGGATTATGTGGCGGTGGCCGGGGAGGGGGGGGGGCGGGGGGGCGGGGGGCCGCGGCGCCGCTGCCTCCCCCCTCGGCCCCGCTCGGCGGGGAGGGGGCGACGGGCCCGCCGGCCGCCGGCGGGCGGTGCGGTGCGGGGCGGGGGCGCGGGCGGGGGCGCGGCGCGGCGGGGCGGGGGGGCGCGGGCCGGGGCACGGCGCGGCGGCCCCGCCGGCGGCGAGGCGGCGGCCTGGGAGCGCGGGGCGGCCGGCGCGTTATCAGGACTGTTATCGCTTGTCAGGACCTCCGTCTCCCCGCATTACGTCAGTTTCAAGACACCAACACTATTAATATCAAAGGAGCCTTCGCGGAGGAAAGCGCCACCCCAGACGGAGCGCCCTTAAAGAGACAGTGCAGGCGGCCCCGCCGCGCGGCCCGCGCCGCCCCCCGCCTCCGCCCGCCGCGACGCGACGCGGCCTCCGCCGCCGGGCCACGGCCACGGCCACGGGCGCGGGCGCGGACGCGGGCGTGCGCGGCCCCGGCCCCGGCGAGCCCGGCCGAGGCGGCCGAGCGGAGGCCGCGGAGGGGGCGCGTCGCCCCCGCGGCCGCGGGGACTTGGGCTAAGTTGGAGCGGGAGCAGCCCGCAGGCCAGAGCCGCTCCCCGAGCGCGGCCCGCGGGAGGCTGCGCTGCCTTCTGCTGTCACTCGGGCCGCCGCTGTCCTGCGGGGCTAAAAAACGGGTGGCGGGGGGGTGGGCTGAAAGGTGCGACCCGCGCGCGACAATAGCTGCTCCCTCGGGAGCTCCGAGCTCGGCGCGGGGCACGGAGGATCCCGCCGGGAAACGCAGATTTAGTGTCGTCTCCCTCGTGTGTCGTGCCCCCCCCCCCCCCCCCCCCCCCCCCCCGCCGGGTCAGTGCTGGTGTTGCGGCGGATGGACAGACACTTCCCAAGTTTTGGGATGAATATTCCCCATTACCGCCTGCTCTTTGATACCAATCGCAAGTCAGCCCCAAGCTGCTGTGAGAAAACCCTCCCAACTTTTCCTGCCTGCGCAGAACCTTTTCAATTGAAAATACTCCGATTTCTGCCATGCTACAAATTGCCAGAAGTCTGTATGTTAATGTAAAAACACTCTCTAAGGAGAAGCAGTACATAAAAGGTTCCTGTGAAAGGGTTTTAAAATCCCAAATATAGTAGGCGTTAAAAACTATGTAAACATTTGTTGGGCATTTGGACACAATTTTTCTGCAGTTAGGTGACTTTATATGGCGTGTTTTTCCTCCCATGCAAGTCGTTTTAAACCGATTTCACATTAAAATAGATGCATTCTGGCTGCTTGCGACTGCTAACACGTTATTCAGGGGAGAAGCTGGAAAAGAGTTAAATCATTACAGTGTGAGAGATGAAGCTGCTTCCCCCCAAATGTTTGAAATGACATAACTTTTTCCTTACAATTTTATTCTCAAATACACGGTGAAATGTAAAGCGTAAAATCTTCAGAGATACACACTGACGCAAATGAAACCCTACTGTAAAACGTATGGCGTCTGCAGCCCTCTCTCCAAGCTTAAACATTCTTCATATATGTGTAGTATAATCCACTGGCAGATTTGTAAAGTAATTGCTCATGTAAATCACCCAGTAACACATTTCCCCCTTAAGTTCTTTTGTAGGATTGCCTGATAAAACACTTTATGAATAGAAAAGCAATAATTCACATAGAAGAGGTGAACTTGTCATGTTGAAAATGGAAGGTAAAATATAGTTGCGCAATGAGGCACACGGTAGGATCCCCGAGACGGGGAGAGGAGAACCGACAGATTATGTGTGGGACTCCCTCCACACCCATCAGCAGAAAATCAGTTCGAGCAGTAGAGATGTTTGTACATGGAATGAGAAGAAAAGTAGTATCGGAAGTTAAAATTTGTTACAAAGTCTGACTCGATACTTCGGTGTCAGGGCCACGCTCAGCAGCACCTCACTGACACACGCAGAAGCTTTCCTGACTTCGTAAACCTTTACTTTTTCTCACGCTGCGAATGCCATGGCTGAATCACAGTGGAAGACACAAACCACTCGCACAAATTTTAGTGAATGCAGAATTCTGAAAAGCAAGTATTTTTGTCCCGTTCGCACCTATTCGAACATGTTCTTCTCTGCAATTTAGATTTTATTATTGCTGAGTATGTCAGCCCTGAGTGAGTGTTCCCTTGGCAGATGTCTTGCCTATGAAGGGTTAAAATCAGCAGGTATTTTGTCTGATGACTTGGCTAAGCATCTTACAAGCAGGGCTTGAGTGGAAAATATTTAAACAAGGGTTATTCCCCTTTGCTTCTCCGCTCTAGTGAGGCTTATTAATGTCTTTTTATTTTAAACCAGGAAATGATGCCCCCCACACCTTAAATCCCAGCCAGTTCGTATGTGTGGCTGCAGCTTTCCCAGGTTTTATTCGCATTATGACAGACAAACCGTGAGGAAGATCGATAACAATGAAAGCACAGGTTTCAACACGTGTAAACCTTGATAACAAACACACCTTTTTTCACCTGTAGCACAATGTTAGAGAGATTTATTTTTTAAAAGACATAAGCCTCCCTTTGCATATGCTTTTAAAATGAAACCGCAAAAGCCATTCATAAGCGAAGATGAGAAGGACGAAATATGTCTTCCTAGTTTCGAGTAGACAACTCTAATGAAATACTGTATCTCTCAGAAAAACTTTGTTACCGTATCTTTGTAAAAAATGCTTGCATGATACATTCTGCATTTCAAGTTAAAATAAAGCAGATCAAGAAGATGTCAATATCAATCTGTTTATATTCACCACAAAAGAACTGTAGAGAACTTAATAATGGCAAAAATATTTTCATAAACCTTTTCAGGCAAATTATTTATTTATGAAATAATTTACAAAGAAAATTTTTACCTCATGGCTTAGATACATTGCATATGCTTATGATTGACACAATATGTTCAGGCTCAAAGGCCCGTATAGCCTCTTTTTTTTTTTTTTCCGCCTTTTTTTTATCCTAGCAGGAATATTTCAAAACAACCAACTAATTCATGAAGTCATACGGTAATTGTTTGACAGTTGTTTCTAATACAGAAAAATAAGTTATGTATATTGTTTTCATTCAAATATTTGTTGATTTGTTGTTAGAATCCTTTGACGTTGACATGCCACAAATTGCATTAAGAGAAATATTGGAGATTTATTTTCATTTATTATCTTCTGCTGTCAAACATTTGCAAAACCACTTAAAGCAAGTTTTATTTCACTTTATTTGAAACTCATCATCTGTGTGATAGTAGTTGGTTGCTGAAATAACAGTCCAGCTTTCTGTAACAGATAAGAGCCGAGGAAATGAAGGAAAAGCAGCAAAGCGAGAAGATGCAGAGAAAGTGCTGCTTTCACCAGAGGCATGAACAAAGTAACTTCTAAATAATCCTCCATTTTTTTTTTTTGCACTCAGGCACATTCTCCATTGAGGGAGAATACAGAGGCCAGTCACAGTTGCTTCTTGAAGGAAAACAGTAAAACAGTCATTGTTTATCAAGATGACATAACATGCCATTTATGCCTTTATTGTTTAATGCAGTTTCTCTTTTCTTGTAGTTTACTCAGCATAGATACAAAGAGGGATTAACAGCTAAGCATAAGCATACTTGTTTTACAATTTCAGCCTTTTAGTGCATAACTTACTGACTTAAAGTACTAGAGCCTATAATCACAATGATTTTACCTGATGTAACATGCGTTTCAGAAATATAATCCAACTGTTTACCCTAACACATCATAAATCGCAATTCTTTACAAAAACCTCAGAGATTGACATCCATTGCTCTTAAATGCCTGCTGCTTTAGCACACATCATCAAGAAAGTATTTCTGTATTATTCTCCCTCCAGTTGGTAGTATATCACATGAATTCTAAAGACCATTTTCTTATACTGTCTTCAATAATGAGCATTTCGAGGAGCATTTAGTTATGTGTCTGAGGCACTCCCGTGTGAGTTTCTTGGGAATATAAACACGGCAACTTGCAGGGTTTCTGCAGACCCGCTTCTTTTCCTTGCACAACTTTTGTGACATGAAATCATCGGGAAACTTTTGTTCCCTTTCTTACACCCTGCACAGAGTCGAGTTTCTAAACTTCAAGTTGTGTGCCAAAGGCAAAAAACTACCACCAATTTTCAAAGAAACGGGACTGGGAACCCTAACGATGTGGTTGAAACGTCTCTGAAAAGAGATTATGCGTTGTGATAGACAGGGCAGCGCTGAGAACAGCCAATGAAACAGCATGCAACAGAAGAGCTAATACCATGGCATCATCCCAGATTCAACAGATGTTTTCTAGGGGGATTGGATATCTGGTAATGGGAAATGGAACCTTTCTCTTCTATGTCACTGGTTTTAACACAGGCCAGTAGTGATGGAAAGTCAATAATATCCGATGCTTGTCTGGTAGCTTTCTCCACTACGTGGTAGAAAAATGTCCTCCTGACCATAGCACACCGTGGCCAGCCGGGACTCCCCAGCGCCCCAGTGGCACTGCCGCCAAAAGGGCCTGCATGGAAATGCCTCGAAACCCTCTTCCCTCTGAGCAGTCTCCCAGGGAGGGATGAGGAACACTGACTGGGCATAGACTGCTCCTGCTAATGGTGTGTCTGCAGATAGTTAAAGAACTCTGGCAGCCGCAAAAGATTATTTATCACTTTACGCTATCGTAAAATCTACTAGAAAATTAAAAATGCTAAAACACCAGACTCCCTGAAATCATTTACATGCAGGAATCCACATAATTGTATAGATTTTGATCTTAAAAATGCTGTGTAAAAGGCATTCATCCAAAGCTCTGAAAAACCTCACATGCACATACACATGCATACGGAGTAATATACGATGGTTGTCTCCCAACAAGTATCAGTAAAAGAGGTGGCAGCGTTTCTTCCCGCATTGCAACCGCAAGTTCAGCAAATCAAAACAACCTGAGCCCCCTGTCCTGTCATCACCCCCTGCCAGACAGAGTCGCTACCTCTCCCTGCTTCAGTTCCACATTCATCTTCCTCCCAGCATTTCCAGCATTTCTGGGAAGGTTAACCTGGATCGGTTCAAAGTGCATTGAAGTCAATGGGGAAAAAAAAAAAGCTATAAACGAGTTCAGTAACCTTTACATTAGGTCCCATATGCAAGTATTTTTCAGTCTTATTCTTAAGGTTTATCGCTTTGAAATTGCGATGTTCTGGACATAACAATATCAAAACTCACTACAGTATCTTCTAATATAAAGCAACGATTCTGTACAGTTGTACTCAAAAGGAGTTTTCTTTCATCTGTTTTTTTTTGTAAATAGCTTTTTTCTTTTCCATTTATGACTTCTCACTGTTTTCAAATCTATTTTTTAATGTGACAGACTACAAGCAACAAGTTTTTATTGCAGAAAAGATTTATTTACATAGATACTGATGCAAGGTCTCAGATTAAGTTTAAGAAAAGGGAATATCTTTCAAATATATGTGTGTGTATTTATATATTTCACTTTGCAAAAAAGGGCACTTTCCATTCCAATACGAACATCAAATGCATACCCACAACATATGGCCCAGGAGGTGCAGTAATAGCTATTGGGAATCTCAGACAGAAAATGCATTGGTAAAATTACCAAGATGCTGTCACTATTTCCAATTACAAGTGGAGGGAAAGTGGCACAATGAAGGCAAACGTGGCAATGTAACACATGGTCTTTAGTGGTCTCTACCAGTTTCCTATGAAGCTCTTTAAGGCACACACACAAGGACATGCAAGTAACTACATTTCACCGAACTAATGTATCTAACTTTCCAAGTGTGCAATGCTTTGTGTAAGGAAGGGCTTGACCTTAATCTGACCTTACCCTCTGTATCATAAACCAGTCCATCTTGCAAAGACGTGATGTGATGAACGACCGCATACCAGGAGTGATTACTGATAGGCAGAAATTTGCCTTGCGTCATCTCCTGAACTTGGGATGGGGGATTTTTTAGAGCAAAAGGAAGAAAGATCAGGGTGTTCATAGAATTAGAGAATCACAGAATGGCTGAGGCTGGAAGGGGCCTCTGGAGGTCATCTTGTCCAATCCCCCTTTGTAAGCAGGGTCACCTACAGCCAGTTCCTCCATTTGGAGACTTCATAGTTTTCCAGTAGTCTATGCAACTGCTATAACTTGTTCCTGAACTGCGACAACTCAAAGGAGCTTTCTAGTCTGAGTAAGAAGCACACCCTGACCCACTTTCTGTCTGACCTCTGCATAAGAATAAATACACATCCACAACTCTGAAATTTAAATATGATACCTCTTTTAATGCTTAGTCGTTGCAAACAGGTAACCTAACAAGAATGCCACCTTGGGTAACACTAAGGCTCATTGACACCGAGATGAATATAAACCACGTCCTTTAGTTGTGAAATGGCAATGCCATTTTGAAAAATGTGAAACAACTGTAGGCATCCTTTAAACTTATTCAAGAGCTAGCTTACTTTTCCTCAGTGGTTATCAGTCTCGAAAGAGGATTTCTTTGGAAATAGTCATTCCTTTAGGGAAGAGCATATCAACCTACACAAGTGGCAGCAGCCTTAGGTCACCTGGTCCTTCTCTCTCACTTAGAAACCTCATTTCTGTTCATACCTCTTGCTCTTCAGGAGCTGGATCACATGCCCGTACACAAGGTTTTACTGAGCACAGTGTGAATCAGGCAAAAATAATGCTGATGGATCAACGTTCATTTGCACTTGGGATCTTGATGTGGTGAAGTGCAGATCATGACCCAGAAAACATATGTGTTCTTGTCTACTTCAATGCCTGGACACACTGATCCCACAGAGGGCAAAAAACATAGTCTTCACTACTTCAATTTTTTTTTCCTTCTTCCTGACTCCACTGCTTTAGGTCCTTTCATTGCTCACATAAAACAGACGGTTACCTTATGACATAGTAAAATATTTATGTGTTAGACTTCTTACTTAACAATGGCCAGAAATGCCCTTAACTGGCCAGTGAAAAACCTAGATAGTTTTGGCAATTTTGCTGTACATGTTATATTTTTTCCCTACTCAGCGTATGCATCAATGGCAGTAAAAAACCTAAACCAGAACAAAAAACCAACTCAAACCAAGTAACTCATCCCTGACCAATCCCTTCCTCCTTAGTTCTTCAGCATTGCAAAATACACTGGTATTATTGACATTAACATACACATTGAACTAAGGATCATTAGCTATTTTTAAATAAAGGACATAAAGCTATGCATTATGACTAATATATGAAGAGTCCCTAATACAGTGACTTGTAAATAGAACATTTGTGATTAATAGCTTTATATTTGTGAAAAGAGATATCTTGTTGAATGACTGGTGTTTAGGGTATGGACAGAAAATGATCTGGACTATTTAGGAATCAAAACTGTAAAAACAAATATGGAGATTTGGAAAGATATATCTAAGAAAGGGCTATGTGACCTTCATGAGCCCTTAGTTGCAGAAGCCAGAATGGCTTGCACGTAGGAAGCATCCCTGGGGGTAATGGTACTGGTGCCGTATTTCTCCTTGTCAGGAGCTAGGGACAGCCCAACTAGCAATCCAGAGATGCGGCGAGCAAACCGCACACTGTGACGCAAATTCAGGTGGGTAAATTCAGTGCACTGAAAAATGAACTCCTATTTTTTGATGAAGGCAGGTGATGAAACACAGAGTGAATCCAGACCAACGATGGGGTGGGCATTCTCAAGAGGAGGCACGGAAAAGAGAGTCACACCTTGGAAACTCTAGAAAAAAAAACACATTTTTTTAATTCTGCACCGCACTTTCTGATTTGACTTTTGCAGGCCTAGTTGAGGGTGTGAATGAAATGAAGGGACCCAAGTATGAAAATAGAAGTGCCTGCCTAAAATAAGCTACAAAGGGTAGCTTTTAGGGAGATGTGTACACCTAGGCTGCTAATTATGACAAGCAGGCCAATGAGGCTGTCAGGCATAGAGAAGTAAACAAAAGGATGCATCAGAGAAGTAGCACCTCTCCTATAGCAAACTTCAAGTATCATTCAGACTCTTGATGAGATGCATTTTAACACAATCTGTGTAAAGAGAAAGTCCTTTTTTCCCTTCCTCTGTAATGCCATTATTGGAGATATGCAAGCAGTAGAAGAAAAAAAGGCTACTTGGGAAGGGCTCATGCATAGCGAATTTGTTTTCCCCCTTCCCCATCAACAGTAATTACAACCATTCAGACAAAGCTGGTTTTCCCAGTAGGACTGGCTGAAAATGCACTTCATTTACATGGCCTAATTGGACTTTTTTGGCCAAGGTTGTTCTATACACTGACACTAGGACTAGGTACTTAACATTGAAAAGTACATTATTGTGGTATTGAAGTTAAGGATTTCATTACTTTGAAGTTAGAAAATTCAGAACGAAGGTGTCTCCTTTAACATTAGTGCTTCAGTACTGTGTATATGCATAAGAATAATATCGGTAATTATACTGGCCCCAAACAGTTAAGAGTCTGCAAATTAAACAAGCAGTCATCTTATTTTCTTCTTTCTTTATGAAAGGAATAAAATAAAATATGGATGTATATGCTATTACATGAAATGTTGGCTATATAGTCCCGTGGCCTTCAGAAATCAGTGCAATGAGCAGATCAGCTGATTTGTGAAGATCTACTACAGAAGCAATTTAGGAAAAAAACCCCACGTTGTTCTATATTCTGCTATTTGCATTATGTAAGAGTTGGTTATTTTTATCCTTTATTATTGTTATAACTATCTTTTCTCACCCAGCAGGACACACAGTTCATGAATATGTATCTTATAACCTTTTCTAAGCCAGTGCCCAGGTTTAGTTTCAGGGCTTTCCCTATTGTACGTGTCCTCTACAATCAGAGAGGTTTTGCAGAGTCATCAGTGCAAACTCAAGCCATGTCTAGAAAGAAAATTTGCATAAATATTTCACCAGGCCTTCGTGTAGACAAGGTTCCTGCAGCTGAACCTGTTTTTCAGCATATTTAATTGCCACAGTAATTAGAACATGAGGGCTCCAATCCACAAAGATACTTGGGTGCCTAATTCTCATTAATTTCAATTGAGAGACGGCACTTATATCTCTTTATGGACAGAGAAGACACAGAAACCTCAAGAATCTTATCTGTTCTAAAACTCCCAGACAAATATTGCTATCAGCTTCTTCAGAGCAGAAGGAATTTTTTTTTAATTCCTGAAGAAGGTACGTCTTAAGCACAGGAAATGATATGATAACAGTGGAGGCTGCATTTGTCTCTCACCTCTTTTCCACCCATCCAGCCCTTTCAAACGGCAGGAAGTTCCCAGATCATGGGCTGCTTTAGGAAACACAAGAAGCAAAATAAGATATTCTCTGGTGATCACTGGAAAATGAAGCTGGCAAATTATGCTTTTTTATGGTCTGATAAAACCCCCCAAAGTTAGTGGGAGGAGCATGGCTCTATACCCCTGCCTAACCCTCAGATGTAAAGAGAAATCATGATCACACCTCCAGACATGAGCCCCTAAGACTGGAGTTTCTGGACCTGCACATGATCATCCAAGTCTGGGCTGATGCCCAAAGGCCGGATCTGCCATGCTGTCCTTCTCCGGGCCACGCACCCATATCCCTTTGCTTGTGTTGTGCCAAAGTTCATGCAACCGCACTGTAAGCAGTAAAAGGGAACCTTTTCATCTCTTTTATTAATTGCCAGTTCAAAAATACAATATTTGGGACAGGGAAAAGGGTGGGACTTCCTTTTTTGGTAGGGACTTTGCCATGAAACAACAGCCAACCTTTGGAGGCATGTCTCCAGAACCACCTGTGCGGGCGATGGAGGGAGTGATGACTACCATCAGCTGCCCTTTGGAGGAGTTTCTCTCTCATCATCCCTAACTACTAAAGAAGCCCAGCCTCTTAGTTTAAGCAACTGGGGATGTCATTTATGTGATATGAATACACACCCAGAGTTGCGTGATTAATCACAATCTCCCCACCTTTCTGCTTTAAAACTTCAATCTGAGCTTTGCCTTGATATGCCATGTAATTGTAATGATACTTCCTAAATAAATATTAAAAATAGGGAAAGTGTATCTCACAAAGATAGAGCTTAAAGTCAGAAGAAAACGTTACAAGCTCTGGTTTGCCTTTTTGCGTAATTCTGGCCACAGAACTCTCAATGCTGGCTGTGCCAGGGCTATAACTGCAGTGTGAAGGTAGTATATCTTTCTAAAGATGTCCGTCTTGATTTAAAGACTTCCAGTGATGAAGGATTCACTGCACTCCTAGGTAAGTTGTTCTAGTGTTTAATTACCATCACTCTTAAAAATGACCCTAACCTGATTAACTTCAACTTCCAGTTAGTTCTACTTTGTTTTGTTTTGTTTTATTTTATTTTATTTTATTTTATTTTATTTTATTTTATTTTATTTTATTTTATTTTATTTTATTTTATTTTATCCAAGTGAGACCCTCTCCTCCATGTATGGACTTATAGACCATAGTTTCATCACCAGTTACCCTTCTTTCCCATAAAGCACGCAGACTAAGTTTCCTTCATCTCTCATCCTGGATAATTTCAGTTACTTTTTCTGAGTCTTTCATCATTCATTTAAATACTTTTTGAAGTAGAGACACTACAGCTGGTCAAAGGTTAGAGCTACTCTGTTAACTTTCAAACTTTTGTGCTTATCTATACTTCATAAGTATTTGACGTTCACATATCACTAATATAAACATCAAGTGTCTGTCCAAGCAATCGCCCAGGAATTTTTTTTTTTTTAATTTAAACATATTTGGTGATCAACAATTAATGTTTCAAAATCACTTCTCACTCTTTGTGGAGAGTTGAGTTGTGCTTGGGTTGTGGTTTTTTTTTTTGTTAAACCAATAAGAAGCTTTTTGTGATTTGTTTACTTTGATTTATGTGTTGAAATTGGAAGAAAATCTTTCAAGACTTTGAAAATTACTGGAGTAAGCACAGCATACTTCATTCTCAGACTCCTCATGGCAAAAGTCACTCTAGTCTAATTTACTAGAGGTCCTAAAAATAAAGGATTTCCTTTCTAATGGCAAGAAATAATCAGTCATTAGTTATAGGTTCTGTTGTAAGTCTGGGCAGCAATGTCACTGAATAGTACAGAGTCACATTTTTTACTGGCTATTATTACTTGGGCTTTAACAAGAAGATCCTAGGAAGGATTCTGCCTGCTGAGACACTAAGTTATAATCTTCCAAATGAAGCCAAGCTAATAACTATTCCCAGGGCAAGACAAATCTGCAGGCACTAACTAGGTTAGTGGCTATTGCACTCTGCATTTAATCTTGAATATGGTAGATAGGCAGATGGGAGTGGGACTGAGGGGAAGATTTGAACAGCAAGAGAAACCATTCCTCTAAGATGATAAAAAATTCTGACAGCATCTTGAGCATCTTCATTCACACTCAAGCCAAAGGGAGTTGAAGTAATTTACCCTTCTGAAGGAGCCAAAGGTAAGGTTTGCACTGCTTTTCTCACAGTGAGAACCTCAAAGCCAGGGCACCTGCATCAAGCAGGCTCACAGTGGGAAATGTAAGTGAGGAAGAAATAAGAAGTCAGCCTGTGCATCCCTTTGCTGCAGCAAGAGCAGGTCTGCAGCTGCCTGGGGCACTCGCAGGGCACTGCGTGTGGCACTGCGGAGCGGTGCCTGTTTGGTGGAGGCAGAACTTATTCCTCTCACACATGAATGTGAGGTGCTTCACAGACCGAGTACCCATTTGTGCACCAGTGTCAGCAGATTGCTCCCCCTTCCTGTGCTGGTGGCCAGCGTTTGTGGTGCTCTCACTCCACTGGCGATCCAGCACAGGTGACCAAGGTGCCATGAGGACAGCTTTCCCGCCATCCCATGGCTCACAGACTGGCCCCTTGTAGTCTTCCAACATCTGACTGCCAACAGAAATGTGCCGCAGCACGAAACTTCTGCTGTGGGCAGCACAAAAACCACAAGCACGTCACTGCGCCACCAGGTCTCATTCCAGGCCTCTGCCACCTCTACAGCAGCTAACCAATCAGTCTCAGACCTATGCTCAGCAAAAGGGGCTTGGGTGGTGCCGACTGAATGCATGTTTCTAATTTCTCATTGTTTTCCAGAGAATATAGTCGCTACTTGTGCTCTGATTTGAGGTCACCAGAGGTTGAAGGTATTTGGCACATCAGTCCTTGTTGAGGATGAGGTTCCTGGGATGGCTGGACATTCAGGAGCCGTGGGTGTCCACCATGGAGCGCACCAGCCCAAAAGGCATTCGTGTACGCAAGCGATGGAGGTGGATCACAAACACAGAGGACAAAATGGGCAGCACTTCCAGTGAAGAGACACAGATGTCTGATCGCTGAGGAAGGTGCTGTGCTGGCACAGTGGCACATCCAGTGGCACATTCACTTCCATGCTTTTCATGCTTTTGTTTGTTTGTCTGGGCAAATATCTTAAGCAACTTTAAAAAAATGAATTGTTTAAATGTCAAATATAAAATGTGGCTTATTTTAAACAATGTGTGTGTTTCAACCAGCAGTTTGACATTAGAAAGGCAAAAACCATATTTTGTCTCACAACCTGCTTAAAGCAAAACAAAAAGCTAAGTTACAACTCCTCACAAACAATGAAGGCAATAAATACAGTAAATTACTGTTTTATGTGAGACAATATACTAATGTTAACTGAAGCAATGGAATTAGAAAACAAACTCCCTCTGGGAACAATTCTCACACCCCTGTTTTAGAAGGAAGCAGAGTTTACTCGTAAATAATTTAATGCATTTACTCCTGCTAGACTGGACTGACAGGTCTTCCATATACTGAAGCTTTGCTACTCTGATAATTGCAAACTTTTTGAACTGAGAAGGCTGTCAACTAAAAAGGTCTGCACAGTCACTGTAGGACTATCTAGGAACATATAGATGTGCTATATAACATAGTATTACTGAATTTTGCTGTCATGCAGGTCACCATTTAACAATAATAATAATATTTCTTCAGACCTACTTCTTCTGTTCATGAGTATGTAAATAATCTCCTGTTCAAAGTCATATAGCATTCCCTTAGCAACTGTAACACTCATTTACATGGACAAGCAATACAAAGGAAAAGACACATTATCATCTGGGTTTTTTAATGCAGTTTAGCAATTAGAAGAAAAAAGGAGGCAAAGCAACTGAGTCTGTAAGCACAGCGTGATAACCTCTGCTGTACAGAAGTATAAAAGAACCAGAAGAACAGAAACAAAAACTGTGTAAATGGTGATCCCTGTTACCTGCCTCTGAAAGTTCCCTCACAAGATACTGGACTTTGCACTTACATTTGTTTACACTTCCTCTTCATGTCTAATTTTCATGCCACGTTTTTACTTGCTTTATCTGCAGTGTTGGTATATCTCAACTCACAGAAATAGATTGGATTCAGGGTTTGTCAAACCTGGATTCGGCACTTAGAATTACAGAGCTATCATAATCAATGGCTTCTTCTAACCCCCTTGTTTTTGACTTAACCTTTCTCTATTAACCACTCAAATGCATCTTCATAAGCACGCTAAGTACCATTTAGCCCTGACTTCAACCTTAATTGTGGCTTTCCTTCTCACAGATGACTCTCAGGCATCAGGGCTACCCACAGATTTCCTAAGACCCGAGTAGCAGAGAACTTGGAAACTGGTCGCTTGACACAGAGATGAACATTAGGAATTTTGGCACTGATTATTCCCAGAGTTTATTTTTCACAGTCGCTTATGCCCTGAACCGCCAGGGCCAATCTTGATACCATAGGCACATATCTGTCGGCATTTCAGGGACTCCTCTAATCTAATTTGTAGCTGTGCAAGACTGCTATTTAGACTGGTCACTAAGTAGCTGCAGCCTTGCTTCCACCTCAGGAGCAGAGACCATTAGGAGCATTGTGAAATAGCTGGGTAACCCTAGCATGGGGGAAGGAGGGGGAGGCCAGCATTCCCGGCAGAGCTCTAACACTTATCCTTCCTGTGGAGCTCCCCAAACTACTCCCACCGGTGCAGGAGTTACCACTCTCCCTTTGCTACTGACTGCAACCCGGCGAGCTGGAGGAAGATCTGATGCTGCTGCCGTTGCCACTGCAACCCTCCCACGAATTCCAGCAGGGAAAGACAGTGAAAATTATCTGGGAATGAGCTGAATCAGCTTCTTTTGTGTCGGCGCCTTGGCCGCACCCGCTGTGTGGCCAGTCCCACCCAGCACTCATCAGCTTCTGAGTAGGAACTGGGGAAGGCTTGTGTGTTTGTGGACTTCCCTCTGTGCTGGGAGGGTGATAACCCAGATCTGGGAGTGAAATGGCTAAATTTAGGTCTCTGCCTTGGGTTCCTCATAGGCAAAGACTGGATCTCACCACCTCCATTCCACTGGAATGAGTTTGTAAAGGCCTTCACAAGAGGTACAGTTGTGAGGTGATGATTCCGCTCTGCTCAGGATTTGCAGGAAACTGGCCAGTGGCTGTTAGTGCAGGAAGGCCTGGGCTTGCAAATTCCTTGGTCAGTGGTCATGTGCCACATTCTTCTGAAGGCTGGGAGAAAAGCACAAACCTCAACACAGTCATCTTGGGATCTGCCTCTGCAAAGAAAAACAGGAGCCCAGCAGCTGGTGGCCCCCACCTTCTACGCTTACAAATTAGCTTGAACATGCTCCAGAACCGTTTTACAACCATGACCCTAGCAGATCTGAGGCGTACACACCTGAGTCTAATCACAGCATCTTAAAGCTTTTGTACATATGAAGAGCAAAGTGGTGATAAATTGCTTTTGGACGCTCATCTTAAGTGTATGATGCCAGCTCAGCAGTTATCATCATTTTCAAGTTGCAATATCTTTATCTTTTGTGCCTCACCCCTACAGGATTTGCACAAAGTCTTTCAGAGGGGAGGAACAGATATCTGCACTCAGCAGCACTCAGGAGAGAATCATAGAATCATAGAATAGCTTGATTTGGAAGGGATCTTTAAAGCTCATCTAGTCCAACCCCCCCTGCAATGAGCAGGAACATCTTCAACTAGATCAGGTTGCTCAGAGCCCCGTCCAATGTGACCTTGAATGTTTCCAGGGATGGGGCACCTACCACCTCTCTGGGCAACCTGTGCCAGCGTTTCACCGTGCTCATTGTAATTTTTTTTTCCTTATACCTGGTATAAATCTACCCTCTTTTAGTTTAAAAACATTACCCCATGTCCTATATCAACAGGTCCTGCTAAAAAGTCTGTCTCCATCTTTCTCATAGTCCCCCCTTTAAGTACTGAAAAGCCACAACAAGGTCGCAGCCTTCTCTTCTCCAGGCTGAACAACCCCAACGCTCTCAGCCTGCCCTCACAGCAGAGGTGCTCCAGCCCTCGGATCATTTCTATGACCCTCCTCTGGACCCGCTCCAACAGGTCCATGTCTCTCCTGTGCTGAGGGCTCCAGAGCTGGACGCAGCCCTGCAGGTGGGTCTCACCAGAGCGGAGTAGAGGGGCAGAATCACCTCCCTCGACCTGCTGGCCACGCTGCTTTTGATGAAGCCCAGGATATGGTTGGCCTTCTAGGCTGCGAGCGCACGTTGCCAGCTCCTGTCCAGCTTTTCATCCACCAGTACCCCCAAATACTTCTCTGTAGGGCTGCTCTCAATCCCTTCATCCCCCAGCCTGTATTGATACTGGGGGTTGTCCCAACCCAGGTGCAGGACCTTGCACTTGGCCTTGTTGAACCTCATGAGGTTCCCACAGGCATACTTCTTGAGCTTAGTAAGGGCCATGCAACATCCAGCATTGAAGAAAACATCAACAGCATGTAAAATAACTGGCTTGTTGTGTATGCTTCACATCATAGGTTAATTTAAGTGGATCATCACCCTCCTGTTGTATTCTTGTTTCCTAGAAATGTCCTGGAACACGCACATTTATGATGTCCTGCTGATATGAATATTCCTACATTTGTCAAATACTGCCACTGCCACTAATATTTTAGCTTGTGTCTTTTTAAACTGAGTAGTCAGACTTGAACTGGGTAGAGAATTGGTTAGACTTACTCTAATTTTTGTTATTTTAAATCTTTTAGGGTTTTTTTGGGTACGATCTGGAAGATACAAGGACTTGCTATAGATACAAGAATGAGACACTGAGATTTTTCATCTCACAAAAAGAAATAGCTGATCAGGGTTTCAGAGAGAAGCACTGTGATGTGCTTGTCTGATATACGTGACCTTGTGTTAAAGTGACTTTTGAAAGGATTCCTGCTGCTATTTACTGGGTATCAAATTATGTATATGTGCTTATTAAGAGAATAACATGTGAGTTTGTCTATAATCATTGTAGCTAATATTATTATACCTTAAAGAGTAAATGTAAACATTTCTCAATATATTTTCAATGTGTTTACTTTGTTTATGTGAATGTACTTCCTGTATAATTATGGGCATTTTCATCCCAGGAGTACATATGGGCTTATATTTACAGATAAGCTTAGTCTCATAGGTTTTACTGGACTGAACTACTGGAAGTGCAGCCAGTACATTTTTTTCATATGTGGGAAAGAAAAACATTTTGAATGTGAAAAAGTGATCACGCAACTGCAAGAGGTAACAATCAGGTCTTGAAACTCAGAAACTCCAGAGGCACACACTAAAGATTAAAAAAAGGCTTGACTTGATTTCAAACTTTTAGCTCTATCCGGCTTCCTAAGGACTGGAAAAGTCTTTCTGATAATATATGCCTGAATCATGCCTATATTATGGTGTTTTAATTATTATATCTCCAAATTGTCACAAGAATACAAATATTCTTTATTGCCACTTTCCGGAGTCAGAGACAGAAAAGCAGAAATCACCTATAAATGCCAAACCTGGAAATATTCAAATTTATGCATCCAGGGTAAAGTATTCCTAGAATTTAAGAACAGCATTAAATAAGTGATTATCTAATATACAATGGTAACATGGGCTTAAGTATTTTTTCTGATTTAATTCTTGCTTCATCTCCAACAGCTGTGGTTTAGAGAAGCGTCCAACCCCAATAAAAGTAATTCCTGTGATAGACGCTATACCACAACACTTGGCACTTTGTTCTAATGTTAAAAACGTGTTCCATATTTCTTATGGAATTTGTTTAGCCTCTCCTTCCAGCCATTAGATTGTGTTATGTCTGCTAGACTGAGAAACCCTTTATTATCAAATTTTGTTCCCATCTGTACATATATATATTTCTATCAGATCAGACCCTTTATGTTCTCCCATATATCTTAATAACCTAGGAACCCTGAGCTCTTCTTCTCTCCACTAAATCATGAGCAGAACTGGACACAGTAATTCCAGTGCAGCGGTAATTTAACTTTGGCAAACAAAGATTTCCAAAATGGCTTTTTGACTACAACATTGCTGTCCCAACTCATATTAAGCTGACTATCCAACTCAACCATCTAAGACTTTTTCAGACCATGACCTCAATTCTTTATGGATTACTTTCCTTGTTCTTGTGTTCACAACATTGCATTTTCCCATCCTGAAACATTTTGGTTCACCACAACTAGCTTACTAGGTCATTCTGTACCGATGGCCTGTTTTCTATGTTATTTATCTTCCTTCCAATCTTTGCACCATCTAAAATGTGTAACTTTGATATCCCCCCCAAGAAATTGCTAAAAGCGTTATAAAGCAGCAGGCCAAGATAACCGATGGTTGCAAAGATTCAGTCGAATCAGAGTTGCCTGATTTTTTAGTACAGCATTAGCTTTATTTTAGTCTTCTCTTTTTTCCCAGTGTTCCCTGGCCAACTTTTTAAAAGCTATTATATACATGTTACTTGGACTTGCTGATTTTAAAATGTCTAATTCTAGTAGCTCTCTTTATCATCATTCTTCCTTACTCTTAATGTAGAAAGTATCACCTTAATATATAATACTATCACATATTTTTCCTTCAAACAGAAAGCATACACACTTATTTAGCATTCTTCTCTTTTTTCATTGGTCAAATTTTGTTAGTAATCAATTGACACTGTCATTTTGATTCCATTTGCCCTCAGTACTCCTAACACATTCTTTTTGTTACCGTTTAAGTGCACTGACCCATTTTCCTCCTGAGTTCTTTTGCTCTCCATCTTGAATTTTTATAGTTCCTAATTAATTGTCACTGCTATCATCTTTCTGTTTCTTTGTACAAGCAGATAGACAGCTTTAGATGCATACTCGCTGGAAAAAAATTGAGGACTATTTTATATTATCATAATCTTTACAGAAGATTAAATTTCACTTTAAGCCAGACTGTTTTTCTAGTCCTCTAGACTTCCTTTAAATTTTGAGAATGGTGAAACCACCAGTAGATTCAACCAGTTGAACAGCTTCTGCAATAGTAGATCAACTTCTACTGCTTCTTCTGAATTATTATTTGTATTCTTCTGTTTATCTCCACCCTCACCCCTCCTTCACACACAGAGGCTTGTTTTCCATGTAGAAACACACATGGCAGCAGGGAGAAACCAAGGGAAGTACTAATGAAATGGAGGTATGATACCAAACATATAATTAGATGTGAATTTGTAGTGTAGTATGGCAGCAAAAGAGTGTAACTGGCGGATGTATCAACTATGCAAGGGGACATATAGTGTAAGCTTATTTCCCTACAGCTCTTGTCTGACCACGGACAAATGACTATATTCAGTCTTGGGTACCTCCTTAGTAATTTAGAAGGAATTCAGAGAAGAGTGACAAAAGTGATTACACACTGATCAAATAAGACTGAGGCTACGGGCACGTGAAAAGAGCTCGAGGCTTGAGCCTGGAGCAAGTTGTACCATTGCATCTCCATACAAAGAAACTAAACATGATTATATGTATACAACACAATCTAAATGCATAACTCTGGACTATTTATCTACAGAGAGTTACATTTAAAAATTTATGTTAAAAGTATGTTCAGGTTGCAAAATCAAGCATTCAAGTTGTAGGAAATGCCTGTGCAATTTTAATACAGTCCCTTTGTGAATATTCATGATGATACAGCCTGTAGCTGTATGATCCATCAACAATGTATTTTTCCATACTCACATCATGGCTCATGTTTACCTCCTCTTTCTGATCCCTGTTTTGGTCTTCTGCTTGCCACAGCTCCTGCCTCCCCTATCTTTTATCCTCTCCCCCATCCTCTGCCTGAGATTTCTTCTGTTTGCCCATAATCCTTGCACCCTAAGCTTCTCTTAGCACTTCCCACCTTCCTCATCTCTCCACATTAGTTGGATCATTCTTCTTTACCTCTTACAAACATCTTAGCAAGGGGAATGCTGAGAACATGGAAAAACCCAATTTCCTGCTCTCATGCGTGATATTCAGGCCTGCAAAAGCATAAACAGCTGGGACAAAAATTATAAATGCTTTTTCTACCCCCTCAGCCCTCTTAAAGCAAGCTCGGTCACTCAAGGGGAGGCACAGTTGTGTCAGAGCTCTGCTGTTGTTGAGCTTGCAGAATTAAGGTAGAAATTTTGAAGAATGTAATCAGCATAACAAAGGTCTGTGAAACATGTGTAAGCAGTGGATTTTTTTTTTCCCCTGGAATTGCATAGTTGACAGGGATTTCATGGGCTGGCAAAAAGCGTAGGCCTGATGCTAGGGGTCATCCTCCCCAGAAACCAAAAGTCAAGTGTGTGCTGCAAGGCATGTGTCTGATACAGCTGCTCAAGAGAAAGGAATGTGTTTTTTTCTCTCCTGGTGGATTTTCTCCCCTTAATCCCAGTCTCAGGGAAGGCTGACTTGTGCTGTTCAATACTCTCCAAAGAAATAAGCTCAAGACATTCATGTAGAGAGTAAAAATTCTGTCCAAATGATCAAAGTTATACTTAGCAGCATGAAGCAAGACTTTAAAACAAGAAATGATGGACAGCCATAATTGTAGACGGGTCTAACAGCCCTACCTATACCATTGAGAGGAAAACTGATGACACAGTGGCTTAAGGGAAAACATAACACCCTACAAGTATCTGGCAGATAAAATGGAAAGGATGGACAAAAATTATTTAGGATTCCCTGTGTGGAAGTTATAGCATGAAACAGTGCTATGAAAAAAGCTCATATGGGAACTAACGCAAACCCTTTAGATTCTGTTCTGAGCAAAAATATGAAGTGTAGCACAGGGAATCATCTTGCACTGAGGAGGAGTTGGGCTGGATGATCTATTAGAATTTTTCCATCTCTTTCTTCTGTAATTAATGGTGGAAGATCTACCAGCAACCAAAAATAAAAAAAAAAAGTTCCCTCAGCCTGTTCATCCGGTCCCTCTCTGTCTCATTAGGTGGAGACTCTGCCCTCCCTATGTATCAGAAAAGAGAATATATCAAGAAGATGAAGAAACATCTTCAACTGATAAAAGAATTGCAGACCTTAACTGTGTAGCTGGCAGCAAGAGGCAGCCAAACTTCTTCCTGTAACTAAAGAAAGAACATTTAAGGCAAATTCACATACAATAAGATTAAAAAAAAATCAAGACAACACTTTTACTGCTGTGTAATTTATGTGGTCACTTGAGAGGACAAAAAAAAGGAGTCCAACTGTATTTTAATAGCTGCATTAGAAATGGACAGGGTTATAGTTTACAGCTTTTATACTGCTTCTACACCTTGCAGAGAAATATATTATATAAATTTTCAGTTATAATTTAAGGATTTAACTTCTAATCTAATCTTCTAGGTGAAAGAGTCTTTAGTTCTCCACACCTACATTCTTTTGGATGGGTGAGGACAGCATGAAAAGTATCTCCTGAAAATTAGTAACATGCAGTCTGCTCAATTTTTCCATCTCACTCTTTCTTTCCTTCCCAGTTCTCTAAAAGACCCTTATTTTATGAAGTTAAATAGCCTTAGTGTGAAACAACTTACACATTCTTAAAGAAAATATATTCTGATAACAGGTTCTTCAATACCAACCACTGCAGGTGGAGACAAATTCCTTTTGGGGATTAAATACATTGCTACATAATACCCGATGTAACTCTTACAAAACGCTATACTCAATCATCCGTGGCCAGCCTTCCTCATCTGGTAAGATATGTGATAAAAACTTCTTATGACCCAGAGCCACAAGACGTTTAAAGCCTCTGTCAGAGACCTGGTGGATGGGGAGACTCTCAGAGTAACTTATGGGTGAGAGAGGGCAATTGTTTCCCAAGTGGCCAAGGACCAGAGTAACAGAGTCTAATGTGAGGTCCAAAGGTGATTTGCTGGTGTCAGTCACAGCTCCCTTCTTTCCACAGACTCAGGAAAGAAGGGCTCAGATTACTTGGGAGGCCCCACAGTGGTAAAGCCACTATGAAGAAAGCCAGAAAGACCTTGCATGGAGTCATACTTGGATGTGTGAAAACTGTATGTACATTGGGTGTTACAGGTTGGCTAGCCATCTACAAGGCAACAATGGTAATCTTCTGTTACAGGAGAACACGAGTTATGTCTAAAAGTCTTATTGTTTGAGAAGTTTAAAGCTACTACAGGAAAAAAAGAAATCTGCAATAATAAATAATCTTGTTCTGATTGAGAGATGGGCAGAATAGCACTAGGGGTTCACAGACTTTTTTCCCCACCTCCCAGCAACTTTCAGCCTCTGTAGCAGCCATAGTGGTGGGACCTACTGGCATTTCTCAGTTTTGTGTCATGCAACATATCACTTTCAACTGGCCTGTGTATCACCAGTGGCAAATGTGGCATATGATTACTCCTGTCTGAGTTCAGATCATGTTCAGATTTACTGCTGAACAAATGAACCTTTGAGAACTCTAAAGACTTTATTGTCTCAAATGCCATGTTATTCTGTATTTTCCAGGCTGAGCTTTCCTTTCTGTATTATTTAAATATGCAGCTATAGCTGATAAAACTTTTCAATATGTATTTTACTTGTGCTTGTAACTGCATCCCTGTTTGCCAAAAGTATTCCTTAAATCCACCTTCTTCCAGGAAGTCTCTCATCTCTGATCTATATAAAAAGTGCACATCATGTTAATTCAGACTTATTAAAAAAACAAACTTGCTCAGCTCTGAGATTAACACATATTCAGGTCACCATATGCATAGTCTGTATTTAAGGTCTGTCTATCACAGAAGTTCCATATTCAGAAACTGTGTGTTCCTGTTATCTTCTACATTGAGCTAAAGAAATGTGAAGCTAAAATATAATTGCAAAAGCCTGAATCCTGAAGCTCACATGGTATCGTCATTGAGGCAAAATGAAATGATATAAAAGGAGTTTTGAAAGAATAAAGTAGAACATTGACCAGAAAATGATGCTTTGATATTTGCTTCCTTTGGGAATCAAGGAGACCTGAGTGAAAATCGGGAGGGCAGTTCCAGGGGAATACTTGTTGCCCTTTGTGGAAGGAGCAGGTTTGCTCATGTGTGAGGAGAAGAAAGCTTGTAGCTCCCTATTCCACAGACCCTTTATACTGTGGGTGGCTGGTATTCCCCACCTCCAGCACTGCCGTTCTGCAGGGTCTGGAGTGGCTGGTGTTGGCCAACAACCATTGTTGCATGCTTTTACTATCTGTATGTGTTGATAGTATACCATAGGTGTGCAGAGACAGGACCAAGGTGCTTCTGCAGGGACAAATTCCCTGAAAATCACTATAGATAAGGGGGTGGGAATGGATGAAGAGCTGTTGTGTTTCTGGTTCCAGTCACTGCTACCGTGGGAGCACTGAAACTCCTAGCAGTCCCCCTGCTTCTTAAAAGTCATCCCAGCTGAAACTGAGTCTTTGCAAGGTGTTATGATTGGCACCAGCATCTGAAGAGGTGGATGGGAAACCGGTCAGGATTCTGCTCTTGGCTGTTTGGGGCAGGATTTCTCAGTATGTGGCCAGATAATAGTAGCTGTATTAGTACACAAGGGAGAAAAGTAGACCTGCTACATAGTACGATCTTTTTTACATCAACAAATAAATCATAATACAAAGGCAGCAAGCCCCAAAGGTCTTTTATTCAGGTGTTGTAAGTTTAAAAAAAAAAAAAGTAATTTATCTCAGGTAGACTCTGTTAAAAGAAAATGTTCTTGGAAGACAACTCAGCAAGCATATTTAACATTAATGGGATTGGGAAGAATAATTTATGTACATTAGAAAAAAAGGAAGCCCAAAAAATCATAAGAACTGAACACAAGCCAATTCAAAATTATTTAGGATGTTGTACAAGTTACAACAGTACATTCCGTGACTTGTAGCCTAATATCAAATATCACGAGGAGTCTTTGCAAAATTAAAGACCAGACACTGCTCAGCATGTTAGATCTATGATGAATATGAATCAGTTCCACCCTCTCTTCAGCTCTGACCACCATTCCCATGCCAATTGACTGAAGTTAAACTATACAAATTAAATGCCAAATGAGAATGCAGTCAATAGAATGCATTCAAAAACACGTAACTTCAGAAATGAACAGGAGAACGCTTCTCTTCCCCATCTCAGTCCCTTGCCTACTTCTACTTTGCTAGGTACCTTGTCACATTTTATCTTCCCTCAGGCCACAGGACAGTGGACTTCTTACACTTTATTTATCTGTCAGCGAGAGGCACATCCATAGTCTAAAATGCACAATAAGGCTAAATTCGGAATCCAGTCCTATTGCAGAATGCCACCTTCCTCAAAAAATAGTATACTTGGCAATAAGACAGATTCTTAATATTTTTTTTTCCTTGGAGAAAGTTGCTGTTTCAAGGTACATTAGAGTATTATACTCTGGTCTTAGAATAATAAATAAAAAAACGCTGAAACTGGCAAAGTTCAAACTGACACATTTATAACAGTGAGAGTAATCATCCTGTGAATCAGATTTCCAAGGGATGTGGTAAATTTTCCATAATTAGGGATCTTTAACTCAAGACTGGATATCTTATTAAGAGGAATATTCCAAGTCTATTATAAATCCTTAAGCCTGATGTAGGAATAAGCTGGCTAGAGCTGTATGGTCTAACTTATGCAGGAAAACAGATATCATAGTGATTTTGTGTGAACGTAACATCTAGGAAAAATAATAGTGATGGGAAAAATAATAACATTATAGCTATTTAAGTAGTTAAAGTTAGGCACCAGAGTCCAGAGTCAGGCTATTATTTAAGTACTTGCTTTTCAAGGATACTAGAGTCAAATAGCTTTTGATGGACTCTGCGGACAATATGCTGTAGCAAACAGAAATAAAAAAATGGAATTGTTTGACATCAATCTCTGAAAAAAAAACCCAAAAACCAAAAAAAACCCCTATGAATGCAAGGGAATTTCAAGCTACAAATGCATCATTTGTGAGCAAAGGAAGGAAAAACCAACTTCAATTTCAGGAAAGTAGTGGGGATCCTTTTTTATTATAATTTAATTATTCTTCTGAGATTGTAATTCACTAGGAAATCCACTTGGAACTTTTTTCATCACTTCCATTTATAAAACGATGTTCTCTTAATGAAGGTGGTCTACTATGAGATGAAGGCAGGAAAAGTTTTAGAACAAATTCTTACTGAAGATAAAGTAGGAAATAGCAAACCATGGAAAGCCAGATGGGGAGCTTTGGAGCAGAAATTTCAAAGGCAGTCATTGCTGACCCAATGTCATTCTCTCTGAAACCAGTGGAAAAACGGAGTGCTTTTTTTGAAATAATGATTTTTAATGAAAGCAAATCTAGGCCAGGGAGAAGTGTTTATGGTAATTAAACCTTTTGTGTCAACTATCCGAAAAACTTTTCAAGCTTAATGGTGCAGTAGTAGATGACTATCATCATTCCCAAAGCTTTTCTTTCTGATAATTATTATAAATCCCTACCCTTCCCTTCAATGAGGAGAAATTTTCATCCTTAGCTCATATGTTCGCTTTGAATCAGGGAAAATAAGCCTAGCCAGATAGGTGAAAGAAGCACAGGGCATCAGATCCCTCATTCATTCGGTAGTGCAGAAAATATTTTAAACTACAAACACTGAAGTGAGCACTTCAGCATACAATTTGACATCTCCTATTAGTCATTTTGCAATCCTTTAAGATTTCAGAAAGAGGCATTATTACTTGAACCCTCTGAGAAATTAATTTTCATTGTGATACATGCTGTTTTATCACTTAACCAATGTTGACCTGCCATAACGCTCTGCCTCATAGCTACAGCCAAGTGAAACATCCCTCAGACATGGCTACCTGAGCTGGGCAAAGCACCAGGGCTCACATGCCATGTGATGCTTCAGGTATGTGAGCTCACTAGCAGATCCCTGCACAGCACCTCTTTGTACATCTTTGGTCTTCTTACAATACCATTACATTAAAAAAGTATGCACCGGTAGGAAAATACTGTTCTTATTCCCTTTTTACAAGCAGAGAGAGATGATAATAATTTGCAGAAGAGCTCATAACTATTATTATTTATTATTTGCACTCTGATAGCATCTATGAACAGAGCCTGTGACAGAGCTGGAAACAGAATCTAGCCCTTGTGAGCACCAGTCAAATGCCAAAACCACAAGTCCTTCCTTCCTCCCACACTGCATGTATTTGTAAAGAACTATGCTTTTTTTTTTTTCAATTTTGTAACTGCTACAGCACTGTTAACCCCCAACCCCCACAATATTCTGGTCTGTATTTGGTTTAGGAAATTAGAGTTTTTAAGGATATTTTCATTATATACTGTTTTATCTAGATCAATTTAATGCTTTCTCCTTTGAAAAGGCCATGAATGAAGGAAAAGGAATTACCACACTGCACTTGTACATTCTCAGCCATTACTCATATGCACTTATTCACACATTCATATGCACATAGTCACAAAACTCAAGTTGTAGAAAACATTGATTTCTAGGGTATTCTCACAGTCTGTGACTGATCAAACACAGACACCATTTAACCTCTCTCAGACACTACAAATACAAGTAAGAGGAAGTGATAAAAAAAAGAACTAGAAAAGTTTCAAACAATGGAGTCAAGAAAAAAAGCCTGTATACAGTTTTTCACCACCACAACAACAAAGTGTGCATATTTAAATTTGCATTCCTGTAGAAACCACAGATTGCTGTGGATCCTGCTTGCAAAATTCAGTGGTGAAAAAGGGCAGGAAAAGGGTTAAGTGAGCCAGGATAGGAGGAGCCCTTCAGAGTCTGTTAAAAGATGTAAATAACTTCTGTGCTGAATGTGGCTCTGATTAAACAAAGCCATTATTATTAGCTTTTTAAAACTAAGTCTGAAATACACACAGCAACTTGCCAAGAAACAATGCCATGTCACTTGTTTCCTATTCTTCTCACTTTCGCCCTAGTTTTACCCTCTTCGCTGTCCATGTTATCCTCACTCTTAACTTTGGGCCGCGTACCGATTAACCCAGTGGAGCCCGGGTCCACAACTTGGCTTCTAGAGGCTACTGCAACATGAAGAGCATGTAACTAGTAATAATAATAGTCTCCAGACACTTACCACTGGGCACGGTGCTTATTACCATGAGTAGTCTCATTGAAGCCAGTGACACTGCTTTCTTCCAACAGTAGTTACAGTGCAGTTAATCACACTCTTCGTAGTGTAAACACCACACCCTATGAAAGTGTTTAAAATATCAGGACTTTATAAGCTATTCTGGCCAGGTAATCTGTCTTTATTTGTCTTGCTGAGCATCCCACGTGATTATGACATGACATATTACAAATTAGAAACACAATACCTTCAGCTGTAGGTTGTTTTTTTTTCATTTTTATAGTTTCATTCTTTATAGAAACATGGCAGTTATGTTAAAGGTAGGACTCTAAATGACTTTTTATCTAACTTATCTATGTGTCCCTAAATCTTACATGTATTTTCCAATCAGACTGAAATTCAGACAACCATAATAAGACTATTGGACACAGTTAGTGCTTCAAGCACAGTGCTACTTGAGTCAGAATTTCTAAAGATGTAGCCATCTTTGGCCCCAAGGAAAAAAAATTGTCATTCATTAAAAAAAAGAAAAACTCTAAGCAGGGTTTTTTTGTGCATGTAGACATGAAGATCACGCTGGAGCTGCAATTATGCCGTAAGTGACCTCAGTCACTCAATGTTTTTCTCAATCAGTATGTGGTTCCCCCCTTTTTTTTCAAGGAAGAAAGAGTTGAGTTTCAGTAGAGTTGAGCTTTTGGCAAAACAGTATATTTGTTTGGGAAGGACTATCTTGCACAGATATGAGTGATTTCCATTCAGGTGGGGTGGCCAAAAGGATTAATGAAGAAGTCAGCAACTCTGCCCTTCCTTCAGCCAATTTCAGTGAAAACTGAACTACCCTATATGCTGGGAGAGAATTATTTTGAGGTAGGAAAGCAAGACATGGCATACCATTAGCCAGATGGCAGAGCCACTAACACAGGTCCTCTGATTAAAGGAACTGAAGTCCTAGAGGGGTGGAGAACATCATGTGTTTCTGTGTATGTGTGTAATGCTGGGAGTGCTTCAACCTATATCTATACAACAGAGTGTGTCAGACATTTAAGAATATCTTTTTAGGTGCTTATATATTCCAGAATGCTGAATCAGAAGAAAAGGAATATGGCTAGAGAGGAAGGTAAAATGGAGGGGGTGGGCCAGAGTGCCCAGGAGACAAGACAAATGCACTAAATTATTCAAGTGACTAAAGCTATCTCTATGAAATACAGCTCAAAAGAAAAACTGCACAAAATGATCGTGTATTCCTGATAGACAATTTCTCTTTCATTAAGAAACAACAAAAAGTAACTCAGCCCAAGTAGATCCAGTGACAAAAACAAAGCAAGACAAACAAAAAAAATTTTGTTAAAACTGATTTAGGTTTGCTTAGATGTGTTTTATGCCCTTTCTGAAGATCAGGTGTAGCAAATCCTAAGCTTCTGAAAAGCAAGGAACGCACAGGCAGATATCTCAGTTTAAATTTTTGAAATCTGGGGAATTAAAATTTTAATTTACCTCCATCTGCCCTACACTCAAACACTTAGCTCCGTAGAAAGAGCATCACATCAATAATTTTTATTTAAAAAAAAAAAAGTTATTTACAGTGCCTAACACTTTTCTTTCACTTACCAGTCTGTAAACCCACAGACCACACACATCTCCCATCTAGCTACTGATGATCTCAGTAACCTACTGCTAACGTAATATACACATGATAGTGCAGAAATGAGATAGATAGGCTCTTCCAAGGTGTATCAGTATCTTTTTCCTTTGATCGTGAAAGCAGGACTCACTCACATGGATTCACGTACACACAACCGCTCCCCAGTTGTCTCTTACCACAGTCACCAACATGCCACACTGCTCCATCCAATCCTTCTATCTCTGCCCATACAGGTCATATATTGAATTCAGCAGAAAAACCCCCAGGGAATCCCCAGCAGCTATATGCAACTTCCAGAGGGCAGGATTAGGATGCATTTAACTTTTTGCTTCCCAGTTTTCCAAAATCTAAGTTTTGCTGTGTCCTTATTGTGGAGTGACACAAAAAGCATTTTCTTAATTCACAAAACACTGTTTGTCTCTCGGTAAGTATATTAAATATTCTAAGGAACGACTTTGTAGTGGCTATATTCATCAGCACATTTCAAGTCATCACTGCAGAGTATGCGAAGAAAGCAAACCTTCACATTCATAATTGTGAGTATTTACCCCATGAGACTGATTTTAAGTGCTGTGATAATTTGATTACTGTGTATTTTCAGTGGAAATCATTCCAGTAACTTGGCCCTTCTTATAAAAGTACTTCTAGTGTGTATACAAATGAAGCAGCTACTCAGAGTTTGAGTGGTAAGTGCATGTGAAAGAAAGCAACTACCTGTTTTCAGGCATAATCTGCAAATAGAACAATAGGCAAAATTAACTGAAGTAAACAGGAATGAAATATTCATTGTGAAGAGCTAGAGCTCATATTGTAGCACAGAAAAATGCATAGATCTGTCAGGTAACACAATCAGTATTTTTAATGACCCTTCATGGAGCCATGATGGCATATCTTGCATGAGGTACTTGAAGATCAATTAATAGGATAAAAGGGCCAAGAATCCACACTGTCTTACAGCCCTGAGGCTTTGAGTTCAGCAAAGAAACATAAACCTCTCCGGTAAAGTTATCATCCAGGGCTTTGCAGCTGACAGTCTGTGGAAAGCTTGATTTAAATGCTAAGTCTCAAGGTGTGCTCTCAAGCTCCCAGTGTGTTCGAAATAGGACCAGGTTCAGGTTTAGACATGCTGTCGGCAGGCAAAGGACCGGGCCTGCTCCTGAGGATGCCCAGGAGCTTCTCTTGGCACATTTCAGTGTTAAGGAACATAAAAGTTAGGAGGCATGTCTAGCCTTTGAGCCAGCTGGAATACGCACTTGTCTCAGCAGCACATTACCTCCACAACCCACATATACACTGTTTCCAAATCAGTAAAACAATAAATTCCTTTCAATCTCTTGTGGCAACTCTTCCTAAGCCATTTTACTGAGCAAAGCAGACTGGATAGTGCGTTTAATACTTGCTTCATGACAAACCACTGTCACTTATTAGGGTGACAGGTAAATGTTACAGGCATAAGGTACCTGTTATGTCAGAAAGTAGGTCCTGAATTAAACCGATCCTATTAACTTTTCCTTTTGGGAGCGGTGGGCAGTGGAAGGTTGCTGTGCAGCAAGGCAGCACCTTTCTGGAGGCCTCACAGCTATGCAGCACGGCTGGAAAGCTGTGAGCACTCAAAGCTCCCAAAGTCTAAGTTCTTAGCCATTTTTTTCCCTATAAGCCCATTTTTTAGGTTTTTGCTTGTTTGTTTGTTTTCTTTATAATACCAATGTGGCTGGAAGGTACAGGCAATCTGAAAACAAAAGTTTTGCTCTGTTGTTAATACCAGGCACCTAGATACCGCCATGAAATTATAGCTATTTGATTTCACAAATCCATGTTTACACGCAGTGAAGAGGCAGCAAATACATAGATACAACCTGAACTACACTTGATGTAGTATACATCAAGTATTTAGAAAGAAAATGCAATAATAAATCCCATAGTAGTTTTTTTTCTAAGCTCATGACCTGTCTTGTAATTGTTATGCCCACATAAAACATTTGAACTAGACCTCTAAATGTGGAATAAGCAGCCTAACCTGGTGGGAAAGGACAGCTGACAGCAGGGAGATTGCATTTGCATACTAGAGAATGATTCTCTTTTCTGGGCTGCCAAAAATTATAAATGGTGGCTTAAACAAAGCTCAGTTTAAATTCAGATGCTAATTGTGTGATTAGACCAAGTATCAGTGCAACACCGTGCAGGGGACAGGCAGAGGGTTCTTTCCAGTCCCTGCGTTTGAACCAGGTGGAAAAATCCACCCTTGCTTAAAGGTTACCTTAAGGAGACACTAATCTCTGTGACTACGTAATTATGAATTTTGTTTATCTCTAATAAAATCATCTGTGTCCTTATTTTCAGCTTTAAAAGGAAAGTATTAAAAAGCCCTGACCACAGAAAGCTTTTTTATGAATACGACCCTTTGTCCTGGGTAAGTATTGCATCAGGGAGTACAGTGGCATACCTGTTGCTTAATTTTAGAAGGAGAAAAAGGTTTTGAATTTCACAGCAAGAGAAAATATTAATATCTTTGTAGGCAATAGTTTCTGAAAATAGCCGCTAGTGGAAAAACCAGAAGCACCCAGGGATAGTATCTAACATCCCAAGTGGATTATTAGTTGAGGATTTTAATTTTTTATACCAACATACCTGTTCTTATAAAAAAAAAGGTAACTCTTTTATTAAAAAAAAAAGTGGTATTACTTTCTCAGTTTTTCCAGCTTAAAAAAAAATAAGGAAACTACTTACCTAGCATTTAATTAATTTATGCAAGATGTATGTACAGTAAAAAGTAGTGATTGGAATACATCTCTTTTCTAAAGTCATCTAAAGTCAGATGAATACTTTCAAACATAGATAACACAAAATGTAACGCTGAGCAAGTATAACACATGTATGGTGGAAGACAATAGAATGTAAGTATTAATAGAAACCAGTTCCCAGTTGCAACCATTTTTCAAGGGAATACAGTTAGAAGTTAAGCATTTGATATTCTATGCTTATGCCAAACTTGCCTCACAGCAGATATTTTCCCACATAGAAACTCTAGCAGTGCCACCTTGGGATCTCTGGGGATCATATTCCTCTCTTGAAAACATTTTGGGGTTTTGCAAAAAAAGAAAGAAAGAAAGAAAAAAAAATTGACTGTCTCACTGGATTGAACCTCAAAGGTTTCTTTGACGCAAGTGTTATTTTGACCACGTGAACGTGGTTTCCATTTTTAAAAAAAACTAGATTAAAACATGCATGAACAAACTGTCCATTGAACTTTAATGTTTCTTTGTTGCTCTGATGGTTAGCAGATTTTTGCTTCCTAGATTGCCTCCTCCCCAAACATTCTAAAAGTGAAATGATACATTGTAATTTGAATGATAATTTTGTTTTGATGATTTAATTGATAACAGACAGAGGAATAAAATCCCTGTTTTTCTCTGCCATGCAGATGATATAGCTACATTTCTTAGTAAACATCTGTATATAATTAAGGGATGTTGCGCTAGAACTGTTTCTTCCTTACCTTTACCCTGGGGTTTTCTTGAGGCTCTGTAGGATAATCCTGGTTCAGGAAAGGAGATGTTGCCTCTTGTCATTCAAAGATTCTTTATCTTTACTTTTAGTGGTTTAGGTGCCAACTAAAAGTTATTGCCCACATTGTTTTCAATGACGTCAAGACCAATCATAACACAACCCCTTTTTGTTATCTTTCCAACTATCTTTGCAATCTCATCCATTTATCTTAAAAAAGAAACCTTAATAGCTGTATTTTAATGCACACAAGGTTCGACCTAATGTGTGTATATATTTTTGCAACTGCAGTGTTATGTGAAAGACAGCAAAAATATTCACTAGGATTTCTTCTAACCCAATTGTTTTATTGTGCAGTAATACCATATTTTTTAAGAGTTGCACATCTTTGTATAGACATGTAAATCAAAAGCAGACCAAGGACTGTTCAAACCTGCTCTGCCTATGTTGCACACAGGGAGTTATTCATTCAGTTTATCAGCCATAAAAATAATTGCACTACACTCAAGACTGACTGACATCTTTTATAATTTTTAACACTAAATTGTCCTGGTAAAAAAGAACACTACAATAACAACACCTGATTAGTAGAGAATTACCACTGTAAATTATAGTGTTTGCAGAATAAAACAGAGTTGAAAGAGTTGCTACTTTATATTAAAAGATTTAATTAGGGTTTTGTCTCCCTTTTCCCCCTATAATGCCTTAACAATATCCTCAGTAGGATGTCGATTCCCAGACCTGGAAAAACGGCCAGGTGACTGCATTTGTCCACATTTCCAAATGTTCTTTTTTAAATTTTAAAATAACACAAGAACAGATTTTCATCAATACTTGGATTTCTGTTTCACATGCAGCTATAATGACTGATAATCTGTAAGAGAAAAACAAGCAAATGTTTACAGAAATATATAAAGGAGAGGATTTGTGGGAGTTGGTGTGTGTGCAGACGTGCACAGAATTCCTCCTAGTCCTTTCCTCACCAGCAAAAGAGCAGTTACAAGTGAAATGCAATCTACTGTCAGTAGACTTGCAAAAATAACTTAAAAAAAATGTGGATGTCACAGTAAAATAAATAGACTATTTGATTTGATTTGTGAGAATGTAATTTGAAAATATTGACCTTTGACATCCATGATGCTGCTTCAGAAGTTTTTAAAGCATTTTCCCAGTATCTAAAAGCCAGGATAAATCTTGTGAAACTTCCTGAGTATGTTGTTCTTCCTTGCCATATTATACGTAATAGATCTTGATACTTGCATTCACTCACATGAAAATCTCAAGGTTCTTTATCATCTGCTAGTTTGTCAGCAGGAATACTTCCAAGGTTTTTCGGTAGCGGTGGACTCCAGGAGACTATCTGTGTTGCTGTTTGATGGCCATTCCAGGAGTCAAAACCATCATCAAGACTAGACAGTGATCTTGTAAGCATGGGCTCAGACATGCTGGAGGGTACCCTGAAAAGCACATGGGACCCTGCATGTCCTAGCATGCCAGGTAGATTAATTCCCTACCAAGTATGCCCAGATAAATAGCCTACAGGTTGATTGAGAAGCCGTCTGTCTGAGAGACAGCCAAAGGGAGAGGATCTAAATAGCAGTGTAGCGCGTCTCTGCTCAGGGTGCTCCAGAGACTGCTCTGCCTGAGCAATTTTACCATACCGTAAGTTTTATATGAATTACTATGTCACAGATATCAGATTTCACTTTATTGTTTTTATTTCATATGGAAAATACATTAGGAGAGAGAAGTACTTAAGGTTTGTGAGAGAACAGTCTACTTGTCAACCCTTATCTTAGATTTGCCTGTCTGGATTCCACATATTTGACCATGGGTCGACAGCATTGACCATCTCAGCTCACGAAAGGGTCCCAAATGTGAAGCAGCAAGGAGTTACATTAATTACCACCATGTAACAGCCTTGTTCCCTCAGGCCAACTGCATGACTACTGACAGACATATTTGCACGGCGCCTGTCGGCATCCATACCTGGCCTATGAATAAAGTACTTCAATTTCTAGCACTGACAGTCCCTTATTCCTTGAGAAGCTCATTTGTTTATCACCTCATTAAACTAAAGAAAATGAACAAAATATTAGCAAGTCAAGGTTTTAGGGTATCACAAGGGTGGTCTTCTACTAGAGTATATAGAAAATGCCTGCAGGAGATAAACTTTGAACGGTGCAATAGGCAAAACTCTTCTTTAGTCCAATTTACCTTATTCCTGTTGCTACTATTATCAATCTAAATCTAGAGAAATATGACAAGATGAAAAAGGAAACTTTATAAACAAGGACTTCAACTTAAAAAAGACATGCTCTCCTTCATTGAGCGCACATTTATTTCAGTATTTCTCTTGGCAAAGTTTAGGCATGTCTCTAGTTAGCAAATGTATTCTGCTGTCAGCCCTTTTCAAGAATTATATTTGACGCTGGATGCCAAATAACTTCTTTAACTATTAATAAATAACTCACAGGTATCTTAGATAATGCGCACTTGAGGAATTACGCTAATACTTTCTATGTTGGAGACAAGGGAAATTTCCCCCCACCCCAATTTCCCCTTTTGCTGACAAGTTCTCTGAGCTCTGCTCTCAGAACGGGTTGAGTATCACTAAGACAGCCATCTAAGCTCATGGAAAATCTGATCGCCAGCTATCTACTTCTTGCTGATGTTGCTGAGAAAATTCCTGTTGACTCCAGAATGGGAAAGAATATGGATCCATCAATTTTGGAGTCTGGTTTAGCTGCTTATATTTCATTAGCTTCATGGTAATGAGTGTTTGCAATTTGAAAAAACAGAATAGTCACTACCATGTGAAACAAATTACACTATATATTACATGCTAACTAACTAACAATAAAATATTTTATAGGTAAAAAAGACCATTAAGTGACACCATGATTTTTCATGTGGCTTATAGAGAAAAGAGGATCTCCAAGGGAATACTTAGATAAATTATACCCCAAATCACAAGGTGTGTCAGTTACTTGGAACATTATTTTTAGTGGAATTAATTTTTTATCATGTTTATTTGAATATATTTCAAGCCAGCCTCTTGTAAGGGCTGCTGTGTTAATGCCACAGAGACTGAAATGGCTGTTATCTCAATCATTTCTCCTAACACTGAAGTAATTTATCACTATCAGGTGATAGTAGCTAGCCCCTTTTCACGTGCCATTTACTTCCTACATTTAGTTAATACCACAGAAAATTTGTGGGGTAAATTTCATCTAAAGCGGAAGTTTGGAAAGAGTATCTTTTAAAAGCAAAGATCCCCAGAAAGCAGCATTTTTTAAGGTGTTTTGATTTCAGGAAAAAAAAATATTTCAAGTGCTTCCTGACCACTAAATTCACTGTTGCATAAAATTAATATCTCACTGGGGAAGAGAGAAAAATAAGCAAGCAGAGTTGATATAAGAAGGAAAACCCTGAAAATTCAGACAAACTTTTTGTCTCTACTTTTGATTTGAAGATCTGATAACTAGAAACCTTCTCATTTCAAGCATCAATTTATATTTTGCTTATGGTTAAAATATATTTTTTTCCTTGTGGATTTTTCTCCCAAGAGTTTTTAGACAGCAGTGTCTCAGCTTGCAGTTTTGGCTCTCTGGGCTCATGGGAATTTTATCCCTCAACTCCAGAGGGTGCTTTAACCAGGAAGGGGGAAAGTTCTGGATGAATGTGCCTTTATCTTTCCCATGTAACAGCTTGACAACCTTGCCCCTGAGAATTGTCTGCTAGAATCCATTTCATCAGTCTTTTACGAAGGTTGATCAAATGAACAGACTATGATGCACTCCACCTTCTTCTCTTCTTTATAGACTGTCATATAAGTCAGACGATTTCATTTTACTACCTTTATATTTATTTAAAGCTTTTCCCTGGACAGTTTGTGTTCCATTGATGATGGTTATTCTACCATGTTTCTATTACTCACGATAACATCTAATTTTGCATCCCTCCTGAAGAGATCAAACTATTTTTTTAATCTCAAAGCTTTATTTTGTTGTACAGTGGTCACAGTTGGTTTTGACAGCCATGTCCAGTTCCATAGGAGCATTAGGCACTGCTCTCACCTGATGCTGCTCTCATTGCTTCCCTTTTCCTTTCTTCCTCCCCTCCACCATTATTACTTGCCATATACTTGCCTCTTCTTAAAGTCAGATCTTCTGAATTTTGGCATTGCTAATTCTCATGAAATGCTTATCAACTGAGTCATAGAAATATATATGATATCTATCCATGAGACAAAAAAAATAAATTCTTGATCTTTCCTGCACGTCCATCTCAGTAGTCCAACATTGAAGTTTTGTGTTAGCTTTAGCTTTCAGGTCTGTTACGACACTGGTCATGATTTGTTTTCATCAGAATGTATTAGATAGTAATATTAAGTTTGAAATGGTAATCTTCTTGAATCATTGCTACCACATCTTTCTTTCATAGCTGGCAACGATCTTTTAGCCAGTCACAAGCATGCAGGGTCATTTCTTCTGACAGATTGTCTGATTGTTAAGTGTTGGGAGTAAGGCTGAGTTGAAGTTGCTGAGCGGTTTGCTTGGAGTCCTAGGCAGGGATGTGTTACAGAAGAATTACTGGTGTATTTTCATTTTCAGCTGGAACAACTCTAAGGAATCTCCCATGTCTCAGTCTGACTACATATTCATACTTACAATTATTCAACAAACAATCAACAAAATTAAATGTGAAGTTTTCTGACTGTTCTATCTATGCTGGTCACTAATGAGAGAGAAGAGTCCAAGGGACATATGCTCACCTCCTCAGTGCTGGACATAGGAAAAATCAAATTTGTGAGGGACATAGGCAACTACAGAGTTTTTCCTTCCTTCCCTCCCCATTTAGACAAGGTCTGCATCTACCCATATTTGAATTATGTTAGAAAGGTGCTTACCTAGTTCACTGTTGGGAGTACAGGGGAAACTGCTTTTTGTACTTCATAATGAGAAGTAAAATTAGTTTTGATTCTAACTACCCCTGTGATCCATATTGATTCATTAAGTGTCCAGGCACCAATGTACTCAGAATCAAGAAATGAGAGATTTGTAGATGGGAGGATAGGGTTACTGGTTCAGTTTCATCGATGAGAAATGACCCAAGCTCCTTCTAGGTGTTTCTGAAGGTGTTTAGCAGTATTAACATAGACAAAAAGAAGTTTTTTGGCAAAAAAACTTTGATGTCTCACATACTCTCAGAAAATCTGTAGCATAACTGAAACTCAAAGATGGCAGAGAGGACTGCCAGCTGATCCACCCTTGTGGGAGTTAATTTGTCAATTGTTCAATAGTTAGTAAAGCTTTGCTTCTGTACTGCCTGAATTTTAGTGTATTTTGAGTCTTAAGTATATTGTAACTAAGGAAGAATTGTCCATCTGTTCTGGTAAACCTTATTTGTTTTGGTTTGGGTGTTTTTATCCTGCCTACAGTAGAAGAATAATAATTAACAGAAATACTAGTGACAGTCCAATTTGTAACTGGCCCTCCTGTACCTAGTGCTTTTCCTAAGGAACTCAGAAACTTTAGGCTATGTAGAGGAAAGGAATGACAAATGTATAAATACCAACAAAGTCTACAATTTTAAAAGGGCAGTATTCTGAAAGGACTTGGTGGTGCCCAAGATGGCAGAAACACAACCAATGGTCAGATGCCATGAGCAGGGGAAACCCTGCATCCTGCCCAGTACTGTTTCCTGCAACAATATCTTATTCTTTGTGCAAGATAAGACAGTCAGTGCTGATCAGATTAGTGTTAAATCCTAAAGGTTCCCACTCCAGGTTTTCTCTACCTGTCATAATAGGGGCTAAATTGTATGAGAAGATAGACAGCTAATCATAACTACTAAGGGAGCTATGATGTCACGTTTGAGATGATTGCAGGGAGTTGCACAGTCTGTCAGTGAATGCAGATATGCTGAGGAAAAGGCACACCAGACAAAAAAAGACCAATAGCAAATGAGGAAGGAAAAATTAACAGTGATTCAAAATTGCTAAAATACTAAGCTTCTTTCTAAAGCTGCACTCAGCCAGCTCTTGATGATGTAGACTCTACTGAATGCTTCACTGCTGATAAGGTTATATATTACTTGCGGTTTTATTGTTGTCAGATCTGGCATTGCTCTGCATCAAACTCAGTTTGTGGTGTTTTTGCTGACTGCTTTTGGCACTTGCATAGGTTATGATCCTGCATTGCATGTAGGTGCTAGACATCTGGAGTCTGGTTACTTAAGGCAGCCTTATTTTCCTGAGGTACTTTTTAAAATCTGAAAGGCATGAAATAATGAAGTGGATTGTACCATAGTTGGAGAAGTTATCTCACTCACCAGCTGCCATGGGAAAGGCAGATGTGCTGAATACCCTTGATTTTGTTGAGCTCTTGGAATGTACAGAGCTGGGGAAGGATGTTCTGGGAATAGTGGGGAGTATACAGAAAGCGGAGCATTACTGAAAAAAAATATTGTTAATAATAATAATTATATATCATGAAGAGAAGCTTGATGATGGGGTTAGATACTTCTTTGATGAGATTGTTTGCAGTTAGAGGAAGATGCATACACCCCAGTTTCACTGGAAGTAACAGGAATGGAAAGAGCATGAACACCTTGCTCAGTGGTGTCTATTTCCAGATAAAGCCCATGATCTTTGCCTCTTACCTATTCCCAGAAACATGCCTTAGCTGTCACCTATTTTGTGTGGTATCTTTGTCCAGTGCTGTTAGGTTTCTTGCTGATGTTTCTCCACAGATGTACAAGTATCTTTTAGATCATGTAGACCCTGAGCAGGTTTGCCTCTGCTCAAGGTCCTTGGGTGGTATTTTTCACAACTGGTCACTTAATATGTCATTCAACTAGCATGAATGAAAAGTAACTACTGAAGACAGGAGCCTGGGCAAGCCTATGTGATTGCCCAGCCTCCAGCCTAATGCTCTGATTTTGTGTGCTACGTGATATGGTAACAATTCCCATTATTCGTATATGACTTCATCACCTATTCCTGAGGACTGGATGGACTTCCAAATGTTATCATGAGAATAAAAAATTACTTAATATCCTTATTCCAAGCCATATGTTTCTGAATAGGTTTGGTTTTAGCCAGATTTCTGAAAGATATAGCCCTTTGATGAAGATAGATTAGCTTCACCAGAATCCACATAACTTGCCCCCTTGGAGAAATAACTCTTCCTGGCTTAGACAATCCATGACAGAGTGAGCTCTAGGGTAACTATCTACCTAACACTAAGTTTTATAATAATTGCTGCTTGTAGAGAGGTATTTGCCATGTTGGAGTATATCATAGTAGAATGAGGGAAATACAGAGAATACCAATGAGCTTGTTCTGGTTACTGACTGCCTATTTGTCTAGATCTCAGCAGTCCAGGTAAGGAGGATGCCCTCCTTGACTTTAAGGACTAATTCATGGGATAATGGGTATTACCTTCAAGAAATGAGACACATGTCTTTTCATCTGACCTTCACTTTTTCTTATGTTGTATGACTACGTAAGCCACTGACAGTATCAAATATTTTTCTACTTGTGTTTAAACAGTTTTGAATTGTTATCAATCAATGAATATGCTAGTCATTTCACAATATTTTCAATTAGTAGAAATTAATAGTTTTATTCCTATTTTTCAAATATTGAACTTTTCATAAGGCAGCAAAGAAAGACACTGAAATATTCTCTGCCAAGACTTCTCCAACTTTCTGCTGGTTTTCCCTTAGCTATTTCACTTTCCTCCAGCCTCCAGCATAGACTCACAGTTAGCATTATCCAGCAGTCTTCCCAGAAAGAATATCCTCTAGCATTAAATCTTCTACTCCTTTCTTCTAGACTCTCCTGGAAGAGTCTAATCTTCCAAGAGAAATTTTAGCCACTATAGCCTGAATTGCAAGTGAATTCCAGGGATGCAGGATATAGACTAATTCATCAGAAAGTAATAAATAATGGAAGATTATTAGAAGGTATGATCTCAGCCACTTATCTTTTGGATTTACACTGAGTGATAAAAAAAGAAGCAAGGATGTCAAACTAGGTAAGTACTACAAATAATGTGGTGATTCAGTGAAGTCCTCTTTACTTCAATATGATTTTAGTATAAAACATAGCTCTTCAAAAGGTAAGCCTCTTAATTTTTATTTTAAGAAAACTAAATGAATTGAAAGGTAGCCAAAAAAATCCCATAACGTTGCTCAGTTTCATTAACATGTTGATACTAGAAGTGTTGTACCTTATAACCTTGCAGTTATGAATCTATCAGACGATGGAGAAGGTTTCTGGACTCCCAGAAAATATTATAGTTGGGAGTAAGCCGCTATACAATTCATTAAGTTCTGGTCATGCATCTAAGTTATCACCTGAGGAAGAGCATGGATGAAAGAGGTGGACCAGAAGAATTGTCTCAGTAGTTGCACACTGAGTTGCACCTGGTAAAATTATCTGATTTGGTTTAGAATGTCTTGGGGGAAGCTCGGCTTGTTGAAAGATCATTGCATAGTATGTATGAGAAATATGTAAAAGTCAGTTGAATTAGTACAATATTAGAGAGAGCTGGAAAAACTCCTGTTGAAAGTCTTTACTATCAGAAAATGTGAGTTTGTCAAAATGCATTGCCTTTGACAAATTTCTGATCCCATATTTATTTTGATTGAAATATTTTCAGACAGCTGAGTTTCTTGACTTCTCACTCCTGGAATACTTACCAGTTTTCCTGGAAGACTGCTTGTAAGGAGAATTGTTTCTGGATTTTGTTACCTTACATGTTAATTGGTGTCTTGACTTCCTAACCTGTGAGAACTGAACCGCAGGTTAGTACCAGGTAGATTCTCAACTCCTCACTCCTGTCTCCAGGGTGTTGTGAAAAACTCTGGGAGATTTGAAACTGAGTCCAAGAACTCACCAGGGATAGATGGGGTCTAGACTCCTAGCTTTGTAGCAGAGAGACCAGAAAAATATAGGATGTATAAGTAAATTCTTAGGACTGGCCTTGTTTTTGAACTGAAATCAGGGGACAAAAATTAACTTTTTTTTTTTTTTTCTGGAAGTCTCCATCTCTCTCATTTTTTTATGTTTCAGTCTCTGCTCTTTCCAACCCACAAACCCCAAGCCACACTCTTCTCTCCCTTTCTTAGACCCATGGTGATATATTCTAGCAGATATGAAGATATAGCTCTGGGTGTGCATAGCTGAGACTTTGGGATAGTTAGAAACTGAGCAGTGTCGGTTTGGAAGGAAGCAGCAGTACAGCTAGGAGAGTGTTGTAAGGAACTGCTGATGTCCTGATGCTGATATCTCAGCATCTCAGATTTTATGTGTATGCATATGTATTGTCTATACCAACTCAAAGGAGGGATTAATACAGGAAACCTTTAAAGAAAAAGCTGTTGAATGCAATGGCTGTGGCTCTACCTGGTTTTCATAGAATCATAGAATCATTAAGGTCAGAAAAGACCTCTAGGATAATCAAGTCTAACTGTCAACCCAGCACCACCATGCGTCCTAAACCATGCCCTGAAGTGCCACATCCACACGTTTTTGGAACACCTCCAGGGATGGTGACCCCACCACCTCTCTGGGCAGCCTGTTCCAGTGCCTGACCACTCTTTCAGTAAAGACATTTTTTCTAATATCCAATCTAAACCTCCCCTGAGGCAGCTTGAGGCCATTTCCTCTCATTCTATTGCTAGTGACCTGGGAGAAGAGACCAACACCCACCTCGCTACAACCTCCTTTCAGGTAGTTGTAGAGAGCGATAAGATCTCCCCTCAGCCTCCTCTTCTCCAGGCTAAACCACCACAGCTCGCTCAACCGCTCCTTATCAGACTTGTTCTCCAGACTCTTCACCATCTTCGTTGCCCTTCTCTGGACATGAGAGTTTTCACTCAGAAAGGCAGAGGCTGTTGCTTTCTGGTTCTTGTGCTGAAGATATTTTTGAGGACTGCTCCACTTTTCGTCTTGTATGAGGTCAGTTATTCTTCTTGAAACCGGAAAATTATCATGATCACCTGTACTAATTTGTCTGGTTGGAATGCCTATATTGTTTAATGGTTGTAAAAATCAGCTAGGTCTCAAGTGCTTTCAATCAAATGCTAGATTCTTCTCATATGATGTTGAGTATTGGATAACAAACAATATTAACAGTAATTATAAATATCACTTCTAAATTACAAATTACTTATGAAATTCAACTGCAAGACACTCATTCTTCTTTTGCTCTACCTTCAGTACAGAAAAGATGAAAATCACAGGTTTTTCAGACTTAAGCATAAGAAGAAATAGGCAACAGGCAATACTGTTGACCTACTGTTAGGCTCTCTGGATCACGAGAGCCCTAAGTCCTGCATTCTGTAATGACTGAAAGAAAAGTTACAGAATCAGATTCAACTGAAGTATCTTCCTCTTGAGCTGCCAGTATCCTATTAGACTCTCTTCTAACATGAAGCAATTATAAATCACTTTCACACAAGTTGATTAGACCAACAATTCTCTTGTGTGAAGTATCTTCAAAGTATCTTCTTCTGGATTATATTCTACTGTGTATATGGAAAATAGCATCTGGCCGTATAGAAAAAGTAGAATGACAGTAGAAAAATAAAATTAAAGATTTATATGTAGGCCAATACATTGAGTAATTACTGAATGCTTTAATTCAAATATCTTACTAGCACTTTGTTCTAATTTGTATCCTGTTTATACTATTGTAACATTCATGGAATATGGCAACTCTTAAGGTGTAGTCGGTGGCATAACCATCTCATGGGAGAGGCAGAGATATAAATTAATTTCCTGTGAAACAATTTTCCATTCAAATGTTCGTTCTATGAAACGGAAATGTTTTGTAGGATTATGTCAATATTGAAAAAATTCTGATAATAATTTAAGGTCATGTTAATGTAACAATGTAATAAGGAATTTAAGTTCATTTTTTTTGTTGTCTTTTTGTTTGGTTGGTTTTTAAACTCAATTTAAAGCTCTATGAATTAGAAATTGCTTATTATAATTTTCCAGGTCTGTCAAATTCAAATGTTTCAGTATCTTGTTTCAAAAATAACATATTTTTGCTGCTGAATGTGCACCTTTTGCTCCAGACTTTCATTCTGTGCTGTCATTGACCATGCTGAGAAGTAAAGATACTCAGTACTTCACTAATGTTAATTTTATTCTTTAAATCTAAAAGGAAAAATTATGGTAGAAAAGCTGATTATGGCAATAATGCAAGTTATATAGAGGGATTTTCAGAAAGAGTCGCATTGCCTGCCTGTAACTACTGATGGTTTCTGAACTTAGAAAAGACTGATTGCTTCTCCAAAGAGCTCACATTTTAAGAACAGAGGTGGGAATTTTAAAAGCTATCTTTTTCTTATCGACAAAATAGTCTATTATCGATGTATTAATGTTCGAGACTAGGGTTTTCAGCTTGGAGGTTGTGGCTACAGGGAACCAATATGAATTTCCTGGCAAAAGATAAATGTTTCTCTATAGAGAGCTTCTTCCTAATCAATAACCATTCATGAACAGACCAACCACATAAGTTTTTTACCTCTGTCTTGATCATGAAAGCAATCAGCATTGCCAGCACTCTGGCCCACCCTTGACACTGAGTGCTCTGCGCTGTCCTGCTTTTTCAGGCTGAGCACTTTTTTGGGGTAAATTGATTAAAATTGTGTTCCCTTCCGCCCCTTGTATTTATTTTAACCTGATTGGTTCCATGATCTTGTTCACAGTGTGGACATACAAATTCCTGAGTCAGTCCATTTTTAGGTGAAAGAGCTGGTGACAATAAATAGCTTCAGTTCTTGGGTGAGGATTTCCACTGCACTCCTACAGATCAGATGTTCTCCTCTCTCCCAGTATGACTCACAAGCCCAGGCAGAACTCACACTGCAGCTGCAGATTTAAAGCTGGAAGAAACCATGGTGTTTGTCTTTAGCCTGACTTCTCTAGTTGAATCAGTGTATAATATTCATATTATTGTATAGAGTATACTATACTTCTTTGGAGGAAGGGGAAGAGCAAGTGGAATGGAAACTAGGAATAAACAAGTTAACCCACCACACTTGTACAGCTATGTCTATAAATATATATACTGTAGCTTTTTTGTCCATTAACATTTATACTTTTCAACTAAAGCAAGAGAACTCTGTTTTTTTTTTTCAGTATTGCCCCATTTTCCAACCCTTTAATCTTTCCTATATATCTTTTTAGAACCCTTTCCAATTTATGGAAATTTACCTCTTTTAGGTTATGAGTACCAGGCTTGGACATGTTTCAAGTTGCAATAATGCCTGATACCTTAGTCATAGAGTAGTATGGGAAAGGAAGTACTTTCCCTTATTGTAAGTAATAATTTTATTAATTATGACAGTGGTCACTGTCAAAGCAAGAATTGGAGGATGCTCCTGTAGCCTATGTTCTTTATTCTGAGATAAATGTCTTAATATTTGACTGTATGAAACCCCATATTTTCATTTGTACCCAATTTACTGGGCCAGTGAAATTATGTGGTATCATCTCATCCCCTTCCCTATTTTCTGAGTTTATGTCTTTTCTATTCAGCACAGTGGAGTGTTACTTCCGTACTACAAAGCACCTCTGATAGTATTTTAACTTTCCTGGTTATTCCCTTCATATTTGTCCTTCTGCTTTCATTATCAATTACTTACTGATTCCCTTTTACCCATTTTACTCCTTATATGTATCGAGCAGTTTGTGTGCATATACACACACATAGACATACAAATATTGTATGCATGTGTATTTTTAAGAATGGCTTTCATTTCCTTTCTAAGCCAAGTTGGCTTATTACCAAAGCAGTTGTCCTTCTTTATTGACTGTGGCTTTTGGACATCTAGTAAAGTATTTTTTGACAGTTGCTAATTATTCATATTTTTCTGTTTAAATTCTTTCTCCCAATAGATTGGATTTATTTGTTCTCAGTTTTGGAAAACTGACTCCTTTAAAGCTCCAAGTAATTCAGTAGCTGCCATAAAAATTCTGAAACAGCTCAAGGAAAGATCCTGACCTCCCCTTGGCTTCATTTCCAGAAAGAATACAAAAAAGAGGATGATGCACAATCTTGATTAAAATTAATCTAAGCCTCTGAGAGGGAAACATTAATTTTTAGAGCTTACAGTAGGTTTTCATGGTCAGAAAGCTTGACAAGCGTTGAAAATCACTGTTGCTTGTAACGCCAGGTATCTCATGAGCAGTACTACTGAAATGGGAGGTGCTGGTATCTCGGAGGAGTAGACTCTGGAAAGACTATCTGTGCTGGTCTTGCACAGGTAGTGTGAACACCCCATTTTTTAATCCATTCACTAGTAAATGTCATTATTACTGAAAAATACCTCTATTATTATTACCGGAACAAAGATATCAGTTTGCTTGTAACTCTTCTTGCACTGTGGTTCTAAGGAAGGATACTGTCCTTCAGTTTTCAAAACCAGAAATATAAGGTATTGGTTTTAGAAAAATAGGTCCTGTAGTTTCATTTTCGCTTATACAGTCTTAAAAACCATAAGCACCAGCTGTGTTCGGTCATGAAATAAAAGGGCTTCTTAAGATTTGGACTGCAGACTTGCTCTGAAGAGAAACATGCTACACTTTCTCAGTCTGGTATGTCAGTGCTGCATTAGATGCAAACCATCTGAAAACAAATCATCAAATATGCACTTCAGAGAAAAAATAGCCAATGATGGGAACAAAAATAGGAAATACAATCTAATGTATCTGCACAAAAGCAAAGTCACTTCTTACTCTTTCATCCCCTGTTCAGTAATCATTCAAAGAACTGAAAGTTTTCTCTGAAAACAATAGCTTTTTAAAATTTAGATTACTGTAAATTGGGAGTTTTAACTGAAAGTCTAAGGTCACCAAAACACATTGTTCTATATGCATTTTTATAGATGTAACATGATGTTTGGTTGGGCTGTTTCTATTTTAAAGGATTCTTCAGATAAATTCAAGACATTGCTATGAACCATGGTAAAAATGAGAAAGGTCAGGCTACCACAGGTAGGTCATGCTCATGTGGTACCACAGGTGAGAACATTGTGCAGAGGGTCAGCTGATATCCTACGTGACTTTCTTTGAAAGTCTTGTTTCATTAATGTTTACTACAAGTAATCAGAGTAAAACTTACATACCAAATCACATGAAAGCTTTTGCTCAGTGTAAAACAAATTCTTTTTCTGGTATTGTTTGTTTGTTTGTTTGTTCTGTGTTAGGTAGCAGGGTTTTTTCCATTTTGGATGGAAAATATGAAGCAAAAATCAATTTCTGTTTAGATGAACTCTCTTATTCAGCTGCACAGCCAGACAAACAAGAAAGTTATTCAGGGTGTCCTAAACAGTTCTTTCCTCAGCTATTCCTCGAACTCTTGGCAATTTTCTTTATTCTTTATGTTGTAGAATCTTTCCAGTCTTTGGTACATCAGATTTTCATGGGTCAGCTTGAGCTTTAGAATTCTTTTCCTCATGTTGTAAAATTTCATTTGGAAAAGCCAAATAAAACTGCAGCAATACACTGTGGAATTGTTGATGATGAAGGGAAAAATAAAATTTGATTTCCTTACATCTGCTTCTTATAACTTCTAAAAATTGTATTAGTGCATCAATGTTGAGTTTTTATTTCTGTTCAGATAGGATCTGCGTGTGTATTTTACATCTTTTTCCCCCTCTAACCGCTGTTTTGTTGTCTCCATCCTGCCTGTCTGCTGGAAAATCAGTATTTTGCAAGAAAATTTTGCTGACTAATCCATGGTAATCTGTTCCAAGCTAATCTTTAGTTGACTCTGAAAACACACGAAGTTACATTGTGAAAGTCCTATTTGTACCCAAACATAACTATAATGTGAATTGCTTCAGAAGGGAGACCCAGCTGAGTGATCTTTCCATGTTGCAGATCAAATGGACATGTTTTACCGCAACACAATGAGTCAAGTTTCTTGGAGCTGCTCTGAAGTCTCCGTTCCATCTCATTCATTTTTCGGCTGCCTCCACTTGTTTAGCCTCTTATCAGTTTACATATATCACAAGGATAAGACACTCCTTTAGCCAAGTTAATTATACTGTATTCATCCCATGCAGTCATGAGCAGGCCTGGTTATTTTAATCATCTTCACGCCTACTTTCCTATACACACTTCACTTCCACGGTAGCCATTCTAAAATGTGAGAGCTGGACTCTTGCCTAGAAGTAAGCCGATCCCTGCATTACCCTGAAATGTTCTCATTGCATTTGCTTCTAATTGGGTAATGTGCTGCAGTGTTTTTATATGACATTTCGTTCCTTGCTATCAAATATTCCATGCTTTTTTCATGACATGATTTATAAGACTTCCTTGTCACCTACATTCCTGCCAATTCTCCCAGAGATTCATCTCTAGATTGTTCTGTTTCTTCCAAAGTCTCACCCTTATACTGCTGCTAATTGAATATTTGCATACCCTGTTCCTTCCGTCTGGAACTCCCAACCCTTTTAACTCACTGAATGTCCCTTGCCAAACACTTCTAAAAGTCAGGCTGAAACTTTCCACTTTGAATATTGCTTTTTGTGTTCATATGTAACCCCTTTCAAAACATTCGGAGCTGAGAAATGTTTCCACATTCAAGTGATCAGAAGTCAGAGATAATAGTGGGGTTCCAGGCCAAATCAGATATAGGCTGATCTGTGAAAGTGTCATTTCCTTGTAGAATTATACAGCAGTGACAATCGCATGATGGTTAAGTCACATACACTGACAAAAATTCAGGATGTCCTCCTAGTAAAAACAAATCCAGGAGGTCCTTCATGTTCCTGAGCGAGCACAGGCCTGTTACATTCATACATAGAAAAATCGGTCTGAAGCAGCAATATGCTGGGTAGCTTAAGTGGTTGGGAACAGGAAGTCTGCAGTTTAAGAGCAGATAAAAAGTGTTTGGTTCTGCAATATCAAAGCAGTAAGTTCAGGAATTAAATCTTTTTATTAATGTAAATGCTGCATGTTCAGCAATAAGTTAACAGACAATCCTTCTAATAAGACCAGGGATGCCGTGTGATCTCCTCCCATTGCTCTCTTTCACCATGTTTCCAACTCCTTCTGTTTCCCTCTAAGTCTCGCCACTGTTATTTATGTGCAATTCAGAATTTAGGTCTTGTCAATCTACTGTTTTTCTGCCAATATATAAATGACTTTATCAATCTAACTTCGGAAGCTGCTATTAACATATCAGTGAAATCTCCAAGATAGATATCAGTTTAAAAAGATGATCAGTGTAATACATGCCTCTCAAATTATGAAAGTAAGCCTTGCCATTATGTTTTTACACAGTATCAGTACTTCTATACCAGCCTTTTGGCTAACTTGACTTTCTAGTTTAGTCTTTACTGGAGTTGCACCAAAGAAATACTGTATTTCTGACCAATTTAAAGAATAAACAATTACTTTTATTCTGAGTATGATAAACAAACTAGTAGGGATGTTATCCAATATTTCTGCTTTGTCTTAGAGTATGGCATATCCTGCAGCTTCTTTGGCTAGTCTGACTTTGAGTGTTTTCTGACCAAAATGTTAAAAAGACGAAGTCTTTGTCTCTCTGGTATTAGAGGTACCAATAAAAAAAGAAATCAAACTTTTCTGTGGGTTTTTTTTTTTTTTGGTGAGGAAAACCCTTATTACTTTCTGTAGGTTGACACAACCTTCAGACTCCAATATCTACAAAGTTTCACACCACATTCAATTAATTTATTATAATTAAATCAGTAGTGACTACTCCCTTCTTATGCCTTACTAGAATCATTGAGTGTTTATATTAATGTCAGGAATATCCAGACAACAATAGGCTCCAACAGCGACATTTTTAGAAGTTTATTAGACATTAAAATTATTCTCTTCTCTGCAGGACAAATGCTAAGCACAAGTGCCATATATTTACCCTTTCCCTGGCTTTTACCACCTTGTGAAGTACCTGATACTGGCCACTCACGATAGCAAAATATCTGAAGATAGGTCTTATAAGAGGTCCAAGAATGACCAAGGTTACTCTACAATTGAGGTGCTATTTTAGGTCAGTGTTCTCCAAAGACATTAACTAGCCATTTAAGAAGGTGAAAAAGTTAAAGGTGAAATTTCTAACAATGTAGCTATGTTTACAAAGCAGAAGGATTTTGTAAACTGGTATCAATATATTGTTATGAATGGGAATTACTTATGCAGAGTGTTTTTCAGCATTGGAAGAAAGACTTTGCTGAATTGCAATAGCATATTAAAGGTTTAGCAAGAGATTAGCTGTGCAATAAGGACAGGGATTGGCTTCTAATTACCTAGAGATTTCATTGTTGGTGAATGTCTCTTCATAACCACCACAGAGACAAAAAAGACAAAGGTCCAAGGGTCTGAATTACCTGTCACACTGGAGTATGCCAGGTGTAACACATGTAAGTAACTGGGATTACACTAACATTAACAGAAAGTTCCTCCCTAATGCAAAATTTAAATAAATAGGGATTTTAGGTACACTTATTTATTGAGAATAGCTTACTGAAGAGATATAACAGTGAACAGCAATGTCTACTGCTACTGCAACTGTAGTTTACTTTACAGTTTTGTCTCTTTCAGGAGCTTATTTCACCTCCTGAAACGTCTTCCTTTGATTTTTCACTGTACTTGAGGAGAAGTTTGTGCCCTCCAACATTTCTCAGGAGGGAGCCGTGCCCTGAAACCTCTCAAAAATACAACTGCCTGCCAGTCCTGCAGGCAAGCACCAATGCAGCAGCAGCTGGCTGCATACTCTCTCAAGGAATTAAAAAAAAAAGTCAGCTTTGTATCTAGGTGCTGAAGTCAGAGTCAGGAAAAAAGAATGTAAATGAGGTAGACATGTAAATATTGAAGAGATCTTTTTTTCTTTTAGAAGGCAGATAATACAGGCTGTACATACACATTTATTGCCCTATTTGCTCTGTTGATCATGTCTCTTGTATGATTTTAGAAGGGTGAAGTAGGTCTTAGGTTATGAGTTCAGTTCTTAGCACTAGATTTGAGAAAATAAAGCTTTAAATATATCAGTGCAAGTTCAGACTAGTAGAATTTATTCCAATGTGTTCAGTTTAGCCTTTCTGGTACATGAAGGTGCAGAGTGCACATTCCTTTGCAGAATGAGCTGTCGTGACTGCAGAGGAGCTCAGGGCCATAGTTATGGTTCATAAGCAGAGCATCTGCTAGGAACTGCTGTGGTCAATCTGATTTTCTATTGTGCATGTATTCTGGAGCTTCCCCTTCACACAGAAAAAGCATATTCAGGAGCGGAATAACCTACAGCATATAACAGACTGAAAAGGAAAAGAAGTTCCATTTTGCAGTTTTAAAACACAGAAATCTTAATCAGAAACCTTAGTGAGTTCCTAGCTGGGTCACAGATTTTGTGGCTGGAACACAAACTGAGTGTCCAATATTGGATAATCTAATCCTAAGGTTCCAAATAAATGCAGAGAATAATTACAACTGGTCTCTACTCACAAGAGCTACTGAGCACACAAAACACATATTTCGCTTGTAGTTGCTTACATCAAATTTCATTCTGGCCCCCTGTTTAAGCTTTTACATGGTTTTAAATGGTTGACGCAAAGTTGGATCTTTGAGAAAGACATATGACTGGCAGAGAATAAATATTTTACATGGAATAATTACTTATTGCCTGAAGCCTTTGGCATGCTATCCAGCAGGAAAAAAAACATTTTAATAAATGCCAACCACACCTACAAAAGATAAGTACCATCACAAATCATACTCACTTATTCCAAGATTATCATTTGATAACCAGTCCAAATTGCTGTTGAGATAATAGCACCTCTTTTGATGTTACTGGCAAAGTGCAGGTAAAAATATTTCTGTGTTTGGCTTTCACCATTAGTGCTAAGATTTTACAAGACCTAACAACAAAACAAGAGCCAAAGCACAAGAGGAAGAATAGTTTCTCATAGTAGAGTAAATTAGATACACTTCAGCATACTTTGGAAACAATTGCCACCTACCAGAAATAGGCTATTAAGTGAAAAGTGTATAAACACACACCTTACTGGGTATGCTTTGGAAGCATTTGGTACAATCTATCTAGTTTAAGCCTAGTCTTCTTAGAGCATTTTGGAAAAATACTTGCAGCAGATATAATAGGTTCTCCCAACAATGAAAGAAGCCAACTCACTTTTGTTGGAAATGATACAAACCAGCTGTATCATTGTAACCGATTTCTCTCCCTGACACCTCAGGTCCACGTCCATTCAAAGGCTGCCTTTATAACATCCCAGAAAACTTTAATCAATGTCAGGTTTACACCAGCACAGAGCAGAATCTCTGGTTTATCAGTTTAAAACAATGGGATCCTTTATGCAAGGAGATTGTGACTCACTGCCTTGTTTGTCCTAGCTAATGAGAACTAACAGCACTGTCTGTAATGGATGTGCCGTGGATATTACTGTGGGAACGTGCCTTCAGGAAGAGATCCAACTATCTTCAACTGAGTAGTCAAAGATGATTATTATTAAAATAATTTTGGAAACTCATGTACAAGATGTACTTGAATTGCACTGCGAATAAGTTAACAATTGTTCTAACTTATCATAGCTGTTCTACACGTATGTTCAACATGCAGCTTGTTGGCATTTTAATGCTGTGTATGTGTGTGGGGAGAGGGGCATGAGCAGACCTAGTCTGCTGACTCATCTTGATAGATGGATTGGGTTTTATCATCACTGAATCAGAGAAACACCAAGTGGTTCTCCAAGATGAAATAGCTTGAGGGAAAAGACTGAACATCCTGCATCAGACCTTACAGTAAATCAGACCACGGAAAGGCTCGATTCAAGTGATTGGAAGCTTGTTCAGGATTTCTGCCAGGTTTTGTTACACCATAAGTGAAAATCCAACAAAGACCCTTGATTACATATTTGCTGTGTGGAAAGCTGTCAGGGACAACTCATCTCCTGGCATTTGGTGACTGCTTATGGGAAGTCAGCTGCTGTTTAGAAAGCATGGCTCTTCCTAGATGTGATAGAAGATACATATTGTCCTTGCAGGGGACACAGTGGCAGAGAAGTCTCCCTTCTGGTGGAGTCAGGAACACTAGCATGCCCTAAAAGCTAAAGATAAAATTCTCCGGGACTGTGGAGAAATAAGTGGATAGGAAAAGAATAAGCCAATTTTTGGGGTGACAGGAGCTGGGAATATTTCATTCTTCCTCCTCTGTGTAGGATTCTGGCTGTCTGATAAAGGTCTTGGAGAAGTCTGAGGACTGGTGTTGAGCAATGTGCACATGGTCTGTCAGAAAGGACTGGAGGAGAGAGAATGTGGGACTTTCTGTTCCCCTCCTCAGCAGGATGAGATCCATAGCAGAGCACGAAGACTCAACCGTTTTCTGCAGGAGTACAGAGTGTTCAGTAATCCAGCTGGGAAAATAACAACTTGGTAAGGTCCCTGAACACTGCGGAGTTGTAAATGAAACTATTTACACAAAGCAACAACAGCAACGGATGTTTGGAGACCACCATCTTTTTAATAATTTCTAATACATTTCTTTTTAAGAAAGGCTGTGATCCTGATAGTGTGGCTTACTGATTCATTCAGAGTAAATAACCACTGAGTGGGTGCAGAAGCAACATGAACTTGTGACCAAGTGAAGACATTTATTTCAAGTTATTTTGCATGATGAAATTCTGCTGTAAAAGGTCATGATTGTGAAGAATTTAATAGAAAAGAATGATCAAATAAAGCTAAAAATTTAGCAAATCTGCCTTTCAGTTATTCAGAGCACTGCTTGTCCCAGTCATGCACATTTTATAATGTCTGTATGTTCTCATGAGAGCACTGTAAATTTTGCATCTATGTCAAAACACTTGTATATATCCTATCAGGCGCGATGGCTGGTGGAGGCCAGTCCTGAAACCTGCCCCTCACATATACCCCTTAGCTAATGAGGGAAGTTTTCAAATGTGTCAAAAACTTCCTTTAAGTCTCAGGTGAGGACTGCTGCACTGAAATGTAACTGTCATGAAAGAGACAGCAGGGGCTCTTATCGCAGGAATTAGCAGATAAAAACGATCAGACACTCAGTGAAGTACTGACATGCAGATGTTCTGCATGGTGTTATAGACCAGTTTGGAAAATGCAATTTTCACAAAAATGCAACGCATGTAAAGAAAAAGAAGAGTCACTGAAATCATCAGTGGAAAATTTCAAATCTGCAACCAGAATATAAATGTTTGGATTCTGAAAATCAGCTGAAGCACTGGGTGAGGTCTTCACATTTCCATTCTTCTCTTCTGGCTTGACTCTTAAGCAAGACCAGATCTCCTCTGATACAACCATGAACTTGTTTTTCCAACAAAAACATCAATGTTTTCCATGAAAAAAAATTACAGAAACACTAAAGGGTACTTTAATTGTAATTCATAAACCATAAATTCCCATTTATGGGTGTTAGATGCTTATTAGACCTTTCAGCTGACATGCAGAATGGAAACATAATGGAGAAATAGGGATGTCTGTGGTATCTTTCCACTGCGCTCTTCTGCTACAGGGCTGTATACAGTTTGGCAGTAACATCCATATTGTTACTTAGACTGCATTAAAACCCAGGTGCTAAGAACATTTGGTTTCCCCAATCTACTAGGCATAATAGAGACATTATCAGCCCCCAGCCTGTGCCCAACTTCATCAAAATTGCACGCTACATATATATGCGATACTTGTGCAAACTATTTTTCCTTCAGTATTGTTATAACCTGGAAAGTAGATAGAAATTCAAGAATGGAAAATCACATGTAGCTATAATGAGCAGGATTAAGAATAGTGAGCAAAATACTAAAACTCTGAGGAAATTTTACAGATAATGCGGTTCAGATAACAGAAAATAAAAAGAATTTTTTCATCTGGTGTGGGAATGAATTGGAAAAAATTCCCTAAAAATTGACCACAAACCAGAAGGGATTACCATCATTAGATATCTACCTTGTATCACTATTCATTATCTCAAATGTCCCATATTTATCCCAGCACACAACGAGAAAACCTTTTCTTTGAGCTGGACTTGGCATGTTGTACTGAAAGAAACTTGCCTAGCTGAAGAAGGACAGCTAGGAAAGCCTCAGGAGAAGGGTTGAGGGACGTCACCTTGCTGGGGCTGCCTTTGCATTATGGAACAGTCAATAAACCAGGTAACCTATGGAACAAGAGGAACATGTGTTGACACACGTGTTTGGGGGCCTTTTACAAGATGAAGATGTAATCAGCCGTTAAGCATTTATAACCAGTATTAATGAGCCATTAAAAAAGAGGAAACTGTGCATTCCTGTTCTACTCCTCTGTGCTTATTATCCTGGGAAATCTCAGTGGATTTTGGGTAGGAATATTTGCTTGTTAACCATACATTTATCACAGGCATGAAATAGGTAGTCCTAATACCAATAGCAATCTGCCCCATGGAGACCCTAAGCTGCATGACTTGGCAGCTGCCTTTACAGGAAGCTGTGAGAAGTTTTGCCTGTGCTCCCAAGTCAAACCAGACTAAATAGTTGCGTTAGTGGGTAGCTTAGTCCAAGGCTTGACTTATAAGGCAACGGACAGTGTCTATTAGATGGGGTTTGCACCACATTTACCACAGCCACACATACACACAAAGCTTCTAGTCAGCTTGAAACACAGACAGAATAAGCTCGTGGCTTTCTGGGAGAGGCTGTGTAGACACTCTGTTTTTACCACCCTTTCCACTTGGTAAGTAATGTATTACCCTGCTTGGAAATGTAAGGCAAACTGCGACACACACCTTCCATACCCATGTGGGCTGCGGAGAGCCAAAGTTTTGACATACTTCTGGAAAGTGTGTTGTTGAGCATTGGGAGAGTAAATAAGAAACTCTAGTATCCTTCTCCCTTTTGAAAAGTATTTTTTCCCTCTGTATATTTCAAAACCCAATGCTCTAGATCCATAGGGGCATGTAGTGCTTACACAGAGCCAGAGATGCCTGGTTCTTAGATATGGAACACGTCATATAATCAAAATTGTGCTTCACAATTGTCAAATGAAAATTTGGCATTAAAGGAGTCCAGAAATTAAATGTTCCTACATAATTTAAACAAGTCTTTATGCTCCTCTGTGAATTTCATGTTATAACACATTTTACCTCAATAAACATTAGATACTTGCCCAAATATCACTGGGCAAGGATGCCATTAACAAATGTTTTGCATTTCTGTTCATGGTATAGTCTGGCTTTCCCAGTGGTGGGTTTTTTTTGGTGAAAAACCAACTAATTGTTGCCACCTTCTGACACCAAATCTCCACAATACTCTTCCTGCTCTGTTAGACAGCAAGGAGTCCAGTTGAACTGACAGCTTGAGACCATTGGCCACTACCCTAGGAGCTTCTGGGCAGTCATTTGCAGTGCTTCTAGAATCATTTCATACTTCTATCACAGCTAGGAATTTGATAGGAAATTGTACTTAAATTAAAATAATTCTCTTCCAGTTCAGCTCTTTTGTAAGAAGTACCTGAGCCTCTTGATTCAGTCGCCTCAGTAAGCCAGATTGTTTAGAGCTCATGATCAAACTGCTTTAATTCCCTTTTTTAAAGGTCATGTAAACATGTGTGTTTAGTGAATTAGATGCAAATTCAATTCCCTATTCACAAAGCTTCCTAGTTAAGTTCTGTACCTATTCCTCACATGCAAGCCTGCATCTGACAGCAGAATATTGACTTTTGAGCTGTGGTCAAAGACATGATTAAACAAAGAAAACAACTGGCATCTGCATTGTAGAGAATATTGATAGAGGGAATTGGAGCTACACTTTTTCCAAATGGTGCTCATTGTGTAGGTTAACTAACCCACATTTTAACAGGACTGTTCCATGATTTTATTTGGTTTTATATCCTGCCTTTTTATAGGGGTAGTATGTGCTGAAGAGCAATGGATAGAGATCTAGGTACCAATGCCTGGATTTTATTGAAGCTGTTACTGTAATTAAGCACTGAGTGAGTCTTCTTCTTAACAATAATTTGTACTAAAAGAAAAAGAATGAAATAATGAATATAAGTTTTAAATTCATCTCCATCAAAGACTGAATGAACCACACTGAACAGTTCACTGTTTCAATAATAATAATAAAAGAGTAAAATTTTTGGTTCTGGTGTTCAGGATCACTGACAAACAACAGCTTCAGTTCTGATTTTTATAATTCTGCAAATAAAATGGTTACATTTATCATCTTGTTGTTAGATCTTTCCTTATAAGTAATGAGTAATTGTCTGTGTACAATTCTTCTAACCCTTTATTACTAAGAACTGTTACCCTAGTTCACACCACAGCTGTGTGCAGCGCAGTACCTTACCTCTGACTGGGGCTGGCAATGGATAGGAAATGAAAGCCAGCACAAACAGTGTGAGCCCTCCCCAGACATCTACTCCTAGTTTTCTGGAAACAGTAGGTCTGAAATAATCCTGAAATAATTACTTAGAACTTGTCAGTTGTGCCAGACCCAAAGCCTGAAGACAGTAAGTCCCAGAAAGTCAATGGGTTTGTGTAATAATTAGATTTTGCAGACAGTGAAATCTCAACTTCTGTGTTTGCCTCTGGGTTTTCAACCTCTGGGGTGCACATTTTCAAGAGTTTTCAAAGACCAGGAGGACAAAAACATCTTCTGAGTATGTGAAAAACTCAGACGAAAACAAACAAAAACAAAAAAGCAACAAGTCACCCACACCTCTTGTCATGCTCGGTGAACCACCAGATACAAGAAAAGCTGTGGTATTGTCTAGGACAGGCAATTATTCAGAAGAGCTTTGATGCTCACCACAGGCAATACTTTCTCCAGGCATATCACCATACAGACAGCCCTTGCTGTGGGAAGATCCACAGTTCTTGTTAGGCCTCAAGACTTCCCGTATTATCTGAAGTTACAGCACTAGTAGAAAGGAAAAGAGAAATTCTTTGGTATGATATGGTTTGGTAAGTGTCATGACAGGTCTGAACAATGAGGAAAGGGTAGAGAGGAAAATACTTCTAGTGAAAGAGGCAGGTAAATAACTGGCATACATGCAGATTCATCATCCTTTTCATTAAACCACTCCCTCAAGACTCTCCTGGTTTGCTTACCAAAGAGAAGTCATCCAGCTACCTAATCGGCTCAGCGTGAGATGAACTCTCAGCTGCAAGTTCATGTACTTCTGTGCTCACCTGCTGTTCTGGCCTCTTGCTGAGGGTTCCCCACACTCCCACCCTTAGGTCAGAACAAGACCACGTAGCTGCCTTGAGGTCCCACTGGGGTCTTGATATCTGCATTTCTTCCTTTCAGAAATAAATGGATGAAAATATTGGCCAGCAGATTTCTTAAAAAAAAAAACAAAAAAAACCCCAACAAACTAGTAACTGAAATAAAAGATTAAAGGGGATTAAGCTGTCCATCTGAATAGTTAATATCTTGTGCTAAAACAAAATATTTCAAACCTCATGCTTCTCACCTGAGAAATTTAAAAGAATTAGCCAAGAAACTCTCTGGACTACTAGAGTTAATTTTCTTTATTGAGTCTTGGGAAAGAAGGGATATTTCAAAGAATTGCTGACTTGCCAAAGTAATTGTAGCATTTAAAGAAAATGGCCCAGGAAATGATAGATCAGTTATCCTGATACTAATCTTAGGGGGAAAAAAAGAAAGCCAGACAAATTCAGTGCTCTATCAACAGGGAATTACATGCTAAAAATAAAGCTATATCATTCAACACAGTTTCACAAAAAGTAGTTCTTGTCAAATTATCTTCTTGAGGGTTTTTTTTTTACAAGATTATAGGTCTGGTTGATAAAGGTAGCTGTGTTGTTACAGTGTAATTAAATTTCTCCAAGGCATTTGACATACTACACATGACATTGTGTTTTAAAATCCTGCATTATATGTAATTAATAGAGCACACATTACATGATTTAAAAGCTACTTGACTGATAGCTCTCAAAATGCATGCATTAGCGGAAAGGCATTAATTAGCTGGGCCATTACTAACAAGACACTGCAAGACCCGTGGTCCTAAAACATTTTAAACCCTTCTTTGAACACAATCTGAACCATGGGTGCATGGGGACACAAAGCTGATGCTGTGAAAAGTAATCAGGAGGTGGCTCTTACGGTGTGTGGTGAATTACCTGGATAGGTGACTTGAATTCAGTGCAGGAGTTTGAACTCAAATGCCGTGAATGTTTCAATGTTCACATTCATGTAATGTTGATGGATGTTCAACATCCAACAACAGGGAACAAAAGCGTGTTGCAGAGCAGAGCTGCCAGACTGTGGCCCCAAGCAAAAGGACCCGTGTGTCCTTGGATGCGTGAAAACCTCATCCCAAATGGATGCAGGGGAGAGACCTTGTCTTTCACATTGGGCAAAGTGACATAAGGTTGTATGGGTGTGAAGGTAGTGCCATAGAAAGCCCTGGAGAAGAGAATGAGAAGTGTAGGCGTGAGGGGATTATTTGGAGCCTGTAGGAAGATATAAGAAGGCAGAGCAGCTTTGGAAAGAGGAGGTTCAAGAAGGGGCAGTGAGACAAGGAGGTGAGCACTGCTGAAATGTGGCTCCTGGTGTCGGCCCACCCCTTTCCATCACGCTTAAGCCCATCCCCTATCCTGCAGGTGCCTGACCGTGGGCACTCAGGGAGAAACCCAGCCCTCTCCCTTCCTGTGGCCACCCTACGCTCCTCACCCTGCAGTGGCTGGGGCAAATGAGAGGGCTGGCAGCCACTCTGAGGGCACGGCTGCCACCACTGGGGCATCAGCCTCCCCCTCTCTAAGACTTTCTAGGGGAAACAAAAAATTTACGTCCTGTGGTGAGAGATTAAGTGGTAATACTGGTCCTTTCTGTCTTCAGGGTCCATGAATCACCCTGCACTGCCTGAATGGGCTTTCCTCTTGGTTAAAGGTCTAGAAGGGGGGAAAAAAAGCTGATTTATAATCTCTTAGTAAAACTCAAATGCCCTTGTAGGTCTCATAATCTTAGTCTGATTAATTTTGTGTTTCTTTTCCTGTAAAAATGGGATTTGGAGCTCCCCAGGGAAAAAAGGACTGGAATCACTAAAACCACATAGGAATGTATTGTAAATGGGTATGTAGCAATCCTATTAATAGTTATTTGCAACAGCCAGTATCTCCATGCTTAAGCTCTCCAAGACGGTGAAAGTCATGATAGCATTGCATGTCTACTTAGGTTACAATTTTATGTATCAGGAAGAATTTCAGGCTAGAATATTCGTTTTAAATGTTCAAGGATTTGTGCAACAGTTAATATTGAAAATAAGAAAAACCCACACCCAGACCCAAAAGTCTTTGCAGGCGTTTCAGTTAATGCATAGACCAATTAGTTCATTGCTCCATGTTAAAGCAAATCCTCAGCTTGTTAGTTTTCAAAATCTGAACTACAACATAATTTTATGAATAACCAGTACCTTTATAATGGGCCAAATTAAGCCAAAATCCTTCATGCAAGGGGGCATAATGTTTGGATTTTAAAAATCCACGTGAGACCTGAATTTGTTGGTTAGAATCCAATAGTAATTAAAATTAAACAGAATCCAACAGACCTTTGATAATTACATCAAAAGTTCACATTCATTTGATGTGGATTGTCTATATTTCATTGTTACTCTCTTAAAAGATTATTTATGTACAAAGAGTTAGGAAAGAGTATTAATATTTAAAAAGGGGAACTATAAGGGCAAACACTGATTCAGCATACGTTTCAATTTATTAAGCATTTGCTTTATTCTGCTCAAAAACGTCACTTGAGACATTATTTTTTGCATAAAGAACGATCTACAAAGATTCTTAGTAAAATATATTTCTAGTGGAACAAGAAGTTTAGCTTGTTTACTGGGGACTGGATTCAACAGCATTTGCTTAACAAGCTGGGCATTAAGGAACCACATCAGTCATATTTTTATTCCAAATTCACCATTGGTTTACTAAGCAAAGCTCCTCCAGAGGAAAAAATCTGATTTCATGAAAGATCACACACACCAGCCCAAACAATCCGAGATGCTGTACTGAAAGTTGTCTGGAAATTCGGCATATTTTATGCAACTAAGCGCAAAGCGCTTTCCTCACAGCTGAGTATGTGGAAAGCACAGCAGTGTTATAAAAGGGAGAGATTACCAATGGTGTCTAGACACAGAGAAAGTATGACCTCAGTTAGAACACTCCAGTATTTACTTTTCCTTTCTAGAGAGAGATATAGAGTATTTTGTGACTTCAGTATTTAAGGCAGCAAGGTTTCTGAGCAAAAATCCTCAGATAGACTTCAGGATGGGAAAACTCAAAAGGAGGAAGAAAGGATATGAATGAAAATAAACTCTGCTAGAAAAATAAGAAGCAGAGTGCAGCTACTTCTTATTTCCATCATGCAGATGTTGTTGTTTGCATTTTAAAAATATCCATATTAATAACATATAAAAACAAAAAACACAACCCCCAAAACCCCACCAACATTTTGAAGTCCAACATTAAGTCTTTAGGAAACATTTAAATAGCAGTTGGCTGTGCAGCTTTATTGCAGCCTCAGTGGACACAGAAAACAGAATCTTTGTCTTAAACTTTCTCACTGTATATGTGGGTAACAACTGAGTTTTCATTTAATCTTAGGTTGAGGATCCCATTCCTCATATTGAAATATCTTACTATATTCAATTATTTTATTTATTTTATTTTGGTAGTCCTTAAAATAATATTAGCTTCTTGCACAGATGTGAAGTAGACCATGATTGTTAAGCTGCTGCTTCAAAGTCTAAGGATGGCATTGAAAGACATATCTATTGAAAGAAAATGGGACACCTTGTTTTTGCATAAGAAATTATCTGTAAAATTCTTAGTGTGATGTAGTTCTAAAAAAGTAATAGTTTATTTGCTGCTCACTTAGCATTTATAACTCAGTTCAGTGTATGGCTCCTGTCAGTTCTGCTTACTGTTATGCATGGTAAGCCCACATGCAAAATTAATATCCCAAACTGCAGGTTAGGGAATAAGGAATGCAAAGTTACTGACTGACCATCCTAGAAAAATCTGATGTACGCAACCAAGTGACACGGAAGAGCTCTGGGTATATTCTACATTGCAATCTGTCGTCTGCTCAAGCGAACTCGACAGTGTTTTTGTTTTGATCACATACCTTGAACTTCTGCAACGAATAGGGAAAGAGGCCTATGAAAGTTTGTTTACAGCACAACACCGTTCATTATACCATCCTGACTGAGTCCCAAACTCAGACCATCCAGTGTTATGAGTGAGGTAAGGACACTGGCAGGGGTAAAAATATTGAATGTATACAGGTAATTAAAGCCTGCATTACAGTGCTTATACAAAGGGCTGGTGGAGGCAAGAATTCAGGATAATAGTTCTTTTAATGTGTTATCTTCAAATGTAATGCCTTGAGGGGGGGTTACGCATGTTTATATAAACAAAGGAAAAACCAGAAATGCCAAAGTATGGACAATACTGAACTTCTTAAGGTGGCAAGAGGCAAGCAGGAAAGTTTGTTTCCTTGGTGTGTGATTACTGGCAGCCATGGCAGATTTCAGCAGGGAAAACTTATCAGAGAAGTCTTCTTAGCTGCAGATTGCAAGACCTTTAAGGAGCTCTCTAGGGGTGGAGAAGGGCTGTTAAAAGGAGCTTGCTTCCAGGCTGTGACAAACTTCTTGGCACAAGCAAAAGGTGGCTTCTCAGAGGTTTACAACTAGTTTGATAAGATTTTCAGAAGGATATCATTAAGCACCTCTTTAGCACTGAGGCTAAGATTTCCTCAGCCAGCAGGTTCTTGAGCCAGACTTTGAATGTGCCAGACCTTAATGGAGTAGCTGGTAGTTTACACTTTAATAATCAGTGAAACAATATAGCCTCTTAATCATAGTCCCAAAGATGGCTGAAGTTTTCCAGGAAAAAACTTCATGTGTATGCCAGACATCTGAAATGAAAAACTCCACCCTAAAAGCTACAAAGCTAGCTGAGAGCAAGTAGCTCATAATTAGAACAGTTGTCATTCAACACAGCAAAACAACCTTATTAGAAAGCCAGTTCACTGAAACTTTTTTTTTTTTGTGTAAGGCAACAATTTTGATGACAATCTGTTCAGGAAAATTTCACAGCTCAGGACAGTAACAAACCAATATATATCTGTGAGAGAAAAAGAAAAAAAAGTTAAATCCTTCCTTTAGAGTGGGCAGTAGATATGCAAGTCTGGCATTTTTATTGGGTAAGGTTTTGTGTAGAGGAATTCAAAATTATATTTTAAAAACTAAATCTCACCTCACTGTATAAAGGATTATTTAAGTGACAATTTTAAAAAAATCAGAAAGATTATTGCCTATCTTCTTAAACTGGCACATATTTAAGAACTAACCACTGACAATTCTGTTTGTGCAACTTCATGTACCTCATTTATTTGTTGCGAAGAAAAAAGAGGACTGATCAGAACAACATAGGTGGAAAACACAGGTCTCAATAAAATAGGAATGAAGGCATGTGTTAATGTCTCCTCCAAATATGAATATTTATCTTTAATATTAATGTGATTTCCATTTGTGCATGATAAAAACATCAACAGAATTGTAAGGGTTAAATCTTGACATGGCTTCCCTTCTTATGCTCACAAATAACTGTGGCCAGAGTTTCTTAGAGTGTATTATTTGATAACATACAGACATTTAACTATCAGATTAACAGGTACATTAATGTATGTAGATGTTGACATATCCACATTTGCACCCGTAATTACTTGCAGATGTGGACTATGGGCACAAAAATGGCCATATTTTAAATACTACTCCTTAAGTCTACAGTATGTTTTTTATTTTAGAGTAATTTTGGCATGAGATTTTTAAAATACTCAGATTCCAGTTAGGTTGTGGCCCTAAATCAGGCAGCTGCTTTTTGAAGTTTCATCTTGAGAGCACACTTGGAGTTGTTTCTTTTTGAATGTACACAAAAATTCCATCTGCCTTTTCAAATTAACACGTCTCAGCCTTTGACTTTTTAGCTACAGGAAAGTTATTTTGAGACTTTTCTTCCTGCACTTAGAGGTTTTTCTCTCTTACTTTGCCCCCCTTGGAGCTCTTCAGCTCTTCTGTCTAATCATGGAGTGTTCTTCATGGTGCTCCAGTGGTATGCAAAGCAAGAATAAGCAAACAAAAGCTGTCTCGGTACATCATCACACTTCTTATAAGTCAGAGAGAAAAAATAGAGAAGTGACTAATTTATTTCATTACATTAAGAAACCCAAGAATCAGCAGAGAAGCAGGAAGGTAAAAATCCTCCAAATTCTGTCCTGCAAATTAGGATCAAAGAGAAGGTCCATCCTTCGCAGAGCATCCACTGCAGAGCAGACAAGACAACAGAGTAATAACGGTGACACTGCTTACGACTGCTGCAGTGCTTTCACGATGGTGCTGAACCCTATTAAACACCAAGACAATAGTGATTTTATGGTCCCGGGCAGTAGCAAAGAGATTCTCCAATTATAAATACATCTGCTTATTCATACAACGGTAATTTATTCTATCTCTAACAGATCTCTGACTCCTAGAGAGTCAGTATAATTATCTCTAAGAGATGAGATCCCTAAAAGCCTTCATCTTGCCTTCAGAAATATACCAGCTTTCATTCTGGTGCTCCCTTTACTAGAAACATCATGAGAAATTCAAAAGTCCCTTGTGAAAGTCCATGGTGGCTACATGCGGCCACTGGGTAACATGATTTCTATTTACAGCTTCGTGGTAGAGCTTCTTGAGGTGATAGAAGTAGCTCCATACTAGCTATAATTAAGAAAATTAACTCTATCCCAGCCAAAACCAGGACAGAAGGAAACAAACTTTTAGTGATAACTCCTACATGTCTCTCACACTGTCCACTGTGATTTCTTCTCTGCACCCTTTCATCCCTTCTGCGTGCCTTATGACAGCAAAACCAAATGGATTTGGTCTGCACCTAATCAGCCACCAAACGGCAGAACTTAACGGGGCCAGTTGGGCCACTGATTAACTCAGGAAGTTGTTTGCCTGAAGATGCTACTGGAATCGGATGCGATGCAGCAGATGAGACCAAAGGACCCTGGTGTCATTACTCATCTCCCTCCTTCCCATCATCACCACACTGAAATGGCCGAAAGCCTGATGTCTTTCTGTACTAAGGTATAAAGATGGGGGCAATTGTGGCAGTGAAAGTATGGAATCATGATATGAGCAACTCTGGCATGATGCCAATGCTTATTATGAAAGACGTAGCTTCAGGTCATAAGACTTTATTCTATTGTGCTGGCTGGCAAGATCCTAGGGGTGCTGCATAAGAAACACATAAAGGAATTAATCTCCAGTTTTTACCTGCCAATCAAAGTTAGGATAGTGTCCTAAAACAGCAGGTGAGTCTCCTTGCTGCAATACCTCTGTTAGGGTCAGAATCAAACTAAGAAACTTTTCTGAGGACAGTGATCTAAGAAGATAATAAAGCCCAATGGGCCCTGGAACTGGCCTAACAGAGTCACTAAAACCTCTCCTTTGCACAGGTAACAGATGACATTCTTTATGGCCCATTCAGTCCAATAAATAGGAAGAAGAGAGATATAAAAATACTCAAAAAGAAAAACGAAATGCTTTAGGAGTAGGGAAAAGATAAAAGAAAGAAAACGAAGTGCAAATGTCAGGTGATACTCAGATTGCTTACCGCACTGTTGAAGCTGTTGAGATATTATGGTGATAAGTGTAATAAAAGAATCTATATAGAACAAGGGTGGACTTGTCCATGGAATTTTGGTGTTTCTACATTCAACCTTCTCAACATGTAATGCACTTGCACCTTCCACCATTGCAATTAGTTATTTCATTGGTATGTTATGAAGCTAATGAAGGCTTATAAATTATTTTGTGTTCCTCAGAGAGAGGGAGGATTTTGAGCTACACCCATTAGATATGAAATAAAATGTTATCGAAATAAAATTACAAAAGAACAGCAATTCCAAATGGAACATAGATATTCAAGGAGACTCAGTCAATTAAAAAAAAGAAAAGAAACAACAGAAAAATGTAAATTTGGAGCTCTAAATGCAGTATGTGGGAAATTAAAGAAATAAAGGAGAAGAGTAATGAAATAACTTGCTTATGTCAGGATCTTTTTTGTGGAAGGACAGTAAAATAAGTCTAGAATCAGAAAATAATGTAAAATCAGAATGTAGTTGAAAATACTTTCTTTTAGACTCATTGTATAAGTTTGGATTTTATTTAAAAGCTGGTCATTGAAAAGAAAATTGAATGAAGCAAATAGGAACAGAGTCCATTTAAGATAAAATGATAAAACCCCAGATATTCAACTAAGCATTTACAATTCAAAAGGATAAGTTTGATGAACTAATGGAACTGTTCAATAAGGTCTGTTAAGATGAGAATCCCAAGGGATTTGGTCATGGAAGAAGCCTGGAATTTCAAAGTCAAAAGTATTGAATCTTACAGAAGATTTTTCCTCAAATTACAGAAATTATTGAAAGAATTCTCAAATGATCTGCAAGAATAACCACCTCAAGAAGTCTATTAGAAATAAGTAGGAAAGACCTAAGAAAAAGATTCAGTAGGAAAAAGGCTATGAATCTAGAAATGAAAGATGAAAGCTAAAATTGTCAAAATAGAATCTAAGTTTGTCCTTGAAGAAGATACCAAACCATAGAGTATTTCCTTTTTGAGCCATATAAATTGAAACAAAAAGGCATAAGAAAAGAAGAAGTAGGGCAGCTTTGCAGTCAGGATAAAACAGAGATTAAAGATAATCTAGGTGTGGCCAAAAAATGAAACAAACTTTGCCTCAGGTTTCAAAAAGGACAATTATGTTGAATTGGGAGGAAAACCAGAATGTTTAATGGCAGCTTTCATTTCCACACCCATGTTATCTCAACTGCAGTGGAAACAGAAGTTATGAGGCTTAATGCACTGAAGTCAGGGGGATTAGGTGGTCTCCCTTGCAAGATTTACAAAAAGTATTTTCAAACACACCTTTCAAGTAAAATTTGGTATGACAGTAGAACAACAAATGCTGTGCCTACGGTTAAAAGAGGAGAAAGTAATCAGGCATCTGTAAGCCTGCAACTCTGTACATTGCTTTAGGTCAGATTTTGAAGGGAAAGATATTTAAAGACAGTTTAATAGGATGTAAAACAACAGGGATTTAATCAAATATAGATCATCCTAGGCAGATTTTCTAGACAAAGGAAGAGCACTGTATTTCATATATCAATACTTCAGGAAATGGTGCCAGCTAAGAAGCTTGTCATTTAGAAGAGGAGAAAGGAATGAAGAATCTGTGAAATGAGTATGAAACTGTCAGACAGTATTGGTAGAGGAGCTGGAGATGAGTTACTGGTGCAGTTCTTCAAGGCTCAGTCTCGAGGCAGGTGATGGTTAGTAGTCCAAAGTCTGTTTTTTACTCAGGAATGAAGAGAGTGAAATGATAATTTGCTTATACTTCTCAACTTTGTACTTTTATCAGTAGAGCACAACTAGGATAACATATAAAAGAGCTGGATGTTCTTGAGGAGTAGTAGGATAGCAGCCCATAACAGAAAATACTGCTGTGAGAGCTCATCAGCTGAAAAAGATGCAGAAGGGCCTGGGTGGATTAGCTAATTGTAGGATTATATGAGCTGCCAGTAGAGTGAAGAGTTAGGAAAGAGTCCTGCAGTCTATGGTTGTATTAGGTTTATTTCTAGAAGAGCATGGACACTGTATGAGATCTTGCAATACTTTCAAACTTCTTGTCACAGATATTCAAGACCTATGAATTAAAACTTAAACAGTTGCAGAGAAGAAGTACTAAAAGATCAAGCTAGTGAGACAGATGCATTATGGAGACTGAAAGAGCAGTGCCAAGTCAGCAAAAATAAGACTGAAGGGTGATGCACTTTCTATCTGTAGATACAGATAGGTTAAACATCAGGAAGTACTAGATTCTTAAGGCTAGTGGTTTTGATGAAAGTTGACATAATGGGAATAGACTGACTACGAATAAATTTTTTCTGGAACTTAACAGGTTTCTAGTCACAGAGAAACCAGAAACACTATCTTTGTGTTTTTCACACAAAGTTCAGTGTTCTTAGGCAATAAATTCTTTTGCATGGTACCAGCAATTGTAATGACTGGACTGCATAATTCTTGCTACTTCTGAATTCCTGAATGAGCATAAATATGTTAAATATTATAATTCACAGGTCTGAAAGCCTAGTTTCACAGAATCACAGAATCACCTAATCCAAACTCAAGAATGACACATTTCTTGTTTACACACTTACCCGTCTGGAGGCTTCTTACAGCAAAAATCCCTATCACTAGAACAGTGTGTAGTGCAGAGCAAACACTCTGATTTTCTTTCCTTTATCTTCTTCCTGGCTGAATGGCTTATGTCTCACTGGGGAACTTTTTATGTGGCTTTTTTTAATGCATGTCTGAAAGTCTTCAAATCTAAAGTTCACATGCTTGTCTAAAAATCATTAGATTTTTGCAGAAATTTCATAGGCAGGTTGAATCTCTCTAGATGTAATCTTTCAGGAAGAAGAAGCTGGGATTTGCCCAGAATTTCCAGAAAACTAAACAGACTATTTCTTATCAAACAAACAAACAAACAAACAAAAAAAGGCAAAAAGCACACCTCTTTCAACTCAGTTCAGTAAGTACATTCACATGTCAAAGTCTTTTTTCTCCCACTATCCTCTCAGTCCAGCCTGCCAGATCCCCAAACCATTTGACACTTTCCTTCTTCTTACTCCAAAGATCCCTTTAGTCTTATTTTTCCCAGCGCTAATTAATAACACCTGCCCATCACATTCCTGCAGAACCTCCCTGCACCTCCTCTGCACCCTAGAATTTTGTAGGATGGTCAAGGACTCTCTAGATTTATTTCATCTGTGAGAAAGCAAGCTTGTAACTGGTATTTAGGTCAAGTCTTATATCGTATTAGTATAATTTGCTGACAAATGCTGCACAGTCAGGCTTGCACATATGACTTTTTGTCAGAATTGTAACCTGCAATTTTAAAAGGATATAGCCTGGAAACTATTATAAAATGGAAAAATCCAAACTTTATTTTCCTTGAAATCCATTTCAATAGACTTTACCGTTTCTAGAATGATGTCCAATATTTCATGGCTTAAATGGATCATTCCAAAATTTCCATATTCTCTGTTCTCACTCACCTACTCAGTCCCATTTCCATACTGTACTTGGAATTTTGTATTCTGCCATTTTCTGCAGCCTTACAATTACAATCAGATTGTAGACGTTAGCAAATGTAACTATCAGAAAAAAGTTTTGTGGTATTTCCTCAACAAAATTTTAATAGTAGTGAAAACTTTGTAAATAAACATAAAACCCCCCCAAACCTTAAAACTAATGATAACAAAAAAAAAACCCAACAAAAACCCACAAAAGCAGACATTTTCACAAAATAAAATTGTTTATTCTTAATTTGCTCTGTCTTGAATAATTTCATTTTCTTTATTTGCTCTGCAATGGTACTTACAAGTGCTTGGAAGATATAGCGTTCTCTAACTAGAAATAAAATAAGTAGTCAATGACATTATGTGTATGTGATCAGTTGTCATCTATTTTGCAGCCGCACCTTCATTTTTTGCAGGACTGTGGCCCTTATTTTCCAGGACCTTATTTTCAGTCCTTATTTTCCAGGACCTTATTTTCAGTCCTTATTTTCCAGGACCTTATTTTTGGTCCTTATTTTCCAATATGTGTCTGGGGAAGGCCAGAGGAATGCCAGATTGGGGAAAATTGCATCGGCTACTGGGGAAGAGAAACTTCCAGTCACAAAATTAAACTGGCTGAAAGAGCAAGAAGGGACAAGTGGTGTGGGACTGAGGTCCGCCAGTGACAGAAGCTGTGGGAGGCGTGCATGGAGAGCTGACCTGGCCATTTCGCTCAGCAGCCTGAGGAAACCAATATGCTCTGGCCAAAAAGATAAGTGTGGTGAGATGAAGAACTCCCAGTATGAAAAGAGAAGCAGAGAAAGTCAGCAAAGTTGAGGGTAAAAAGCTCCAGGGTCTGGCATGCCACCTGCCCCTTAACAGCTGAAGCACTTGCCGAGCGCAGCGGCAGTGGTAACTGGCTGGCCTTCAGAAGGGAAGGCTATCTTCCTCAGGAATAGGAAGGAACTGAGAAGCAATTGTTTTCCTTCTTATCACCACTGTTGTCCATTTCCTTTCTGCTCTATGGACTTTGTATTTTTCCTGTTCCATTTCTCTCCTTTCTCTTTTAAGTTGCCTGTCTTCTAGCTACAAGGACAAGTAAGAAAGAATCCCTGAAACAAAGAGACTGAGTAAAATGAGTGATTTAACAGTTTGGAATTTATTTAAAAAGTTCTTTCTGATATAGCTGGAAACACAGCTGTAACATCTGGTGTCAGATGTGATCTTCTGACTTTGAAAAAACATTGCTTACTGTTCCCCTCAAATCTTTGTGCTTAGTAAGACTAACTCCAGTCACTGAGTACCAATAATGATTTATCCATGACCTAACCAGTCATATTTACCCACCTTTTCAAAGCAATCTGGGCTGCACAAAAGCCGTATGGATGTGGAAATGAATACACTGAAGTCCAGATGTCTGTCCATGGTCTAAATTCAGATGCATTCTTAGGAATTCTGTAGGGTCGCAACTGGTGCGCATGCATCTTTCATCAGCTGCAGAATGAGGAAGGAGAACTCTAAAGGATTACTAGTTTTATATGTTATTTTGAAAGAACAGTTATGGTACGTGTGAATCAGTAATCCAGTGGTGTTTTATAGGCAATCAGTCTGTGATATTTATTCATTTCCTCCATCCCCTGTCTAAGCGGCTTAGGGAATTTCAGGGGGAAAAAATTAGAAAACTATGAAAAATGCATAGTTAAATATTCAGTCATGAAACACTGAAGTAAAGGTTTAAACAGCCGAAATAAAACTAATATGTATTCTTGGCATATGGATCAAATCCAAATCTGAGACAACATATTTCATTTCACCATACATCAGTACGAATTTAGTTTCAAGGAACAATGGCTGCAAGAAATAGCTGTTATTATGTTTTCTTAGTTATTATTTCATAAGAAAATTATTTCCTATTAATAAGCGTCATGGAAAATGTTGATTCTATGAAGTCTCTCTCAAAAGAAAGCATTTAAAAACAAATATCATGCTAGAAAAAATTGGCATGCATTAGAGAAGCTTGCTTTGTAGTGATGAAATGCCCATTTCCACTCCATTTCCAAGAAGAGGGAGTCTGGTTTACCAAACTATCTAGGTCTAAATCCTTGCCACCAAAAATATTATAGGAAGCCAAAGATGGATGGCATTTTTCTGTCCAGACCTGTGTGGGTTTGATGATCATAGAAGATTCACAAGAAAGTACTCGCTAATCTTTTGTTGCCCTCGCATCAGCCTTCGTATTCGCCCCATACATCAGAGGAAACGCAGAGGAAATGGTTACTCTGCCCAGCGTGGGTTGCTGCTGAATAGCTCAGCAAGGTGGCCAAGCCAGACCCATGAACTTAGATGACCTAATGTGCCCCATGAGGCCACGGATCATTTCTGCTGCATAAGGCCTCCACTGCTACACTTCTGCTTTACCATCTCAGTCTAGGAGTAAACTAAAGCATCTGAAAATAATTCAGGTAGTGATGTATGGAGCTTGCTCATGGGCTGAGAAACAATGAGGACGCTACCGTGTTCTCCTTTTAAATTTCCTTTAAATCACTTCAATTATTAAAAAATAGTCACAAAAATCAGCTAAGATAATATAAAAGTTTGGATATTACATTGAATAGAATCACAATGCACACACAAACACATATAAATATACATATCTATGCAAATTCAGAGGAAAGCTGACACATCTTTTTACCTTTTGTGAGAGAATCATTAAGTTTTATGTGCAGACACCTCTGTTTTAAATCATCAAGCTAACAGCAGAAGTACTCGGCTTTTCCAAAATCTTCCCTCAGCCCCCAGCCTCCAAATAAAATACTAATTGCTGATGCTTTTAGTACAGAATCACTTCATTAATCCCAGCTACTACCCCCATGTATGAATGCATTAAAACTCAGTTCTGGGATTCATTAATTGACCTAGTTAATTTGATCCCTAATAGCCTGGTAATTAGGCATGTGTAAAATAGCTTGAAAAAATGTGTTGCAAGCAGACATTCCCTGAATGGTGGGTGTATAAATCTTCAGTAAAGCTTGTTCCTGAGATTTGTCCTTTTATCTTTAAAAGGCTTTAGAAAGTTTGTACGAAAAAGGAGGGAAGGAGAGGGAAATGCGTGAAAAACAAGGAGAACAGATAACCTTTGATGCGAAGTTAATTTCATTTACCCATGCGACCTAATCTAATTTGAAAACTCTGCTGATATCTGTCAGAAAAGCATGTGTAGCAAAACAGGCTGGAATCAGGGAGAGGAAAAAAATTGAAGTTCCTAGAAATGTACAAAAAGGGCTGCATTCAGCTCTTTTTGAATGCCAAACTGCACTTTCAAGTGTTAGAGATTTGTCTTGTATACCAGGCAGGGTACCTGTTAAGAAAGAAATAAATTCCACCTTGGAACAGAGCAAGCATCCTTAGTGTATGCATCAACGAGGGGAAAACAATGTTTAAGAAGGTGAACTGCTGCATATGTATGCGTTTTAATAAAGCATTTCATTTGAAAAGTTTTTGCAACATTCAGACAGATTGAGTTTTAGGGAGGAAGTGACTCTGCAGTCGGTGCCTGGCCTGCTCTACTGTCAGAGGAAATAAGTGAAACTAAAATGAAGTGATAATATACTGTAGGAAATTTAAGAGAAAGAAAGGCAGAGGAAAAATGGCAATCTGGGACCATACAGCTGATCCCCAAAATAGACACAACGACCAGTGCCAAACTAGCTGCCAAAAACAGTAGATTGTAAAATTACCTAATACCTATGTCATGTTTACTTTATATTTACATTGGGGAACGGGCTCCCCAACAGACACAATACTCGACAGTATTTTTGTTCACTGTCACTATCATTATCCACCATCTGCTCTGCCAAATTTCCTTTCTGTTCTTTTTTGTGCATTCATCAGCGCAGTAGTAAGTAACTACCTTAATGACTGCAGCATATTGCTTCTGGATTAGCAGCAGATATTGTACTACTCCTGGCTTACGGACAGAGCTGTAAGTAGAAGACCTGGCAGGGGGTTGCATTTAAAATCCTTTCCCCTTTGCAAAAAGAAACACAGTAACTAGGAAAGTTTTGTCCCAACTCACTAACAGGGATGTGATCTATGGTTTGGTTAAAAAAATAAAAAAAATTACCTCCTTCTGTGAAATTCAGTGACGTACCCGCCAGCTCCACGGAGAAGGCTGAGTTCTGACAAGATGTCTTAGTGTGATGGGTAGCTTGAAATACTGGCGGAGAGCTCTGCTTACTTTGCTCAAAACCACAGATAGAGAAACCACAGCTTTGAGAAAAGGGCAGCTTTTGAAAAAGACACGTGTTTGCTGAGTGAACCCTGTGGGTTAATACAGTGACCCGCAAGCACAAGAAGGCCTTTTTGTCTGTGTAGTCTGTGGGTAGATGTAGCAGTGGGTAATCCTAGCCTGGCACTTCTTTACTTATTCTTTGCTTCGAGGCCATCTAAAGCAAATTCTCCAAAACTTATCTCTGTGCTCTTTTTTTCTGTGCTGAGCAGACTTTTTGTTGCTGAGTTTAGTGAAGTACTGAGAAAGTAAGCAGGGGAGTTTTTTTCTTGCTAAAACCCAAACCAAACCTAAACACCCTTTTTAAACATCTTGCACCAAGAGGGGGGGAGGCAGGGAACGTGAAGGAAAGAAGCTAAAGAAATAGCAAAAAAGGAAAAAATGACAAAGAAGAAGAGCCAAAGGAAATTTGGACTGGAAATCTTCCTCAGGAGTATTACAGTATAAGGAAATACAGCAGAAAAAGATATAGATGTATATAAATCTAAAATATATTATGGAAAGTTTCCTTCTAAAAACACACTCAAAAACAATTACTTCTGATCCACAAAGAGAGAAAAAATGAGGTGATCTTAAGCTTCAGGGATCCTAGGATGGAGTGCAGCCAGGCTGTTCGAATGCAGGCGGCTTCAGTTCAGCCCAGACAGGCTATGGGTTAAAAGGCTTAGGAGCCTGATGCTGTTCCCACTAAATTCAATGGCAAATTCCATTTGGATTTTGAAACAGGCATGGAGTGAGCATTGTATGTAGCCATCAGGGACAGCAGAAGTCAGCAATGGTGTGAGAGCTTTGTTAACATGCTGGAGTCTGGTTCTGAGAGAGAGATGTGTGCCCCTCTTGAGTACCTGTCCCTGAAGCCAAGTCCACAAACCTGTGGAAATGAAATCTGTGGTAAAAAGAAGACCACAGCCCAAAGCTTGGGCCTACCATCATGCAGATAAACTGACACCACCGTGACACTTTCTTAGGGCTTTCACAGCTAAGAGCTGTGATCTGACTACGTGAGCACAAATAAGGAAAGAGAAAACAGGAGGGACTTCCACTGTTCTACAGTTGTGCTAATACATTCCGATTTGGAAAGTACCACGTATTTCTTGATTTTAGTTGCAGAAGCATTCCAAACCCGTGTCCGTCTACTCAGCCAGTCTATGGCTTGGCTGCAAGTGTTTATCAAGTTTTACAATGTGCAGGTGTTGTAAACATGTGAGAAGCCCACTGTGTACCAACCCGTAAGGTCTGCAGAGCTTTCCTGGCACTATCGTTCAGGTATGCCTCTTCTGATTAAATCACTTACTGTAAACTGTAAAAGCAAATGCTGCTACAGGATTATTATCTAAAAATTACTCTTCTCTATACAGCAGCTTTTGGGGAGTGTTCAGGGTGGGGTTTTTCTCTTGTTACTAGTGACAGAAAATTGGACAGTAATATTTTTTGTCTTGAAAGACCCTCTGTGGTATTTTTTGATGCATGCATACATACATATATACACTTACCTTTTTGTTGTCATACAGTATGAAAGGAACAGTGCTGCAGTGCTGTTACAAACTATAAAATATGACCATCTGCTAAACTTCCAAAATTAAGTACCCATTTAAAGTGTCTCAAAGTTTGAGATACCCAGCCTGAGATTCCTTCTAGGGGTTCTAATTTCACAGTGAGATGCATTAACAGGACAACTGCAAATGGAGACAACTATTGATCACATCAGATAAGACAGAGAGTCTGGAGAAGTGAAATGCATGCTCTCTAAGCTATCGCAGCAGGAGGTAAAGCTCATACTAATGTTGTGAGTGAGTCTAAGTGGCGCAGCTCAGAAGTATGTGGTGTTAGCTCATGGATATGCAGTGGGAGGAGGCTCAAGAAGGAAGTCTTGCAAAAACCAGGTCCCTTAGCATTAAGAGCTTTGAAAACCAGCAGGGACTGCTTAAAATAAATCCTCTAGTTTATAGGCAGCCAACGTGAAGGGCTCAGGGGGGTGTAATATGAGCATGGCTGCTCAATCCTGTGAGTGAACATGATGCTGCATTCAGGACTAGCTGTAGTTTTGACGTTTTTCTCAGAGCTAATAATGGAAGCAGCAATTCATTCTCTCCAGAGAGAGGAGCGGAAGGCGTTTTAGCAGTCTGAATATATTTGTGCACAGGGCCGACAAAAATGGCAGGATGGATTTGGAAACTCCTCATGGGGTTGTTTTTATGCACACAGAACAGCAGCATTTAGATCCATATCGTAAAGGAATAATGAATGGGTTTTTGGAGCAGCTGACTGCAGAGAAGAGAGATGGTAGTACTCTTGTGGGTCCCATGTCCTAGTAGATGTAACTTGAAAACTCGAATGATTAATGTCAGCTTCGGCTATCTTAAACAAACCCACAAACCCTAAGACTGTTCTTCTTTTTAATGACTTTCTGAACCTCAGCAAGGTCATATGGTCTTTGACAGCAGGAAATTGTTACGCAGGTATATTTCTGAATTTTATTAGTAGTACCACTTACATGTAAAGTGAGAAAAAGACTCCTTTTGCACCTCTGCAAAAAGTAGAATATAATATTATGACCGCTTGTTTTTGGTATTATTACTCAAGGACAGCTTTGCTAAGATATTCAGGAATCTAGAGATTGCAACAGACTCCTAACAGGGTCTGCAGAAACACTCCAGTTAGACAGGCCTTTGTCCCTCATGAATAACTCATCTTTAAAATTTTTGCAAATATTACTCTACATCATTAGAATTAGGACTTCAGAGAGAGTGAGGGTGTACCCACAGAGTCAGTTCATCCCAGGTCCAAGCCTCTTCTCAAAACTAGAGTGTGGCTGGGAGACAAAATGTAAGGGAACTAGACACTGTAAGCTCATGTCCAAATTCTTACTCAAGACATGAACCTACTCTAGCCCACAATCCCAGTTCTTGGTTTTGCATCTTATAGGAGCAATGTGGTTATTCTGAGATCAGGCTATACTGAGGCTACAACCAAGACAGCAAATAGATATTAAAGGCCTCTTAAGTATGCTTAAGCCAACCATCTAGTTGACTCTTCAACCTGTGGTACAGACTGACATTTCCCTACCTACTTGAACTGTCACAGCACACTTCATGTGCTGCTGCTTTAGTATCTAAAACAAAGAGGCTGTGTGATATTCAGTATAGTGCTTTATAATGAGAAACACTTTTTTCTTTCGTCTTTTCTTTTTGTGAGACTAGCATTTTTGCCAGAATCTCTTCCTTTCCCTCCTCTCTATCCTCTCCAGGTACATCTAGAAGAGCTGCATTTTTAAATAAGTTCCTAAATGAGAAAAAAAAATGGTAATCTGGAAAGGTTTCACTAAGCACTGTGAGGTTCTTTGTTTCTATGTATCCTGTCTGTGAGCACAGTAGGATGAAATGCTCTTTAGACCTTTAAGTATGCTTGAATTATAGTCAACCATTTGCCATTCCTTGTTCACATAGGCTATTCAAGTGTAAACTACCCCCATATACACTAGGTTGAAAGGAATTGTTCAAACATAGAATTACTATAATTGAATTGTATATACATGAGGAATTGTTTTCCTGTCATAAGGTTATCATAAAATAAACAGCAGACTCTGCGTGAAACACATCTGACTCATGGCTATCCATTCAGAGGACATGCTCTCTACACTTAGTTCCTCTCTTTTCCCCTTCATGTGCTTCCACAGTGAAGAAAACAGAAAGAAAGAAAACATATCCTAACAATATAGCATCTGCCCAGCAGCAATATATGCAAAGTTTAGGATGAAAACCCTTTGAGATACCCTACAAAAAATATATCCAAGTATCTCCCAGCAACAGAGACAAATTAGGAGGATTAGCAAACAAAAGTTGTACCACAAATTTTCTAAGAATAAAAAAAATCAAGTATTTGAATATTAATATCTATGATTACAAGTTGCCTTAATCATGAACTTAAAGAGAGGTTGGGGGTGGAATTCATTTGATGAAAAAGAGAGGTATGCGTTTGATCTACATGCCTAATCTTCATCTACAAAGCCTTATTGACTCCAGTCAACAAAGAAAAGTAACGGTTCTAGGCACAGTTGTTCTGGCCTATTTTGAATATTACTTTCATGGTGAGTTAACTGCTGAACTCAAATGCCTAGTTCTTGCCATTGACTATAAGGGAGTCTTAGAAATCTAGCTCAAACACAAACCTCTACACTCCAGGTATATCAAGATCAGTAAGGTGAAACCTACCATTGACATATCTGAATTCTCCTAAGGATACAGGATTACTAATTATTCCCCATAATTTTATTTTTGTATATTCTCTTGTTCCTGAAATTCTTTTTCTATAAGACTCAAAGAATACTCAAACACAATTGTATTTTGCCTGTAGGATGTAGAGAGGACCATATTATGAAAAAGTATGGAGAATGACTTATGATTTTTTGAAGTTATCTCTGGTCATTTACAGAATGAAAAAAAAAACAAACAACCAAACTAGAAAAATTCAGAATTTTTCAACCAAGAGTTTGGCCACATATTCTTAAGGAAAACTGAATCACCTTACTATGTTAAGGTATTGTCTTGTTTCATTCTAAAGAGGGGAAGAGTTAGTTTATATCACAGACCAGTTACCTTAAAAGCCTGCCACTTAGACTGTATCCAGTTCCATTTATCACTAAGATAGGAATGAACAAAAAGTCAGTATCTCCCACCTCATTCTTAACAGTTCTTAACAGCATGTAGGGAGGAGTTTGCAGAAAATCCTCTGCCTCAAGCTGTAGACGGTTGTGGTTGGCTGACCAACAGTAACAACCACAGAAACCATGTTTATTAAAAACATCTTACCAATTTTACCAATGTTTCTTAGTCTGTATATGAAATCATGAAGACGGTAAGCAAAGCATCAAAGGAAACAAAATTATTTTTAATTTCTTTGTAATAAAACATCACAGCTCAGCTCTGCCAAGAACCTGAAAAGCCAATATTCTCACAAAAGCTTCAGACACCAGCATAAAATTTGTGTATATATTCCATGAAAGGTGCAGCATTTTAGTGTGCAATCATTGCAAAGAACTATTACAAGCCAGATTTCTGCTTTATTTGTCAGCAACTAATCCAAACAAAAATGGAAACAAGCATAAAGTTAAACTTTCTTCAGACAGTGGGATGAGTGTGGAATGTGGAATTACTGGTTCTTTTTCACCTGTAATGTTTTACAATAACATATTAAATCTTTAGGATTTATTAATCATTAACACTAGTACAAATCAGTCCTCAAGTACTTTGCACATCACATTAGTTTATCAAATATATGTAGGTTATGCTCCCAACAGGAGAATTCAGCAATGTCCTGAATGAATCCTCTCCACTCTTGGGCTTCATTCAATGAGTGCTCCAAACAATTTTGTCAAGATACTTAAGAATTGTTTTATTGCATTTGTATACATTTGAAAATCATGGCTCCGAGATTAAGGATAGAATGGAAAGTCATTAAGATATGTGTTTGTTTCTATTCAGAATTCAGCAATGCTTTGTTAAAAGTTTCTTTTCGTAAAAGCTGAGTAAATTTATTCTTGAATCAGAAACATGTGCATATGTAGTTTAGGCTCTCATTCCCTTTTTGCAGATTATTGGTTTTCCTGTACTTGTTATACATATCATGAGCATTTCTAGAAAACTAATTATATTTTACATTGCCTTTTGCTCTTCTTATTGCTGCTTTTCACACAACCCATTTGTTCTCACTTGATATCGGTGTGTGTGGAATATACTCCACATAAGAAAAATATTCTTGCTTAAGTGTAGTAACTCTTGGTCTGTGTTTTTTGATGTAGTTCTCTTTTCTTCAGTACAAAGATAGCTGAGCTGTTTTCTCACTGCCTTTATTAACAAGCTGTTATACTGTGATGTTTATTCTGCCTGTTTTACCTGAGCCATCAAGTTATGATGATACCTGATTACAGTTATTGTAACTTTAAACACTGGTTTGTTGTTAAGCCCTATGTGTAGCTATACAGCATACAGCTGTATTGCTTTAGCTTTCTTACAAATAATCTGTAAGGTATGTATTTTTAAATTAAATCCATCCACTATATGTCATATCAAAAGAAGAATTGTTTCATATGAATGATGAAAAATATATGATATTTGAATATTGAAGGTCAGAAGGACATTTCAGTTACCAGGTTTTCTGTTCCATCCCCAAATTTCACCTGTATCAACAGCTTTGTGAGATAAGATTTATAGATACTGAAAATACATTTTTCATCAAACCATCAGTTTGATTTGTGGAGCAGGAGCACACCAAGTTGAAAAGTCTATAAAAAGTAGCACTGAATCTCTGTTTTGTCCTTGTTGACAACAAGGAGATCTTGCATGGTTATAGATTTCAGTATTAAAAAAGAACTCAGAGGCCAATGTTTGCCAGGTGGCCTGGATGCCTGATGGGGTAGTGTTTCCCTAAAGAACTCAAGAATTACAGATCCACTTAATTTCACTTCAGAGTAAACTTAGACTGAAGTGTTTGCTAATAATTTTTCACTTTACCAAACACTAGTTTAGCAAAGTTTTCAGCTTACAAATGGGGACATATTAAAAACCCAAATGAGTTTCTCATCAAAACTGTCAATGAGAACACCGCAAAAACACGTGGAGAAGTAACAGTTCTCCAGTGCCTTTTCACAGCTCCAGCCCCACACACTGAGAGACACAGAAGACTTCTTGAGCACTGAACAGAAGATGGATTACGCTTATCTTAATGCAGCAGGAGAAGGGCTATGTGACATGGCCACATGAAGCATAGCAACGTACAGATGAACACCACACTTGGACTGACACAGCAGCACAGGTATGACGTTGCAGTCTGGCCATATGGATTCCAAGACCTGAAAACTCTTCACCGGAGTTGATGATGCAGTGACAAAGATCTGGCCCCAAGGTGTTCAGCAGCCGGCGGTTTGGGCAGACTACACAGCGGCCTAATTTTTCAGACATACCGAGCCTCGTATGCCTCAAAAGCCTGACACAGAAGGCTTTTTCATTGGACATATGATATCTGTACCTGCCGCTCCGTTGTATATATTTTCAAAGTGTGCTGTATTTTGAAGTAAGACAGCATTCAGGTGACTGCAGGGGAAGTCTTCCCAATAAAATATATTGATATGCATAGATAGTCTGGCAGAACAGAACAGCAATGCTGCAGAGGTACTTTACATGGGCTTATATATTCTGCATTTGATATATAGGGGGTAATATTACTTTAGAATTTACTGTGAGCCACCAGAAATTATACCTGCATTTTCCTACTTACCTATAAAGTGCTTCTTAGTGTATGGATCCAATGATCTTTTTGAGGTTTCATGAATACAATCATTAAAGGAATGTGTCTTTTCAGGAACTTAGTTATGGCAGATAATAGTATCTGGTAATTTATACATCTTTATAGACATTTTTATAACTGTACAGCTTCAATTTGTAATGTCCCTGGGAGGTAATGTAGGGAAGATGAAGTAGAAAGTCTAAGTGAATTGGTGTCGCCTTTTCTAATAATCTTAAAGCACATTATAATAAAGAAGATAATAATAGTAATCTGCCATACTCACCAGCCCATCTCCAAGCCCTTCTTCAAAGGAGATAACAGTATGACCATAGAAACAATGTCACCCAATAGCACAGCTACTACCTGCAAACCTGAGGCTGCAAATCTCAACCTACGTGCTTACAGCACTCAGTCACTACAGGGAAGACAGCTGAGAAGCTCATTTATTAAATATCTCTCTTAGGAAACTCACACAGAAGAAATCTCCTCAAGAGCATTTTTTCACTTGAAAGGCATATCAGACCTGGTGTACTCCTGTGTTGTGGAGATGAACAAGGAGCTAGAAAAGTTTCACTTTGTTGTATAGAGAGATACCAAAATAAAAACTATTGTTTTCATTCCGAATCTTTCAGACCTCACCAGTTACAAGATTGGCCAGAGAACAGCTATTCTGCAACGACAGTGGTCACATGTGTTCCATTTGGATGTGCCTATGGATGAAGTGACCATCCATGATCCTTGTGACAAAAAAGTAAACAAATTTCAGGAAATACTTGCAATTCTAAGACGAGTCAGTGTACTGTCATCTAAAATATATACAGGGTTGTTAGAACTCAACAGTCCTATGCGGTCTGATCTTTTTCAGTTGTTTAAACTTATATCATCTCTCCATAGCAGTGCTAGTCTCCACTGAGTTCCTGTTATTGACACAAGAAACAGGCCACAATCCAGCAAAGCACTTAAACACTGCTTAGCTTTAAATATGTGAAGCTGTACTGAAACCAATGAGAATACTCTCATGCTAAAAAGTAAGCACATGCTTAAGTCCTCTGCTGGATCAGGGCCATAAAATAATGCAGTTTTGCCAATAAATAACTCGTCCATCAGGATAATTTCCATTGAGACTTGTGGAATTCATTTAAAAGAAGCTACCTACTGTCAAAAGACAAGGAATTTCTTATTTCTTGTTATGGTTTCTGATCCCTCAGTTGGGCTGGTGTAAGAGCGGTGTGAGATCAGAATCAGGGGTGAGGCTTCTAACAGGAGTATATTTGGCATACAGGAGTAATTTCATGATCCAAGAGGCATTTTCTTGTATGTGCATTCGCACAAGCAGAATCTGGAACATTTTCTTAGCTGACTTAGGAAAGTTTCCAGAAAACAGACATACAAATTAAAGCTTCTGGAAGGATAGACCTGATTCACTGCACACATTAGCCTGGGATTGTAGCTAGATTTTTTTTTTCCAAGCACATATTATAAACCTTATGTTTCTATATCAGGAAGAAAGGCTAGCTTAAGTAAGCTTGTCATCTGGACATATCCCTTTTCTCAAGAGCTAGATGAAAGGGCTAAAATTGATAGGTTTCTTCTAGCTGTCTTAAGTGATTGCCAAATATACTTACTCTTCTTTATTGTTCTACAAAAACGAAAAATCTGTTTGCTAAAACTGATGTAACATACTTTCACTTCTTAGAAAAACTGAAAGAATGGGATATTTTTCCAATGGCATGAAAAGGCAATTAGGACTGCCAGGAAAGGGTATAGGGAAAGCAGGAGTCTGCAGTTTGGCAAAGGGGTACAGAAATTGGTATTATCACTCATCTAGAGCCAAATCTGGCATGTGGTGGAGCTGTTCTGTCTGTTAATATATTAAGTTTTTGCATGACTACTGGAAAGTTGTAGCATGAGCTGTAAACTGCCAGAGAGTGCCACTGGAATTACAAAGAGGCATTTAGACAAAATAACCAGAGTCCAAACTATAACGGGGATAATGGGCTGGTCCCACTTCAGTCAGTGCAGTAAGATGTTGGAGAGAGTTAACAGTGAAGGGGAAACTTCAGGTGTTCTCAGTGACAAACAGAGACTGGTGAAAATAGAGCTGTTTGCAGGAACAGGTCTGTTTTGAGAGAACTCCCAGTTTGAAACATGCTATGGGAAAATATTTCAAAGGAGTAAATGTTTCTCAGTGTAAACCTTTTGCTTTCTGCTTTGCAATTACTTTATTGAAATATGTTTGTAGTTGAAAAGTTAAGAATATCTCTAATGATATTAACGATTCAAACAGCTTATAATTACTGCAGCTACCTTCCTAGTAACTGAGGGTACTGAGAGGTGTCATGGCAGCTGCTGGGCAGAGCCATCATCTGAAGATATATTTTTTTATGAATATGTGTTGGAAAGATGATAGAAGGGAATTTGATTAAAATGAAGAAAAATACAGTTTGCAGTTACTATGAGGACCAATGAAATAATGAACATAGATGCATCTCTGAAGGAGGAGGAGTCAGACTCCATTTCCATTCACAACTTAAGATTTCATTAGGAAACATTAAAGGACTATATTGTCCCTGTTATTTGACATTTAGATGGTAAGGAAATATCCTCAGGAAATATTCATCAGCTTTCCTCTGGCTAAGTGGATACTGAAATTTTCCAAGTCCAGCAGTGTCAGCAAAGCACACAGTCAAGTGACAAGCGGGAGCAGAAGATGGATCATGGAGCAACCATCAGAGAAGGATCGCTGTTTACTCTCACTCCTGTGTGTTGAAGGAGAATGGTGCCCATTAGAGGCATTTGTAAATATAATCACAAAATATCAGATTTGCACTTTAGCTGCCTGCAGAAGTAAAATGGTCAGACAGCTAATTTGCAGTAGCTTCCAAAAGGTTAATTAAGCTGCTGTGAATATGTAATCTACATCTGTGAAACAGGATCTGGCTAGTCTTACAGTGTCATGCCCTTCTGCTTTGTAATAATCAATTAGGCTACAGTGAAATGGCTTAAACTAAGTCCTGAGCAGAGGCTGGTGAAGAAAGAGCTCTAGTATCGCAGAGGTAATATCACCTACCAAGTTTTATCACAGGGCCAATATTAGAGTTAGCTGGGGTAAGGGCTGTTGGGAAAAAAATAGAGCAGCCCAGTCAACAAGTCACACGTTTTCTTCAGGACTGGTGAATCTTTTACATTGTTTTGCTTTGTACAACATGTGACACTGCCAAATACTATATAAGAAAGTCTGGCAGCAAAACCACTCACCTGGCACATGTAAAAATGTTATGAATGGCTTTTGTTCATGTATTTTATTAATGCAGTGAATTCAGCAGAGAAAATATTTAAATTTGCATGTTCTAGGCCTTGCCAGTGTCCTGAACTTTGGGCTATTGACTACTCCTGGGTGAATATTTTTTCATTTTATCCAGAAATCCCTGAAGACATGCCATTGCCTGCTAAGTTCTTGATAAAAGGTATATATTTCTCAGAAAGAAGTCTGTTTTTGAAGCATGAGAAGCTTTCAGAAATTTCATAGAAGAAAATCCCTAGAACTGGTACCCCTTTCTGAGGGTACCATGCATCTGTACAGAAAAGCTTACAAGATGCCTGCCAAAGAGAGGACTGCAATCTGGCTGCCTCTGTCATACAAGCCTTGAAGAATGTTTTACAGGAACTGTGTGTTGTACTGCACACAGGAGGACATATCATTAGAGCAATAAAAGTTCTCAGTAAGACTTGTGCAAATTTGGTGTCTACTGCAAATATTTTCACATGTAGCCGACTGGATGTTGACATGAGTTCTGCTAGAGATGCTCAAGATGGAACAGAATCCAGTTTCTCCTTCTACTATTAGTCTTGCAAAATTAGAAAAACATTAAAGCTTATATTAAGTTCAAAATAACTTTTCCCCTCTATGTATCTTGTGAAACAGTTGTTGTTTTTTTTTTTTAATGAGGAAAAACTGGGCTAACAAAGAATTTTAAAATTATTTGTTAAAAACAAAATAATTATGGCTTTTGTTTCTTGCTGCATTTGGAACAATACAGAAGCGCCTGTGTGATGTGGTACAAAGGCCACGCTGATACATATTTAGGGTGACCAATATAACTTACTCATTTTCTTTGCCACCCAAAAAATAACAGCCATCCCAAACTCATATGGCTTACACGTTTTTACCAAAGCAATCACACATGATTTCCTTGCCACACCCCATTCTTAACGGGAAAAGAATTTGGGGAGGTGGTCTCCCACTGAGTCATGTACTTTGCATACAGGGCAGTCAGTCAAATGACTTGCCTAGGACCCCTGGATCATTTAAACACATCCTGGTATATACTGCCATTCTGTAACCTGCCTGTGCTACATCTGTAAAACGGCATTACAAATGTTGTGGAGAGTATGTATACACACGTGCAGAGAGAGGCTACTTTAAACCCTTTACACACCTGCTTTAGAACAGATATTCAGAAAAGGAAACAGTGACATATCACTGCTCTCTACAGCTATAGACCAACAAATAGGATAGCAACAGCCTATACATTGCTGTGGAAAACCAGTTACAGGTGCGGGACTGAATCAATGTCCATTGTAGGTTTGAAAAAGTAAGTTGCTGCACAAAACTGTTTAGAAGTTTTGAAGGCAGGTAGCTGAAGGCAGAAAGACAAAAAACATTTTGCTAGCAAGCTGGTTTGCAGGAAATGAAGATGGGTCTGGGGCTTCTTAAAAAGTTAGATAATCATAATAAGATAATCATAATAAAGCCTAAATCAAAGGAACAGTGTGCAAAATGTAGGTTCAGTGATCAGCATTCGTTAGGGACAACCATTCATCCATGGGTCTGCTAACATAACCGCAGCTTGGCATAAGCCTGCAAGTCTTATAATTTCAGATCTGTATTTTCATCTCACTTTTATAGTACTATGCCTATCAGCATCTGTAATTTCAAATCCTTTTCTGGATTTCCACTTGTTTTGATATGATAAAAGTATTTATGCAAACCTTGAGCAAACCATCAGGGATTGTTGCACACTGTTTTAATGGCTATTAGATACATCAGATTACTATTTTACAGGAAATTACTATTTTACAGGAAAGAGAAAATATCATGAGAATAGTAATAGGTGGGAGTCATCCTAAATTTAAGTAAATGAACAGCAGGAAAGTCACTGTCTTATTTTCCAGATTTTTAGCACTCTGTAATAGGTGAATTTTATTACAAAATGTCGCACTTCTGGTTCCTGACACTGCAGCGTTATCACATTGACAGTGAGGGGACGTACAGAAAGATATTTTTGACTAGGTTATCACCTATGGAGTTTATCGTTTAGAAGTAGGGATGGTTAGATTTTAATTGACACTGTCTTTCTTCTTTTGTTTCCTGAGTAAAAAAGAATATATTGCTTCTATGACTCATTCTTCATAAAAATCTCTGTCTTTGATACTTAATAATCATGCTCTCCAGCTTGTGGCATAGTGGGTAGTAGGTATGCATTTGTAATCCCAGCGTGGTACCTTTTGTGTGAATAATTCAGTCCCTCAGAACAAGAAGAGTGGAATAGTTGGAGGCAGTGATTTATAAAAAGTCAGGACCAGCTCACATGGAAGCTCAAGGAAGGGATGCCACAGACTTCGGAGGCAAAGCGACAAATCTGATCATCTCCTTGAGCAGGTAGCTAGCACTTCCTCTATGCAGTAATACATAATTGACTCTAATGACCAGACTAACCATCATAACGAAAACCGAAAAATCTTGTTCTGACAAGTGAAGTTTTGCGTGTGGTGCTTGGTTCAGTGGGGATGTCTGTTGTGTCTCCTTATGTAGTTTTCAGTTGCTTTATTGAATTCTTTCTATATTTAAAGGACTCATAAAACTCACAGGGGACAACTCTACATGCAGCTAAAAATTGCCACCTGGAAGCAGCTGCAGCAAGGGTATGCTGGCACAATCCATTTCTGAAGTAAATATTTTTTAATTCTATTTGTGGAAAAGACATGGATTCAGGAGGGGCAGGATGGGCAGGAAAGCGTCTCTGTGCGTGAAGCTTATTAAAATACTGACCCTAACAATATTAATCCAATTCCACTTATTTATTTGATGTACTTATTGTTTATTTTATATCATCACTAACAGTGATGCTTATCCAGTACTGAACTCACGTGTTTCACCAGCCGGCAGGAGCACAGAAGAGCTGATTTCAATGGGAGCGGACATCAGTAACTGACACTTTTCTGCAGATATACATGCAAACACACTTGCATACATGTATGTACTCTCAATTTATTGAGAAAATCTTCCAGTGGCCTGGTTTACTGTCAGAAAATGTTAATTTATTGGGATTGAAACAGGTAGTGAGACACAGTATTTTCGTGAAATCTTCTGCCAGTAAGCAGGGTCTTGTTATGGCTGGGCACACTATCTGGGCAGCCAGTCTCTCGGCCTGGTCACCTAGCTATCTGCCTATTTTCTTCTTTGGATTTTTTAATTGTTAACCTCTTTCAATTTCCCCAGAAAATAAGTTTCTTTTACAGAAATTCCTGTATGTGAAAAATGTCAGCATAATTTTGCATTTCTGCTGATTTAGAAAGAAAACAGGTGTTGGTGTTCTGAAATCTTACATGACCAAAGATAGCCATTTTTCAGCTAGCTTTAAAAAAAATGCAGTGTATTTAAAAAAGTGTACTAAAAAACCCAACCAACCCAATGAGGAAAACCACTTGTGGTAGACGGTGTACACCGCCTGTCCCTTTTATGTAGGGGAAGAATGAAGCTAAGGTAGCTTATGGAAGTCATTATGAGTTGCTTTGGGATGGGATCAGTTTCCCACATGCCCTCAACAGGAAGCCATATCTGTTCCTTCTTCCCCTTTCCCAACCACCACTTCTCCTACCAGGTAAGTCATAGGTCTCCTCCCAAACTCTGCCGTGGGCTTCTGCAGTATCCCAAATCCCCATAGGCATCAAGCGTGTGTCTTGTTCTCTGCCCTGCATCTCTCTCTTCCCTGCCTCTGACATGTCCCACACACTGGGGTTCAAAGGACTGTGTTTAATAAGCTTTCCTATGACCTCTTCATTTTTTTAACCCCTTTAGTGGGGATCTAGAGCTCCTATCTGTCACCCTGGCATGCTGTAGTGAACCTTTTATCAACAACAAAACAGAATTAATCTTTAATTTTTAATTTCTCCATTGTACAAAATCAAGCATTTAGACCATGATATTTTAGGAATGGCACATCAATTAGTATCAAATAAGGTGAAGTTCTCTGCCCTACCTCTCTAATGGATATTGCTTCCTGTAGGGCCAGGCTGTTTGATTTGCTCATGAATCAGCTCCTGAAACACTACTGTTTCTGGGGTGGTGTATGATGAAAAGCAAAAATCTACCTAAAAGTCTACCTATGACTCCAGATTTAGACCTGTGCAAATGGAAAATTTGATTGTTTTACTTTTTAAAGGCACTGAGATTTGCCTTTTTTTCAGAAGTAATAAATACATCTTCAGAAGATCTGCAAATAAACCAATTGCTGTAATATTCTACAAGTGAAGAAAATACGTTTAGAGTGAAGTCAGACTGTAACTAATTCTTATTTTTATTTAATTGCATTTTTTCTGAATTAAAGAAAAATAAGAGTTTTTATGATATGTTGCCATAACCTCAGAAAAATCTTTTACTGCAACACTTACAGGGCAGTAGGAGATAGCTGATCAGAAATGCAGAACTAATTGATTCTGACTGAGTAGGTGTAAAAATGAGGCTATAGTAATGCATAATGATAGTGATGAATAAGGGGCATACAGAGAAAGAATTCTGTAGTCAGGGAGATGAGAATATTTTCTGAGCAGAAGATGTGAATACAATTTCAAATATACAATTATGAATTTTTTAAATTTTGAACTAGAGTTTTTAATCAAACACATTGTCATTCTCATTTTTCCTCTACTACTTTCCCTCTCTTTCCATCTGTACTTCTGTCCAAGCACATAACTGAAACGCTACTCAGCTGATGAAAAACTGAGTTGCTATAATAGTTAAACTAGCTATTAATGATGGATGATGGCCATATATGATTTCAGAGCTGTCTGAAAAAACTCCATCAGAAAATGGGCCTGAACATGTTCTCATCTTCTCAAAGCTCCACCTTACAGTTCTTGTTAGATGAAACATAAAGCACAACAGCTTCTTGAGATTAGTAAGCAGGGAAACAAGACTGCATCTATCTTAATTGTGCAACTGGCTTCTCATCATTAGAGCTGAACAATGCTATGAAAATACAGCATCAATGAAGGAAAGTTGACTCATGGCTGTGAGGACACTTTGAACAGAGGGCTTCTTGAAACCCTGTAATTCTGCTGCGCTCGGTTTAGGCCCAACCCTCAAGGGCAAGGAAGCATGATGTCATTGAATCCTCCTGAGATAAACAATCAATATGAAGGAAAGACCCAGCGAGTTAGAGGGGATGGCACAGCCACCTTCAAAACATTGGATAATAGGACAAAAAATGGCAGCTTCATCCTGATGACTCACTTAGCAATTAACCACAACACAGACAGGAATCAGAAGAGAACTTTATAAACAAATGAAGACCTGTGCAAGGTCTTTCTCAAAGCCTATATATAACTTTGCCAGTAATTATTTTCTTGATATAATTTTCTCATGCAGATTCAGTTCTACAAAGTCAACTCAACAATGAAGGTTTTAAAAGTAGGAAAATGAACAGGCTTTTTGTACCAGAGACCTCCTTGTGTCTTCTTTGAAGATCCCAGCCTAATTCTAGGCTGGATAAGCTGTAATTCAGCTCCATATAACTTCACTTGCTAGAGAAAAAAAAAACCCAACAACTTAATTAGGTAATAGACCCTAGTGATTCTTTTCACTGAAGGAAGTCAATGTAACATTATGCAGAAAGTTAGAATAGTCCTTGCAATGTCTTTTGGCCATAAACATCCACATGCAAAACATCTAAGCCTTCATTTTACTTCTGATAAATGAGTAAAACAAAGTGATGGAAACTATCTATGAAATGAACAGCCAAGGTAACTCCCAAAAGGGCCTCCTTTTGTTGCATTAGCCCTTGACCTCAGTCCCAAATATATGACACAAACACAACTACCATAACAGTGGTTGTATTTGAACACATAAAGGAGTACCACATATTCAGCAGTCATAAAGTAAAATACTATAGGAAGATCATGCATGAACTTATGCATCAACTGCATGAGTTAATGACACGGATCTATCATTTTATTAATGAATCAAAGCTTCAACCGGCGTCTCCCACTCTAAAACTTGAAAAGATCCCTAGTTAGAAAAGAAGTTAATTTGCTTGGAAGTTAGTAGTTTGCCGAAAGCATGTACACTAGCCAATGGGCTGGAGGATGCTTTGATGTATTTTAGCTATCATTAGCCAGGTTTGCTATTAATTATATGTTGCTTTACCCTTCAACGCATAATTTCCTTGTATTAAACATAAAAATATACATTATATTGTGATTATGCCAGAGACAGACTCTTTTATAGAAACTTTTCAGAACTGAAAGACGATAAAGATATCTAAGCTAGGTTAGGAACTGAAAGTAATGAAGCAAACTAAGCAGGCTATTTATAAATATGAAAACCAAACATGTCTGGAAAAAAAAAAACCAAACCCAAAACAAAAAACAAATTAGCATCACACCTTTCAGTTGCTACAGTTTGGGATACAATTATTTGCATGTGAACACAGCAAGCCCACAGATTTTGGTGGTGATTTTGGTGATAAGTCTTATGTCATTGGGTATATAAACATAATTTAGTACGACATTCTTTCCATTTGAGATCAGCACAGATATCACCACCAGACCTGTAGACTAGTTCCACGTGTACATGAATGCAAGCAAAGTTTTGGGCACTATTATTTTATTGATTATGTCGTGGTTTAAACAAAAGTATTCTATGAATAGCCAAAGAAAGTGTGAGATTTTCAGTGTTTCCCAAGACGAAGTCTAATCTCAACCTCACTATTTTAAGAGTGCATAGGTTAGATAATGTGGAAGTAGTGTACTGCCTCACTGGTGTTGCCTGTGCATTGTGCCAGGGTCAGCAGGAGGCCTGTCCATGTCCCACCACTCTCATTGGACAGGTAAATGAAAACCTTACTGCTGTTTTGGTCTGAAGCCATATTCTAATTTTCATTCTTAGTTTATTCATGGATGATTTATTTCTGTTTGCTTTGTACTTGTCCTTTAGTTTAAGCAATCCTTTACCAAGTCTGGTGTTATACTTTTGATCTATTTATAGCTCTTTTTTCAACATTTGATTTACTAGGTAAAACAAAACCAAACCTTTTTAGTTATCATCATCCTGTAAGGTACAGGGAGGATGAGAGGAGGACTGAAAAAATTCCTCCTGCACCATGACCAGGTTCAGTTTATCTTTTGTACAGAGAAATATTCAGAACTGTGAAAGTATTCCAGATGAGGTTCTGTCAGAACCATTTAGCATTACCATTTCATTATTTCTATGGAAATCAGCTGTTTCTTAATGAAGGCCATTTCTGAAATACATATATAGGTTTAACCTATAAAACTCATACCTAAAATTCATTAAAAACACACCCTTTTGCCTCAAAAACCCCCCAAAACATTTAGATTTATTTCCTATTCTCTTACCAAGTTCTACAGTTTTTGTTTTGACAAAACTGCTATGGACTTCAGTGGGAATTTTATTTGGGCAAGGAGAAAACTGAAAACATTCATGGGTTGGTAAGATATACTGGAGAATGAAGTTAACTAAGTGACCGATCATCTATACCCTAATGTTAAACTAAGTGCATCTAGTGTTAAACTAAGCAATAGATCTTAGAAGAATGACTACTTTTTCTTCATTTCATTAGCTGCTCTATTTAAGAACCTGTTCATGCCTGTTTAATTTTTCTTTCTGGTTCGTACAAAAACGTAATTTTAAAAGTTGTACTCTTTTTTCAACAGAAAGGGGTTCAGGGCTGATTTTCACATACAAGTTTTATTGTTCAGAAGACCAGTAGAAATTAAACCAGTCCCTGTTATAAGTTTTGAGCGTAGCTTGCCTGGAACTTTGCACGTCATCAGGAGATCCAATTATGAATGTCCAGTTACCATGTGATGAAATCCATATGCAAACCAGTGTACACAGGCAGCCCTGAATCAGAAAATTTGGCAATATACGATTGCTACCAACCTTTCACTTATTCTCATAGAGTAATCAGATAAATCTCTTTAGAAGGTCTTCCTTTCTGTCTGAGGTCTGGTTTAAAACTGTCGGTTGCATCTATGTCCTGTGACCTCCCATTCACTTTGAACCAGGGAATGACAACCAGCTGAGTAACAAACTGGCTCCTACAATGTGACAATGATAAGAGAATATATTGAACATATTCAGATTGATTGCTACCTAGTTATATAGATAGAATTACACATCCTGGGACCAACCCACTGCATTATCATGGTGTCAAATGTATTTGTTGTTTTGCACTTTGACATCAGCTAGAAGAGGAGACTATAGAAGAGTGAACGGTCATTATGAGTCAGAAGGCAGGGAGAGACTAGGAGACGTAAAAAGTGAAAGCTTTTACTCTCTGAGCTAAACAAACAGTTTGTTTTACTCTCTGAGCTAAACAAACAGCTGTATAATCTCCGCGTAGGAGAGACAAGGAAATGTACACTGTGAATCATGAGCTGTATAGAGGCATTAACCCTGTGCAATGTTGCAGTGGTATAGTCCTGCTCCAAATGTCGTTGCTGGTGAGGGAGGAAGAACTTTTAAATGGGAAGACCCACCCTAGAAGTCATATATATATATAAAAAAATATATATAAATCCACTCATATACATATACATATACATATACATATACATATACATATACATATACGGGTGAATGTAATTTTTTACTGGTTTGTTTTAGTGTAATCGTTATTGGCCACTGCTGTTTCGGGCACCTACCTATGTCGGTACACTGTGTCCTTGCTCCCCGCTCAGTTGGTGTGCTCTAGCTCATACCCACACTACTAAGTGCTGGAACTATAAGGTACAGTATAATCCCCCTCTAGTCTTGAAATAAAATTAGTAATTTTCTGGGCGGTTTCAGTTCTGAGTGCCTGAAATAATGACAAAGTTCTGCTGTAACCATTCACATGGTAAATTTGATGCCAAGGGTGCATGTTACAGGACACAAGTACAGAAAGACATTCGAGGGTGCTACACCTTTGGAGTCAGGGGGCTCAAACTAAGCATGGTTTGAATACTCCACCTGGAGCAGATCCTAGAGTGAACTGGCTGCTTCTCTGGAAAGGAGACATTTGGCTGCTTCAGAACAGACCAAGAGCAAAACAGCACACACACACGGACCTTCTGGGAGTAAAACGGGAAGTGAACCAAGATAATCAAGCATCCTGCCACTAAAGCTGGCTATATGGTCTCATCTTCATCTCACCAAGAGAAGGGAAGATGGTTCATTTCTTTAGATCAAAGGCTGTGTATTAGATCAAAGTAATTTTAGAGGCAAACTATGTATGGCACAGATAGTGAAGATGCTTATCATCATATGGCCTATTCTCAACATTACTTGGATTCTTTCCTTTCCTTGTTTTATGCGATAGGATTTGTAATAATGGTCCCATTCTTTTTTCTTTGCTAGAAGGAAGTGCTATCTAACATAGCCTTAAAGAATGATAATAACAAAAAAGGACTAGGTGATCTTATCTACTACTTTTCTCACTTTGACTTTTAACACCTACAAACAGTAAAAGAGCAATAAAAAACGTCTGAGAAAGTGTTTATGGCCTATTTAAATGTCTGCATTCTGGTTTTGGTTCAATGGTATGGAACTTGTGGAATTAAACAATTCAGGGCTTGTGGAATGTCCTGTTAATTAGCCAACATTAATAGATTTTTTTTCTGCTTTTACAGTGAAAAGGCACAGCTAAGTAAAAAAAAGAAAGTAGAGGTGGAAAAGTTTTCAGTGCTGCTACTACGTTTTCACTAAGATACGCTGAAAAATTAATCAAAAGGAGGACAGTAGTACCATGGAGATAAAATGTATCCTAGATCAATCAGTTTGAATTAAAATCAGAAGGCAAGATATACTTACTCCTTCTTTAAGGAATTTCCACAAAATGAAATTTACAAATTACGTATTTTTGATCAGTGCATGAGTCCCACTGCAGTGGCTTATCAATGCATCCACTGGGCAAAGAGGGAGCTGCAATGCCCAGTGTGCTCAGGATACACATAATGTGCAGGACTCAAGTGACCTTAATGGCCTATGCAAACATGCAGTATGTTAGATACATTCTTAGGTGTGGCAAATTAGCTGTGCATAAGGAGACTGACTCTACAATGCAGATGCAGGGACTAGATGCATCTGGTAAATATCACACTTCCAGTGCCTGTGCTGTTAAATTCAACATATCCAGGATAAATCCATGCTTGAGTCAATCTGCACATGTGCAGTAGCTATTTGTCCACTCTGCCAAATATCAAGACATTCTCAGTAGGCAAAAGGCCTACACCTTCTGTTTATACTGTTTCCAGAGAAACCAGACACAAAGTACCTCATGAAGAACACACAAATCAGTAATGCTACTGGAGGAAAAACTGTAGCTGCAGATTTTAAATGGGACCTCCACACATCACAGTAGGGATGGTTGGCTACAGTACTGTTCACCTTTCTTATTGCTAAGACTATATGGACAATTTTCAAAACCCTTAAAAGTGCAAACCAGCATTTTAAGACACAACTAACTCATTTAAAAAAAAAAAAAAAGCCTTCTTAAGTCAACAGACTAAGTTGCTTCAATCACTCTTTAGAAGTGGAGCTGAGCTGTCAAGTTACTTGCTCAACCCTCTCACTTGCTGTGCTACTGGATGAAAGGTGGAGATGGTGCAAGGGACATTCTCCATGAGGTTGATGAAATCCATATTCCATAGGTCCCAAGCAACAAAAATCTGATCTGGACCACTGTGAAACAGCTTCAAAAGCTTTGACCATTGTGCCTTTGTGTACACCACTAGATGATTATTGAACCCCAGTGGTTCTGGTATCCTAAATAAATAAACACTAAACACGCTAAATAAATTACTGGCATATTAGAAAGGCTAGAGCAGAGGGCTACAGAAGTGAGACAACATCTGAGACAGCTGCATTACAGTGAGCAGCTGAAGAAATATTTCTGATAGTAGAGGGATCTTTCATTTAGTAAACCAGAGCATAACAGTATCCAATGACTGAAAGCTTTAGCTGGACAAATACAAACTAGCAATTAGGTTGGGTAGTTAACCATTGGAATAATTTATCTAGGGATCTGCTATATTCCTTATCATTGGCAGTCTTTAAATCAAGATTGGCTGTCTTTCTAGAAGATATGCCTAGCTCAACCAGCAACTCTTGGGATTAATGTAGGGGTTTTATACAACAGGTTAAATTAGAAGCACATCATGATCTGGGCTTAATTTCTGTGAGTGCATCCAACACTGCTACTCAGGCAAAAACTTCTGGCAGAAGAGTAGTAGCATCTTAAACCACTAGAAGTACTTGCTCTTAGAACAAGGATTGGAGACCTTTAGGATTTTTTTTCCCTCTAAGGTATTTTTTTGCGATATTTTTAAAGCTTTGTTTTGTTCCAAAAACCAGCATTGTTTCTGATGTTCCCTGACTCCCAAAAAACCCCGTGTGTGCAGGAACTCCACCTATAAACCAGACCTTTTTCTTATGTCATCTGTATAAATTAAAGAAAGATGTGGAGTAACTGGAAAGAGTCCAGGTATGGTCAGTGAGAGTGATAGCAGATCTAGAAAACATGGCCTTGTTCAGTCAAGAAAAGAGACATCAACCTTTCAAGTACATAAAAGGCTGTTGAAAAGAGTCTATTTTTCATGGCCAGGATAGATAAAATAAGAATTACAGGAAGAGGGTTTCACTTTTGCTGTAAGAGAGTTTCCTCCAAGTAAGGTAGCAGATTGCCTGTGAGAATTTTGGAGTCTCCATTTTGGAGATCCTTAAGAACTTTATCTAACAGATTAGGCTAATTCGCTTTGGGATTAAAATCCTTTCCAGTGTGATTTTCTCGGATTGTATGAAACCAGGTGTAACTGCATAGTGCATCTGCAACATCCTTGGAAATCTATAAATGAAAAGACTTCTACAGTAACCACACAGTATTACTGCAGTAATGTATGTGAGTGGAGAGTCATTGTACATAAATTAGTTCTGCACTGTTGAAAATCAGCAACATTCAGGTTTTTAAAAGTACAAGTCAATTCTGCTGTCTTCCATTAATACTGTATACTCTGTCTAGGGGATGTTAAAGTCATACAGTTTATTTTCTTCATCAATAAAGATACAGGTAGATTATTCAAACAGAACAATCACGATGATGGTCATAAGGGTGGCTGTTATTTTGACAGTCTTGCAGAACAGCTGAAGTAGGAAGGCAGCTCTGGATGATCGTCTAGTCCGGCCCCACTGTGCAAAGCAGGATCAGTGAGAATGGGGTGCTCAGGGCTATGTCCAGTTGAATTTTGAATATCTACAAGGTTATTAAAAATATCCTCCACATAATCTCTGTTCTTGTTCCAGGATTTCACCACCCTCACAGTAAAAAAGTGTCTTATGTTTGAATAGAATTTATTGTATTTTCATGTGTGCCCATTGACTCTTGTCCTGTCAGAGGGCACCACTAAGAAAGGCCTGGCTCCATCTTCTTTAATCCCCTCCATCAGGTATTTATACACATTGGTACTGTTCATATCATACATATGAGAAAAATGGTCATCTCATCACACAGGGTGAGCACTGCAGGCTAACAGTCATCGTTTGTGTAAAGCACAGGGACTGTGAGGTAGGATCAGACCTTAAATCCAGCCTCTGTGATATCATTTCAGTAATACCATTGGTATCAGATTCTCCAGCATAGGAGGCAGAGAAAATGTCTTTTTTAATAAGCTGTGCAAGTAGGAGGGGGTCTTCTCTCCCTTTCCGATTTACTTGGTGGCCGGCTGCAGGAACTTTGTGCCTGAGGGATGTGAGAAGGCTGCTCAGGTTTGTGAAGTGTCTTGTGATAAGTGCAGGGGCTAACAGGGTAGAGATTAGTTCATTCAGAACCCAAACCAATCCACCTTTCTTATTCCTCCAGATATACCCTAAAGGCTTTAAACAGTGTGTGCTGCTGGAACAAACATCTGCATATGAAGTTATGCATATGCATATTTTTACTTATGATTAAAAGCGTCTCGGCCTTTGTAAAATAACTAAATTCTTTGTTTCACTCACTCCTTTGACAGGAAGTTCAACAAGCTCATTTCTCCATATGTCAGGAGCATTTTGAATGTTAATATAATTGTGCTAAAATATCAGCTCTTGGGTTTGGGTTTTTTTCCTCCTTGTTTTTGGTGTTTCAGGAAGAAGCTACTTTTTCTTTGCTCATATAAAATTCTTGCTGGATCAAAAATTGACCTGGTTTTCCAACTATATAAGTCTGTCTGCCATAGAAATGAGCCTCAGAAATTTGGATTCCATGATGCAGAAACAATACATCCATACTTCTTTCTGTGTCCAGTCCCAGTGTTTCAAGCTGGGATGGATGTTCCCTATCAGTGCTTACTAACAGTCCAATTACTTACTGACAAATGTGCTGTTCTGGTGATAAAAATCACAGCACGTGTCTCTCTTCCTTTTTTTCCAAGCCAATGAGTAAAGCACAGTCATTTTAACTTACTCTCAAAGAGTTTTTTTCTCCTTTTTCTTGAAACTTTATGGCTTTTTTTCTTGTTTTTAAGTACATCTATTATTGAAATTCTAATGCACAGTGCTGTTCGCTGCAACATATTGAACAGATGCCATTTTTATTATTTTTATTTACTATAGATTAAACTTTCCATCCCATTATACTGAAGAGCTATATGTAATTTGTTATTCACGCTTGGAAACCCCTCTGTGAAGTTTACTAACTAATATCCTCATTTTATAGCTTGGAAAACATAACTTTAGAAAGCCCGAGCAGCTTTCCCCAAATTGCACCGAGTGGGAGTGGCCCTGCGGCCCTGTGAGTAGCTGCCCTTCTTCTGCTTGACATTGGAGAGCTGAGCGCTGTCCTGTGGGACCTGGCAAAGCCCAGCTCCCTGCTCACAGTGCGTACAATATGCCACTCTTTACAATGATGTCAATAAATTTCCCAGACTTTCAAGTTACTTTGTTTTACTGGCTTTATTCACATTTGTCTCATAATCACAATAACAGGACAGGTGTGCTGCTTTTCTCAGCAGTGATCCTGGTCCCCCGACGGAGCCAACTCCCCGGCCTTTGACCTCCGAGTTTATCCGTTCAGGAAACCAGTTTACTGCCTTGCAAAACAGCACACCCCTACGATTAGCACTTAATTACAGGGGAGCCAGTAGCAGCTCTGCTAAAGTTAAGTTGACTTTTTGTGTATGGGTCATATTTTTGCCTGAGTTGAAGTTTCTGGCAATCAGGGTGCCTCACATTGAGAGCCTATGGACAAATGCATTTTATTGCCTGTTATATGCATCTGTGTATGTTAGCTACAGAAAAATCAGGACAGCAATTGAGTTTTACTTACCTTGTTCTTTCTCCTTCCAACATTTAAAAAAAATATGCAAGGCACCCCGATTCATAACCTTATTTAGGCACCACTCACACAGGACTGTTTGTGCTTTAATCTGTGAGGCAGGCAATTATCATCATTTCACAAGCCTAATACAAACTCACAGGAATATTACCATATGGGCCCTTAAGAAAATGAAATCTGTGTAAGTCAGAACTTTAAATCAGGTACCGTTTGCTTAGTCCAGGACCTTAGTCAAGACCACCAAGTTAAAAAAAAACCTGCTAGAAATTCTGAAAGTAAGAATCTTAGTTACTCTTTAAAGTGTTTTTGGAAATATCTAATACAACCCATAGAGAAAAGTTAAAAAGCTACTAATGAGCACTGCAAATCCATTTTCCCAATCAACTCTCATTTCTGTTCTTTTGAAAGAACTTTGCAACATTAGGAATTAACATCTGACAAAAATATCTCGGGGTAGCAATAAAATAATGATACTGTAGCCTCCAGTTTATACTACATTCCCAAAAATAATGAAAAAAAAAATTGTTGCCCCAGAGAGACTTGGAAGACATTCAGATACAGTAGAGCTGGGTGTGACATGAGAAGATAGATAGATTAGACAGATAGGACTGAACCAGTTAAGAAACCTTTGGGTATTCAGCTATCCAGTGTAATATCCACTCTGCTGATTGAAGGCTCTACAACTCATAATGAGTTCATATCATAAGACTCATTCCATAGCGTGATAACTTCTTAAAAGTTATTCCATTCTGTGGTAATTTTTAAGGATAGATGCTCAGTTGTTTAAGTGTTTCTGAAGTGAACAGATAACATATCTGCATGTTTAGCAGATGCATATCTTTCCCCAGAATGAAAGAATCTTGAATACAGAGTTACATCCCTCATAATCACTGTTCTTCTGTGGAATAGCAACAGTATTTTTTAATCACTGTTCCAGATTTCAGATACAGCCCATTCTGCCATCACTACAAGGTGAGTCAAGCTGTCTAATGGTTCTGTTATTTTCATACTACCCAGGCATGTACTGAGAGTCTAGTAGTTCAGTATCAATTCATCTCTTGGCTGAGACATCAAACTAAGATTCTGACCACTTATTGTAATTAAAAATCCCCATAAGCTTTTCACAAAGCATAGGTGCTCACCACAGTGTCCTGACAAAATTCCAGCTTTGCATAATTATATTCTGCTCGTATATAATATAATTATATGAAATAATTATATTCTGCCTGAAATCCCCATGAAGTTTCAGCTGGATGTAGTATCCCTCTCATTTCCAATCTCAAGCTGTTGTGCAATGCTGCTGTCTGCTCAGAAATGTGAATCACAGACAGTTGATGGGGTTTTCTGTTTGTTTGTGTCTTATTTCAATATAACAATTTTTGAAATTTTTAAAGCATTGCAAAATGGTTTAAGAGACATCTTCAGAAGTTCATTTGTTGTTTGCCAAAGAATAACAAAACAAGCTATGTTTTGTGAAAACTGCAAAATAGTTTTGAGATCTTTGCATGTAGGATTTTTATTCTTTTCATGAACTTTAATTTTCACTCAGAGACGAGTAGAGTAACTTTGTATTTGTAGTTTGTATTTCAGGATGCACAGATTTTGATGAAGGTGTAGGACTGATCCTGCAGGATTTTTATAGATGTTATAGCAATCTACAATTTTATTTTCTCTGCCAGTTCAATGCATGGCAGACAATGAGCTAAACTAATTTCATTTTACCTTTCTCCACACTGTAGTTCTATTAGGCATGGTTTCATATCATTAATGCAAATCCATGAAGGTCCACTTAAAATGGCAAGTGAACTCAAGTGAAATATTGCTATGTCATTTCTGGAAATGGCAATACAATTTCAGGAAGAAGCAGAGCAATACATGTAAGCCAAATTGAATTGAAGCAAGAAAATCTCTGTGGGGCTTTACCGTGCTGCCGTTATGATATCACAAGAAAAACATAAGCAGAGCAAGTTGGGAAGGGAAGGAGGAGAGGAATATAATAAAGCTACAAGCAAAACAAAATGGATCAATGTAAAAACAAGCAGATGAGATCACAAGAGAAAAATACAAACATTACTGGAAATTATACTAATATTAAAACTAAAACCTGGGTAAAATATCAACAAATCCTACTTGAGAGATTAACTTTTTTGTTGCTTTTGTATAGATATGCACATGATTGAATACAGTGATTATCACCACCTCTCATAGTCCTCTTTACTCTCAGTCACATCCATTACTTCTGCAAGACATGGTCTCTGACAAGAGTTCTTTGCAAAATGTTTGAAAAGACCAAACTTAAATGAAGAAAACCAAGAGAATAGATATATTGATTAATGCAGTCCTGAGAGCAAAATCTGTGGGTAGTGGTGCAGAACACGCACAAACCAAGAGATGTAATCCCAAGGCACAATGCATACTACGCTGGGGCTCAAAGGGTAGACCTGTTCCACCCGAAGGTCTGCAGCAGCCACCAGAACATTGATATGACAGAGAGCAAATGAGAGAAATACAAAACCCAGCGTTCACTGCATGTGACATAAGTGGTCAAGTCACTGTGTTCATTGGGGAACACCACACAAAAGGTGAAGAAGCCCATAGCCTCAACTTTACAGACCTGCATATCTGTAGAAAAAAATTATTAGGCCCATGGCCTTTGCAGTGGCATTATTTGTATGTGTAAAATGAACCTAGCTGGGAAAGAATTAGACTTCATCTATCCAGGCATTTGCTTAAGAAGTTGTGGTCCTAAGTACCTAAACCTTCAGACTCTCATAAACATTCATTTGCCCTCACAGAACCTATGAAGTAAGGAAGAACCAATCATTTCTTTTATCATGAGTCACCAATGCACAGGGATTTAAAGAAATATTTACATATTTACATATATTAAAAAAGAGACATTTATTAGAATTTTCAAAAACACATCACTGCATTACTCCCACTGCTTTCAGTGTGTAATTCCCACAGGCTATTGCACCACAGTACTACCAAATTAGTACATAAAAAATTGGTCACTATTAAAATTTTCAACAGTAGCTCGAAATTCTCTACAGTAGCTATAACAATGAACCTTTATTTCTCCCTCCCAGCCCACTGGTGAAGAAGTAAAAGCTCTGAGATGAAAGGACAGGGTCAAGGACACGGGCCAGCTGACGTGAGCTGCAGCTGAGCAGCTCCATTGAGCAAAGTGCGCTCGGGTATAAATTTGCCCGTCAGTCCATTGCAATGTGTCACTTACTTTTTCAAAGTTTAAGAGACTGTCCCATAGCTGAAGTGTTATTTTGCAGCTTGGACTATTTTGGTTTAATTCTTTGCTTGCTCTTCATATTCTTGTGATATGCTTGAGCAGGCCAGTTACACCAAAGTGGATTTAGATATTATTAAGCAAAGCGCTTCAGTGACTATCAGTTCGATGTTCCAAATCTCCAGCCCAAACTCAAGCATCAAGGTGCTCTATCAAATGCCTAGTGAGAGTAGCAGATTGATAGCCAGAAGGTTGTGCTCTGTGTGCTGTAACCACCTGGATAAATGAACCCCTGTGAGTGGTGTCCAGCTCCTGGGCCATCCACTCCACTCTGGAGAGATGCACTCATGTTGTTCAGCTCTGTGACTCCACTAGGTTCTGTGTGACATCCCTTTGGCTATAATGCATAATTAGGGTAGTATGACTGATTTGAGTCAGAGTATTAGAAGAGAAGTGAGGTCTGTAATACCAAAGCAGTTCTTTAATGGCACATAACTAGGTGTACATTAGACATGAAAGCTCATGAGGATGGAAAGCTTGCTGGGGCAGGCTAGTCCAGAAGGCACCAAGACATGTGGGGTCATGTCCATTCTATTAAGAGGAAAGGTCCCTGGAGTGTACGGATCCCAGAATCACATTTAGGCTCTGTTTCAGAGGGGACTACTTCATTCCAACAGGAAGTACAAGTGTGGACATACATTTCTGCAATACAGATAGCCCAGATACAAGATCCAGAATACAAATGGAAGATAAATTATTTTACTACCTAGACATATTTTTCTCTTGTGTTCCAGACTCTTGTATAAATTCTAGTCATTGAGGAAAGTATAAACGTGTATGAACTATCAGCTAGATAAGCTTTTCTTCATTTTATGCTGAGTTCTACTCATATTCAGTCATCTGCTCTCTTTTTGCATCTCACTAGCCCTGTTAATGTCTATTTCTTTCTACTCATTTCATCAAACTCTACAATAAGGGCTGGGATTATCTCATTTAAAAAAAATCTGTGTCTCCTAGCAATTAGGACAGGGTAGTTACCACCTCAAAGTCCATGAAGCCCTTGGAAGGGGAAGAGGGTTTATGGGCTATTTTTGAGAGATCTTACACATAAACTTAAGAAAAACACGGTACTGAAGGACTCAAATTTCTTATGTAGGATCTGCACTTGCAGGGGAAATTTCTAGGTGACTGAACTTCAACACATTTTGAAATCTATGGGGAGATAGGAGATGAGAAACCCATTGTGTACACAAGTGATCTGAATTATTCTCCCTTAAATCCCACTCAGATATTCAACCAGAAAAATATCTATTGCTCTCAGATTAAATGAGACCTGCACAAGCATATGAAATATAGGCTGTTTTACTCTGCACTACCCATATTTTTTGTTAGTTTGGTTTTTATATTTTTCCATTTTATTTTATTGCTGTAGGCCTGATACACTACCTCATAGAGTTTTGTTTTTTACCTCGCTACTGATGCATTTTCTCTCCTTTAACTCATATAACCCCAGTTGTGACTTTCACCTAGTGATGTTAGATTTTTTCCAAAATCTCACCAGTTTTCTCCCTCATATACTGATACATTTGTGCATTCTATGTCATCTTTAATAGTCCTGCATAATGCTTAGACATCAACTGTCAGTTACACGTCAAATATGCAGCAGCCTTACTAAAACATACCATTTTGGTGTGATATAAATGACATTTCCAAAGGAATATAAAAGGAGATAAATATATCCTGCTTAATGCATTTTCATCAATCTTACACAAGTGCTGTAATGAACAAAAATTCAAAATAAGATCATGGTTACTGTGCTTAAGCAGCATTAAAAGCCATAAAACAACTGTGCTTTTTCTGTTTAGTTTTCTGTATTGAATGTCTCAGAAAAATTTAATGAATCTAATGAGAATGATTACAGAGAAAGCCTCTGTAACATTTACTAAAAGAAACAAAAATTAACTTAATCAGCTTTAAAATACAAATAAATAACTCCATCATTGAATTGTTCCATTTTTTAGGAGACCCTCTGCATTCTGAAGATTCCTATGTACATTCATTTTTAACATTTGCTCCCTAAAGTTTTTGATATTGTAATTCATAAATAAATAACAAAAGGGACATTGCTTATTTCATAGAAATCTGTTCCAATTTTCCAAAAGGAAACTGGTGCTCAAGATGTTTTGTTGTCAAATACTTAACTTTACATAAACACAACATTAAAACTATGTTTTAAAATACAAAGCTGGCATCGATGTTAAAAGAAGAAAGAATTTTTTAAAAATCTTCAGTGCAGTAGCTTATATTCTAACACTAACAATATTCTTATTTACAACAACTGATAGTTATTGTCTTTTTTCTTCTTCCAACTATGGAGTCAAGGAGCAGTGTGGTGGGTTGTCCCTGGTTGGATATCAGGTGCTCACCAAAGCCTCTCTATCACCACCCCCCCTCAACTGGACAGGGGAGAGAAAATAGAACGAGAGGCTCATGGGTCAAGATCAGGACAGGGAGACATCACTCAGCAGTTACCGTAATGGACAAAACAGACTCAACTTGGGGAAAATTATTTATTACTATTCAAATCAGAGTAAGGTAATGAGAAAATAAAAAACAAATCATAAAACACCTTACCCCCACCCTTCCCTTCTTCCTGGGCTCAACTTCACTCCTGACTTTCTCTACCTCCTCCTGAGCAGTGTAGGGGGACAGGAAATGGGGCTTGCAGTCAGTTCATCACACGTCGTTTCTGTCCGTCCTTCCTCTCAGGGGGAGGACTCCTCACACTCTTCCCCTGCTCCAGTGTGGGATCCGTCCCATGGGAGAGAGTCCTCCATGAGCTTTTCCAGCGTGGGTCCCTCCCACGGGGTGCAGTCCTTCAGGAACAGACTGCTCCAGTGTGGGTCCCTTCCATGGGGTCACAAGTCCTGCCAGCAAACCTGCTCCAGTGTGGGCTTTCCTCTCCACATGTCCGCAGGTCCTGCCAGGAGCTTGCTGCAGTGTGGGCTTTCTAAAGGGTCACAGCTTCCTTCAAGCACATCCACCTGCTCCAGCATGTGGTCCTCCATGGGCTGCAGGTGGATTTCTGCTCCACTGTGGACCTCTATAGGCTGCAGGGGGACAGCCTTCCTCACGATGGTCTTCACCACAGGCTTCAGGAGAACCTCTGCTCTGGTGCCTGGAGCACCTCCTCCCCACCCTTCTTCACTGACCTTGGTGCCTGCAGAGGTTTTCCTCTCACTCCTCTCTCTGGCTGTTTTTTTCCCCTCTTCTTAAATATGTTATCCCAGATGTGCTACCCCCATCGCTGATGTGCTCAGCCTTGGTCAGCAACAGGTCCATTTTGGAGCTGACTGGCAGTGGCTCTGTTGGACATAGGGGAAGCTTCTAGCACCTTCTGACAGAAGCCACCCCTGTAGGCCTCCTGCTACCAAAAGCTTGCCACACAAACCCCATACACACAGACATCTACCAAATGTAGGCTGGCTACCTAAAAATATCATAGAATCATAGAATGGTTTAGGTTGGAAGGGAGCACTAGAGGTCATCTAGTCCAACCCCTCTGCAGTGAGCAGGGACATCTTCAACTAGATCAGGTTGCTCAGAGCCCCATCCAATGTGACCTTGAATGTTTCGAGGGATGGGGCATCTACCACTTCTCTGGGCGACCTGTGCCAGTGTTTCACCACCCTCATTGTTAAAAATTTTTTCCTTATATCCAGTCTAAATCTACCCTCCTTTAGTTTAAAGCCATTACCCCATGTCCTATGGCAACAGGCCCTGCTAAAAAGTCTGTCCCCATCTTCCCTGTAGTCCCACTTTAAGCACTGGAAGGCCACAACAAGGTGTCCCCGCAGCCTTAGCTTCTCCAGGCTGAACAACCCCAACTCTCTCAGCCTGCCCTCACAGCAGAGGTGCTCCAGCCCTCGGATCATTTCTGTGGCCCTCCTCTGGACCCGCTCCAGCAGGTCCATGTCTCTCCTGTGCTGAGGGCTCCAGAGCTGGATGCAGCCCTGCAGGTGGGGCTTCACCAGAGCAGAGTAGAGGGGCAGAATCATCCCCCTCGCCCTGCTGGCCGCGCTGCTTTTGATGCAGCCCAGGATACGGTTGGCCTTCTGGGCTGCGAGTGCACATTGTTGGCTCAATATCTCTTCTTCTAGACCCACCTGTACAAAATTTAAAACTCTCTTAAAAGGGAACGGCCTATTTGCAGTCCTGGAAGTATGGAAATGAAAGGTTTACTTTAGGGATGTACACAGTTGCAGCACATTAAAACTGACTACTATGTGTTATGAAAAGCAAATTTTGAACTTTTGAATATAAGTATTCACGTAAGACATCTTCAATTTATTCACTCAGTCAAGAAGTAGAAAAATGCTATATGGCCTCAGTATATAAAAAAACTGAGCAGTGGCACCCAGTTCTTAGCACTCATTTCAAACTGCTCACAAACAGTCCACAAACAAAGCTTTGCTCATTAAGTTATTCATAGAAGTTATTAAGCAAATACTTTTGAATAATGAATAAATTCAAGAAAATCAAAAGCAGCTCATGGACAGCTAACAAACAGAAAAGTTTAAATTTGTTCAAATAAATTATTCACTGTGAGTTATCTGATCAGGTCTAGTGCTAAAATATAAGAAGTATTTCTCAGAGCATATGTGCATGACAACAAAAAAGCCTAAAGCAGATGGAAATATGTCTGTATTATGCAGAATTTACAAAGCAGACTAGTTTGAGCATAAGAAGGAAGGTCCCTCATTTCCTTCATACCAACTTTCATGAATAATATTAGAAGAAATAGATGTTATAGAAGCACTGTAAGTCAATAAACTTCGAATAAAATGTTTTGGGATGTTGTCATTTGTAGACAAATTCCTATTCTCAAAAGGCCAATTTTTAGAGTAAAGTTTAAGTAAGTGAATTTTATTTGATGAGACAAAAATACGTTTGAGTGAAACCAATTTGACCTAGTTCAGCATGACAGATCATAATATTAGATATAAATACTCTTTTGGATGTGTAACTAGTAAGTGATAGATGGTTCAAGGAGGACCACCAACGGCATTTACAGGTGGTTTTATGGATTACCGGTTACAGGTTAACTTCCTTTCTCAGTCCTAGATGTGTTCTACCTCTCATTTAATATGGATCCATATTGGTGGAACAGAGAGTAAAGAGCATGCACTGTAGCTGTGCTAAATAGAGCTTAAAGAAAACTAAGCACTTAAATCCAAAATTGTGACCCTGAAACCTCCTTTAACATATCCCAGGAAGCACCTAAGATCCCTAATCACTTTGCTTTTTGTGTTTGCCAAGCAGTGGTACCTCATGCACACCCCAAATTCTTTGCCTTGAAAGAACTGAACAGCTCAGTACTTAATTCCTGCTTAAGTCAAACCAAATCCAAAATCAGGCATTCCTCAATTCCCCCACCCCATGCCAGTTCCCTAGGGCTTTGATCTGGAAGATGTTATCAAAGCATACCTAACACATACCAGCTGTATTAGGCTTTGCATAAAATGCAATGGCTGCTGCTATTCTTTATATAATGCTCTTTGCTAGGGAAGTGGGAGACCTGAGGGAGAAGTATTCTTGCTCTTTACTGATATTTTTAATTAGGTGACCTGGATTTAGCTAAAGGAGAGTTCAATACCCATTTCTCCTTTCTTCCTGAAGGTGAGAGACTGATTTACTCAGGATAACAGGAAGTAAGACACCTTTCCTAGAAGTACCTACGTGACTATGTGTGGACAACAATTTAGGAGTCACTGGATGGAAAAGAAAAGCTATCAGTCATGCTTCATGCTACATCCTGGTGATAGAAGTCCTTCCCTACATGTGAGTGCCCAATGTCCTCCCTGTATCTTATCTTGTGTCTCTTTCTTTTTAACTTGTGTCTCTTTCTTTTCTCTCTTTTTGAATTTTAAAAAGCTGTGCTTATGTTTCTTCACACTCTCTCAACCCATGAGGAGTCTTGAGTTTTTAATTAATTTACTTTTTAACATTAAAACACAGTTGAAATGCATTTGAGGAGAGTTCTTGTTGAATGAAATCCCCACCCCCACCCCAAGTCTTCTGTGGGAATAGGGAGTGGGCAGGGTCTTCCTGCATCGGACACAGACCCCATTCTGCCTGATGGATCCACGTCAAGCACAGAACACAGGCTGCCCAATGGATCAGCTGGTTGGATTATCCAGGGGACACAGTGTTTTCTACATCCCTCAGCTGTCTTTTTCTTCTCCCAGACACTTTATAAGCTGAATGCTTAGGTACTTTCTGGGGAGGTGGGGCATTTGCATTTTCATAACTTCAGGCTGAGACAGAACTAATGTGGTCGTTTCCCAGTGCCTGGGCACTTCTGCTAACAACCCATGGCATCAGCGAGGGTAACACTAGCAGCATTTCACCAGGGCAGAGAAGGGCACCGTGCCAGTGGACCACAGCTTATGGAATCCTGGTGAACAGCAGTTCCTCTGACATCAGTGAACACTGTCTGAGGGGCTGATTCCTCATCCTCACTGTTCCCCAGGTGGCTATCACCAAACATCTCAGCCTGCTGACTTCAGATGTTTCCCTACTGATTGCTATGGATACCACTCTGAAGGGCTTAACCTTAACCTAAAAGTTAGTATCCAGCACAAGGAAGATGATTCTTCTTATCTACAATAAGGCACCAGCTTATAAAAAAATAATACCAAATACATGGCAAGTCTTGTTTTTCGCGCTCTACAAAATCACAAGCTTTTTTACTTGAAGAAGAATGGTAAACATTACATCTCTAGGCATGCCTCACTTCAGAGATGCTCTTGGCTGGAAGTCAGGCTCAGGATTTACCTTTGGGTGGAATATTTACATACTCTCAGCTCTACCCTGTAATATGCCAGTCAATTTAACCTCTTGTGCCTCAAAAAAAACAGTTGATTGTGCAACACAAAGAATTCTAATACAGAACTGTGCATGACATCTTCTTGTCTGAATATGTTGTGGGCAAGCTATGTCTGCTTGCAGCCTTGAAAATTTGTGTAGACAGATAGTACTGGAGTCTTGTGAAAAAGGTGACCTTATGGCCATTTTTCCTGTATAATCTTTATATTTAAAGAATAGTCAGATTGTGTTTCTTGAAAATATATTGAAACTTGTTTTGTTTTTGAAGAAACAACTCCCCACTCTGTGACATTTTAAGTTTGGTCTCATCTGTCCCTCCCTCCATTTCCACAATTCTTTAAGAAAGCAGGAAAAAAGTAGGAATACCTTTTTGCTAGCTTTTGCTAGCTGTAGCTTTTTGCTAGCTGTAGACCATGGACATGTCGCTACAGACATATCCAGGGACTTGAAAAAGTAAATATATGTAATCAGATCCTTAGTTTTCCTGACATCTGCTGAAGTTTTACAGATTTTCTAACTTTCACCTCAAATTATCATTTTAACTGGCAGTGACCGGGCAGGGCAGGTGTGCCAACTGTGCTTTACAAAAAACACTTCTCAAGTTTCCCCCTTTCCTTCTGTGCTCTGATTTGGGAAAGGAGGAATAGTAGTGGGTTGGTCAGCTCTGAGCATCTCACATGGGAGGTCAGGCAGCAGCACCAGCAGTTCCTTTTCCCAGGTATTGCTGTGACAAGCCATTTGTCATTGCAAATGGTGGTGGTCTTCTGGTGGGACAACTTGATTCCTCATATGGCAGGTCCCCATTTCCTTCAGGGATTTATCTCGGAGGCTACTTCTGGGAACACAGATTTATGCTTCCTCTAATCATACGAAGCTTATCCAGTCTCTGTTGCTGGGATAGTATCTTGGTTTGTTTCATTTCTGAACAAAAACCTACTTACTAGAGCTACTTCTGGAAGAGGCCAGCTGTATTCTAGGAAGTTTTCCTAGCTACTTATTTATGTTCCTTCTTCCCTTCTGTTTTTCTGGCCCCATAAATCTTGTGCTGGTTTCTACACTGAGTAACAGATTCAATGGAAGCTGCAGAGACTGTTCCTCCCAAGACTGGAGCACTGGGTACTCTCTCAAACGGCTGAAGTGTTGGATTTGAACTCCCCCCAGGCAGAAGTAAGTATTGTATCAGACCTTCCCATGAAGTCATGGGGGAGTGATCTAACTACCAGACCCTAAGCCATGAAAAAGAAATATTTATCTTCTTTAATTTGATGTGGTGGGAAGAAGTGGAAGGCTGTATTATATGAACTGCTTTCTTGATTTATTGCAGAAACAGAACACTCAGCTCCAGTATCATTAGTTAGTCTCCACTGGACTATGAAATTGTAGCAATTACATTAATTAATGTTGGATAAAAGGCAACCAGACAAAAGAAGGGAACTGAGAAGGCACTTGGAAACTCACTTTGCTTTCATTCTGCTGCCAATGTGAAACAAACAAACAAACAAAAATCCCCTTCAGACCCCACTCACGGCCCCACTGTTTTGCTAGTTCTGTTCCTCAGCTGAGCACAAACATGAGCTCAGTGAGGAAGTCTAAGATTAGCAGCTTCTTAATGTGAGCAATTCCACCAATGCCATGAGTGGAGTAAAACAGCAATAAGTGTTTCCAAACTTAGCAGCTCACAGTGATTAATTAAAATGTGGCGCAACCAGGAGAAGAATCAGCACTATGTCCTGGTGTGAGAACCTGCAGAATGCAGCTATTCACAGGAGGACTTCTAGGATCAGGCTTGCATCAGAACTGAATCTCATGCATATCTCCTCTCAATTTTGTAATCTTTACTAGCACTTCTCCCCATAATGTATGCTGTTCCCTGGTAGTGTATGCTTCTTTATGTGGTTCAGAACAGCTGGTGACCAGTGGATGGCTGCAGATAATTAGCTTTTAATTGTTGCCAGTTATGTTTTCACCTGTTCTACTTACAAATCCTTCAATTGTGTCAAATACAATTACCACATTTGGATCCTTTTCTACAAGAACGTAGAATGGTAAAAAGCCCTTTATTAGAAGGAAATTAACTCCTTATACAGCACCTTTGCAGCAACATTTCAACTTGCGTTAAAGTACTACTAAAGACACACGGGTGTATATAAATGAATTGAGATCAACATGGAGCAAATTCACCACACTGCTTAAAAAATTTTTGCATCAAAACCAAAACCTTGAGCAACTACCTTTAAATACAAATGAAGACTTTTCATTACTTTTATACAATTTTGAGTGTACATATTAGGCAGGTAATTTATTTTCTTACAGCATTTACCAGCTAAGAAACCAACGCTGCAATGAATTCACAGTGACTAGAAATACTATTGCATTTCAGTGACTAGGAACACTATGATACCTCTGCAGGTAAGTCTATCAGTGAGGAATGACTAGGGCCTGTCTGCAGATCTAAATATGCAATACATATTCAATGAGTACAATTATTCCTCAATTATACAGACTATCAGAACCACAGCAGTGATGTTAGCCATCTGAAAAGATCACATGTAGACAATTTGCATACTCCAAACTGTAAAAGGACAAACACTGTGCAACACAACAGTTGTAGGATTAAAGTATAGTTAGGGACAAGGTGAGGTTTTGGATTAAAGTTCTGTAATGCAGTCATATCTTATTGGATACTGAATAGAGTGTTTAGTGGGTGTCCTAATTTTGAACAACAGCACAAGAAACATGAGTTTTCTAATTCTTGAACTCAGCATTGGTAATTGAAGCAGAATTTAAGATTAAACATTAACAAAGTCAAATTTTCATTGACTCTGCTAAACTGAGCAATTCTTAACAGCATAGTCTAAGGCATGCTGGGATGCTAAAATAACATCCTTCTTTTCTTTCTTTCTTTTTTTTTTTTCTTGTTTTTTGTAATCACAGGAGAAGAGTTTTCAGGTTTTACCATAAGCCAAACTCACAAAAAATCACAGCTGACTTGGGCAGATTTACTGTGTTTGTTTTCTAGAGGGAGAATATGTAACCTTCTTCAGCAGTAAAGACAAGGCCTTAGAAAGGGAGCATGGGGATGTTCAAGAGAGTGGAACACAAATGAAACTTTCAGTTCTTGTTCTTGTGAACAGAGACCTACAGTGTCAGAATCCCTAGAAACCCATTAGCTGTAATAATGATTAGAAAGCATGCCATGGCTTCAGCTGGGATGAAGTTGATTTTCCTCTTAGTAGAGGGTACAGTGCTGTGTTTTGGATTTAGGATGAGAATAATGTTGATAACACACCGATGTTTTAGTTGGTGCTAAGTAGTGCTTGCACTAGTCAAGGACTTTTGAGCTTCCCATGTTCTGCCAGGTGCACAAGAAGCCGGGAGGGGAGGGGGTACAGCAGGGGCAGCTGATCCAAACTGACCAAAGGGATATTCCATAGCATATGTCGTCATGCTCAGGATGTAAACTGGCAGGAGCTGGCCGGGCAGGGGAGCAGTGTATTATGATGATGATGATGATGATGATGATGATGATGATGATGATGAAGATTATGATGATTATTATTATTAATAATTACTAATAGTAATGCTACTGCTACTATTTTACTTTATTTCAACCAACAAACTGTTCTTATCTCACTTTTATTCTTCTGATTCTCTCCTCCATCCCACCTGTGAGGGAGTGAGCGAGTGGCTGCGCGGTGCTTAGTTGCTGGCTAGAGTTAAACCACGACAGAGCAGTAAGTGTACCAAAATTTTGAGAACTGATTAGTGTACGTAATTATTTCTCATTTTTGTGAATTTTGGAGCTCTGGAAGAAAGACACAAAATGGTATTTTAATTCATCTCACACCTTTAAAAATGCTTTCTCTCAATCACAATGCATATACAGTGAATATATATTATTCATCACCATCTGAAAAACAGAATACCCAAACCTAAATCAGATAAATCAGATTTAATTTTATTCAGTCATAGCATTAAGTGATTTTCCAATCAATGTATGATTTACTGGGAATAGAAGCAGCAAAGCTTATAAAAACTAGGGTGCATCCTCACTGGGCTTGAACAAGAAGAGGCCTGCAGTATAATTTTTTTACTGCTGAAGTAAAAGGACACATCTGGTGTGTGCTGCTGGGACACATGTCTGGAACACTGTTGAGAATATGTGAGAAGCAAAGAAGCCATGGGGAAGTTACTGCTGATTGACTCAGTAACAGAAAGGCAACAGCAGCTCTCTGGGGTTTTAAGCCTACTTGCTATATTGTCATATCAGTTCAGGCTCCTGTTAGGTCTCAACTCTCTCATGTGTTGTTTTGCAATTTGGTCAAATCTGACTGAATCCAAATGGCTTCCTGCGAGATCGTGGGATTAGCTAAAGTATGTGTCCCACAGGTATTCCTAGAGTGAACTTCTTCAGCACCTGTCTTAAAGCAGATGTCTCCCATTCATCCAAAGGGCAGGAATGTGTCCTCACACTTTACCTATTGTTGATTGCCCTCAAAGTCTACCACAAAATATGGCTGCTAGAAAGCAGCTGTCTTATTTCTAAGTCAACTCTCAATAATGTGCAAAGGTAAATGTCAAGTCCTGCACACAGGGAGGAGTAATCCCATGCAGCATTACAGGCTGTGGGGGACTGTCCAACCAGAAAGCACCTTGGCAGGAAAGGACCTGTTGAACAAGAAGTTGAATGTGAGCCAACATTTGTGGCCTTCATGTACGGATGAAGTCCAACAGCACACTGGGCTCTATTACAGCAGTGTGGCCAACACATCGAAGTGAGTGATTATTCCTCTCTTTTTAGCACTTGTGAGACCACCCTTCAAATCTTATGTCTACTTCCCAGCTCCCAGTACAGGACTGACAAATTGGATGAATTCCAGTGGAGGGTCAGCAAGATGGTTAAGGGCACTGAGCATATATAGCATTTAAGGAACTGTAGACACACTAGGACATGTTATATGAGGAGCTGGGTTTGTTTATCCTGGAGATGAGAAGGTTAAGGGGGCATCTAACTGCTGTTTTTAACTACCTGATGGGTAATTACAGAGAGTTACAGAGTGAGACTCTTCTTGGCAGTGCACAGCAAAAGCTTAAAGGGCAACAGGCGAAAGTTGCAGTAGAGAAATTAAAAAAAGCATCTCACTGATGGGGGTGAAACATTGAAATAGAGGCCCAGACAAGCTGCAAAATCTCCATCTTTGGAGATGCTACAAAGTCAGCTGGATACAACCCTGAGCAAACTTCAGTAATTTTGAAGTAGTATCTGCTTTCGCAAGGGGTGGCAACAGTGAATCTCCATATGTCTCCACTATTTGCTGAACCTGTTCTGCCTCATAGACAGAGAAGGGCTGTCAGGGCTCTTCAGGTTACCGGGCAGTCCATCTGCATCTGGCAGAAATTTATGAGGTACATATTCCTGAGGTTAACAATCCTGTGCCCTTTGTAGAGGATGTGAATGACCTGAAAGCACCTTCCTGCTTTGGTGATGGGCCTCTATAGGAGGCGATATCAAGGAAGGAAAGATCCAAACAGTTCCTTGGCTTTTTCTGTCCTTTTATTTGGGGCATCTACATAGTGACCTTGGCTCAAAAGTGATGGGGTTGAGACAGATAAAGGAGTCAGTGCCGTTACACTGCTGGAGAGCTTTGGGACATCTACAACACAGAAGGGTGGGTTGAGGTGTGTGTGCTAGGGAGGCATGTCATAACTGGATGTGGGGATATCATGTAGGAAAGCTGTTAAGCTTGAGTTCAGTCTTGCCAAAGCACAGTGTAGACAAAACTGGCATGAATCAGAAACAATCCAAGGCCTGTTATACAAAAGCAACTGGTTTAAGACACTGTGCTCAGAAAACACAAGCCTCAACTGAGCCACTGCTACCAAAGACAGGATAAAAACAGCCAGGGAGTCAGTGCTGTGCACAGCACCATTGTTTGTCGGTTAATGCACGGAAGGACATGCTTGCAGAGCTTTACTCCTGGAGGCAATAATCTGCCAACGGCTAAAGCATGGAAAGAGATGCTTACAAACTTACTGACAGAGGTAACACTCTGCCAACAGCAGGCACCGCCTGTATAACACTGGATTTTGGTACCTACATGTTGCAAGAGCAGCAGGTTGGTAGCACTGCCTAATCTTGGATAAGACTTAATCTCAGCTAAACAGCTGTTTGTAAATGCTTATCCCTTGGGGTTTGTGCCCGTCAGTCAGTGTGAGCGGCTACTACCAGCAACAGTCTCCAGACACACACAACTGATGTGCAGAGAGGCTTTGTGATTCCTTGGCATCCCCAGTGGGACCTTGACATCCCTTTCAGTGAGGCATGAGGCTTGAGAGACATGATATGCAAAGCTTCTGGGATGAGGTGTGTAATTAAGGGGCAAGATATGTACTTGGAGGCACAGGAACAAATAGTTGGAAGGATAATGTTGAAAGTCTGGTTTTGGAAGGCTGATCTGGAAACAACTGAGAAAAGTAATGGAGTAGTACAACAATACAGTAAAATATGAGTAGAAAAGGGAAAATGAGGAAACATCATGTGTATGAGTGGGTGGGCTGATGAATGTTATCAGTCAGTATTTGAATTTTGCACCTCTTCTTAAGGACTTGAGAAAGATATTAACAAGAATGGAAGAATGGTTGTACTGGCAGCTGGATGGACACCTCCAGACCATAGAAATCTGCTGTAGTCCTCTGTGTGCCCAAGGCAGTTCTAAAATGAGAGCACGGGACAACTCTAGTGATTCTGAAAACTCTAGATTACTCTGGCTAGCAATCAACCTGCTTACAGAAGAACAGGTTTGAACAATCACAAAATCTGCAGCTGAGAAGGAGATAGTTTTGTAGATCAGCACTGGACTAGAATGTCAAAGTTTTGGTTCCAATGAAAGGCCTAAGTGATTTGGGCAAATTATCCATTCCTTTTATACCTTACTTTTCTATTCCCAAATAGTAGAAATAATATGTAATAGAAGCAAATAATGTCTATTTGTCTTTTTTTTTTTTTTTCTGTTTGGAGCATAATTTTCTGCACAAAGACAGTACTTCTGTGAGTGCAGGATTCAAGTTTTGGATTAAAAATTCTTCAGAGTAGAATCTGTTTAACAGTGAACAAAATGAGGCTTTGGTTTTACTCGGGGCCTCCAGACATTATCACAATAGTATTGTAAGCCCTTGTCCTGGCTTCCTGGGGGAACCACAGCGATTCTTCTGACTCCATGGAGCAGCGGCGCAGACCGTCGCCTCCCTTCTGAACTGTAGTGGGAAAAAGGACTTGTACATTCTATTTTCAGCTCTTCACTGGTTTGCCGTATGTCTGTAATTGCAACAGAACACCCTACCACAGAGAACATGAATGAGCTCAAAAGGGTTACTTAAGGGTAGCTCAGAAAAATATCCCAATAAAATTAAAACCCTTCCATAAAATCTTATGTAAAGGCCCAAGGGAAAAGATATAGAAAGAGAAAACTACAGTGGAGCGGGTCTCCTGTCTCCTCACTTTATAAAAAGCAAATTCTTGAGAAGAAATGTTTTATTATTGTGAATGGGAGAGTCCCCTGGACTCACTGCTTCAGCAGTGGTTGCAGTCCTAGATCTCACAAACAAGCTCCAAAGAAAAGCAATTAATAGCTTCAAACAGCACTATATGAGTACAACTACACAGGCTGCATTTGCATCATGCCGAGTTGAGCAGACATGCAAGTTAACTCTCAGTGCATTAGCTCTAGACCCAACAATATACTCCAGTCACTATGGCACTGTACTGAGGCTAAATGAGGCTCAGAGCTGTGCACGCCTTAACTGTGCAAGGATGTCAGCTACTCTCTTTGCACGGTATTATGCCTTGAAGATGTTTCAATAACTACCTGGCTTGGAGCTGTGCAGTGTGGTGCTATTCCTGGTGGTGCCTAGAAAAATATTAAGAGGGGTTGTAAAGCCAAAGGGAGGTGAAGGGTATCCTATACCTATACTAATAAGGCAAGGAAAGTAGTCAAAGCTAGGATTTATCAATAGAGTGGACCTCTAAGAAGAGTTAGGTTGATTTATAAAAGGTCTGTTTTTAGGCCCAGATCTTAATAAGATTTGGGTGCATCAGCATTTTGGTTATGCATCTTGCGGAACATTTAGAATTTCTTTTCTGAAGAGCAACCAGCTTGAAACTTCAGACCGGGCATGAGACACCTGATACTGCTGCTCAACTTGAATATCATGATCCAATTGAGCTTTTATTGTGGGTTGTTTTTTTTTTTAAAGTTGTGAATAATAAAATACATGTGTGTGTATTTTTTTACTTTAAATAAAGTGCTCCTCAAGTGTCCTTTCAATAACTTGAGTTTATGACCTACGCATCCCATATTACAGAAAAAGCATCTCAAGATTTTGGAGTTCACTTAACTTTTTGTGCCTCAGCTTTCTCAGATATAAAATGGAGAAAGTAGCACTTGCCTCATAAGGTGTGCCATAATCCACTAGCATTGTATACGGTCACACTTGGAGAACTTCTGTTGTCTAGTCATAAAGATCAATACTTCACATTGCTGAAAATATTACATAAAATTATAAAGATAAAATGCATAGTATAAAATAGCTCTTCACCGTGGGCCTTAGAGCAGTTTCTTTTTCATAATATTCAGTTCAAAATGTATGGGTAGATGGACAGATATGCTGTTTCTCAATAGAATTACTGACTGTTGAGAGGGTGTTTCCTTGAAATTGTCTTTGTGTCATGCATTGGCCAGCTTTTATTATAAAGGCTAGATTCTTCTTTACTCAGTCTTATGCTCTTCACACCTATTTCTGAGCTATTCACACACCTCCAACTCTCCCTGGTGCTGAGTCAGCATTCAAGCCATGTTGTGTCTCTCTTAATTGGTTTGATGGTTTCCTGTAATGTGCACTTTTGTGTTTGTGGAGAAACAGGCTTATTAAGTAATTATGCATGCTTAGAATCAGAACCCTCCAAAGACAGACATGAACTCTAATGGTGTGTGCTTGTTTCTGGAAACTGATGTGTTAGACCTCAAGTGAGGGGCTAAAGACAGATCCATATATGACAGTACGAGGTATTTTGGCAGAGGAAGGGCAAAGACTGTGAAACAACTGGTCAGTCAATACTCTGTATTGTCCTTTGTGTTTCACCATACTGCTCAAGCCATGAGATAAGCTAAAATCAGGTGTATTTTCTGACCCAGTTCCAGAATTTCAGGATCCACAGCCCTAGAGGTTATCACAAGCCTCTAGGGATGCATAAGCACCTCCAGGGATGCATAGCTTCATGCCACCCAGTGAGACTGTGCAACACCTGGGTCTTTCTGTTAGGGTCCCCCTGACTGACTTCTCTGTTTGGCATCAGTTGTGTGATATTGCCACCAAGGTAGACAGGCTATATGCTGCATGGACATGAGCAAAGCTTGTCTGAAACTTGCATCTGAATGGAGGTGAGTCTGGCCTTGAGTATGGCCCACAAGTGCAATAAAGCCCCAGAGACCTGTTTGTGAGGTCAAGTTACAGGATTTCTTATCTCTATCTGTAACTATGACCATTTTATTCCAATCCAATACAAATGACAAAAAGAGTGGCTGTTCCCTAGAAATATAGATGTAGTTAGTAGTACACTAACTAGGATAGGACTTTAAAAAGAGGAGTAAGAAACCTAAAGCATCCAGGGGCAATATCTGTCAAAAGGTCACAAGCACTGCAACCTTCTGCCAATTGTCTGTGAAAGAAAAAATCTTGTGTGGTTAAAAATAAGATCCATAACATGAAATTTCACTTAACATGGATGACTTCCAAGAGCTCCCTTCACTGGTCCAGAAGTAGAGCTCATCCTTCCACATATTCCAGGTTAAACTGATCCTGCTCATGATATGGAAATGGTTGGAAATGATTGGGAGTAATGTCTTGCCCTAAAAGAGACCCAAATTTAAACTATGTCAAGCCAAAAAGTAAGGGACCATCACATTTGAAATAAAAATTTCTTAATCCTAGAAAAGTTTATTTGATTTATTTATTTTGTTGCTGAGGACTAACTTAGAGTGGCAGAGCAGGCATAACATGCAGGCACCAAAAGTACTACAGTGAAGCCAGTGAAGCAGGTGGTTGGGGCACTGTGATGTTCGGATGCTGTCTGCGAACATAGACAAGCCTAAGGCTTATTCTGCCCTAGGACCAGTGAGTGGTGAGTTGGTGGTGAGTACAGGAGACTTAGCCAGCAACTGACTTACAGGTAGCAAGATCCCCAGGATCTCTCCTATTACTCATTGAGTTCCTTATGTTTACTAGGTCTCAGTTTGAACTTTAAAAAGTTTGTATCTGTGCTGGCACAAACATTGCTTTATAGTCACTGATTTATCCTTTGTTGTCTATTACTCCCACTAGGTAAGATTTATAAATAGCTTTTGCTGAACTTTGATATTTTTCTTTTCCTACATCATCCTTGTCCATCAAAGCACCCAACACACCCATATTATTTTTATGTAATTAAGTTTTCCATTTTAATTTCAGTGACCTCCCTCAGATTGGCCCTCTCCCACAGGCAAAGTGATTAAAAGGAGACAGTGCTACCTCAGCACAATATTATTTAGATGTGGTCACCAACCAAACCCCCATATACCCACCTCAGCTCAACTCAGCATCTAAATCCAATTCTGAAGCTCAAGAATAGTAATCATGAAATGGTCTGAATACAGCCATCCAAATCTACTAGCTCCCAAAGCTAAGGTGTATTCACTAAAACTCTGATCCTGAATTCATGGGATAAAGAATACTTTATGTTACACTTACAAAGTACTACAGGGACTACTTCTCATTTTCTCAGCTATGTGATTTCCCAGGTTTTTTGCCACATGTAGCAGGAATGCCATGAATTGCAGCTCTTCTCTTGGTGGGCATTTGGTGGATGCTGCTGAAGTGCTGGTACTGCCCTCTGCACGTGGCTGGTTTGGGGATGGTTGGGAGCATGGTAGCTGGTATTTCCTTCAATTATATTTCACCATTCCTGTTCTTCCTGTGGAGGGGAATATCTAATCTTGGAACTCACATCAGGTTTGTTTGGAGCAGTGTATACCCTGGAGGTAACAGTGTACTCTTCCTATGGCATGTTGACTGCTGTCAAACACAGACTTTCTTATGGACCCTGATATAACCCCTTTGAATCAGTATGACTTCTTGGGTTTTACATTCTGTCCCTCATTAACAGAGATTAGCATCTTTTTTTCCTCCTCCCCCACCCACACCCCCCTGCCAAGGGTGGCTGTCCTGGCATGAAGTTTTCAACATTTTTTTCCATAAATAATCTTCCCAGATAAATCTTTTCCCCAGTTTGCATGCTGATTCACAATGGTTCTTTTTTAGCACATATTCCCCAGAGGAGCACAGCAAACTTTATTAATGTTTTTAAGCACAGTTAGTTTGTATTCAGATAGTATTTCCGTACAGTAAGTATTGCAACAGAATATTCATTTAGTGTGGGGTGGCAGTGCGGAGGCAGAAGGATGTTGTTCACAGTCTGCATCCCTATAACTGTAGTCAGTCAGCCTTATGTTTCTAGGGCTTTCAGCAGCAAACTAGGTCAGTGGGGCCCTCTACATCAAAGCTTCTCGTTAGACACTGTAAATCGCATGCTTTTATACTATTCCTACTGTACACTGTGTTCTTCTGTAATTATAAATGTATGTTTCCCATCACCACAAAGACTTCACATTGCTCAAAGGAAATCTCTCTTCAAAGGCTTTAGACTGTTGAAGGGCAGGCCCCCTTCTGAGAGCTACCATTGCTTCGGGTGATTCCTTCTTTAACTCATCCACAGTAGAACCACCAGCCAATTCAACTGGCCTGCATCACACCGTGTCTGAACTGGCCTCCGGGTTGCATTTCAGCTTTGGAAAATGGCATTGCTGAATCTAAAAATGCAGACTTAAAAAAAAAAAAAAAGAGAGAGAGAGAAAAAAAGAAGAAAAAGCAATGAACTGCTGTACTTGTACTCATCTTGTCCAAAAACATGAGACTCGAGCTACTTACCATTCTTTATCAACTCAAATTTATCATAAGAGAACACACAACTTTTTCATTTGCTAGTTGCACCTGAAAGAAAGTAAGAATTAAGATGATGCATTAGTGGGGAAAAAAGCAAACACAGAAAAAGGCAGCAAGGAATATACAGAGAAAAAATGTTCCCATAAATTCATCTTATGAGAATATGTATGTGTGTGTGTTTGTGTTTGTATATAAATACATGTATAATGACCTATATATGTATGTAACTAAAGTAAAAACTCTGAAAACATCTTCTTCTATGATAGCACTCAATGCCATGAGTAATTCCACTGAAGCTAATGCTTTCTTCTAGGCAATGACTGACTTCCTCATGAAGCAAGCACTAATAAATATTTGCAGGATTGGGACTTAAAATTAAGGTGTATTTAATGCTAACACTTGAAACTCATACTTGAAAAGCAGTCATGAATGAAGATAATTAAGCATATAGCAGTAGCCACACACTATATTAGTTTTATAACTAATTATATATGAAAATTAGGAGTTATCTTCCTCCCATTCTTTACAAAAGTGGGCCTGTGGATTACTAAGGTCACACAGGAATGTTATGACACATCAATAGCCCAGTTTTTTGTGTTCCATGTAAGCATCTTAACCCCGAATAGCCCTGCTTCTCAATTACCTTCCCTTTGGCCTGCAACATGGCTCCCCACAGCTAATATCTCTTTGTTGTACAATCTCTCTTTCTTCCATTTTAAACACAAAATGTTTATATTTTGTTCACTATTCCAATTGTTTCTTAGATTACACTACTGCTGCTGGCACCTTAATAATCCCTTGATATAATTCAACTGACATCAAAAGATATTCTTCAAGCATAGAGGGCTTGTGTATATCAGAATATTTGACAAATATGATTAGATGAGGGTTAGTATATTATCACTATGAAAACAAGGCCATTCCTGGGAATGAAAGCTGCATTCCAAAAAAGATATACAAGGAAGAAAAAGCATTCTTATTCTGGAAAAAGAATGTCATCACTGGGAGTTATATATGACAATAATGTTTAAATTAATTTTAAAATTCAAAGAAAACAAGCCTTCCTATTTTTTGGGGGCAGATTTTGGATTTATATGACTTATAGGGGTGGAAGAATAACTTGTGAACTCTACCTGTCTGCAAGAGCTGAAAGGATCAGCCTAATAGAAACTAGCTGTGTGTCACAGCTTATCAAGGTGCCAACCTTTTCTTTATAACCTTGTAAAAAAAAGCTATTGAAATGTAAGCTACCATAGACTGCTACTTATGGAAACAGAAGTAAGTGGTTGTGTATTGCTGATCGCTTTTCTACAGAAGGGGAACATCACTGGCTGCCTTTGCTCAGTTAGTCAAAGGGAAGGGAAAAATACCAGCTTAATTTTTTTACTCTTCACTTCAGACAGTTTGAAAATTGCAACGTTCTTTCCTTTTTTCCAAACTCGGTTTATTCTGATTGTGTAGGTGCCAAGCTTTTAGCAAGAACTACCTCTTCCATGGCATTTATACATGACCAAGACTCCCAGCCTCAGTGGGAAGCCACCTTTATTATTTGTTTAGCAGGAGTGCTCTGGAGTTCATGTCAGAAACCAAGAGTCATAGTGTAATGTGCTGTCCAACTGCAGACAAAATATCCCTTCCCTGAAGATTTCTGACCTAAACCCAAAGACTGTGGCTGTACCTCCTACATACAAATAATAACAGAAAAAAAAAACTCTACTGATACTAAATTTCATTCCAAAGCTCCAGATACACATTTCTACGCATTTCTCAAATATTTTGAGAATGCGAATTTTCCCTGACCCCTTGGTTAAACTACAACAAAATAGGGCAACAGAGGGTCATAGGCTTAAAGTTTTCAACACTTTTTTAATCATCACAGGTATTATAAAGCCACTGTATCCTATAATGGATTTTAAAAACACATTCATATACTTGAATAAAAGTGAAATGTCTCTGTCTACCTTCAGTGTACCTCTGAATACAGTTGACACTTTCAGATACAGTTTATGTGAAAGACTGTTGTGAACCCACTCCTGTGAACTCAGAACAAAGTTTAATAAGTGAAAACAGCATGAGAAGCATGAATGGAAACCTCCTCTCTGCTTTCTGCTTCTATTTTTCTTTTGATTCAATAAGATCTGAATAAGCCCCTAGTACAGAAACTCGAGACAACTCTTTGAGCTTTGAGACATTAGTTTTACATCTTTTTGTTTCTCTGGTTTTTAGCCTGCTCTATTTCCAGATGGTATTAAATAAAATTCAGGGGAATGGTCCTGGTATTTTTGAGAATGTTTACTTTATTTCAAAAATGTCCATAACTGAGCATGTCTAGGACTGAAAACATCGCGTTTTTGTGGGAAGAAAGATGTTTCATAGATGTTAGGATTAAAAAGTACAAGACCCAATTGTATAGAGTCTCCAATTATACTTCTGCTCAGCAGAATCCTTGCAAGAAGATATATGCAAACTAGAAGAGGAATTTCATCTTTAACTCATTAGTTTTCCATGGAGAAACCACATGGCTGGACATTAAAGCACAACTCTATCATTCAGTACAGGCTGTGCTTTCATTTTTTCTGAACTAGAGCAGACAGCAAACTTTATTCTATGAGTGTTCTGATTTTAATAACATAATAAAAAGAACTTAAAATTAAAATTAATTGAAGTCAATAGGAAAAAAATCAGAGGCCCCAATCAGGTTCCAAATATTGTATTTTGGGGTTTTTAGCTTTTCTCACAGGCAGTTTTTCTGTACTCTGCCATGAATAGTGTTACTGTATTTTCTTTACTGCAATCAAGACTGAAAAAGGAAACCTTATAAGGGTAGGAATGGTGAGACGTGATAAAACTTTTTATTACAAGTTTTTTGGTCATTTACTATTCTTTTCTATATCAAAATGTTGTCACAAAACCTCTTTCCTCTAAAACCCATCCCTGTATGTCAGTTGAGCATTGGGATAGCGGATAAACAGTAAATATGTGAATATAAGTGTTTCAGCTATCTGACCTCTGCTAAGGTGATCAATGGACTTAGTGATTTCAGAAAAGACTGATAATTCAGAATATTATGGCCTACATACTGTGGGTTTTTCTCTCACCTAATTTATATTCTCACATTTGAACGTGACCTATTGTCCTTTTGTGTAGCAGAACTTGTTTGTTGGGTTGGTTTTTTTTAACATAAAAAACTTTGTTCTCCTCAAGGTGCTCTTACTCAAGATCCCATCTACAGTCGTACTTGAGCTACTGTCATTACTGGGTTGCAATACAACAGTACCCTAGAGCATCTCCCATACATTTAATAGTACCTGTCTGACATGTAATTTCATGAAATCCTGTGCTAGCTGTCTTAGTCATTTCAGCATGCTATCGTTCTGATGGTAAAGTATGGGACTCTGGCAGTCCTGCTAAACAAACATCATCAAGGCAAACATCTCAAACAGTATGTCAAAGTTTTACTGCATAGGAAAATAAATTTTAGTAGTAGGTAAGAAACTTGTTCTGAAAGTTTTTGAGGTAGGCAGTTGTTTGCTTTTAAGCACATCCATAATTTTGTACTTCTATATATTCTATGATTCATTTAAAATAAAAAAGTGCATGAGAAAATCGGTTAGTGGATCACCTTGAGAAAATACCTTTGCCTTAAGCTTTGAAAAGCTCTTTTTGACTACTGGCTTTCTCTAGGCTGTTTAAGTCCTCGGGCATACTGGGGAAAGTGCAGAAGAGGCATCCTCCAGCTCCTCATCAGCCAGAATTCCTCTAGACAGAAAGCATCTGTCATCTAAGCAGAGAAATGTTGCTCACTTGAAACTCCATATTTGCTCCCCAACAGGATGAGTAAACCTAGGAGACAGAGGGCAGGAAGGTTAAGCCTGTATGTGTAAACTGTGAGCCATGCACAGCTTCCTCTGCAGGAACACTCTCCTGGTGTGTTTGTTTGTTTATTTTATTTTATTTGTTCTTCTGTTTGCATTTTAAATCAGATTCACTTCCTAAAATGCCAACAAACTCAGCCTAATGCTCATGCCAATGAAACGCGTCTGTGCCAAGAACATATGAAAGGGCACGAGAACATAAACTTGTATCCAGTTAACAGATGTACAGAAAGGGAGCTGAGAATCCAGCTCGGAGAATAGTACATTCATGAACAACACTGCCATTTCATTACACTGCCAGTGAGGCAATGGTGAGAAAAGCCAGCAGGTACGCGTGCATGTTCAACTGTTATCGCCATGCTCACCCACAAATACTAACCAAAGGCACTGATCCTGGCAGGCTTGTTGGAGTTACTGTCTCAATAAGCATCTTGCACGCTGTAGCAAAATCTAGTTTTGCGCTGCCATAAAAAATACATTTAAATCTTTCTCCACATTGAACTCCTAATAAATATGTAGAGAAAGGACATCACATCAGCGCTCTCGCTGGACCTTGTTAGCTCCAGCACAGGACCACGGATCTGACCTCAGTCAGCCAGCTTGGGAAACTGGGAGAAAACCCTGCATCAATCTGCATCTCCTATCATGGCATACCTAGCCAGAAGTAATATGCCTCCTCTGTGTAGCCATGGAATACCTGAGACACAGAGGTTAAGGAAACTGTTAACCCTCAGCACCTCCCAGTGACATACACAAATCCTTTGGGAATATCGTTGACAAATCACCAATATACCAGTAACCTCCTCAAACACAAGATTTACTGAAACTTGAAGGAAAATAAAACAATGTCAAAGAAATGGCTTATGCTTTCCAAATTTCAAGGGTGTTAAAAAAGAAAATACACAAGAGGGAATGTTTTACATGTAAAGTTCTTGAAACAGCTCCTTTTACCAAACTACTGCTATGGCTTCCTGCCTAGATATTTTCCCCTCTTGTGTTCCCAGGTTGTTTTGCAAGTCCTCTCCTTTGAGTCAGCGGGCTTGCCCTGGCATGCCTCCCCTGGCTGGCCACGCACCTCTGGGCACTCGGAGTCAAAAAGCATATCAGGGTGAGGCTTTTTTTTAACATCTGCATGAAAAGTTGTGCCCTATTAAAAGGCAAACCAATGTAACTAATGCCTTCTAATTACATCTGAGAGCCTTCTTGAGCCTTCCAAACCTTTCATAGTCCCAGTAATATCCATCTCATTAGATAAAGCCCAAGTATCAATTGTTCATTTGGAGGATTATTCTTTTCTGTGGGAACCAATTGAAACCTCTATCTCGTCTGCTGAACACAGTTACAGCCTATCTACCAGACTCATAAAATGTGTTTTATTGATTCCTCTTTGCATGAAACATGAATTATTCACAAACACAGACCTCCATCAGATGCCCAAATGCCATTTTTTGCCATTGAAACCACATTTCTGAGTCACATTTTTTTTTACTATGAAACAAACAAGGCAGAGTATGTATACACATGTGTATGTGTATGTGTGACGCTATTATGGATGTCTGTCCTATTACCTGTCAGATTAAATTACTTTTAATTCTGCAACCATTTACCCACCCCCTGTTCAGTGCCAAAATGGAAGTATGCCATCCCAGTCCTCCCACCTCTGCCAGTTCACTGACAATATTAAGGATGCAAGATCAAGTATTAAAAAAGTCAGGAAATTCCAGCAATGTTAACTCAGCCCCATCTATATCCTGTGTATTTTTTGGCGCACATGAATAACAAAGAGTAATACAGTGCAGCCATTAAACTGGACGTTCCCCACCTGCAGTAGTAAAATTTACCAGACTATTTGAGGTATTTCCCATTCTAAGTAAAAGGAGCCCTACGAGCAGAGTCGTAAAGGTAATTACACTGGAGCAGAATGTGTCAATAGCTTAATGATGCCAACTGCAAGATTTACCTTTAATGAGGAAAAAAAAATCAAAATTATGACTTATGTGCAATGCAGTAGATTGTGATTCAGTCAGCTTGAAATTTAGCAGGGCCTTTCCTAAAGCACAACAAAAACAATTAAAGCAAAGAAAAGCATGAAAATAATAGTTCAGATACAGTTTGAAAGGTCTATTTGTTTTTGAAAGCTCTATTTGCAGTTCAACTTCCACATTAGATAGCCTTTACTGATATGCACAGAAAATTCACTCTATTCAAATGTACCTGGGCACAATGAAACATAAGGATATATTTAATGTACTGGTCCAGTATGCATTCTTCAAAAGTATCTTCCTTAATTTTTTTCCATGCCAACGAGCTGCTATCAGTTGAATCTCATTGCTAGTATACACTATTTTTGTTCTACCTCCATCCAGAAAGGCGAAACTGTTTCCTTGCAGCAGCCAAAGGCAATAGACCACAATTCTGTTCAGTGTGGACAGCAAGGTTGGAAAGGTTATAGCTTTAAGAAGCTATATGTGTGTGTATGTGCAAAGGAGGCAGCGATAAATCTGTGGCATTATGAACTATCAAATGCGCTCTAAAGCTGCATTAATATTTTCTTTAAGTTTATTTTCACTTCTTGAAGTTACATTTTGGCATTCAGATAAGAAAAACTCTGAATGTGAAAGCAATACTAGGACGTGGTTGACCAGTTTCACCTAGAATCCTAAAACTGTTATGACATTGATAACAGTAATTAATTAATTTGCTGACATTTCAGTTTCATGGTATCAGTGGTACTTGTTAGCAAATTTCTGACACACTGCTTAAAACAAAATACAGTACTGTATTAGGAAAAAGAAAATCAGGACTAGGGAATAGGGAGAATGGAAAGCAACAAAAAAAGAGACTCCTGGAAACAGAAAAAAAAAAAAACAATCAATAGTAGAAGAGTAATGGTCACAAGATGGATTACAAGATAGTCTTCAGTCTTCCTTGGCTGTGGAGGGAAACTCCACAGCTAGGGCAGCACCCTCTCTGCTGGATTTTGTGGATCCCCTATTGATGTCCATTTTAAGTCAACTTAAACAGCCTAGAGGGAACTTCTGCACCTCTCCAAGAGCTGAGTATATCCATGGGTGGCTGAGCACTTAAAAGTGAATCTGAGCATTGCAACCATCATGTCTTATGTTTTCAGCCTCTGGACACACTCAATTGTAGGAACACTAAAAGTATTAACAGTTAAAAATACAGATGAAGAAACAGCTTGATTGTGTTGATGCAGTCGTTTTTCTGCTGTATTCTGCCTTAGCCAATAGGCACATCATTAACTTGGTACTCATTTTAGTTGGGTTTGGTTTTAGCTTCAGTCTTTTCATTGGTTCATCTCTTTTATTAATTACAACTACAACAGAGAAAATATGTTAATTTGCTGATGAAACAAATAGTTCATGTAAAATTAAAGTATATTGGAACAGAGGGATATTTTTTATTAATAAAATAGGATACCTGGAGAATAAATGAGATATTTCTGCAAATTTTTTACCTGAAGCATTTCTCTCTGTCAGAGCTGGTTTCCCCAGAATACGCACACACATGGAGAAAATATAAAGGAGGTTTGCTGTGGTCACTCAGAATTTGTTAAAACACAGTTTATTGCTAAATGTAAGTAGCACAAGAAGAGGAACGGCTAAGATGCCCAGAACATGGAGGCCATTTGGGGTCATGCTAACCAATGTTACAACTACAGATACTAAGAGAAAACTGTGATTCAGCATCTCTTGTGAAAGCAGGTCTTAAGCCTTGCATCATCAGAGTCTTCTGCTCTTCGATATGGCTCTGGGGCTGGGGAAGGCTGTGCTCTGACTCTGCCCAAAAAGGCTGTGTCTGCAGGTTCCCACAGTGAGGGTAACCTCACTGCAGCTCCTCATCCCTGTCCTCCCTGGGGTCCCCTGAGTGATCCCCACTGCTGTCTCACTGATGCAGCTCTGCCACCTCTCCAAAGAGCACCTGAAGGCCCCATGACCACTCCCTTTCAGTTGGCATTTAAAGCCCAACCTCTGTGTGCTGTAATCATCTAATGACTCCACCTTGGTGACCTACCTTTCACTGGACTTCAGCATCCACACTGGTCCTGCTGCATCAGCTTAATTAGACAAGCTTGTACTCATGAAACTGGGTGAGAGAGGCGCAGAAAGCTCAGCAGAGGTCACACCAAGGGTGTGACAAGCAGAGGTGACAGCCATGGCCTACAGCCATGTTAGACTGTACCTCAGTAGACTGAAGTTCACCTCTTTTCTGTATCACAGGGACGCTCAGGGTGCCATGCTGGTTATCAATATCTGGTATGTCTCAGACATTCACCCACGTACTGGGAACATGACTGGGCTGCTAATGGCTGCCACTGTCAACCTCTGGTCCATTTTTCCCTCTTTCCATCACTAGTCTTCCATCCCTCTCATGCAATCGCAAAACCCCTTTTTACTCCAGATTAGGGATGACCAACAGTGGGCTGTGAGTTTCAGGATATGCATAACCACCTTCATTTCTGTGTGACAAGCTGGCACTGGCTCAGAAAAGGAGCATTCTTGTTTCCATACTTCCCCACCCTACTCTCTGTGCCACACTTCAAAAATGGTCAACATCTCACAGGAAATGGTTATTCCATATTCATGGTATAGAGGTTCGCTGTTGTCAAGTCCTGTTGCTACCACGGTCATGCATGGTCATACTCATATTTTGGTGCTGAGCTCTGTGATAGTTGCCATTGTCATTCGGATAATTACATTGGTAATGTAGACCTACGAGGTCATATGAGGCTACTACTGTCGTAGAGCTCATGCAAGGCCATCTGCTGGCTGGTCTATCCAATGTGTTTGCTGCTAGTGATGTCTCAGACATGCTGACACCATTAAGAAGCAATCGTTTGCCCAGCTGGGCCAAGGCCTCTGGTGAAACACACATTTTAATTCAGTGACATTTTGGTCCAGATCTCTACAGTATATCACAAATCTGTCATATAGGAATGACCTGTCTTTTAGAGAGGCATGTCCCAAGTTCAGTAGGCAGTTTCCTGCACCAGGGCAGAATATAGGAGGGGACAATTGCAACCTGTTGAGGAATTAGTATGACCTTTTTCAGGGAATACTGAGTCAGGAGACCAGACCCTCATTGTGAGACCATAAATTACTTTCCTTTTAGCCAAAATCAATCAATATAGAGATATATACATATATATGTATATGTACATATACAATATAGAGATACATAATACAAATGAAATTTATTGTCCTCAAAGAAGAGGGCCAGTTGGCATAAAGCAAAGCTAGAAAGCCATTCTACATCTAATAGCACTCAAGGGACTGTCTGCCACATTGCAAGATTAAAAGAACAACAAGAAATAATCCAAATGAAGATTTACATACAAACTGTCCCTCCTTCTGGGACAAATCATCTTAGTCAGATCCCAAAGTTAGAAGTTATTTCCATAAAGGCCACCCTTGACTAACTGAATAGCCTTTTAACACTTCATATGAAATCTATATAAACTGCAATAAGTTGATCAAGACATTAATTTTTTACAGACATCTCCAAGTTTACCAAACCAGCTTTTTTTTTTAAAAAAAGCCTCTGTTTGCTCTTTTCTCCTGAACTCCTCATTTATGTGGCGTCCGTTGTCCATTGCACTTAGTTCCTGGATCAATGAAAACTTTGCCATTGAGAACTGTATAGATCAAGAAATAAAATTAGAATAATTAGATGTACCTCTTCTCTCTATTGTGCAATATGTAAAGTTGTTGGTTGTATGGAACTGTTATTAAGACTGGGGGGTCCACGTGAAGCAGCAGTTTGACATGCCACTGTGACACACATCCTCTGGAGTGTGAGCAGCAGTGGCTGAGCCCATGGGACTGGAGAGCAGTATGGGAATGTTGCAGTGGGTTTCAAACCTTATAAAATAATTAAAGTTCCCCCACATTTCCGTTTTGGTCCCAGTATTACGTTTCCAAAGCTGAAACACCCACACAACTGCCAGTAGGACTAATGCTTCTTAGTCACTTTTGATAATTCCTCTCAGGGATATTAGGCATCTTAGAGTACAGTATCTACAGTTCATGCTCTAGACCTCATATTATACCAAACCAAACATCTTCTCTCACTCTGTTTTCCTTTGTTCACTGCCAATCTTTTCATTTGCTTTGCCCTTTGCATTTCTTTTCTGCCACAGACGTCTCAGGGGAAGGTGATTGCCACTTTTCAGCAAAAGTCTCCTGAATAAGGAGATTCTCCTGTTTTCTTCTAAGCAGAGTGCATCAGTTCCAGGACACATCAGCCTTCTCCAGACTTTACTGCATTGCACCTTACTGATTTACCCTCGTCCACCTCCTTACACTCAAAAGTATTTGAGACAGAACGTCTTTATGTTCAGTGTAAACTATATATACCATTAGTACCACCTCCTGCCTTTGTAAAGAGGGAAAACAAAACTATAAACACCACAGCACTGATTTCTTTTATCTTCCTCATGTGCATCCTCCTCCTAGCACTGGTTAAGTGATTACAAGACAGTGTTTATCTCCATGCTGCCACAGACAACAGAGCGCCCTACTTCCCTCAGTGCTTTCCACAGAGCATCCCCCTTCCAGCTTCCATTGGCCATCTGTCCTCTAATACTCACTCCTACTTCACGTGGAAAGGATTATTTTCAACAGCAATTTAGCATACTCTTTCTCTCTTGCTTTATCTCTGTCTCTTCAGAGAACTGACGGCTGAATCATCCTTTACACTGAGGATAAAAATAATTATGGAAGGGCTAGGAAGCTCCATGAGTTTCAACTTGCAGAGTTTCTGTTGGGTTTGCCCATCAAGGGGCGGGGGAGGGAGGACAGGGTGTGGTTTTACCCGTAAGCTAAAAATACAAAAGGCAAACAATGGTTCCAATAAGTGTAAACTACACACTGTACCTACTGTTATTATTCTGTATTGGTTTACAACCTGCCTTTCATGAGGATATGATAGTGATGACTTCACTTCACCCATCACTAATACCGTGGGAATTGGTAACCATTTTACTGATGGCAAAGATAATGTGGGTCCAGGCAGAAAAGAGAAATTACTTATCCAGCCAAAAAGAATGGGGTTCCTACTACTTCAGGACAAGATTAAAGCCTGGAATTGGAATCAAATCTTTGTGGTCAGGGAGAATCTGGACACAGCCGTGACTGAAAGGCAAAGAAGCAGACAGCGTAGCCCAGCAGGTGCCAACCAGCCTGCTGGCTTAGGCTGGGCTGCAGACTTGGCAAGAACATCAAGGGCTCAGGAGTAGGAGGAAGACAGAAGTCCAAACCTGGAGTGGGGGCTGTCAGAAGGAGTCTGAGAATCTCTCTAAGGGTGGGAGAGGAGGCTGAGGCAGAGAGACTGTCTTGGGGTGGAGAATGCCACTGTGGAGATGTGTCCATTCAGGGAATGTAATATTCCATAGTTTCCAGGAATTAGGGAGGGTATTTTGAACTCGGACAATTAGTCCTTGGGAATGTGTGCTTCACTGATGTTAACTCCATTGCTTGATTTTTACAGCTAGAGAAGAAATATCTACCTCAATTTGTTTTTAACAGCATTATGTAAAAGTCTTTCAGTACTAGAACAACTCAGTTCTCTAGGAAACAGAAAATATCAGAGTGGATTGAACAAATAAAAAGTTAAAAAAAACCCCAAACCTCATAATTATATTTTTAAGAACTCTGCTATATTGCATAATTTGTTAGAAATTGCCAATATCAACCTTCAGTCCCATATTTCCCCTGTATCAAGTTTTTCTGAAACATGACATTTTAAGGAACTAAGAAAGTAGCAGGGAAGGCAACAAAAGTATTATGTTGTTTTACATGCTTTTTGTAGGAAGATCTTCCTTCTGTAAGGAACCTTATAATTAAACTGAACAAATAGTCTCATTGTGACAGACCTAAACAATTTTTTAAAATATTAATTTCTGTCTCTTCAATTAGTCCAGACTGTTGTCATCAAGATGATCTTTCCTACCTGATCCTCTGACTATGTCATCTCCCTTTTTATAGTCTCTGAGTCACTTAACTCAATCTCTTATTAGTTTCATCTCATGTTCATTTTTTCTTGTGATTGTTTTTAAGGTTGTAAGTCACACAGTCTCTGCTTGTGCTCTGAACTAATTCCTTTTCACACTTACTCATTACAAGCTTCCCTGCTCTGCTGATGGTTCCAGCTTTTATCTCCAAATCCCCTTCTTCTCACATATGCTTCCATCATTTCTTCCACTCAACACCTAGGCTGAAACAGCTCTCATGATATAACTTTGTCAGCCTTCTTCCCTTTTCTTTTCAAATTGCTTCAAAATTCCAATTTCTACATAATCACATACAAAAGAAATATTTTCACAATTGAAAAAGACTAAGTATTATGTCACTAGGATATATCAACCGTGACCATGTGATTACATGCAGCACAAATTTGTGACCTTTCCTACCTCTTTCCTACCTTATAGGGCAGCCATGTTAGATATTCAAGGCCAGCGTACATACTGTAACATCTATGCAAATACAAGTCACCGATTTTTCCCGGATGCTTTTAGATTGGTGCAGGATAAACAACAGTAATAGTGCATTGTATGCGGATACTTTATGCAAACTGACCATTTTAAATCTAAAAATAATTTGTTGTCAATGATGCTGACAGCAAAATCAGTAGATAAATCAAAACCCTGCCTTACAATGTCTTCATGTTTTGGAAAATAGATTTTTTTTTTTTTTTAATTAACAAATGCTAGTTATAAAGAAAAACATGAAGTGATTGGAAAAAATTATGTTTATAATCATCTGCCTATTCAGATGTATTAAGTAGGTCAAGTGTGTCCTTTTTACATAGGTTTTGAAAGCCACATGCTGTTAGAGGACAAAACAAATGAGTAAGATGCAACCCCCTAAGTTCTTTATAAGACTATGTGAAAATATAAGCCATCTGCAAAAAGAAGATGAAAAAAATCAGAAAGTAAATAAAAAATCAATTCAACAAAAAGCTTTTAAAAGAAAGGGGCTTCAGAGAGACTTAGGAGGCTGATATACTATCAAAAATTAAATAACCAACCCACCTAAGTATGGTAATGTTGTAGGCTCCAAAGGTTCCTGGGGCTAGAAGGGCAAATGGTACAACATTTCAAACATGCCAATTTTGACATGTTGTGTGCACAGAAGAATAGCTGGGGTATCCATATGAGGAAGACTGTGAAAAACTTAACAGTTGTTCTTTGTAGAATTTTTAAGTATATCCTACAACAGGATCCTTTAAAGCTCTGAAAAAAATACTAAAAGTTATGGGTAAAATCCAGGCTCCATGTAAATCAGTACTTATAAGTTTAAATATTTGTTCTAATACTTTCCAAATTGATTAGCAGTCTATTAACATTGAGAATTGTCTTGTATTTCTATTTTCTGAATGTTATATATTTGGTGCTCGCAGTGTGTTGTTTGAAACAGAAGATGTAATACAAGTGCTAATTTGGGCATATACACTACCTTTATATTCAAAACTGTGAAAAAATTTTTGCGCACACTGTGCCAGTATTTTTGCAAATTGTTGAAAGATAAAATATATGTAAGATACGTCAGCTGGTGGTTGTGGTTTGGGTAAAATGTTTTATAAAAGTGTTCTTTTTTCCAAATAAAATGTGTTCCAGATTTTAGTTATGGAAAAATAATAGATATGATAAATGGCACCTATTTTTATCTGTGCTTACGTTTGTTCCCGAACTTTTTTTCATAAAAAGATATATAATTCTGAATCCTTTGTTCTTCTCTGCTGTTGTAAATGGACACAATTAGGATTTTAGCTAGTTTTATACATTACTTGTAGAGCAGCCTTTCTTGATGAGCTTCTTAAGCAGCTTTTCTAAAAAAGTTGTAATGGAAAAAATAACTATCTTTGGAAAAACAGATAAATGGCTTGTATCATCATAGTCATCACTATAAAAATGGTCAGAACACCAATCTTGTGACTGAGCCTTCCCTAAATAAAATAAAATAAAATATATTAACAAGAAAAATACAATTTAAATAGAAGTTAAATATGGGAGGAAGAAAACTGTAAACATTAGCAATACTCAGATATCACTCAAAATATGCAGTTATTTAGGATGTTTCTTTTGCATTAAGCTTTTTTCTACATATGAAGCTGAAAAATGCAGTGAATAACTTCATTATTTCACTGAACAGCATAAAGCAAAAGGGATTAATTTCAGATCTTGGACTGAGGTCTGAACTGACCAGTCTAAGCTAATGTTTTAATCAGAATAGCAAGGCTTTGCTGCAGATCCCGCCAAAGAAAGGATTTCCCATAAAAGAACCAGACATAATAAAAGAAAATTACTTTAAATTACCCTGATCTTCCCTCTGACTCATTCTGGGATGCTTTCTAACAAGCCAGGACAAATCTGAAAGAAAACCCAAATAAATATTTGTTGTCAGATTTAATATCTAGTAGATATTATTTCTAAAGAAACCAAGTTATTTAAGTAGCCTAGATTCCAATGTAATTCTCTGAAGAAGACACGTTTAAGGCAAGTGGATGTAATGGTAATGGTGTAAAATAAAATTAAGCAAGAACAAATTAATAAGGAGGATTACAGGGTCACATTAAGAGCTGGACCATCTAAATACTTTGGTGATTACTAAGAATGGTAATCCCATTGACTAAGAAAAGGCCTCATCTTCTGAAATTAATATTTTCTCTTAAAAGTAGTATCTGCCTTGCTAATGAACACTAGAACTTTTAAGCTACCAGTTGCCCTGTAGACTTGCAGACAAGTGTTTTTAAATAAGTTGTTATTAACAGTATGTACCTTTAAAACATCTCACTGAATTAGTGTTAACCATACCCAAGGATTCTAAATTAAAGTTTCTTAAAAAATGTAAGCTCTCAGACCTTAAGGCCATTGAATATGAAAATCTAACCCTGTGGATACAAGCTAGTGCTCCCTTGATGTAAATATCCTGCTTTTATACTGAAGCGTGGTACTAAGAGAAAATACTCAGTTCTTAGTTTTGTTTAGCTTTTTTGATATATTTTACAATAAGATTTTCAGGCAACCACTTTTGCTTTATTGCTGAGATAAAATACAAAAATTAGATATCTGAGGAAAACAGCAATGTTATTTTTTGACACAAGCATGCCAAATTTGGAAAAACATATCGAAACACATGGCATTTTCCCTTAAATAGTTCAACAGCAAAGACTTCTCGATGTTAGCATTAATGAAATTAGCTTAACATCTGAGACTAACATATCACCCAGTCATTAGATCCTTTTTGTACCTGAGACAGTGAGAGAGACATGGGAACATATCTTGGGAAAAAAAAATTGGATTCAGGAATGGGACACAGAGTACGGCTAAAAGGCTCTGTTAAAATCTCCGCTTACAATTCTCAGCCTTTCACAGAGCCTTCAAGGGAAACCTATTATACGCACAGTTTAATTGGCTAAGGAGAGTGTTAGGCTACTGGGCCAGTACAGACTTACTATAATAAACTGTGTGCTTAAAGAGGTCAGCTCACCCAGTGATGTCTTGAGAGGAGATACTGACTCTGCATTTTTAAGAAACCATTTATTTGTAGGGAAGCTGATTAAACCAGCCAGGCATTGTATGTCCTCTGCCTCTGGGAAGAATGGCAATAGATTTTTAATAAATGCATAATATTTACTGAGCTGTATGAATATTCAGAAGCCAAGGTGTTTAAATTCTGATTATCTTTTGTAACTGCTTACCAGCCCCAGAGTTTTAAGGTTTGTCAGCATTTCTGATTCGCTGGGTTGGTAGAGCACAACTCTAAATCTAAAGAAATCCCTCCAACTATAATTAGTTTATAATGATACTTTATCAGCTACTGGTGGATGGCCATCTGCACACAGAATTCACTTATACAGAGATTTATACAATGATTGATATCTTTAGTAATGATTAGTGTACAACCCAGCAGAAAACTCCTTTGAAATGCACCATTTTCCCTGAAATACAGGAAACAGGCTGTAATGTGCGCTGGGATGACAGCAGCAGGACTGTAGGAAGCCAGCCCACCTGCTACAATGTGTGGTCCTCTCAAAGAGAAACAAATGCGGTTGTGTCATTTTCTTGTGCTCCTGGTGGACCTCATTTCTGTCTCAGCATCATGGTCCCTTTAAGCTTCTGTTTTGTCTATTTTCCTAAAATTGAATGTTTGGTTATGAGACTGGAGGCTGTAGTTCATTTCCCGATGACAGCCAGGAGGTCCATCGTGTCCAGAGACAGCAGGCAAAGCCGGGGCTTGGGCAGGGCTCCTGAGAGCGAACAAGTTGCTGTCAGGTGAAACCCACTGACTGTCCACAAGGATGGGATTAGGGTCTCTGCAGTATCCAGTGCAGCTGTGTGTCCATGCACACAGCTGGGGAAAGGAGAGCTCTGAACCATCGCTGCAGTGGCTGCTTGTGTTTCGTGTGATGGCTGACCCAGGAGTGCCATAGCACAGTCACCCTGGTGCCAGCCTGCCCAGTGGGCATGGGGAGGTGACTCTGCTGCTTGGGCTGTTGGCAGCTGGGGGCTTCTGAGCGTCGCACGGCAGCGTTCATTTAAGCACTAGGGGAGCATAACTGATGAAAATGTGGCAATTAGGCTATTTAGGCACTGCAGGATTAAGGAGCAACTGGCAAGGAATTTGGAGGTTCTGCCTTTTGGAGGCAAGCACGACAGCAAGGGGTCGAAATGATTTTGTGATTCTGGCCCTTGGGGCCTGTCTAAAGTTGCTGTTCTATTAATTATGCAGGTTTTTTACAGGTATACAGAAGATGAGAGAGTTTGGCATTTTCTTGCTTGCCCTACCAGCATTTATTCTTTGACAAGACCAGCCTTGTGTAAACAGTCTGAGCCCAATGGTATTTGCTTAACATTTTAATTGGGAAATATTTTAAAGGGAGGGAGCTCGAGGTGTCCTTTGTTTTCTGCCTGGTGGTTTCCCATGTTTCTCATGAAAGGGAACAGACTCAGCTCTTTTGTCTATTCTGTTTTCTTCTTGCGCTAGCATATTAATAAGACATCAGAAGGCACTTAGCTATTTGTAACAATCCACCATATAGCCATCTTTGTGGTAAGGGCAGGCCTGCCGTCTCTTGCTCTAATCATGCTGTAACTGTGAAAGGCATTGCTAAAGCAGACTGTTATATTACCTACAAATCTGTCATTTTCTTAACAGCCAGGAATAATTGTGTACATTTATGTTTCCATTTTTGGGAAAATGGTGAGAAACGTGTTCTGTCACAACAAAACCTAGCATAACTCCAGGTTGTTGGGGTTTTTTTATACAAGATTTTGATCTTGAGGTTGGTGTTTAAATATTTGCAAGGGACATCCTTAGGTGGAATTGTTATTTTTCTGGATTGCTGGTGTTGCTAAGGCAGAAAGACATGCTGCTTGTTGAGAGTAATGTTTTGATCAGGGTACTTGGGCCCCCTGAGAGGTGCTTGGCACGTTCAGATTAGCAATCCCGACCTCCTGCCGAGCCACGTGTAGCTCCATTTCTGCTGGCTGGGTCACAGGAGAAGCTCCCTTTCGGCACACCTTGTACTGGCTGTTGGCTAGAGACAGCAGAGGCTGGGGCTTGAATCTCAGCTGTGTGAGTGTGGTGTCTCTAGCACACAGCAAGCGGGTGGACACCACTAATTGGACAAGTCCGCTGCCGCGCAGGGCTGCCAGCTGGCAGGCACAACCCCTCCTCGCGTTAGCTTTACATGCTGTAAGGTTAATTCCCCCAGCGCCGAGCAGGTGTTTTGTAGAAGGCTCAGTTGGGATTTCCTAAGAGCTCAGCAGATCTGTGCCTGAAGTGAGAGTTACAAATGCTGGGATCATTGGTTGGGTCTGCAGGAAAGGAGTTGTTTTCACTTTCTCACGCTCAGCCTTCTTTGAAGGGGCTGCAAAAACTGCGGTCGAATTCTGCCTCATCCCTAGACAATTCGACCTGGTATCCAACAGCAGTGAGGACATGGCCTGCTGATAATCATGCAATTAGAAATAGATATTTCCTTTATCTTAAGCAGAACAATTATATTCTATGGATATCTTTACTGCCTCTGATAAGAAAGATTATGTTTTCATGTACAGTGTGTTGCAAGTGTTTTATGATATGCAGGGGTTTACAAAGCACTCAGAACTAAAACCTGTGGGGGAAAAAATTCCTCAGCAGATGTAAATCAATGTAGTTGCAGTGAAATCAGATGGGAATCTATCCTTCTATATCTTTATAGTGCAATCTCCCAGTATTTTTATAGCTCACTATACCTGCATAAAGGGCAAACACACTGAAATGAAAATGTGTGGCCTTTGACTTCCAAAAGTCAAACTAGTAATTGGTAGAAGAAATTGTCTGTAAGCTAAGAATTCTACTGAAGTTAGATAAGAATTTTAAAGCAAAACCTGAAGAACTACTGAAGATTTTTTTCTGATTACTGAAGCATTTTTCTGTTATTACTTTACTGCAGGAACTTTTGTTTAACAGCTTGGATCAGATCTGCCTGCAACAATTTTCAGGTTCAGAAAGAGTTTGGAAGACATGTTTTTCTAAACTTCTTGTCTTTTTATATGGGGGGGCATTTAGAACTAGCTCATTAACAGTTTTGTTTCTCTGTGGAGGGCCTCAGGAGTGTGTTTTGCCCAGCTAGCCAGTATGTTAAGGAGTTGAGGACTTGCTAGAAATCCATGATATACTTTATATGAGAACTTTTAATGAAAGAATCTTAGTAATTGCATCCAAACTCTTTGTCCCAGTAAATTTTACAGTTCCAAATCCTGATCCTCCAGTGCCTTGCATTTTGAAGCATATATTAAATTTGAGCTAAGCACATGCAAAGATGGTATGCAAGTTACTCATGCTAGTGTAAACAGAGCACTATATTTTACATCCTCATGTATTTGACCCTTGCAAATGCTAATGACTGGATGTGAAGAAGATGAGAAGCAACAAAGCATCAGAACAATCCCTTCTGGTAGTCAGCTTTCTCCAGCATGACTATAACACTGCTTTTGAAATCTCTCATACAGCCAGTCAGAGGAAAACCAACTTCATAACTGCAACAGAAACCCTTTCGAAAGTCAAAGGTTTTAACTTAATGTGTGCTTAAATGTTGTGTTTAAAGCTAAATACATTCTTGAAAGTATCACTGAATCCATAGTCAGGAAATAATGAGACACAATTATTAAAATAGAAACCTCTCTTTCTATTTTAAATAATTTTGTCTCATCGTTTCTTAAGTATGGTTTCAATGACGCACTTGAAAAGCAGTTAACTTTTTAGAGGTGTCTACTGGAAAGGCATATGGAAACTCCCAAATTTTTTTTTTCTCACATGTTTATATAGTAATTGTCTTTCCATTTAAAATAAAAACCTTTCATTCTCCTGCACACTGAATACATGGAATATATGGATGGTGTTCTTGTATGTTCTTCTGTTTTATTGTCATGGGAGTTTGGCATTACCTTCGCATAGGTATGCATTTTTTACTGAACTCAGCATTGAATTACTACAGATCTTCCCTTATTTTCTGATTAAAAAGCAAAGGTCATATTAAACTGACTCTTGCATATCACTTTCTGGGAAAGGTAGTTCGAGCAAAGCATGAGTTTATTCTCAGAGTGGAAAGATCCTCCCCACAGAGCACTCAATTGTGGTATCCCAGGTGCTTTGACATGTAAATGGAACACCACAGGCATTAAATAATTGGGTCAGATATCTTCAAGATCTTTATTCTACTGTCAAACACAATTTAGATCAGATAATTTCTGAAGTTAAAAGAACTCGCTTCTGCTCCCATTAAAATCAAGACCAAAATTCCCAATTGGTAGCACTTTGGGCACACCAAAACCTAAAGACATTATTTTGTTTTCCATTATTAAGTCATCTCACACTTTTTTGAATGGATAAAATCTTATTCCCATAATATTTTTAAATTCCTTGACTGATTCTTGAATTCATTACTACCTGATTCCTTTAATCTCCTACTTCCCTTCAGTGGCATATTTTGTCGCAGATCCTGCAAACTCTTAACTCAAGCAATTAATCCTCTTAATCCTATGGCGTATTGGTGGAAATCAGGAAGGCCTTTGGAGAAATCAAAGGCAAGATCACAGTGTCCTACATGCTCATAAATATCATTGCCCTGCAAACACATGATAATGACTTTGTGCATAGAGCAGTTTTACTGAGTTCAGAGCTTTGATGCCACAATTTACTTCATATACTTGAAGCCACTTTGAATATATTGGGTTTCCTCACAAGTTTGTGAATAATAAGGATTGGGCCATAAGATGACTTCTTAAGGAGTAATAAATCAGTAGCATTAAGTATGAGAAGTTTGCTCTTTGCAAAGCTCCTTTGAAGTGTAAATGTTTGGGCATCATTGTGTTACCAGTCTGTTTTGTTCTCTCAAGCTCAGCTGGTGTGATAACACTGAGTTTTAGTAGAATGACTAAAAGTGGAGAAAAGGTCAGCAGATATTTCAAGAAGCTGAAAGTGATTTTCACACTGTTATGAATGCTGATGGTCCCATTGTTTTTTACTTTTTACAGCTTTTTTTTTTTTTTTTGTAAAACATGCCAGAGCTAGAAAATTCAAGGAACTTCTGAAGTAAGTATAATAATCTAAGCAACCACAAGGTGTATTCTAGCAGTATGGCAGCAATATCACTTTTCAAGAGCTAGGAGGAAATATTCAACATACCTCAGAATAAACAGCAGTCACTTTCTAGTTATCATTCATATTAGGGATTCACAGGAAGACCTATTTTGGTTTAAAAAATCAGGTTTAGAATAAAACCCTTGCATGTGAAAAATTGAACACCATCTATAGCCTGGATTATGCCATTTCTTCACTACTGTTTTATGAATACTTTGTTGCTATGATTTTGAATAGTAGAATAAATTTCAACTGTCTGAATTAAATATGTGTTAATATTATCGGGTAATTTTATATAATTTCCGAGGAATTCTATTAGAAAAACTACAAAAATACTTTCTCATTCAAAATATTAGGATGAGCTACTTTTATTTTAAAACTATAAATTTTTTTCACCTTGATTATTTATTTGATTTCTTCAGAAGAATTCCTTAGATAGAAAAAAGTAGGGAGAAAATTGTGCCAAAATTATATCCGATCATAGTCTTCTTGTAATTAATGCAGTCGAAGAATTTGCTCTAAATTTTGCACTATTACAACTGAGCATGAAATGTGCCCCAACATTATTTTTCCGTGAAATTCAAGGACATTTTAGCTTTTAATTTTTCTGCATTTACAGCACTGCTGAATAGTTGTGCAGACAAGATTTTATATTCTGTTGAGAAAAAGTGTCAATTTTGTGTAAACTAAATTATGCATGTTAAGTTTTGGAACCATTTATTTTTTCCTTTGAATGATGCAATGCTCCCATTAAATATAGATTGACCCTGGGAGGAAGTAGCATGAGCCAGTGATTTTTCTCTGTTGTGGGAACTAGAAGACCTGGGTCTGTTTCCAATTCTGCCACTTATTTGTTAAATCACCTTGAACAAAGTCCCGCTAACAAAGTCAAATTTAAGTGCTTCAAGTTATACATCCAGCTTAATATTCGAGCACCTAAATATGCAGATATTTATGAATGATGGAGTTAGACTATGCAGAGAGTCAGGCTATTTATTTTGGTATCTTAATATGAATTTTGGTACAAAATGTCAGGCTTTCAAATTTAAAAAACTTGCCCTGAACTTTTTAATGCCATCTGCAAACATAAGTTCTTATCTAGTGAGAAGGGGTCACTGTAAAACAAGGGACATCCTTCCATGAAGGATGTTCATGATACTTTTTCAAATCTTCAGAGAACTTCTGCGGCATATAGGAAAAATTCACTGCTACATATGGGCATAGCAATGGTGCTCTCCTATTGAAACATTTTTATCTGTAGCAGGATGAAGCAGTTCTCAGTAAACTAGAAACTGGAAAGTTATCAGAAGAGAAGATTCTGCATGAAACTTTGCTTTGGAAAATGGCTCGGAAATGAGAAAAAGGATGTGGAAGGAGGACAGAAAGTCAAACAGTTGCATGTAGGTGCTGGAGAAAATTGAGTGTCAGGAGTAGGAACAGGACAGAAGGAAGACTCAGAAAAAGATCTATGTATATTTAATCCCTAAAAATATTTAACCCCTAAGTGGGACAAAAAACCCCAAACCAAACAAATACACAAGTTCTTGTTTGCCCTTTTCTGTTACAACAAAGTAATGGGCACCACCACTCTATTAGCCAGACCTTGCAAGGGAGCAGTTTCTGAACTAAATGGAAAAATCCAAATCCATCCTGAGAGAAGCAAAGGGAATCTGAGGGTAAATCTACTGACAGTCATGGCAATCTGGTGTTCTCCTGCCTCTAACCCGAGCTACACTGCATGTCACGGAGAGGATACAGCCCTGAAGCATTGCAGTACAGAGGAACATGGAGTTATGGATTGCAGGCAACTGTTGGAATATGGTTCTAATTTGAAAAATTCCTTTCATTCGACCAGGCTGCACCAGGATAACAAAGCCATGTGGTTATGCTACTATATCAGGATGGGAACAGATTGAACCTGTTAAACATATGATCGGTCCTTCTGCGAACAAAAAGTGTTGTTCTCCCAACCCCCAGTTTGATTTCTACACTCGCTCTGCCCTGTTCTGCCCTAAACACATGTCAGCCCATGCTTGAGTGCTCATTTCAACACCGGTGTTGTGTGAGCAGCTGTGCTCACATCTGTTGACAATGAAGGGATTTGAGTTGTCAAGGTGCCGTACTCCTTTGCTTTCGGTCTGCCTGTAACGAGGACCACAGCCAAGATGAATACTCTTCTAGATCACTTTGTTTGGGAATTAAACACTGCAGCACTTATGTTACTGCTCTGCTATGCCATTTGTCTGTGCCTCTGTGACTGCTTGCTTCCACTCTCACAACAACATAGCCCTGAACTTACAATCCTACTCTTCTATCCTATACTCTTCTATCACAAACCTCAAAAACCCAGATACTGACAAAAGCAGAACTCTTCTTTCCATGATACCATGTCAGCTGGTGTGTACCCAGCTTTTCTTCTCTTTTTTGCTTACTTTGTGTTACATGTTCTATGTGCTTTTGTCTCCCTCCTCTATCAGTGCCCAGAAGGTCAGACAAGTAGTCCAGATCAGCAGATGATACAAGTCCAGAAGGGCTACTGTCTGCAATCAGCAGAAAAGAAATTCAGTGTTTCAGGGCCTGGGGTATTTAAGTCCTTGAGCTGTTGGTGGAAGTTATGGATTTCACACTTTTTATAGTATCTGCTCAGCTCCAGTCTCCTTATTCTGCAGCCGAGGAGCCTTAATCCTAATTGTGGGAAGGTGTCCCCGCCTCAACTGAATTAAACTCTACATTCATTAGTCATGTCAAATTCAGGCAAAACAATAAAGGAATTTGAAGCTTAGCTGTCTTGATACAAAACCACTGACTGTTCAGCATATCTAAATTTATGCATCTTCCACAAAGTAAGATAAAGATTGGTTTTACACACCATGTCCTTCAATTGAAAGGAATTTCCAATCTGTTAAACCGTATAAGTCTTCAGAATGGATTTCAAGGAGTTGATGCAAGGACAAAACCTGTTAACAGTGCAAGATTTCACTTTCATGCATCAAGGTTTGCAGCACGTTCAATACAAGTCTATACAACTTCACAATGGATATCTGTTTGAATGTACAGCACACCAGCATGTATAGCAAATTCAATTTCTTAAAAAACATTCAAATATCATCCAAGGCAAAATGCAAATTGTCAGAGCTACCATTCTTTCTAGGATCTAAAGTGAACCTTGCATGCTAATGTGCCTTCCCCTCTCTGCCATCTCACACCATACAGACAAACACACACCTGTTTCCTACCCTGGATATCATTTGAGAATATATGAATAGGAATAATACTCAAACTCTCCTTGTAGCAGAGATAAACTGAATAATTTATAGGTTGCTTATTGTACTGCTTTATTCATAAGTGGGTGTGGTGTGACTTACAAAGGAGGTGCTCAACAAATGCTAAGTCAAGGTGAATCATGGATCTGATTTTGAAAGTGATGGGGTTGTGGTCATTTTTATCTCCTGATGCAATTCATTTCCTGGTTTGGGATATACAATGCTGTGAGAATCAGGAAGATGAAATGGGTAATACTTTTGTCAAGGAGTGAGACCTGTTTTCCTAAGCAGGTTGGTCATCTGCATTTTGCACCAAAGACAGTACTTATTTGTGGGTATTAGATAAATAATTATTTTTACACATATTTATCTCTCCCTCATCAGATATTCACCTCTTGTATCCATACATATTTTCTGAATCTAAGCCAACAACCATCAACCTTATGTTTACCGTACTTTAATTGTGGTTCCATAGTGTGCCTGACTTCTTTCTTCCAGCAATAGGTTCTTCATCTATGACTGTGTTCTTATAGGCAGTAAAACTAATTAATGAAATATTATTATCTGGTAGGCACATTGTCTTATCATTGGCTTTTAAAGAAACATGCTACACCATTTTAGGGTGATGGGGCCTGGGATCACCTCTGCAGTCTGTGTTAGCACAGCACCTAGTGTAATGGGGTCTGGCTTTCCCAGGTGGTATCATAAGACAAATGAACAAGTGATGATAGTAAAATGGTGCCACTGAAAAGTTCCAACTGCTGGTGGTCAGAGCTGAAATTGACGCCGAATCTCACTGACAAAGAAAAGCCTGGAGTTACAATGTATAATAAGTGAATAGGAGAAAATCAAGCTCTTAATTTGTAATGCATGAACAATGAAAATTTGATTAAATGAAAGCTCCTGCTACTAGGTTTCGGCTTTAAAATGATTGCTCCAGAGGGTTAGGGTAGACAGGGTAGATCATAATTAGTATACTAGAAAAATAATGCAAATAAATAAACAACTTTCTCAAAGGCAAAAATGCCAGCATTACATAACAGATGCTTAGGAATGACTGCTGGCTGGAAAGGTCTTTGCAAAGTTTCATATTCATTATCCTTGAGGCAAAGAGAATTAAAATAAAGCAGAAAAGAGAGCCTCAAGAAGACTTCAGTGCAGGCAGCACAGACTCAATTTCCATCTAAAGTAATGGTGTGAGCAATCTCACACCATTACTCCCAACTCCAATAAGTTCATTGTGTCCGCATTACTGCCTACAAGCTGCACACACAAAAGGAGAAACTAAGGTTTCTCTCCCTGCCCCATCTCATTTGGATAATGGAGTTCAGTAAGATGGGAGTCTTCATGTCATGGATGAGCAGCCTAAGTGACAGAGAAATGAAAAGTTGTCAGCAGCCAAAGGCATAGGTTGGACTGACGCAGCATTACCACACTAAGCTAGAGACATTCGAGGAAAGTAAAATCCTACTTCTAGGACATATAGGTCCTGTAGGCATAGGTTGACAGGAAAAAAAAATATTTCTTTTGTGCATTTACTGCTATAAGTCATCTATGGAGGCTAGAGTAAAGCCTGTTTAAGGAAGATTTAAATGGAAAAAAAAACCCAGACTGTCAACACACAGTCTCATGTAAGTTTTAACTGGTTCTTCTCTGCTTAAACCAAATAATGGCCTACATAAACAGAGTGAGGTATATAAACATCCTATATGTAGTACATTCAGTTGAATAAACAGTTTGCATATTAATGTAAACAGCTTAGGTGTTTTAATGTGCTGGTGCTATGGCAGGTTCTTAGTTACAGACTTCAGAACTCAAAAGGGAATGTGTATATTCAGGCTTTTCAATCAAGAATAAATATACTCAGGGACTGTGAATATATTCCTACTTGATCTTACAAATTCTTTTCTCAGTGCTATCAGTCAGTTTCACAAAGCTTGATTCCTAAAAGCCTTTATCAGGACGTGACTGGAAATAGTGGTAGTGTGGATTTTTTCCCCACATTATGAATCAAAACATGAGTGCTTAAGGTTTGTGACAGAGGCAATGTCATTCCCCGCTTTCTAGGAAAACTAAACAAAATAAAGAAAAATGCCTCATGAGATATTTGCAATTTAGCTAAAAAAGAAGAAGAAATTCAGTAGGAAATTGAATCTGGTAATTGTTTTTTTGGTGTTACACATCAGCTGGGGCTGTGTCTACAGAATTTCATCACTGACTGCCTTTAAACTCTGGTGTTTAAACCTTGCTGTATGGCTGGCTACATTAAATACATTCTCTTCTTTATGTGCAGTAAGAAGGGAATCTCAGAAGAGGCCTTCCCCAGTCTGTCGTCAGCTAAATTAGGAAATGAAAATTGATTCCTAGGAGCCATGTTACAAAAGTTATGGGTTCTTTTAAGAAATTCAGCATTCAAAATACAGCTCAGTGTCACTAACTGCAGAGCCCATAAGCACAGCCAACAGGATTTAAAAAAAAAACACAACAAACCAGGGGAGGGCTAAGCCATGACGCTGCAGCATTTATTTCTCTCTTAATTACAGGTGTCGATGTCTCTGCCATCTGGCCTGTCTCATGACAAAGTCTCAACAGCCAAAGAGTGCAGAAATAAATAGACAATTAGTAAAATGCATTGACTGCATGCTCTGCTGAGTAAGCAATTGTTGCCAGCACTAAAGCAGTTTCCTCACCCACAGATCCTAGTGTAATTTCTTCAATTGCTCTATTAACATGCAGGACTAGAGTTTCCCTTCTGTCAAAGAGGGAACCAAACGGGGAGTTTAGGATGGCTAGTCAAGTCATCAAGAAAAGTTCAAGCCCAGACTAACAGAAAGGCTGTCACTCTCTTTGGTGCTCAAATAAGCTTTACAACTGTTTCAGCAATTAAATGTATAGCTAATTTATTTTCAACTCAGATATCCATACACTGCAGTACTTCTGCATAATATCACCACTTTGTAGCTGATACTGGGGTAGAAAACTGTAGTGTGGTAAACATTCAGTTCTAGATTCACTCTGCCAGGTTTTAGGGTCCAAACAGTGGTGACTCCATTAGGAATGTAGTTCCCTTGTCCCTTTCTAGAGCTGACGGAAGAGGACCAAGTGCCTTGAGAGAGCGATTCAGCTGAAACATAAGATGCCTGTGACCATTGACTACCAAGTCCCAGTTGGATGCCAAAACCTCCAAAGGTGGATCCAGACAACCTGCTTGTGCAACTGGTGCTGTCTGCCCCCACAGGTATCTCACCAAAACATGGAGAGGAAAACAGAGATATGGCTCATGAATCTCTGGATAGAGTTGGGCGGGTGTCAATTTATTAAAAATGAGCTGACAAAAGCCCATGTCTGCAAACCCTCTGGACTTCACTGTGTATCCCGATAATGCCAGTGAGTGGGACTGGTGCAGCTGGAAGCCAGGATAACCAGAGAATTTCAGATGTGATTCTTATCCCCTCCAAGCTATACACTGAAACTATAGAAAAGTAGAGATATTTTTAGAAAGCTACTCTGACTAAACAACAATTCTGGCTAAGCAACAGAATAATACTGACAACTTAGTTGTGCCTGATGTGGGACTAACAGTCTTCAGGTTGCTCCTTTCATGATCTCCTGTTTCTGGTTTCATTGAAACCTTGTTGGTTCATGTTTTCCCTTGCTATGATAAAGGACATAATCTGTTTTCGGACATGTTCATGAAACTTCTGTTGACATCACTGGGAATTGTACATGAGTAGCTGGCACCAGGATTTGGATCTTAAAAGTTTATGGTGCCCTGAGGAGCTGTTTTATGTATTTTGCTTTGTTTCATGTGTGACTGTCCTGGGATACAGTGGCTCAACCAAACAACAAAAGTCCTTCAGGAACTAAAACTGTTCATGAGGCACTACCTACTACAAATAAAGGTGCCCTCAGGGCATGAAGCAAATATATGGAATTTATGCCCTATTCATGCATTTGCTTTCCATTACTAATGTTTTTCTCGCATGTTCAGTGAATTACTCCATCATGGAATTTATTCATGAAAATATTAAAGCAGAAGTAAAGCATGGAATGGGAGGAGAGGAAAGTATCAGGAAATACATAAGAATATTGATAAACCCTATAACAAACAGTTGTACAAATGATCACAATAGATCAGAAAACACTTCTACATATCTCATATTCTGACTAAAGAAAGATTGGTTAAACCTACAATATGCTAGAGAATATCATGAACATGATACCATTTTCCTCTTAAGCGGAGCAATTTGTTTTACAGTAAATGATTGAAAAAAATGCATTAGATACCTATTTAGTCCTGATAATAGATTAAAAGCTGTATCATATCACCAGAGCACTATCAGTCCAGTGTACAGCAGTGTTGCAGTGGCAATCACAGATGAGAAATATGATGCTGCAAAGCCCTTTCTGGGGTCACTGCTCCCTCAGCTGCTGCAGAGCCATGAGCAGCCATGTTGAATTTTCTTCCTTTATTCTCTGGGATCATTAGGAGTGTGAGTCCCACTCAATCTTGCACTTATCTAAGAGAAAGGACTGCCATTATTACATCTCTACTTGGCGCAAGTGGAACAAGGAAACACAAACAGCAGAAGTTGACATTCTTGAAAAGATTCATAACTCTTACTGCCCAAATCTGTCTCCAGGGATATTAAATGCAGTCTCTGCATAAAGTTCTGATCCCAAAAGTTACTAGTGTAAGTGGATGCCAAATCCTAAGATTTCGGGGAGCGGGGGAGGGGTGGGTGTGGGTGTGTGTAGAATAATTAAATTTTTCTGTATTAAGCTATCACAAGATTCAAAAGCAAAATGCAGAGTTCAGATGATTTCTGAGCCTGCCCATAAACCCCATCATGGTTTACACTGTCATGATATGGCAAAGATATTACATTAGAGACTATATGTTTGTAGATACTAAAACAGGAATAAAACTAACAAGAAACAATGGCTGGACTATAAAACCAGTGGCTAGAAGAGACTCAAAGTACAAGCAAAACACATACTTTTAATTGATTAGTCACTGAAACAAGTTAACGAGGGAAGACATCTGCATGTCTGAATTCTTACAGTCAGTGCCTTTGATCCATGTTAGTGTCTTCCAGTTGATGCCTTTCTGGAACATATACTTTAATTAAACAGAAGATACTGCTATATGCAGGTGTGACAGGGTGGAAATCTAACATTTTGAGATACATTATAAGCTTTTAATTGGTTAACTAGTCCAAAGGTTTTGGGGGTTGTTTTTTCTGTTTGGTTGAGGTTTTTTTGGTAAGGAAAATAAGTTTCATCCTCATGAAAAACTATTGAGGAGGGTGTTTTTTGGTGATTCAGGGTTTTTTTTCTTCATGCACAGACGTAGGTCATGAACCATCATAACCTGAAGTGTAGATAAGCTATCTCTGGTTTATCTGTAACTTCATGATTATAACAGTAGAGACAAGGATATGAAAAATCAGCACAAATGATGACATTAATAGCTTTGCTTTTTCTGCTCATGCTGTGTTGTTTGGAATAGCTATGTCTGCTAAAATTATTTCTTACATGTGACTTTTGTTTCTAGAAACACTCATCATGGCCTGCAGATAAATGTAGGACAAGAGAAAGGTCTATAACAAAAATGGAGAGTTGTTAATAGTGACCAGATACTTTCAGATGATGAACTGATAGCTGAAACTGAAGCTGGAAGGACCATTGTGAACATCCAGGTCGCCTCCTCAATAACACAAGCCCTTGATCTAAGATTTTGCTGTAGCAAATCAGTTTCTATTAGAGCTACAGTATCTTTTTGAACTGTGTTGATTTTTCATTGAAAGATCTGATATGATAAAAATAATCTACCACAACTTCAGGCCGATTCTCTCCACACTTAATTACCCACACTATTAAGAAATAAAATGTAGGAGTTCTAATTTTTTTTTATTTATCTGCCTTCAGCTTGCAGCCACTGTACTTCATTATGGCTTTGTCTGGGCTACAGAAGCTCCTGCTCTCATTAAAGTCCTTTTAGGCTATGGTCACAACATTTGTTTATCGTTTGGTGCAAATCCATGATAAAAACTCTCTCCGGTGTCTCCCTGTGGAGTAACATGACTGAAGGCATCGTGACGGGGGAACTGGAGCCTCCCTGGAGCCACTGAACAAGCAGATCTGCAGTGCCCAGGAGTGGCATGAGAGGAGGCAGAGCAAGGAGAGCTCAGAGCCACAGGTGAAACACAAGGAGGAGACATCTCAGCAAAGTGACAAGGCTGGATGAATAGGAAATAGAAAAGTGAGAGAGCCTAGTGTTCAAACAGCTGTTATTATTCATATACAACTGCCTGGAAAAGTTACTCTGAACTGGACGATGTCAGCGTTGCAAGTAAATCAGAAATGGAATGGAATATTTTGACAAACATGTAAGTAAAATGTTGCATATCATCAATCTCTTTCCTCGTGTCTGAATTGCTGAAAGAGCAGTTGCCATTATAGCACTCAGAGTTGTATGTATATACACCTCCTTCTGCATTTGCTTTTTAAAAGACTTGATTCCCAGTTCCCATATTTCTGACACACTCACACCCTGGAGGAATCGGTAGATTGCACAGGGTGTAAAAGTCATCCCAGATTCCTGCCTCCAACCCCTTTAATGTTTGCTGAACTGTGTGGGTACACCCTGATGCTTATCACAGTATCATCCAGTGTGGTTTAAGACCTGTTGATTCTGTTATGTTAAGAGGGAAGAATAAAGAAGAGTATAACCATAAGTGTTTGAATATAATGTATATGTCCATGCTAGAGGCAGACAAAGGTATTACACAGCTTATATCTTTCAATAAATAAGGCTATTAACATTTCTTTGTTTTTCATACACAGGTCAATTAAAGTATACTCCTCCTACTGAGAATGATATAATACAATTTCAGTGTTAATTCACTCTCATCCTCCCTCATCATAAACCTTTCTTGCACAACAAAATTCACTCCAGGCTGTTCAGCTCTGCATGCACATCTTGAATTTCATTACAGTTTTCAGTACAGAGATCATCCGAGCTGTGAAAGAAGATATTTAATAAAAAGTTCAGTACATTCATGGTTCCATGAGTTGAGACACTAAAAATTCATCTTACAGTTATATCATCAGACCATTCCGAGAGAACATTTGTTTCATTTTCATATGAGACACCTTATCAAACTCAAAGGAGGAGAAGAGCAAACCAGGTCTCAGTTGTGACTGGATAATAAGATGAAGGAATGATCTATAATATGAAAGGTTTTGCACACATGAGCAGAACCTTCCACTCTTGACAGTGCCAGGTGGAAAACTAATCTTCGCATGCTGCATTGATGTGATTCTCACTTCCTTTAACTACAATGTACAACCTGAACAGATGTAAAAAAATCCAAGCCAACCCAAAACAAATTAATGCTTTCAGTGAGAGTAGAGGCTGTTTAACATCTCCCTAGAGATGATCAGCACCACTTAAGACTGGCTGCTATGTTACTACACATCCCACAGTGTAATAGAAGAAACTTACCCTTAATGATTTAATACTTGTAAGACTCAATAAGCTTAGTTTAAAATGTCTGCATCATACTGAAAAAGACAATTTAAATTTTTAATTAAATATTTTAATGGATAACTGCTATTTTTTATATTAAGTAGATGGCTAAATATACAGCACATTACTATTTTTATCATCTTAATGCAACATGAACAAAGATAAGAGGAAGTGATGGAACAAATAACAAGACAGTATATTTCCAGGGAATACGAAATTCCCAGAGCACTAGGCATGAAGTACAGTGCTTGGTGCAATATAAAAGGGTAAACTAGAGGGCAGACTTTACTCGAACTGCTCTGGTTTTTCACCACTACACTACTTTTCCTGCCCCCAGCCCATTCAGTTGTACTGGCTGGAAAAAAAAAAAACAAGAGAAACAAACCCAGGCACTGTCCAGTCTCCAGAGCCATTGTAACTTCAAAAAAGGATTGTACTGAGCTGGAGGCACAAGCCTCTGGAGATAGTTACTTTATCACTTCATAAATATGCGCTTTGATTACAATATCTATTCACTGCTCCCATCAGTACAAGAATAGATTTATTGTACCAAGGCTAAATATACTTTTGGCTTGAGGAAATAAAAATTATTATATTTCATTCAGAATGCCATTTGGACCTCTTTCCTAGGCCCTGTTACATTTTGGTCACAGAAAAGCCAGAATTAAAATAACTAGAAATCAACAGTAAAACAGTGCGTTGGATTTTGACTTGTGTCCACTCATCACATCTTTCTCTTTCTCTACTATTACCACCAAAAATGCTTCCACACTAGCTCCATCAGCAGTCTGGATTTATGCTGTCTCTAAGGTCTCATTTGGACTGTGCCTACTGTCAGCAGCGCTTGCTGTCCCCGGGTTACCCCTGCCTTTCTCCTGCAGAAGGTCTCCGTGTCCATGGTGGTATCACCCTACTGTGGGAGTCAAAGCGGTGGCCATTTAGCAAAGAAATTAACAAAATCTATCTCTCACTAAGTATTTCAATTATCTTTAAGAAGATTTTTGCTCGGAGACCACACCAAACACCCTTAGGCAGCTCAAGGAGAGGATTTTTAGACCTCCAAAGTAAGTTTAACAAGTATCAGATGTTTTTAGTAACCTCTGTGCTGCAGCTGATGTCCAGGGATGGAAAATAGGCTTTTCTGTGTTCAGCTATTTCTGTCACAACAGCCAGAAGAGTGTGGATTGCCCAAGGTAGGTAGGGTGTCTGGTTTGTTGCAGTTACCCCAGTGACTCAAGGCATCCAGGTCCCGCAGGTCTTGCAGGCACTTGAACCACCTGGTTTGCCCAAGTTAGCAGGAGTCCTTTCTCTCTTTGAGGATCCCTGGTCACCTCAGTCATCCAAGGGATGTAATTGCCTGCAGCAACCCTGTCACGTCAGTCACCTCGATTACTCACCTCAGCCCGTTGTGGTTTACAGGAAAGTGCAGCGCAAATACCATGGAACTGATGGAACCTGTTTTGAAAAGGTTGTGTATAAAGGCACTCTTCAGAGCCCATATGTTCTGAATTATCTCTGTATTTCTAAAAATATGATCCTTCAATATATATAGCTGGAGCAGTTATTCACAATTTTTTTTACTAAAACTAAAAATTATCAAAATTGCTTTCCTAGTAAAAAGTTAAATCCAATAAATTCAATTGACCCTTTAATTACCAGGTCAGCAAATACTTGGCATTAGAAGGAAATTTTATTCCAAATAGCTATGACTATCAAAGCTTCCCGTTTGGATTTAATGTAGGAAGCAGTGTGTGACTGACCATACTTGTAGGCTCTATTGCTATTTCTTTGTGAAATGTTTATTTATTTAAAACAAATCAACTGTTTTGCAGATGTACGCAGCATGATAACCTGGAAAAAGGTTGGAAATACAAATTTTGTTTACAGACACTGTGGAAGAGTGATATAAATAATAAATAGCATTGCCAATAACTTTCATAGTAATAATAACAATCTCTATGACAACTAGTTCTACAGGCAACAGGTTCAAAAAATCAACTGCTTCTTTAGGTGCCTTAGTCCATTCATTACTTTATTATAAATAATATTTCCAGTGTCAAGATAAAATTAATATTTTATATCCTTAATTATTAATGCAATTTTAGTAAACCCTGGTCACAAGCAAGATTGTAATGTTAAACCTTTCTATCTGAGACATCTTTCTGTTGCAGCGCTGCTATTTAATACACCTTTTCTTTTTCTTGCTGTACTGTGCTCTGGCCTCTAAGCTAGTTCAGTGGAATAGAAATTACTGGATAACATTTGGAGTATCTTTAATATAGGAGTAATGCATATCTTTAATTTATAGATAACATAGAGACTGCACTTAAATACCTCTGACCTTTAATTTATATGCACAGGCATCCAGTATGGTACTGTGAAACACAGCATAGCTTGTAAACACAGTGTTGCTTCACAAAATTAAATGTAATAATTGCAGGTAGAAAAGAGTAATTATCTCTAGCCTGTGAATTCTTTGACACCTCCTACTATTAACAAGAATACTGCTGCTATAGTATACTGCATCTATTGTTGAAAAGTCATTTTACATCCAAGTTATGGGAAATATGAAAACAAGAACTTCAGCCAACTAAAATAATTATGATAATCTTGTTCCAAATAGAAGTTCCAATTCTGTGTTATTGAAGTAAATGGGATTTTTGCCATCAAATCCGAAGGAGGCTGGGACTGGGCCCTGTATTTTTCAGTGGGTCAGAATACTGACATATATCCCATATAATGTTATTGACCGTTCCTTAGACTTAATGTTGCTCCTGTGTTGAGTTTTTTCTGTCTTCATTGGCTACGACTGCTTTTAAAACCATGGCAACTGTCTTGGCAGTCTTCACACCTTTCATTATTCTCCTTTTTAACTCTAAAGTTATTTCACAGAGAAGGTAAATGATGGAGCGAAAGATGAAAGGAGAACTGGCTCCCCTGTTTCTGCGTGTTCAAAGATAGCTCATGTTAACTCTTCTTTGGAATACATGTTATTTCATCATTTTAGCCTAACAATCAAAAGGAGAGCTGTCAAAACTGCAAAATAACATCCTTATCTTTCTCTAGACCTTTGTAAACAGTTTGAGAAAATACCAAATGATAAAACTTAGTTTATTTATTGCTTGGAGCACAAGCTATCAAAATATTCCATGTTTCAGACATTTACTGAGCTGTGGAAACTGTGAAACTACTACCATTCTCATTCTGAATTTTTCTTATAAAAACAGATAATATCAACAACAACAAATGATTAAGCAAAACTGAGAATTTCACCCAGGGCAAAATTTCTCCACAAGTTCCCAAAAGAACAAAGATTTTTGTCATGGGCAACAACTCAGTCATTTTACCAGACAACAGAATTATTTTGTGGCAAAATCTGATAGGCTGTTGCCCTGGAATGGAGAAAAGCTGGTTTTCTTTTGTGTTTAAAAAAATAATTATGCAAGTTAATGATGAGAATTTTTGTTCTATGTGCAGCATTATCAGGCTGTGTTTCGACATAAATCCCTTTTATCAGAAATACAGCAGCATATAATCATTTATTTCTACCATGGTAGGAAAAAAATAGTGCTTTGGCTGGCCTCTGCATATTGAATAAATTAAATAGTGCACATGGTGCTGTTAATGAAATAGAGAATGGTAACGTTATAATTTGCATTACAATGCTACTTAGTTGTCTCAACGAAATAAGGTCCTGTTTGTGTAGCACACAAAAATTTCTTTCACCAAACATGTACAGGCCAAATTATGCAGAGGCAAAGAGGACTTAAAAGGCACTGGGAAAATCAAGAAGGCTTAAGACATTTGTCCCTCTGCTGACACAAGGAGTCTGCGGCAGAGCAGGGACAGAATCTCCAGAGCACTTTATTTAGTGCCCTTAAGACTAGACAGTTCTAGTTTATATAAATGTTGACATAAAGTAACATTAAGATTTCCTCAAAAACACAAGTGTGCAAAGCAGTGTGTTTTACATCACAAATGCATAAACGCTAAGTAATGATGAGTGCATAGAAGAATAATGGCAGAAAATGTTTCTAACCTTTCCTGCAATAAGGAAATCCTGGTATGCCTCTGATGGCTCATGTGGTTTGTAGAGTGCTGCACATCACAACGCTACAGCAGATGAAACACAGCCTTCTCCCTGACTTTGCACAGTGTCCACTCAGAGTCCTTAAATTTCCATGATTACAGAACAAGTTAAGGACCTTGTGCTTTTTGAGGAGAAAGAAGATAGCTTCTTCCAAGGCACTCTATTGAAAAGACAGAGGAAGATAAGACAGTGTGCAGTTTTACATTATATTCTCAAAGGAATCTTTCTACACAGAGATCTTAACACTATTCAGCTATTATTTACACTAGAGGAACTCCACTGAGGTCAGTAGACTAGCCCAGATACAACACCAATGCAATTCCTGTGTTAATCTAGAGCAAATTCTCTGAACCTGATGAGGTTCCTGTGGCAGAGACCTGAGGGAAGTGAAGGTGTCATTTTGTACTCTAGTCCTGGGTATACCTGTATGATATTTAGTGTAATCAGGGCTTGTGGTTTTGGGTCTTGTGTTAGTCAATGATCCTTTTAGCATTCCTATGGGTTGCATACTGAAACCAAGAACAAGCGGTTCCTACTTGATTGTTTATAACATAAGCAATCTTGCCATACGCTTGTTTATGGTCTTCACAGAATATCATTCATATATATACAAAAATTATATATACGTACATAAATATAATCTTTTATAAATACATATATATGCACTTATACCTATAACAGCAAAACATACAAAAGCTCAGTCTTGCTCCCACTAAGTACCATGGAAATAGCATCAGACCTTGCAGAAAGAATAGCCACCTACATTTTTAATGCAGTGGCTGCAAGCACGCTATGATCTTGAGCTTTGTTTTGGGGCTTTTAAAGATGATCAACACTTAAATTAATGACTTTGAAAAGCCACTCTACCTGTTTGATAAAACACACCATACAAACAAGTCTGGTTAATTGTTGCTGTGAATTCAACTTTATGCTTGCTCTAGTAAAAATCTGTCTTGTTTAAGCATAACAGTTGTGGATTTAATTAAATATGTTGCTCAGTGAAGCATCTGTTTAAAACATTAATGAATGGCAGATCCTCCGAGACCTCCGTACGTAAGGGTTTTTCACACCATAACACAACGTTAGAAAGTGTTTTAGAAGTTACAAACAATTAATTGATCCTTCGTTTTGGGCAGATTTTTCATCACTAAAAGGTGCTTGCTCTCCAAATCTGTGTTAAATGATTTAAAACAATTTATGGAATAAAAATAAATTTTAAAAAGTCAAGGATCCAAATTTTATTCTCTGTTACACTGATATTAATGCAGAGATACTCCAGAAAGTCGGAAGGGTAGATTTCTTTTTTATCATATTTGTTGTAGTGCAAATGTAGAGTATATTCTTCTCTAACTCTGCTTACATAGCTCCCAAGTATATACATTTCAGGTTGAGACCTGACTTCCCAGACCACATCCTCAAAATTGCCAGTGCTGAAGTCACAGGGTTACACTGAGATTACACCAGTATAAAATCACAGTGCCAAAGGGGTGAATTAGACTCCCAACACCTCCATAACATGGCACAAATGCAGCAGTATTATGAACCAACTTTGGGAGATTTACATCAAGACATGAGGTCAGTTCAAATCCAGAGCAGTGCCCAAATCCTGGCATTATCCCTATGCTCTTGATAAGTAATGGGATTTTTGACAGAAAAAAAGTAAGAACCATCAAGTGCTGCTTCATTTTAGGAGCAACTAAAGTGTGTTGCAGTCTGATGGATTTGGTAATACAGGAGTTTCCCTGACTACAGTACCTACACACAACCACTATAGGTAATATGATTGTCCAAAGATGACCTAGCTATAGAGTAACCCAAAGTGTTCTCAACAGAATTGTAACTTGATTGTGTTTAAAAAGAGATGAAAAAATAAATGGACATAGACATTGTTCTCACGTTACAAGAAGCGTTGCAACCCTAATTAGATGTAAGAAAAACTGGTATTCCGGTTCTTTGAAGCTCCCTTGGTGAATAAGCAGAGTTGTTGGTCTCCAGAGCTGCTCATTTGGCCCCTTTTATGAGCCAAATGAGCCCCTAAAACATAATAGTGACAAATCTCTGGGTAACAAAGGGAAATTTGTCGAGCCACCCTGGCTAAATTTAGTAGCATATTTGGTAAAAACATTCATGCTTAGCTTCAGCCAAGACATCACCCTTTCTTCATTCAAGCACTTCCAAACATCTGGATTTCCTAGAATATCTAGTCTTTCGAGTGTTTACCTGTAAAGATCTTCAGGAGAAAGCCTGTCTTTATTTGCACTCAGCATAGTACTTGTGGCCGTCTTTCAAAAATAGGAAGGGGAAAAAGATGTAAGAGGTGTTCAAACTCTACTTCACTGACTCAAAAGCCAAAAGAGTCAAAGTGATAAATTAACCTGATTTTGCCAAGCTCAGAGAAAAAAATGGATGGGCACCTTATACTACAAGTGAAAATAAACCCTCCTCTTTACCACTTGAATACAAAGAGAGCAATCTCTTTTATGAGATTTTTCTCTGAGTACCCAAATTTACCAGCAAAAAGTCTTTCCACTAAATGTTATAATCAAAGTGGATCCCAATCTTTCATTTCTTAGAGAAAAGTAACGAATATATAGTTCTAGTGTCAGAAACATCCAGAGACAGGAAAATTGCCTTCATTTGAACACTAGCCAATCTAGAGCAGGCTCTGTAAAATTATTCTTCCACATTTTCTCTGCTATGGAAATAATGATAATCATTTAATTATTCAAACACGTAATAAATACTGTTATTTACTCTAAAGAGTATAAAATTATAGGAGGCTCTGGATATATATTTCATTGTGCATATTTTTATTATTTTCATAAAATGTAGCATACCAGGAAAAATTTCAGACTCTTACTAGTCACTTAATTGATTATATTCTTATTGGGGGTATGATGGGGGTCTGAAAAAAGAAAATTCTAAATGATTGTCTTAATTTACTTTTATGCATGATTTATAGAATTAGAGTAACATCGAAACAAATGCCAAACAATGCCTTGAAAAATGAATGTTCTCTATCTTTTCTTGGTAATACACTCTTTTTTGACAGGTAGATATCAAATCAGTTTACTAAGGAATGGAACATAACAATCGTTATTTTATAAACAGGAAAGCTGAGGCAAAAGAATATTAAAATGGTTTACCAGTAGTCTTCTGGAAGTTGTGAAGGAGGCCAAGACTTGTGAGCTCCATCTCAGCGCTATACATCATCTGCCTGTTGAAGTTGCTGAGACTTTGTGCAAATCGGCTATAACATCATACTCAGACATGGAAATAACAAATACCTTTTCTTTTTAGTATCAGACAAAACCAAAGACATATATATTATAGAAGAAAACAAATCTGAATATAATCTCCTTTTCTATTGCTAGAATAGTCTTTCAGAAAGTCACAGAATTCACGCTCATAAGATCTCATTTCTACTTAATAGATTTTTATAAAACAAAACATTCTTTCCTCTGAAAAAGCAAAAAACCAAAACTCCAGAAAATGTATCATGGTTTAACCCCAGTTGGCAAGTAAGTACCACACAACCGCTTGCTCACCCTCAACCCCCCAACCCCCCTGGTGGGAAGTGGGAGAGAATTGGGAAAAAAAAGTAAAACCCAAGGGCTGAGATAATGACAGTTTAATAGGATAGCAAAGGAAGAGAAAAAAAAATGATAAAAGAATATACAAAAGAGGTGGTGCACAATGCAGTTGCTCACCACCCCCTGACTGATGCCCAGCCAGCCCCTGAGCAGCGGTCGCTGCCCCCCAGCCAACTTCCCCCAGCTTGCATACTAAGCATGACATCATTTGATATGTAATACCCCTTAGAGACACTGGGTCAGCTGTCCTGGCTATACTCCTTCCCATGTTCTTGTGCACCTGGCAGAGCATGGGAAACTGAAAGGTCTTTGACTTAGTGTAAGCACTACTTAGCAACAACTAAAACATCAGTGTGGTGTCAACATTATTGCCATGCTAGATCCAAACCACAGCACTCTACCAGCTACTAGGAAGACAATTAACTCTAGCCCAGCCGAAATCAGGACACACCATATTTAAGACATTTTACAATTCTTACCTCAACAGACAAAGAACAGAAACTCAGTTAGTGGTGAAAATCTTGGATTACATTTTGACATCTACATTCTGGGAAGAAGGGAAATATATACACTTAAAATCTTTTATACATATAATCTTTGTACTCTAATTTATGACAAGAGTATCAGCTTGGATTTTAATTTTCACTGTATATGTCTTGGCTAATCCAGGTTTAAAATTAAATTCTCAAGAGAATCATGAGTTGTAAGGCAACCATGTTCACATCTAGAAGGCCTGCTCTCCTACTCACAGCTATGACCATGGGGAATGTGTGAACAACTGCCAGTAACAATAATGAGGACTGTGCTGTTGAAGCCATCCCATGGCACAGTGGAAGAAGGTCAGTAGACTGCATAAACAATTTGCTATGCACCTCAGAGCCTCTGGCTGTCAACAAGAAAAAGCTAACTGAAAATATGAGATTATTCTGTTGGAAACCTGAGTGGGGAGCAAAACCTTCAGCATTTGGAAGATACATGAACTCTGTAGCCAAGCAGGTGGTGAAGGTTCTCTTCTGAAGGCGAGTACACGATGCAGTGCAGGCAAATGAGTGATCTCAGATTAGTAAAGAAATGCACCTTAAACCCTTGAGGTCCTTAAACGAAATGAAAACGGTTTCCAGTCAGCACGTCTAAATGCCAGTAGTGACATCCTTAGATCTATGAGCCTTATTGAACGCGGCTTCGCAGGGCCCTTACTAGTGAGGGATCAACGTTTCCTCTTCCTAACCTGCACAACAAATCAGATGGTTGCTACACAGATCCTAAGGGCTAGTCCTGAACCCACTGCTCCGGCCTGTGAAACCTTACCCTTCCAGATTGTCAGAAACATTCCTAAGTTTTTACATTTGATTTTAAAACCTCCTTACACAATGAAATTAAGAGCATTCAGAACTCTAAGTCTTTGTTTATTTGCTTTTTGATGGTTTTCTAGAAGACCCATTAGGGATCTAAGGTGTAATTATATACTACTTCTGATCTTAATTGAAAAAACAGAATGTTAAGTCCTTCCCAAAGTCATCTTTTCTTTCTATGTGTAACAAATGGAAAAGGCTGTTATTTAACCCACAATTAAATATAAACTTTTTCCTTGTATATAATTACATTCACTTATCCATAAAGTATTAGAAAAAATAGACTGCATGCAACCTGCTAAAAATACTCTAAAAGAAATCATTTTTAAATCTTCTTAAATAAACCGCAAAAGGAACCCTGTGGAAACAATTTATCTCTTTTGTAGGTCACTTTAAATTTGACTGTTAAACTAAAACAAAGGAAATATTCTTTTTCAGTTGCTGTAGGGCAAGAAGGTGCACAGAACTGATTGGAACCTGCATTTTGATTCAGGTCCATCTCTTACCGAAAACTTTCTAAGTTATTTTCAGTGGAAATAAAAACAGTTACTCTGTCACAAAGATTATATTTGTAAGGAGAACTACCAGGACTGATCTAATACTGATAAAAACAAATATTGGTGTGAATTTATGGACTAAATTCACAGCACAATCACACCATTTTGCCCGAGATGTAGTTTTATAATTCAGAGGAGACCAAACCCAGAGACTAAATAAATATAAAGTCCAATTTACTTTACAGGTCAGGGCTAAAGTATGTTGGCAGACCTGGTCAGTGATGCACCAACCATCTTTGTCTAAGCACACATGCATGACTTGGGAATTAAACAGAAAGCAGCCAACTTTTCAGCTAGAAACACCAAGAGACCCTGTCATGGTCATGTATTCACACCTCAGTAGAAAACTATATGTCCAGTGGATTCAGTGCTGTCCTGATTATTGTTTATTTTTTAAGTGGCAATAGATTATTGGCTCCATTTGAAGCTTTAGTAAAACAATAAACCTTTTTGGAGATTCCAGTCCACTTTCTGATATTTTCAAAAGTTCTAATGGCCAGGCATAATTTGGAAAACAAAATGAATTCTCTACCAGACTGGCCTCGTGCCCTACCTTCATTAGACCAGAGGGACCATTTTGCTTCCTAGAGTTGCATTTTGAGAACTGCAGGGCCTGTGTGTACCTCATTACCCCATTACTGTCTGGAACACCCTGTGTGCTGCAGAGGAGAGAAGCAATGAGTTATGGTTGGAGCACAGACCAAAGCAAGGGAGACGAAATTCACGAATTTTAAGCCAGAATATCCATTTCCCCACCACATAATTTGATGTATTTGTTCTTTTAATCCACATGCAGCCTCTGTCATTCAGGAGGTAGAACAAGGAACTATTGGTGGGAGGGATGGAGTCCTTTGGGAAGAACTACCTGAGAAAGCCAACTAATTCCTGACCAATCAGCAAGAGTAGGATTCTGGTTAAAAGGAGAGTAAAAAATTAAAAAAAGAAAAATTGTCTTGGGCATGGATACAAATAATAAGGCTTGCATAAAACTGTATTGCTGGAGATTAGGACTGGAAGAGATCACTGGAACCTCTACTCTAACTTTTTGCAGAAATACATCCTTTTACTAAACTAATCTGACTGGTTTTCTTCACTGTGTGAAGTAAAATCCATGGTGTTTCATGTTTATTTACATTCAGGAAAGAAATCTTATTTACTCCGTAGAAGTTATCTATAGTAATTATTGTGTCCACACAGACTTGATCACTGGTTTCCATGTGTTCTGTATAGAATGGAATTAATTAGCTAGGACTGTTATAATTGTCGTCATTTACTTCTCCTTGCTATCTACCATGGCTTCTCAGTTCCTTCTCCATACAGAACTTCAGGTGCACAGACTCCTTTCGCTGGCAATGCAGTGTTGATCCTGTGGACAAAAGTCCCAAAATGGACACAGCGAAAGAACAAGGGGAAAGGTACATTTATATTTTTTTTGTGTCCCTTTTCTCTTTAAGTGACTATCTATTTGGTTTGGTAATTGGCAAGTATTCCGTCAGCAGGAGGAGAGAGCAGAATGACAATGAAATCCCTCTGCAAGAGGACACCACCAACGCTCTAACAGAGCCGGAAAACAATATCAAAGAGGAGGTCACTGTGGCAGGGAGCTCCATGCAGTTGTCTTACGTGGCTCACCTGCCATGAGAAAGAATGAAGACCTACAGGCCGGACAGACTGGAAGCGTTACACCAGGGCCTTTGGTAAGTCTGATAGGCACATTTTTGCATTGTTTGGGAATATCAAAATATTATTCACATCACAGCTGAAATGCAGGAGCTGTGGCACTGAAAATTTCTAACATGTATTTTGGATCATTGTAGTGGGCTTACCCCAGCCAAGCCCCCAGTAGCTAAGCCCCCAGCCAATTGCTTGCTCCCCCCAGGAAGGGGGGATCATAACAGCAAAATTGAGCAAAACTTGTGGGTTGAGATGAAGACAAGTTCAAGAAGTGAAGAAAAAAGAAAAAAACCAAGTGATACAAAGGCAATCACTCACCACCTATCACCAGCAGACCAAAACCCAGCCAGACTTCAAGCAATAACTACCTTGGAAAAACTCCCTCAGTTTTATTGCTGGACACGACAATATATGATGTGGAATACCTCTTTGGTCAGTTTGGATCAGCTGTTGTGGCTGTGTCCCCTCCCAGTCTATTGCCTACCCCCAGCCTACTGGCTGGTGTAAAACCTGAGTCTGCGCAAGCACTGTTCAGCAGTAGTTAAACATTTGTGTGTTCAACACTGTTTGGTCACAAATCTAAAACACAGAACCATATAGACTGCTCTGAAGAAAATTTATTCCATCCCAACCAGACCCAGTGCAATCACAAGAGATAAGAAATCAATCACAGTAAGCATTTTGCGAGAGAAGATCAAGCATCACACTTCATTAGGTGGAGCATCACACCAACACCTACAGATATTGACAAGCTTTTCCAAAATCATACTTACCTATAAGAAAATAGCTTCTAATTACATTTCAAAACTTACTATACTGTGTAATAAGTGGGATTCAAGTATTTGCTTCTTTTTCAAAGAAAGACAGATGAATGCTCATAAGTTGATACAATATCCAAGTCTCAAAGATGTTCATGAACAAAGAGGAGCGGGTGGTAAATTGGGATGATCTGCAGAATTTTGGAAGGTGAATGGTCACAGATCTTTCATCATATATCTCAGTTATTACCATCACTGTTGCAAAATGCCTCTCACTAGTGAGTATTGCAGTATTATTTTTTTTCAGATACATTTTTTGAAGTGTCACATACATCATATATATATATATATAACAAAAGAAAAGGGAGAATTATCTTTATTCCTGATGTGGGTGGGAAACAGTAAAATGCCTTGTAGAAGGATGACATGTAGTTGTAAAGGCCAGTGCTGAACAGCTAAGCATAAGTCACCCATTCCTGTGTTTGTTGAACAAATGGAAAAATGTGTAAAATCACCAAGTAATTTCACGTGCAGCTGTGGATGGCTGAACATGTTACACATAACTTCATAGCTACAAGACTCTGCCTGATAAGCAAAAGAACTTCTAATGGTTAAGAAATCCTCCTCTAACATGACCTTCCATTAAAGGCAGCTGAAACAGAAATGGCTTTCTTTAACGCATATATTCTTTCTTATTTGACATCTATGTCAAATGTCCTTGTTTCTGCAGAGCAGTTTCCTGCCTGTTTAGTTACATGGAACCATAGGATCCCTACTACCGATCACAGAAAGGCCTATCATTACCAGACATTATTCTCAACACAGGTAGTATTACAGCACTATTATTCATTCAGAAGTAAGGAAGTGAGGCACAGGTTGGAAGAGAAGTTAGAATCACAAAAAGATGGCTGTCTTTCCTACACTAAAAAAGCTCCTTCCACTATGGCTATACCTGTACCTCTGTCAGCAGAGTTCAAAAAATGACTGGCAGGACTTTTTCCAAGAAACCTATATGACATCTAGGAGTGCCAAAACCTGAAAACTCTTTTCTTTCTAGAGTTGTGGCAATGCCAAGATTTTTGCTGGTAAGTTTCTATTGTTTAGAGAACACACCAGGCATCTAAAATCATTATGGTCTGCTGAGTGAGTACAAAATGTAACTCATCAAACCTCCTTTTCAGATGTACCTAAAGCCTCTAAGGATTTAATTTTTAGTACGCGAGGCCAAGTTCCTTCATCAACTAACCTGCTTAACACTTGGACCACTATTCTTACTGTTGCAAGGGATACAAAGATGGGAAACCAGGGGCAGACAGGGAGGAAGGAGTTACCAAAGATGGTGATTCCATCCAAAGTAAAAATATCTGAAAGCAGCTTGTTACTATCAGTAAAACTACCTCCGTGGCAGAAGGACCCACGAGCTGACAGGGAAGGGGTGCTGGAGAGCTCACTCTTGAGAATACCTGGAGAAGACAATGATGAAAGACTTGTCATGTTCACGTTAAGTCCCAGCCTCTGCCATTAGCAGCAGAGCAGCTTAAGAATGACCTCAGCTGCCCTAAAATCTACCCTAAACCTGAATAGAGTTATGACCAAGAAGAAATTAGTTTCCTCCTTGTGAGTAAAAACCTCTAGCATTTGGCCAGTTCCAGCTGCCAAGCTTGGCTACTGCGATGGACTGCAAATTACTAGTCAGATCCTATCACCTCTGTTACTCCACATGCTTTCCCTGGAAATTGTTTCCTGAACTAGTCCAGGACCTTTCTGTGGGAGCTCTTGCAAGAGAGCCCAGGAAACAGGAAGAAAGTGCTGGTGAGTTTATTTCTTAACCACTTCATCACATTCACGAGCAAGGTCTGCAAGGTGCAACTGTACCAGCAGCACAGAGTGGATACTGTAAAAAGAAGAGACGAGTGCTCGTAGTGGGTGACTCTCTGTTAAAAGGCAGTGAGGCACCCATCTGCCAACCTGACAGGGAGTCACAAGAGGTTTGCTCCCTTCCGGGAGCTATGATCCGAGACATCACTGAGAGGGTGCCACAACTTGTCAAGAGCACAGGTCACTATCCACTGTTACTCTTCCATGTGGGCAGAAATGATGCTGTAAGCCAGAGCCTGGGTAGAACCAAGGAAGACTATACAGCCCTGGGGAAGAAAGTGAAGAATATTCATGCCCAAGTCATCTTCTTCTCCATTTTACCACTTGGAGAAAAATGGGCAGCCAGTAATAGAATAATAATGTAAATCAACTCTTGGCTATGTGGCTGGTGCCATCGTGAGGGTTTTGGCTTTTATGACAATGGGACTTTCCCCAGCAGCCATAGCCTGTTAGGGAGGGATGGAATCCACCTGTCTAGACGGGGCAAGGGAATCTTCGGCAGCAGGCTGGCCAACTTGGCGAGGCAGGCTTTGAACTGAAGGACTCGGGGCGTGGGGTCCAAAGCGGCAATGCTAATGCTGTCATATCCAGTGCGGGAATAAGCCAGGCCAACCAGAGCAGCAACGAAGGTGCCTTAGCTGCCTCACAAGATGACAATCAGAAGACCAACCTCCTCAAGGGTATGCATGGCTATATTGGATCCTTGTGCACCCCTCCAGGGAAACCTGCATGCTCAGTTACCTCTCTGAAATGCCTGTACACCAAAGCACGCAGCATGGGGAATAAACAGGAGGAACTAGAGGTCTGTGTGCAGTCACAGGGCCACAAACTGACTGCAGTTACAGAGACACAGTGGGATAGCTCACATGACTGGAATGCTGCCATGGATGGCTACATATTTTTTAGGAAAGACCAGCAAGGAGACGTGAGGGAGTTGCCCTTTTTGTGAGGGAGCAACTGAAATGTGTCAAGCTTTCCCTATGTGTGGAGGAAGAACGAATAGAGAGCTTAGGGGTAAAAATCAAGGGGCAGGCAAACATGGGTGACACTGTTGTGGGTGTTCGCTACAGGCCACCTGAGCAGGAAGAAGAAATCAACAAGGCCTTCTACAGATAGCTGGAAGTAGCCTCACAGTTGCAGGCCCTGGTTCTCATGGGGGACTTCAACCATCATGATATTTGCTGGAAAAGCAACACAGCAATGTGTACACAACCCAGGAGGTTCCTGCAGAGCATTGAGGATAACTTTTTGACACAGGTGTTGGAGGAGCCAAAGAGGCAAGATGTGCTGCTGGACCTTATACTAACAAAAAAGGAAGGTCTGGTGGAGGATGTGAGGGTTGGGAGTAGCTTTGGCTGCAGTGACCATGAGATCGTGGAGTTCAGGATCCTGCGTGGTAGAAGCAGGGCAACAAGTAGGATTACAACCTTGGACTTCAAGAGGGCCAACTTTGGCCTCTTCAAAGACCTGCTTGGAGGAGTGCCATGGGTTAGGACTCTAGAAGGTAGTGGTTTCCAAGAGAGCTGGTCAATATTCAAAGACCACTTCCATCAAGCTCAAGATCGGTGCATCCCTATGAGGAAGAAGTCAGGCAGAGGAGCCAGGAAAGCTCCATGGATGAGCAAAGGGCTTCTAGAGAAACTCAAATGGAAGAGGGAAGTTTGCAGTATGTGGAAAAAGGGACTGGCCACTTGGAAGGAATATAGGAATGTTGTCAGGGTATGTAGAGATGCAACGAGGAAGGCCAAGGACTACTTGGAATTAAATCTGGCAAGGCATGACAGAGATAACAAGAAGGGGTTCTTTAAATACATCAGCAGTAAAAGGAAGACTGGGGGTACAGTGGGCCCACTGCTGTACAAGGAAAGGGGCCCTGGTGACGCAGGATGCAGAGAGGTGGAGTTACTGAATGCCTTCCTTGCTTCCGTCTTTTCTGCTAAGGCTGGCCCTCAGGCATCCCAGCCCCCAGAGGTGAGAGAGAAAATCTGGAGAAAGGAAGACTTTGTCTTGGTTGAGGAGGATTGGGTTAGAGATCATTTAGGCAAACTGGATCCTCACAGACCTATAGGCCCCAATAAGATGCACCCGTGAGTGCTGAGGGAGCTGGTGGGTGCTGTTGCTAAGCCACTCTCCAACATCTTTGAAAGGTCATGGAGGACAGGAGAGGTACCCGAGGACTGGAGAGTAGCCGATGTCACTCCAGTCTTCAAAAAGGGCAAGAAGGAGGACCCGAGAAGCTATAGGCCAGTCAGCCTCACCTCCATCCCTGGGAAGGTGATGGCACAGTTCATTCTGGAGGTCATCTCGAGGCATGTAGAGGACAAGGTTATCAGAAGTAGTTGACATTGATTCACCAAGGGAAGATTATGCTTGATGAACATGATAACCTTCTATGATGGAATGACTGGCTGGATAGATGAAGGGAGAGCAGTGGATGTTTTTTATCTTGACTTCACAAGGTTTTTGACACTGTCTCCCATAACATCCTCATAGACAAGCTAAGGAAGTGTGGATTAGATGAATGGACAGTGAGGTGGACTGAGAACTGGCTGAATGGCAGAGCTCACAGGGTCATGACTGATGGCACAGAGTCTGGTTGGAGGCCTGTAGACAGTGGTGTTCCCCAGGGGTCTGTGCTAGGTCAAGTCCTGTTCAATATATTCATCAATGACCTGGACAAAGGGATAGAGTGTACCCTCAGAAAGTTTGCTGATGATACAAAACTGGGAGGAGTGGCTGATACACTAGAAGAGTGTGCTGGCATTCAGCGAGACCTGGACAGGCTGGAGAACTGGGCTGAGGGGAACTGCAAGAAATTCAAGAAAAGCAAGTGTAGGGGAGAAAAATCCCAGCTGGGCCAGCTGGAAAGCAGCTTCACTGAGAAGGAGCTGAAACTGCTGGTGGACAGCAATGTGGCCTTGCAGCCAACAAGGCCAACAGTATCCTGGTGTGCATTACAAGGAGTGTGGCCAGCAGATCAGGAGAGGTTATCCTCCCCCTCTACTCTGCCCTAGTGAGGCCACATCTGGAGTACTGTGGTCCAGTTCTGGGCTCCCAGTTTAAGAAGGATGTGGAACTCCTGGAGCAAGTCCAGTGGAGAGCTACCATGACGATGAGGTGCCTGGAGCATCTCCCTTATGAGGAAAGGCTGAGAGATTTAGGCCTGGAGAAGACTGAGGGGGGATCTTATCAATTCTTATAGATATCTGAAGGGTGGGTGTCAAGTGGATGGTGCTCAATGACAGGACAACGGGCAATGGACACAAACAGGAACACAGGAAGTTCCACCTCAATATGAGGAAAAAATTCTTTACTTTGCAGGTGGCAGAACAGTGGAACAGGCTGCCCAGGGAGGTTGTGGAGTCTCCTTCCCTGAAGACATTCAAAACCCTGCCTGGACATGTTCCTGTGCCCCCTGCTCTGGGTGTCCCTACTCAAGCAGTGGGGTTGGACAAGATGATCTCCAGAGGTCCCTTCCAACCCCTACCATTCTGTGATTCTGTGTGATTCTGTGATTCTGTGATTCTGAGTAGATAGAGCACAGGTTCTGTGCAGGATGTCAAGATTGGCTACAAGTTGTACCCTGGCACCTTCATCCCTTGCAGACATGAGAGGCTTGAGTGACAGCCCCAGATACAAGCTTAAAGTGGGACAGTTTCTCCTTGGTTTCTTTGCAGAACATGTGCAACAGGGAAACTGGTTTCCACGGCTTTCACACCATCCTCCTCTGCTCCTCCAGCCAAGCAGCAGCCGGCAAAAAACCACTGCCCCTGAAGTGCCCAGCATCATCCTGCTTGCTGAAGAGCAAAAGCACAATTTCAAGACGTCATCTCTGGAGAAAGAATGAATGACTGGACCTACCTGCCTGGAAGCTGTTCTGTCTTTGTTAGGAGAGTGGAGATGCCAGGGACTGCTGGTGACTCAAGGGTCACCAGACCTGTGCTTACAAACTTGCAGGGTGTGAACTCCTTCATTGCTCTACTGTCTTTCTTTCTAGTGGCCAGACAGCCCCTCTCAGCACGTAGGCCTCCTCCCAGGCTGATGGAGGCTGACGGATGTCATGAGGCTGAGGTATGCAGGCAGGCACTTGTAGCAGAGCCACAGGAGGGAACAAACTTAGTGGGAAGCCACTTCAGCTGAATCATGAACTTGAGTGGAACACATGAAGGGGTGGAGAAGGAACTCTTTGATAATAGCCATCTGTGGGAGCAGAAAGCCGTGGGAAGGTAAAGCCTCTGTGAGAAAGATGATGGGCTTTCTCTCACATTTCTTTTGAATTGTTTTATTTCTCAGGCAGAATCACCTATGCTTTTCTACAGATGGTACTCAGGCAGAGGAAGGGACTGAGCCCAGCATCCTGTAAGAATTTCCTAAATAAGCACCTTAATTATTTTGGGGAATAAAGATGAGGGATGGCTACAAAGAATGAGTGTGAGATTAAATTATTAAATGGCAGAGAAAATCCAATGTAGGTGAATGTAAGATGATACATACAGGGAGAAACAAACCTAATTTTACATGTTTTAAATGGTGGGCAGAGAGATTTTGAAGTTGTTATAGACACAGCTTTGAAAAAATATCAGCTCAAGCCCGTTATTGATGTTCCTGCAATGTGCATGTCCTGGCCTGCACTGGTGAACCCTGCATTTCATGATTACAATCCATCTCACTATTAATAGTCAATAATGGAGTTTATAATGAGATATCAGTAGTACAACAAGCCCCAAAGATTAAGATTTTTCTGATTTAAATGAAAACCAGCAAAACACCGCTACTAACCACATTGGTATTCAGTGAGCTTTTGAAGCCTCCATTTAAAATGTAACACTCAGGTGAAGTCTCTGCTAGGCCATAGATACCTTTGAAGATTGTTTGTGCAATATGATCCAAAAATAAATGGGGGGTGAGGCTGTTCAAATAGTTAAATCATACTTTTTTGTTACTTACTGGGAGGTATCTGAAGTTTTTGATAAGCACAGTAATTCAGTTCAGATACTCTTAAAATTACATTAAATTCCCTCAAGGCAGAAAAAGTAATCTATTAATACTCTTCATTTTAGATACTTCAGTTCTTTTCTTGGTAATGTAATACAAGAGACCCTGTTGCTGATCTAAAAGTGTTTACACAAGTAGATACAAGAATAATAATGAAATTAACTTCTCAAAGTTCTAAATTATTATTGTTTTTAATATTCAAAAGAGGCATTTTAATAAAATAACTGAATGTCTTGATCCTTGCTGACTACCTCTACTACTGTTTGACCAGACTACTTGCTTTTTCTTCACCTTCTTCAACATCCTGTTAGTTGCTAATCGCTCATATGTTTGCCTTCTGCACAGATTTGTTTGAGCACAGCCCTAACACCTTTTGAGGTAAATCTTATTTTTAATTATCAATGAACAAAATTTTCATTTTTTTATGCACACAAAATCCTCAAAATTTCCTCCTTCAAAAGCCCAGAACTGTCAGAGAATATTGAAAAAGGGATTTTTCCTTAATATTCTCTAAGCCTTACCATAAAGGGTATGGAACACCTACAAATACACATGCAAAATTCCCTTAACCCAACAGGGTCATAATTTCAGCCATGATCTCAATCCCAAGAAGAATGCAAATGAAGTCTAGGAGAGGCCCAGCAAGAAAAAGGAGCAAAGAGACAATTGGCAATAATAAAATATGTCTTTTACTGTTTGTTGGGTTGTTTTTTTTAATCTATATGGAGCTATGTTATTCAGGTCCAACGTAAGGGGAAAGAATATGAACAAAAGAAAAATTTCAGGTACAATATATATTTATTGCCATGTTTTACTTTAATATGCCATTATAAGGCCAATAAACAGTAAACACTCTTGAGTTTAAGCCGTTAATATATGGAATATTCAAATCTATCTTAAATACAAGTAGGATTACTAACCTTACTAACCAACCTATAACTGTTAGCACACAGACATTTGGGGTGGAAAAATCTGAGTCTAAGAGCAAAGTACTAAGTAATTTTCTAGTGGCCATACAGGGAGCCAGTGGCAGAGGTTCTCCAGCAGGTATTCTCCTGAATAGCTGCTTACTCAACCTTCCACTGTTGCTGGGAAGTTTTATTTCTTGTGTCTTCCCCAAAGACAAAATAAGAAAATGTCTTAGCTTAGTTGTAACTTTAAAATATTTTGGTTTTCAACAGTAGTTAATTCCCTTTTCTTAGTCTTTTTTTTTTTTTGATATATGTAACAAAAGTATTCAAAAGGATCCCCAAATGTAAAGAATTATCAGCTTGAATTTTTTTTCTTTTCAAGTTATCTTTGATGTCTGTGACCAGAACAGACAGGCTTGAAGTACTGCAGCTGCGGCTTGAAGTACTTTCCCCAAGACTTGTGCTATTTCAGACATCCCCTTAATATTAAAACAAATGAAAATCAGGAGGTATTTAATTGCCCTGGTTTTGATTTTGTTAATAAAATGTGAAAGGTTAAAATGGAGCACAACTATTCCTTAAAGCTAAAGCCATTGCAGCACCAAGGCTTCAAAGATGACTTGAAAATGAAAGGCTCAAAAAAAAAAAGTTACAATAAAGCACAATATTTAAAATAATTTCAGGCCCCCAGTTTCCACTGAACTTAAAGGGATTTTTATGATGACTTCGTTCCTCATAGGATCAGGCCCACGCTGAACAAAACCATATGAGAATTCTGCAGCAAGGCCAGCATCTGTGTATGTGCTTGTGTTGCAGCCTGTATTTTGTAAAGGAACAATGCTTGGACAACAATACTTGTACCCATTTTAATGCAGACACCCAGTCCAACAGATGGGTTCAAATTCAAATTCACTGAGGACCATATGAATATTTATTTACCTCAAATCATATTCCTATCTTGTCTGTAGAGGCAAGAATCAGGCATTTCATTACTCTCTGTAGTGCCAGAGTCTCCATCTCTCCCCATTTCTACTCCCAGATTGCCTCTTCCACTAACACCCAGGGGGACTGTGTGAGTGCCCCTGTTATTGCTCAGGGAAGAATTTGATTCACCAAGGCAAGCTTCCTTGAAAGGGAATCCTATTGTCACACATACAAAGAGCTTGTCCTTTAAAAACAGGGAAGATTAGCTGCTTCTTTACAGGAGTTAAAAGGAAAACAAGAACGTTGTCTATCCTTTCCCTGTCCGAGTCACCATATCCTTTCCAACACTTGCTAGTGTGCAAGTTAATCCTGCACACCAGAACCAAAGTTGAACCTATAGAAAAGAACCAAAATGTACAGCTGCCAGTACAGATGCGCTTTGCATTTGAGTGGGTTCAGACAGCTTTGTTCTCTTTGAAACAATTGGTAGAAAATAGGCACTCAGTTCTGCAAGGCACTGATATGATATCATTAGAAATGTGAGGGAGGTTTGTATGAGCAAAGTCTGAAGGCTTTGGCTCTGTATGGGTGATAGTCTGGGTTTTTATAACTTTAGCTATGCTCTTAGTTTTAAGCTCTTAGTTCAGTGAAACAGATGAAGACTATTCAGATGAGGCCAGCTAGGACCCCTGCCATATAGAGACAAATATCTATTTAATTAAGTGCTTCAGATACCCATGTCCCCAGGTACAGCATATTATAAGGTACCATATACATTGTTAGTAGTGGGGAACTTTTTTTTTCCCTGGTCAACGATGGAAAAGCTTATACAGATTAGCTTTTTGGGAATAAGAAATTAAGTATTTAGACAAAAACAAGTTCTGCTCTGGTGCTGTAGTCACTGACAGTATGCGTAACTCTTTTATCATAAAGAGCAAAGCCTCCTTTAGGATACAAGCAGCCACTTATTACAAAGGGATGATTAAGTGCCTGAGATAGTTCTGAAGCAGAGCATGTTTTAGGTATTGTGTTCTTTTTAATCCCACAGTGTGCTCCCTTGTAAGTGAAGTGGTAATTTCTTACAGGCCAATCTGAGTCAACAACAGTGCTTTGAAGCCCCTGTAGACAAATGCTGTCTACAGTGCTATTTTTATTTCTTGATACGTAGCTGTTCAAATAGGCTTTTTACAGCACACTATTTCATTTTAGTAGGAAAGCTCTGTTGCTCCTGCTGGTATCCATCTTTAACTATTTACATGGCTTTTTGGTGGGGTCTGAGCATCCCTGTCCGCTACAGTCAAATAGTTTGCAACATCTCTGAAAAGCAAGTGCATTGAGAGTGTTAATCATTTTCTACCTGGAAAATTTTTCAGCTCTTAACCAAGGTAGAGGTTTAGAACCAGCACTGACTGCAGAAGGAGTACTAAGTCTTCCCTATTTAGCAAAGACTCTCATGGAAGGAATGATAATGCCCGAGTCCCAACAGAGAAAGGACTAAACTGTGTGTTAGAGGAAGATGTTCAGCAAGCAGAGGTAGTATCTAAACACCTCTTGTCATGGATCAAATACTGTAGAGTTTAGTACAATACTGCATTTTTAAGTCCACATCAAGAATTCTAGAGCATAAATATTAATGTCTGTTAAACTCTACAAGAACAACTAGAAAAATCTGTAGGAAGAAGCCAGGTCTGTCTGATACCATGTATGTTCTTTTACTGATATCTCAATAGAAATTGATTTAATTGTTTGCATTACTAATAGTTACTATACTTTACTGTTAAACTGTCTGCTCTTTCTGTCACATCACCCTGTGATCTGCACCAACATCAATGACTCCTTACAGTTGTGATATATGCAGCTATTGTGGAAAGGAAAGAAATATTTTAAAGTTATTCAAACTGTTTGGTCCTTTTCTTTCCACTGATGCAACTGTTAAACTAATACAGAGGGAAAACTAATTCACAGAATCACAGAATGGCAGGGGTTGGAAGGGACCTCTGGAGATCATCTTGTCCAACCCCCTGCTTGAGCAGGCACACCCAGAGCAGGGGGCACAGGAACGCATCCAGGTGGGTTTTGAATGTCTCCAGGGAAGGGACTCCACAGCCTCCCCGGGCAGCCTGTGCCACTGCTCTGGCACCCTCACAGGAAAGAATTTTTTTCCTCATATTGAGGTGGAGCTTCCTATGTTCTAGCTTGTGCCCATTGCCCCTTGTCCTGTCATTGGGCACCAATAAAAAGAGCCCAGTCCCATCATCCTGACACCCACCCTTTAGATATTTATAGGTATTAATGAAATCCCCCCTCAGTCTTCTCTTCTCCAGGCTAAACAAACCCAAGTCTCTCAGCCTTTCTTCATAAGGGAGATGCTCCAGGCACCTCATTGTCATGGTAGCTCTCCGCAGGACTTGCTCAAGGAGTTCCACATCCTTCTTAAACTGGGGGCACAGAACTGGACACAGTACTGCAGATGTGGCCTCACTTATCTAATCTTTTCCTTGCTTGTTTGTCAGCAAAACCCTTATTATGGTTTCTGGTTTATTCGGAACCCTTAAAAGCCTCTGTCATAACCCTATGAATTCTACGGTGATATCTCCTCCTATTTCTGTTTTCTCTTTTAATAAAACAGGGTATAAGTCTTCATGCAAGAAGCAGTTTTACACATGAAGGTGGTTTTCTCAGTAACAGAAAACATGCAGGATTTATAGGAATTGTTTTTCAAGTGGTCCAGATGGGCAGCATAGGAACCCAAATTCAGTCTATATGTGACGGAGTCAGCAGGAATTTCTCCATGGTGTGCTAATATTCTGTTCCATTGTCACTTGGGAGGAGGTATCTTTTTGGCAGAACAACACTCCACTTTGAAGCAGCAGGTAGAAATACAAAAACTGAAACTGTTCACAGGAGTTCCAATTAGTGCCAGTGTTGAAGGGTTTCATTGCCTTTGTGAGCTTCAGCTAAACAACTAAGGCCCTAAATGGCATGCAGGATTGCAGAGTAATTAAACATTTTGTTGCATACTGCAAATAGCTCCTTCTGTCTTCTTTTAACAATATATGCACTGGGAAAATAAAAAGAGATATGGAAGATTTTGCACTTTTCAAATTACTGTGCCTACAGACCAAAGGCCTTACAGGTGAAACAATCCATATTCTACCAGCAATCCCTGGAGACATCAAACCCCTGTGAAGAAGCACAGAGGAGGACCAAGTTAAAACCAGTGATTTATCTGACAGAACATCAGGCAAATACATCATAAGCATAAAGCCTGTTTTAGCTTATTGTCAGCTGTTTGTTGCAAAAAGGTGATTAAGTATTTGAGATAGTCCTGAGGCAGCGCATGGCTTAAGTTTTGTGTTCAGCTTAATCCCACAGCATGCTTCCTTGTAAATTATGTACCTGTATTTGCAGGAGACAGATTTAGAATATTTGCTAAATGTCACAAAGTCTGAATGGATTTCCTGCACCATAGCTGAAAGCTGACCCATTTGAAAGCTGGCAGAAAAATTGGATTGCCTTGATATTGCTAACAAATTTCTAATCATTTCATATTGTTTAATCATTTACAGGAATATCTCATGTGGGTAAACTAATTGACAAGTCTAGCTCATTCAATTAAAGAAAATAATTGAGGCCTTTTTCTAAGGCCAGGAAGGTCAGGCCAAATACTAATAAAAGTAGACTACTCTTCCTACCTATCATTGACTATGTCAAACAGTGCTTGAGTCAGCTTCTTTTTCACAGAAGTGGTTTTTTTTTTTCTGTTCATCAGTTTGATCCATGTATTTTATATACATTTGCCTGGATAGATATTTCTTTTCTATCTCTTACCTTTGGCGAAATACCTCAGGAGACCGTGACATAACACCTGACTGTTGTCACTGCAGAAACCTACATTTACTAGCAGAATTAAGTTCCCTACTTGAAAACCAATTTGTTTTTATTTTCTTGCTCTACATTTGGCTTCAAGAACAGTGTGCTCTGTTTATCTGAGAGGAAATAAAGACAAGTCTGTCATCTCCACCCAAGATGTGTATGTGCACACAGCTCATACCGGTATGTACACAAGTGGAGTAAATTCCTCCACCCTAGGCATACATATCTCATACTTAATCCACTCTCCTGTCTGGGCAAAGGTGTACTTCTACCTTCCTCTGTCCTCCCATAACTGTCTGTAATACGTCTATCTGAAGAGACGATATGTTAAACAGATGGCTCGTAAAAACTGTGATCCCTGATGCCTAACCCCATCCAGCCATCCCTTCCTCCAGGCAAAGAGCCAGAGGAGGGGTTGAAGGAAGGTGTTGGAGAAGCTTATGTAGCATGGACAGACACAACTATACATCCCTAGTGTTTAACCTGCAAAAGATTTCAGAGCCTGAGCCTGGCTGCTCTCCAACCTCATGCCATGATAAGATTTCAGTACGTACCATCCTGCTTGTCCTGTTTATATGGGAAGGAAGTTCAGGTATGGAAGGGAGCTGTGGTATGTTGTCATGGGACAAGACCTACCGGTATACTGTTGGGAACACCAAACCTCAGAGCAAGAAGCTTGTAGACAAGTAAGAGCTCGAAGTCTGCAGCATGCCAAGCACCTTTGGTGAGAAGCTGAGCTCATTGACTTGAGTTATTTCAATGGATGAAACTCATTCCTCCCTTCCTTTCCCAGAAATAATTTGGCATCTTGCTTTGCTGGAGTAGGCCAATGACACTTTGCTACCTCAAAGGATGTTATGTGGGTATGCTTATGTTTGTAAATGAGGTGGGGCAAAAGTTTTAATAAATACCAAATTTGCCAAAAAAATCTTTGGAAACCAAAACTATGTGAAAAAGTTGACTGAAATTAAAAAAAAATTATACACCTCAGAATATTTTGAAATGTCAAGAACTTTGCTTTGACGTTTTCAAGTAAAACTTCTGGGCTTTTGTGTCAGACAGCATTTTTCATTAAAGAGAACAACAAAAATATAAATGAAAGAAGGAAAAATACAGGATTTACATAATTTTGAAATATGTGACAAAACAAATATAATGGGCTGAAAAAAACATGATTTGAATTAATAAAATTCTAATAGGGAAGGATTTTTTTTCTCCTCTCTCCTCAAAAAGAACATCTGTTTTTGTCATAACTGATTTTCTTCCCTCATATTTTGGCAGGTACATGAGCCACCAGATTGAAACATCCTATTATTTGCTCACCTACATTCATAAGGCACTTTGAAACAACCAGAATATAACTGCCAAATTTCATTTATATGTTCTTAACCACTTCGTTCATTCCAATTAGAGGTGGTATTATCAAATGGGAATTCCTATTATTCTCTATGGAAACAATTTCCTCTCTTAATAACCTTTATTAGACACTCACATACCTGGGATACACTGTACTAAATAATAGTAATCAAATGGTAGACGAAGATATTTGCTATTGACCTCAATGCAACTTCAAATGTTTTGTTAAAAATGTCTTGTTAATCTAAAATATGAAAAAGTATAAAGGAAGATGCTGCAAAAAGAGCAGACCTTTGAATACAGTCACAAATATTATATCACTACTATGTTAGAGGCCTTTTCACACAGCCTCATAGCTCACACTAAGTCTATTGTTTAATGTAAAGACTCAGCTGTGGACAGAAGTGTTTAACTGCATAGTCATAAATGATGAAAGACAAGTTTTTGATTAGTGATATTTATTTGTTTATGAATATAGTTCGTAGTGCTTAATCCTAATAGTGGTCAACAGAAGAGAATGAATGAGAGAGTCATGTAAAAGTCTTTCTGGCCCACATTTGCAATGGAAAAAAAGGCCTATATCAGCACTGAGTATAAGTTGAAGATGGAGCAGGTAGGTGATTACTGGAGCAGAATGAGAGCAGCTGCGGTACAGGGTGGAAGGACTGCTGGTCTGGTCTGCTTTGTGTTAAAGGGGTGCATCTGAAAAGCCAGACGGATACTTGTAAGATTATCAAGCGACAGTGTGTATATAACTTGGACCAGAGAATTTTGCCTGCTAGTTGGATCGACCATCAACATGTGCATATCGCTGGAAAGCGATGATGTGTTTATATCTGTTCATTCAAACTTAAAATCAGTTAGTGTTCAAGAATTCTTTTGATATTACTGCAACCTGTAATGCAGAAGACGCTTTCACTCATACAACCACACACATGTTCATAATCATATTCCTGGTGTCTTTGTTAGCTGTTCTTGGATAATTTGAGAAAGAAAATACGATTTCTTTTTCTCTTCATAGAAGAAGAAAGCATTTTTTCTTGAAATTTTATCCACCCGTTCAAATAAGTGTAGTATATGTTCTATTAAGTTCAAGTCCATCAAAGTATCTACATCTTAATACTACTTAGTTTATCTCGACATGGGATAGATTCTCTCTCATATTACATTTCCTCTGAGAAATGATTTGTTGGCATCTAAGTCAAGACTGAGGTATAATTCAGTCACAAATTCGAAGCTTAATTTGTGTTTCTTAAGAAAAATCCTCCCCAAACCTCACTTCTGCTAGGATAGTTATGTGCTATCTTTTTCACTCTTCTTTTGATGGAAGGAACCGCCTTTAGCAAAATGAAGCTCCATTCAACAATAAGCTTATTGGTTGATGATTAAGACAGTCCCCTCAGAGGTAGAAAGCAGAGGTTTGAAATTTGCTTCACTTTGGAGTGAAGTGATCCAAGTATTCACACTTCCTGAGTGCAGTAACCACTGGAGTTTTACATGAAAGATGCTTTTTCTTGAATTGTTTTTAAAATAATCTTCTGAAAATAAGTCCTGTACAGTTTTGGGGCTTTTTTATTTTCTTTTTTTTTTTAAAAAAAACATGCTTGCATGTCTTTGTGGGATCTGGTTTGAAGATTTTAAATTAGTTTCAGATATCTTAAAAAAGGCACTTTACCTGAAACACAATGCAAAATACTGTTGTCTGATGTTCTTTGGTCTGGATTACACTGGAGGTCAAAGAAATCAGTGACATCACTTGTCTTCTGAAGTAGGAATGGAATGATACAGAGCAAAAGTATATAATAAAAAGTGTAATATCTCTTTTTTTTTGTTATATTCCCATAAGCAATAAAATCATTTTAAGAATTAACACGTGTTGTGATCCTGGCACACTTAGGCAGATCAAGATTTTGCACTGAAAATATGTTCCCTTTTTTAAAGCAAAACAAAACAAAACAAACAAACCAAACCAAAACAAAAAATCTCTTTATCTGCAGGATGAATGAGCCCCTTCAATACACTGTAAATGTTACCCTGGCTGTGATCCAAGGGTTGTGATGTGGAAGGACTAAGTTGCTTAATTTCTGCATTTGAAGCCTTTGTTAAAAAATGTTTTAATCTTTTTTTGACTCCACTGTAGTTTAAAGCCTGGTTTAACATTCCAGCCGGGCCACAACAAAGAACATCATTGTTTGACATGCTTTTCCTACAGAGCCTCTCAGATGTGCTGCATTATCTAAACAATGTTGGCAGCAAGTACACAAGTAGCAAGTGTGAATCAAATCAAAGTAGTCCACAAATCCAGACTCCAAGCCTGAATGTTCCCAGACTCTAAGGGTGTAGGAAGAGTGTCTGGTTATCAGTAAGCCTAATCAATGACAATCCTACCATTTTGGGTTTGAATCCAAAACTTGATGGCTTCCTACTGGTGGGGAATAACGCACACCGCTGTTCGACTTCGTGTTTCCATCCCGTATTGGAACCACCAAATTAGGAACTATTCAACCTCATTCTTTACCTCAAGCACCCAAAGAGAGGGTTGGTCCCAGAAGAATGTTGTCTGATCCTTGCTGACACACAAGAATAAGTCCCAGTGCACCGAATAAGCAGTGAGGTTATGGGCTTGGCTGCTGATCTTCTTGCACTGGCCTCAGCCTCACCTTCCAATCTACTCCGTCCTGCTTGGCACCATCCTAGCAGCAGTAACCACCTCACTAAAATTTGCCTACTCAGCTCTTTGGATGACTTTTTCCTCACCTATTTCCATCTAAATGAATTAAGCTAGCAAAGATCTATTTAAACTTTAAAAGTGGTCTGACTCACGATGAGTAAAATGCGTTTGGGACTGATTGTATGAACAGTTCAGCCTGAAGGCCTGAGGAAAGCAGCTCAGAGAGCCAACTACATTAGGTCTTTGATGCTATGAATATAGGCACCTTCCTAGTAAAGAAAAATATCTGTGGAATAACTTCAGAACTTCATTAACTTATTTTATTTCTGTATCATTCCTACTTCCAATGTAGGATACTTTGAAAGACATTTTATTTTTCAAAAATATGGTTTTGAAAGCATACTTTAATACAAGTTACAGTACCTCAAAAATAAATTTTTAAGAGTGTTTGTTTCAGGGAAGTTCCACTAAAAAACAAAATCAAGTGGTGAAAACAACATTAAATATATTTAGTGCAATCAGCTAATACTAGTAAATATGAATTGTGGTTCCATATGTTTGCAATAACAATTAGTTTGAAGTTCTGTGAGAGTATTAGAACTTTTACTGTGGGAGGTGCCACCATATAACACACAGATTAAGGGGCCAGAATGTGGTAGATGCTAACTGAAGATCCCAGTCTGTAATAGGGTAAAATTAGGTTCAGCTGTGTGGTCTTAGAAGGGATAGCACCTGCACTCGATTTCAGCACACCACAGCAGGCCAAATCGTGCCTCAACAACCTCTGTGAAAGAAGGGGATCTTCCCTTTCCCACCTCATTACTCCATGTTGTCAAATATTTTACTTTCTGCACTCACAAAAAGAAACCCTAATTAATAGACTGCTATACAGCATTTTGCTACTGTGACTAAACTTAGGCATAAGTATAAAAATGCCTCATCTTCTAGTGCCTTTTGGTAATATTCTTCAAAACCAGCTCTCGCTTTTACATTTTTCTTCTCTTTTAAACAAAGAAATACATTTATATTGTGACTTTAAATACACAGCAATAAATTTAGGAGGATTCTATAACATGGCAGGTATTTACCAGAAATCAGAAACATGCCAAGTTCAGTTTTTCTTCAATGTCAGGTCTGCAGTCCCGTAAGGACTTAAAAAATAAATTATAGAATACTTACTTATTAAACAATTTCAGGAAATGGTATATCTATATATCTGTTTTTGTCATGTACTTTTAAAATAACACACAAAAATTATATTACTTTATTTAAATTTGAGCAAATGAGAAAAAAGGTGTATTCTTAATATTGTATGATTTGATTTTGTGCTCAACATCACAGAAAAAAGTACTTTAGAAGTAATATAGATATGAAGAAAAATTTTTGTCTTTTTTGAAGAGTTGAAGGACTAAACTTCAAAATTTTGGCTGTTTCTTGGGAAAAAAAAAGGTTATTCAGGCAGCTAGGAAGAAAAAATATTCTTACTAGAAGTAAGAATAAGTCTCTTCATTTAGCATGGGTTTTCTAACTCTTATTTTTGTTATCCTTAATTTTTTTATTATATTTTATTGTAACAATGAAATGGAGCAATACAAAAATAATTAAAAGGTCATCATGAAAATGGAGAAAGACATAAGAGAATCTCCGATAGGATATAATAAAAAAGGATGACAGTATGCCAACAAGTGTGTATATATCATTTCATCCACTTTGTGAACAGGGCAGCAAGTTCTGTTTTTGTACGAATTATTGGTTTTAAATAAAAACAATATTATAGTAAAACTAGATTAATTTATGGCTGAACCTCCTTATTTATTTTAATACTGTTATGATTAGTTTCAATCTTCTAAAAGATTTTAATTCTTGTTTTCAGGAACTCTACATTTCAACTAACTTCCAAATGCCAAATTTTATAGGAAGGAGATATTTCACTAGAAGAGCTATGTCAACATGAGTAAAGCAGGACAAGAAGAAACACAAATGAAAAACAAATGACATAAACAATAGTAAAGAGATTTAAGAAAATATTTGTTAATATTGCCAACCTGATTAATTTTCTTCTGCCTGAGGGAAAATCATGGTTGACCAATGAGTAGAGATACAAAAAAATTGGTTTTTGTTCAAATTCTTATCCTAACTTCATGTCAACTCACAAAGAAAATAAACCTTGCAGCTTTGCTTTCTCCTAACCTTGAAACTTTAAACAGGTATCGTTTCCAAGAATTTTCACAAAATTGGAAATGTTATTATCTCTTCTCTTCAAATGTGGTTTTTTTGCTAACAATTTCTTTGCTAAAGTTTACTAAACCTTGCTGCATACAAAAAACCAAAACTAACCAGAATCTTTACAGTCAATGACTAAGAAAATGGGCTTTGTGTGACAGATGTGGAAGAACAATACATATTCTTTTATCTCAGAACTTGTGGTACTCTTCTAGATCTAGAAACAAGTTTTACCTATCATGAGCTACATGTCATCCAAGTAAAACACACATAGTATGCAACGACTGCAAATGCTGAACACATCTGTGGGACTTCATTCTTAGAGGAATCAAATTTTCATTTCAGGCTTCCTTTTATCACTGGAAAAGGACTAAACAGATAAATAATGTACCGTGATCAATGCACTAGGCACACACTGCCAACTGTGCCATGCAAACACCAGTTATGAACCCAAAGTTGTCTAACCTCTTCCACCCCTACCGATTCTGGAAGGCAGTCAGATCTTGAACAACACAGATTCCTCTTCCTCCACATCAGTACACCTGTAGTGAGCATTCAGGTAGTTAATGCTCCATTTCTCTCTCTCTCTCTCAACCTGGACAGAAGAGGAAAACAGCCTGCAAAGCCTGTTCTCCTTCCTAGGCAAAAGTCAGCAGGGTGGCTGATAACTAAATACCTGGAGTATTCAAGTCCAGCCGCCATTAGAAGAACCCAGCACCTCCTCTTATTCACCTAGAGTTGGTATTGTGATTCCCAATCAATATTCCAGCTCAAATTTATATTAGTTAATTGTCATGAAAAGTTATTACATTTTTACACTACTATAAAATACAGATAATACATCCGCCCTTTTAGATGGCATCTCTAACAATTGCCATTGAGCAGCAATCCTTTATTGAAAAGTCTGGTTGGAGTTTAATGAAACCTGTGTAAAATTTTAAACTGTAATTATTTTAATCTTGCTTCCCTGGCAGATTAATGAGGAGCATTTAACATCCTTTCTTACTGATCTCTTTTAATTTATTCCTGAAATATTTATTCTCATTCTGTTTTAAAACTGGCCAGAAATGACATTGGATTAACTCAGCAGATATGGAAGAAATCAGGTATTCTTGATCCTTTTGATGTTATGTTAAATTGCTTAATAACTGGCAGTGACCAGATGATGTTTTGTTTTTAAAGCGCTTGTAAACTGGCAACATCCATTTGTCTTACAAAACTGAGTCATCTTTTTAGGGTCACAATCCACTTACACAGCATAATCTTATGGGCAGAAGGAGGCACAGGCCTCCACAGCCTCAGAGGAATTTTCAAACCAGGGCCCCCATCTCTGTTAGGTAAAAAACTTCCTTTTTTGCATGAACTTCAGTTTTTCTCTGCAATTTGAAGGAAGCTAAAATTTCCAGAATAGGTCATTAGAAGCCATAAGCAAGGCCACATTTTTAGAAGTGAAAAATGTGGCAAGAAATGTCACAAAAGAAACACCCGGGTAATAATGTCTTGAAAAAAAATGGTCTTAAACATAAGAGGCTTAAATAACTCCTTATAAAGCTCATATTTTGTGATTTTAGTGAGCATTAGCATAATTCAGGCTTTCCATGGGAGTCTTAGCACAGTAGAGGGGAGATATTCAGTGTTCCTCTCTGCGGGGAAACATCACAGAAGGACAGCATTGAAAGGGCAAAAGGCAGCTCGACAGGCCCACCTGTATTCTGAGGTGTTTAATGAGGGCGGCTTGTGCCAGAAGTGAAGAATTCAACCACAAGACAGACACCTGTTGTGAGAGATCATTGGAGCCCACCTGGGCTTCTGGGAGCTTCATGCACATGGGCCGGTTATGGGCTGGCACCGAGCCAGCAGGTAGCCCAGACTAATCTGACAGATCTCTGATAACATGACATTATCTACATAAATATGTCTATCTATTCGTGTCTATGCTTGACAGACTTTCTATCTGAATGTACCCATAACTTTTGAATTTGCTGGCCAACCTCAGTCAGTGAGAAAAGGGTGTCAGAGATAAAATTCTACAAGTTTAGTAGAAAGATATTACTGCCCAGAAGAAAAACCACTCCTTAGCATGGTCCATTTAGGAACAGGGTTCAGATGAGCTCACACCATGGGGGAGAGATGGCCTAAATGACTGAAATGCAAGAAAAACTTTTAAATGGGGCTTACACTTTACTAGACACCAGAGAATCCAACCGTGAGGCACAAATCTGTAGGAAACCAGGCTTCATTTGTTCCACTCGCTGCACAGGGAGCTCCTTGTTTGTACTAAAGCAAGGATGACTTTCAGTGCAGTTTCACTTTCCGACAATATTATTTATTTATACCACACTGCAAATGTGAGTGGCATTTTGCCTTTCCTCCGATGTTTCTGTCTTGAGGAACTTGGCCTATGGGCCAAAATTTTGTCCTCAAGTTCACTTGCTCCAGGAATCATTCACTGTTAACTTGATACGGGAAGTAACTCTTTCCATTGAAGTCAGTCAGAATATGTGCCTCTCCCTGCTGTGGCTGATGAGATTTGGTGATGGGGACAGCTGGGAAGAGACGTCTGATGCTCCAAACTCCGAGCTTTGCACAAGGGGCCCTGACACAGTTATGTCAGCAAGGTGAATATTTTTAACTCGTAAGCAACTTAAGAGATATCTGGATTTCTTGTTACATGAAGCCCCTTGTTAAATATATATTTGCAGAATGTTAGACACATTCCCACCTCTTTTACAGATGGAAAAAGTCCCTTCCTGAAGAGAGCAAAATATCCACTCCTACATTTATGGACTCAGAATATCAAAGGAAGTGTGACAGCCCCACATGCTGACTTTGAATGCTGCCTTTCTATGCAGGGGTCAATCCTGCCAGATGCTCAGTGCCCCTGATTCACACTGGAAGCTGAAGACACTTGTCACCTTGCCTGATGCTCAGCACCCTCCTCAGCACAGGTTTTCTCCACAGTTTTTGTCGAAAGTAAACAGAATTCTTGAGTAGGCATTATGTATTTTCTTACCTAAGTATTACAAAGGCTTGGTCATTTTGCAAAATAGTTGAAACTAGCACAGCTGATGTAACAGCAGTTCTGTGTTGTAATAAAAATGAGGACTATTATTATAAATACAACAGTATATTAATGAGTGCTTCTATGGTATTAATTTCAATTGCTCCATCTTTAAAGAAGTATTTCCACTGCTTGTTTGATACAGGAAGTAAATTTTTCCAGGTCACTCACACCTTTATCTTCACATTGTTCTGTCATTTAAAATATTTTCAAGTTTCTTTTGTGTGGAAAAGAGACTATACTGTATTACTAAGTATTCTAGCCATAATATTTAAGCACTCAGAGCATGCAGGTAGATCATAATATTCCTAATGTCTCTTAAACTTACCAAAACAAGCTTCTCTCAGTGTTTAGTCATTAGATCAGCTAGTATAAAAGGCAAATTTCACTATGTACTTAGACTTACCACATATAATAGTATGCCCAAGCCTGGAAAAAAGTGTGTTTTGACCATATGCCAGGTAAAATGAAATACAGAATCCTAGCGCAGATACAGTTTTCACATGTTTAAACAAACTGAGAAGAACGTTGCCTAGGACTTTAGGGATTACCTTGATTTACTAGAATTCCGTTAAATTACACCTTTGGTCTTCACTACACGTTAATGACTATAATATTCACCAAAGTAAGATAAAAATGTAGCTTTTATGCCTAGTGGAGACAAGGACTTAGAACGCTATAACAAGTTTGCTTAAGCAGCACAATTGTATCATTGTGTACATATGACTAAAATTTTCAGATGTATTGTCAGCTTAGCATCCTAAACCAACTTTCGCTTCTCATTCAGGTGTTCAAGAAATTCTTAATAAATTAGGCACCTGTATTAATGGACTAATTAATACTGATCTTTCAGTTTTAGAAAACTACTCAGTTTCTCTAAGAAAAGTTTATGTAAGGAAAGGTGATGTGAAGATAGAATATATATATATACCAATATATACCTGTATGGCCACAGATGACTGTAAGGAAAAGGTGAAGAGAGAAGAAAAAGTCATCTTCAGTTCAGGAATTTTCTGTTCTGAGGCAAACACCACAGAAATCTCTGTTCCACTTGTTCTTCTCTGCTCTCCTGTTTTTTTCAGAGAGCGAAAGGCAAGGCTTGTATTACTTTTTGTACTTACGGTTAATATTACAGCAAAGCAGGTTTCTATTAGAGTTCATCTCCTAGCCTCCTTTAACCATTGACTACAACTGACTGTCTAGGCTCCTTCTAAAACAAGGTAGATACTTTCTCCATAAAGCACGTCTTCCCAAGTGTATGGGCTCTCTGGGGTTCCTCAGCTTTTGTCAGCGTCTGCAGAGAAATTCTGAGCAACAGACTTCAACTAAACCTTTAAAAGGTCAAAGTTAAGTTAGACAAATTGCAGTTCCAGAACCAGAGGAGCAGAGGTGAAGAAGGTCCGCTGACATAATATCTTATAAAAGCATTCTCTGGGAAGAGCAAGGAGGGTTTTCCAGTAAGAGGAGCTGTGGCTTCTTTCCACCCACTGAAAGTGGAAAAAATATAAAGTTTCTGACATATCTTGATGAATTAATTTTTAGTAGTTTTTAAAGACTTATTTTGGGATTAATCCAAACGTATTGCCTCAGTAATATCAGATCATTCTTGTCTGATTTTGACCTTTAAAATGCTTTACTAAGCTTTTAAAGACAATTCTGTTACAAAAAAAGATCTTTTGAAATGCAAAACCGAACAAACCTGGTCATTTCTGATCACCTCAAAATGCGTTCTCTTTTATTATCTTTTTTTTTTTTTTTAAAAACAAGATGTTATAAAGAATCCACATTTGTAAACATTTTGTCTTGAACTGAATAGTCATTTTCCACTGGGGAATGGTTTCCATTCTAACTTGAAAGACATACAAGTCAATTGGGCACTGGGAGTAGAGGGAAAAAGTGCAGGTTATCCTGTGGCACTTGCTTGGCTGGTTCTACAAAATAATGCAAAGAAGAATATTAAGTCAGAATCTAAAGATTCCTACTTCCTACAAAGAGCAGGTATTCAGGGAAAACCATGCCTGTCCTTACAGGACACTCTCATGTGCTGCTAATTTGAGAAGAAAGAGTGTAGGCAAGCAGGAAGAAAAAATTTCCAAATCAAACTGGAAATGAGTGCCGCTAGGAAGTCCCTGAGAAACACAGAGTTGGTGGCACCCTGGAAGGGTCAGTGAGTTACAGAGGGATGATGTTTCTGCATGAGCACTGCCCCAGATTCTAGTTCAAAATTCCGGCAAAGAAATGAGGGACCGGGGCCAGAGGGCTGGAAGGATCCAACCAAAGTGGAACAATAACTTGTCCAAGCACAGATCAGCCCTAAAAATGAAGAAAGCTAAGGTTTTACATAATTAAAGGTGTGGCTGCTCCAGAAAAGTACATGAGCCCAGGGGGATTAAGACTGGTCTAGACCAAAAAGGGTTACTTGGTGATAAATAACTCTTAGAAATGGTAATTATGTTATGCCTTAATGTTATTTACTGCCTAATATTGTTCACTGTGACTCCTTTAATTAATCTGCCTGACATTCTCACTAACTCATTCCTTTTATCCTTTGCTAAGATTAAAGGTCCTTTTTATCTTATTGCTTTTGTGTTCAATCTTGGGTGAATCCAGTATGAAATTAGATGACCATGTGCATTTGAGCACCCATGGCAATCACTTTTGGGGTCCACAGCAAGCTTACTTCCCCTTCTAAAATTATTGACAATTCTTGACATTCCTGATCACTTTGAAATCAGTTTACCCAAGACAGAAAAGAAGTTCCTGGAGTATAACATTCCCCAGCTCACAAAACCCCTCTAAGTGAGTTTCTTTAGAGTTATTCTTAGGCTGGCAGAAGACCCTCGTACTTTTTTCAAACAAAGATTTCTCACTAGACTCTAAGACACTTTGAGAAGCTATCTAGCTAAATTACTCAGTAATTTTCCTTGGCTAGTTTGCCAAAAAACTCACAATCACCCCACATTATTATTTCCCAGGACTGGTTTTTCTCTCTCAGGATATCTTTGAACTGTTTTCAATTACTCTGACTGGTCAAGCTCTCCACTGAAAATGCTCCAGTTCCCTGAAGCAGATCATCCTGATGACTTAGGCAAGAAACAAATATAATTATTTTACCTTGTGGTAAATTGCCCATGATCAGCTCTATGCTGCAAAGCATCATCTCATGGCCCTTTATAATTGTGATGGCTAGTTCATCAGCAACATTTTATCTTGAACACATACTCCAGGGCAGATTAAACAAGCAACTTGTTTACAAACAGTTTAATGAAGAATAACTATGATGCACACAACTGTTTCATTTCCCTCTGCATATGCAAAGGAGCTCACTTCCTATTTTCTTCATACAGATGGCACCATCATATTCCTCCTCAGAGGCCGTTCAATGAGTGACCCTGAAGCAACAGAAACCCGTGTCCCACTGATTTGCATCTGCCTGTGAGCCCTCAGCGAGGGTGGGACCATGGCCAGGTCCAGCAGTGCCCATCTCACTGGAGAGCATCTCATCCGCCTTCAGCCTCTTCCCTCCACGTTACCTGCAAGCTCGCTGTAGGTTACGACACAAGCTCCTGGGACTGTTCACAAGGGAGTGCTGTCATGCAGCACCCCTCTGGGCTTAGTGCCAGGCCCTCAGTAGCTGATATGAGCAGCCAGGTCCGTGTCTCTGTTTCCCCCTCTCATGATCCTTCTTTCTGCAGCCCTGGCAAGGGTGTCTGATTCCGCCATCAATCAGAGAATAACCTTTTCCCACATTATTTAATTGTAATTTTCCTCCTGTTCACCTGTAGTGGTATTTTATGCCTCTGTGTATTTTAACCATTTTAAACCATACATAATAACAATTTCTCAGTGGTTTCTTCACAAAATGTGATGGTGAGCCAGACTGTTGCTCATTCTTTTCCCTGGTTTCCCTACCAATGTTGTGTTGTGCTTTGATTTCTAAGCTTTTGGCTGGGATATCTTTTTGTTCTGAGTCAATATAGCACTGGATGTAAAGGCAGATCTTGCCCAGGGATAGAATGGTTAGATATATATTCTCTGGACGTGCTACTAACAGTAATAATGATAATAATAATGACAAAATTTCTTCAAGGATACCTCACATGGGGAGTGAGGCTGTGGTCAAAGAATAAGTGTTATTGAATTTCTGATTAAATAGCAAGATGTTGCAGTGGAAAAAAATATCATTTAAAGGCATTATTTTTTGTTCAATTTCTGTTTTATCGGATATGCAGAAATCTCAAATTCCATTTAAATTTATGTTTTGTGATTATTTTTGCCATTCCTGTGGGGGTTTTCTACAGTAAGTCTTCAATTAAACTGCTCAAGCAGGGGGGCTGGACAAGATGGTCTCCAGAGGTCCCTTCCAACCCCTACCATTCTGTGATTCTGTGAATTCTGTGACCTACCTTAATGATAGTATTACTACTATATCCTATCAAATTGTTGACCTAAAACATGCAGAGACATCCAGGATTTTGATGTAAAACTGCAGCTGTGTGAAAATGTGCAGTGAATGTCATCTTTGGAGCAAATTCTGTGACCATCATCCTGCTGGGCAGTTAGGTATCTTCTGTTTTCCATATTACACATATTTAAAATATATAAAGCAGAATGAAATTCAGAAAAGATAGAGATCAAGCTATTTTCATGACATTACAACTCTACGTGACTGCCACCATAATAATACCCAAGGCTATGAGTAGTGATAATTATACTAAGCCTAGCATAGATTCTCACTAAACTGATGATCTCTGTTCTGATGCTTACCGATACTAAACACCACTAAAATTTGGGCCCTTGTCAGGAGATACTAATCAAACATATGTTCTGTCATTCTGATCTATCTCCACTATTATCATGTAATGATGATACTCCGCAAGGCACAGAGTGCAGTACACAGCTTGATTCACTTCCCATTATCAGGTAATACACAAACTGTGCTGATTATAGCATGAAGTTTCTGTGGTTGAAAGGGGAAAGTAAGAAGTACACTAGTGTTAAGAAAAGAAAAGGAACAAATGGGACAAATGCCTGGCTGCCAGGGTGGGACTTGTGGGTTTACATCCATTAGCTTAGGAAAAACCAAGAGCACTATAGTTATATTTTACTGCTTATATTGACTGTCACTCTGTAAGATGACTTGTGACAAGGTAAAGGTGACGAATAGAAAAGGCAGCTGCGCAGTGGAGCTACATTCTGCTGATGTTTACTTATGCTTCCATAAAACAATAGAATAAAGACTGAACAATCTGAATCTGATTTAAAAATCAGAATGGTATGGTTTATCCTAAAAGATACTTTGAGCTGTTTTATTAAAGTGTCCTGCTCACTTTTGATTCCAGTTTCATTTTTCTCTTCCTATCATTCCCTTAAACTACAGGTACTTGTGTCTCCCAGCTACAGGCAGGAACAGCTACAAAAGTAGAAGCCAAGGGATTAACATGCAGCGAGGAACAGTTTCACTGAATGCTGCTAGTTGTTAGCAGTTTGCTAAAAAGCTGGCCCTCTCACCTACATAGGCACCTGTAAGAAGAAAATAGTGAAAAGCACCTCTGTGCAAAAAAGTGGAACAAAGTGCCTCTGCTTTGCAGTATAACACAGACCTTACTAAGACCTCTCAGAAATATTAGCCCAAGCAAAGAGTTGGTGGCAGCGTAGCTACAAGTTCTGAAATAATACAGTGAGATGTTAAGAACTTTTTATTCTGCTCATTCCACATTGCACTTCATTCAGTATCATCAACAAATTAACGTTATACAAGTCAGTGTTCTGGTAGGCTATACCAAGATGTTTCTCATTTTCTGTTTTGTTCCTTTGGAAAGAACAAATAACATTACTCTTATTTTTAGCTTTTTGACCTGGTGTTACTCTGCATCACTTGAAGACTCTCTCAATTTTTGCAGTACTAGTCATTATCTTTACTAACCAACGCATTTTAGAAGTTAACATAGCCAGGTGTTGTAAACAGCTATAGCCTTGGAAAGCAGAATAAAAAATTGGCCCAGTTCATGGCTACAGCTCCTCCCGGGGCCATAGGTGCCCGTCTTAGTTTCTGCGCTTTGTACAGAAGACGAGATTAAAGACGCTAAGCCAGACAGAAAGCAGCAGCTGCAACAAGCCCAGGCAAAAGGGATGGGGGGACATAACAAGCCTAGGCAAACCCTCAGTCCCTATTGGCACTAATTCAGCAAGCCTGGGCAGGGACTCAGAGATACAGCAGCCTCTCTGTGCAAACCTCGCATGGTCTAAAGGTAGCCATCTGAAGTTTCTCCATTTGGCTTCCAGGTTTCAGCTATCGTTGGTGGAAGAGAACTGGCTCTTGCAGGATGTGATTCACCACTTCTGATAACCCATGTACCAAGCAGGAACTTCCACAGGATCGTTCATTACATTTGCTTTTCTCCTTTTTTCCTGTTTTTCTCCTTTTTCCGTTTTTCTCCTATGATACCACCATTTGTATTAAAATAACGTATAGGTCTGTACACAGAGCTTGCTAATTTTTCTGGTTGCACTATTTTGGGGGAGAGCATGTGTTCTGATCAGAGGTGTTTCATATTCTGAGGTTAACAGCTAGGTAACATTAGATTCAGTATTATGTCCACTTGCAATAAGCATTGGGGTGCCAAATACCTGATCCAGGCAGCTGGACTTTGTCTTAAGGTCCCCTCATGAACTAGGAAGGAAACTTGGAGCATGACTTCCCTGCAGCACCCGCACTCCACAAGAGCCTCTCTGTGGCAGTTGTGTGCAGAGAAGCAGCAAATTCAGCATCAACTTTCTGTTGCCCTCTGTTACTGAAAAATAAACTTTACATGGATGGATAAGAAAGACAGCTGAAGTCTCAAAAATCACCAAAGCTCAAACATTAGTTAAAATAATGATATTTAAGTAGCTGTTTGAACTCATATTCACACACAGAATGCCCCTTCATTGCAAAAGAAAATATATATTGTCATCCCCCCTCAATAATTTTTCAAAGAAATTGGTTTTTCTTTGTTGAATATTGAATCCTGGAAAATATTTGGTTTTAATACTGAAAACCAAGTTTTGAAAAATATAATTAAGATTTGAAAACTGACTACTTTCCTGTTTTCATTTATGGAAAATATCAGCATAAATGCTAAATTAAAAACAACCCTTTTTTTTTTTTCCTCCTTTCCCATGAAAAACAAATGGTATTTTCCTTCAACTGTACTGGCAACAGAAATGTCAATACAGAAAGCCTTCAGGCATCAGACTGTGTTTCTCTTCAAAAGCACAAGGTTAATTAGCATATTGAGAACCGTCAGGAACTCACAAGTCTGAAGGAACCTCAGATCCATCTGCTGGACTATTTTCTCCATGACTCACAGAAGGGTGAAAGGTTGAATTACCAGCTCTTCCCTTTAAGAGGATAGATAACACCTTCTAAGCCTCCAATGATCAGTCCCGCCCAGAACCAGATCATGCAGCTGGCTTCCAAGACATTAGAAATTCCCTGGAGAATGAGGACATAATCTGAATGTGTAGAAGGCTTCACTTTTCTACAGGTCAGAAATGTTTTTATTGCTAATAGATAAAGCAAGATATCAGAATTGAGAGGCTTTGAAAAAGTCTCATGAAAGCACTTGTGTTGAAAAATACTCCTAAGCAATACTGCCGACTTACAACAGCAAGAGTAACTTTTTTTTTTCTCTTTATTCAAAATGCAATTTAAAACAAAACGAAACAAAACAAAAATTGTAATGTGTATAATTCCATGTGCTAATGGATAAAGATAACCTTGTGGGAGGGAAATGGTAAATTGACTGATCTTCAGAACATCCTCGGAAGTAAGAATCTGTGGCTTTGCCTGTTTTGTAGAGGGGGAAATATTTTTCATAACCCCATTCACACTAAGAAGAACTATATGTTGTTAGCGGTACCACATTTGAACAACTACAGAAGTAGTAGCTGTAAATGTAGAAACAGATACCATCCATTCTTAATAAAAGTGACACTGACTGGCTCAGTGTGGTTAAATTATTTCCCTGACTCTACCAGTCAATGCTAAAGCCTAGATCCAAATTCAAGACTTTTACTGAAGCTCTACTGTATACTTGTATTAACAAATTTTAATCTTGTTTGAAAAATATGAAACTGCTTAGAAAATAACTTAAATTCTGACTTTAAAATCTTTTTATTTTCTCACATTGTGTGACTGGCTACAATGCTCTATATGCAATAGAAATACTGTAATATTGCCAAGTATGCTATTTGGTATAGTTAGAACATAGTTATATTTGAATCACAGTCTTGTATTTCCTTTTACTGTCTGAGCTGTATTTTTAAGTCACTCTTTTAAATAAAAACCTGTATTTGTTTTAAATCACAGCATAAAGCTGCCATGCTAATCAATTAATAACATTTGTGATCATCAGGCAAATTGTTTTTGTTACACTGATTTTTATCATGATCATTGTTCTGTATGTGTACCTGATTATTATCAACCTGCAGGACGTGTCTGTACAGAGGCAGTGATAATATACAGTAGATTCTTACAGACTGCAGTAGCAAAAACTGAATTGAAAGCTCTAGGCACTGCTGGAGCACCACGCCATGGAAGAGAAACTGGCTAAAATGTCACACTAGGATTCCTTCATGTAATCTTAAATGCTCAGGAGACTTGGGAGACTATCTTATGTATCCACACAAACTGACACGGTGAAAATCTCAGCAAATAGTAATTTTCTGGATTTACTGCATGACAGGAACATCAGGTGGTAAGTTAAATAATGCAAGGCACAGAAAATGAGTAAAAATCTTCCTGTGAGCCTGCTCATCACAGACGTATGAGCAGCTGGTTCCCACTGCAATTCCTATTTGCTTCTAAGCCTCCCCAGCTGGGGTAAGTGAAAGCCTTATCACGGTCACTGACAATCTGACAGCCATCTGAGATAGGTTGCAAGTCAGTCCCCCGTATGGCAGGGAGGAACAGAAACTTCCTCGGGAGGTATTGACAGCAGGCAGCGTGTTTCTCACTCTGATTCCCAATTGCAGGGTACTGTGCCTGCTCACGGAGAGCACTATACCTCATCACAGAGAATGAGGGAAGATTATGCTGGGTATCTCTCGCGTACTTCAAATAAAGGTTAACATGTAATGTCCAAGTCTGTGATCCTTCTCAGGGCACAGTGGCTTTTCACAAGAAAGGCAAAGGGATCCTCCTAAGAGATAAGGGATCAAATAGTCCGAGACTCACGCTGTGTCTCTGAAAGTTGGTGGTAGCATTCCCGTATGCCACACCATAAGTAATGCCTTGAATTGAGGAAGATGGTCATGGGTTTGGGATCATCAAGGGTCAGATGTACAAGTGCTCAACACCTTCTGCTGGGACCACATTTGAGAATTCAGTCAGCTCAGAGTGAGACTCCTTGGTGCAGGTGAGCAGGGACAGTGCCACCACTTACACCAGTAAGGTATTTCATTCTGGGTGCTGAATTCCTCCAAAAGTTAAACGTTTGCCATGTCCAAGAATGGTTTAAAAAACACTTTTCTAGTAGACTAAATAATTCCAAGTGTAGACAGAGGAATGGCTTACTGTGGAGAAAAGAAAGATATCTGTGCAAGTCCAATTCATCCTGCAATAATTATTTATATATTAATCCCAAGTCAACTATGTGGGGGAAAAAAAAAAAAGAAAGCAAGGAGAGAAGATTCCCAGTAAGTAGAACAGTTTCTCTATGACAGTCAGGCAGAGATATCTACTTATTGTACAGGTTGATGAGATGTGTTGATGAGATTTATAGGTGAGATGTTAAAAATTCCTTGAAAAGACCAATCCAGCAGCCCCACTGTGTAAAGATGCTCCATGACATGCCTGGCAGGTAAGCAGTGGAGATGTCCTAAGGCCATCTCTCAGCAGGTACTTAATGCCTCTGTAATCACAACTTAAAGGAAGCTTACCTCCAAACCTGGGCGCATGTGTTTAGTATGTAATAGGATCCCTATCTACATGAGATGTAAAATACTAGGGTAGAAACGGGCAAGAAGCTGACACCTTTTTACTACATGTCAGTTGCAGAAATCCATGGGTGTTCAAGAAATGCAGGATTGGCCCAAAGAATGGTTTTCTAAATTATACGAAGTGGAATATTCTGTGCAGCTGAACTAAATAATCCAGAGACTTTCATATGAAAATACGGAGCTGGCAGCCTTCTGTGGCATGAAAGATATATGCGTGTGTGTGTGTGTGTGCACATGTGTTCATAGGGGTATGTTAAATGGCTTTATACCAGTGAATATTTAAGCAGGAAACATGAATAACAGGTATTACAACTAATAAACTAATCAATTTAGGTCTGTGCTTTTCAAACAAAACATTATACTTCTCCAATAGCGGTAACCTGATACAGTGTTTCGTCAAAAACACTGAGTAAAGCATTAAACTCTTTGTTTCCTGGTAATATCAGTATAATTTATGTCCCCATAACAAAAAGTTAGAAGCCTGTTCATCAAGCAGATTGTGTCTGGGTGAGATTTTATGCTAATAAGTTAGAATTCCAAGTTTGATTTACCTGATTGATAATACAAAAAGAGTAGCAGTGCAAAAGAAATACATTTTTAATATACTGCTCTGCATTCTCTGCAGTAAACCAGCAGATGAACTATGAAATTTATTTTTTAGATTTCATTAGGATTGTATTAAAATGTATGAAAGATTATTACCCATATAGGTAAAATAAAATAAGACCTGTCTATTGTGGCAATTACAATTTTTTAAAAATCCTTTGGGGCTGGAGTTTGTTGGCTCGTTGGAAAGGCTGGATTGACTTAGTCTCAGACTACAGTAGATGCAATAATTTACAGCATCTGAATGGTAAAACAGTACTCCGGTATTTAAATTAGCCTTTAATAGATGGCATGAACCATTTTCGTACTCTGGCTTTTGTGCATCGGACTGTATTGCTAGAAACACAATGTTCTCGGTGACATTGTTTAAGGCTCTAATCTTATATTGCTGCTTCAATAAGTTTCCAAGGGCTGCAGAAAATGAGATGGGGTACAGTGAACAAACTAATGCAGAAAAAACTTATTACAAATAAAACATTGCTCAGCTGCTTAGCTAACTCTTTCAGAAGAAGAAAATTTTGAATTATATTTCTATCACAACAGAAGTATACCAAAAATTATTTTTAATGAAAAATAAAAGAGGAAAACAACAAATTGTATCCAAATCCAAGTTTGTGACTTCTTGCAAAACAGTAACTTTGAACCATGACTGTTTGTAATGTGATAAAGTATAATGTAAATTTAATAGCTTTCAAGACACAAGCTATTAAATATCATACAAATCTGGTAAATCCATTTGAAAAGTCAGTTGCTAGGCTCCTAGGTCTTGCTACACTTTCAGAAACAGCAAGTTTAATTTCCAGCACCCCCGGCTGGGATTCAGAACTAAAGCAAAAACAATGACTTTCTTTAAGGTTTTACATACCAGTCAGGAGAGTCACTATTCCAGGAGATTGCCAATATATACAGAGGCAAATACATGCAAGGAGGGAAAGCCACATGGAGGGAGGGATGAAGGGCTGTCTCGTCACTGTTAACCTACTGTACCTCATTCTGCAGCCAGCCCAGCTGCCATCGCAGGGCTGTGAGACAGCTTTGCCTGAAGTCATTCCCCAGCCATTGGCTGGACTGAGACTGAACTGAAGGAGGGTAAAAAATACACTGTGTAGGAAAAATATTAAACCTTTCTCCACTGAGGAGCAATGAAAAATGCCCAGTAGACAATAGCACCAGCAGACCAAGTGATCCATAAATAAGTTTCTGTTCCATGGGGGGGAAAAGAAAAAAAAATTAACTGCAGAATATTTTATCATGCTGAGGAAAATGCAGGCTGACTGCAGGCTGCAATAAAGCAGCCACAGGGTACCTGTCTCACCAGCTTTACTCCTGCTGAGTTATCTCCCAACTCTCATGGACAAACACTAAGTTGCCTCAGCATCAGCAACTTATGCTTATAAACAGGAATTCATTATTTTTTAAGATTTTAGATTTAAGGCATTCACTGATGAAAATTCAGGAACAGCTATTAAAATCCATGAGAGAATCAATGATCTTTCTATGAAAAACCACAAAGATAGCAGCTTTCTTGGCTGGTCTGACAAAGGTGCATCCCTTGGTATGCAGTTTCTTGCATGCAGATACAGGGCTTGAATGCGCGGAGTGGGGGCACCACTTCCTCTCCCATGGTACCTGCTTTATTGCCTTCTTCAGAAGAAAGCAAAGTCAGTGGTAAACACAGTTTGGTTGCAGTGTACAAACATTGGTATACTACTGTAATTGCTACTGTATGTTGCAATCATGCTTTTAGACTTCCTATCCATTTCGTGGAACTGATGATACAGGATGTCTGCCCCAATCTCATGATGATTTTTTGGCCCTGGACCCTCTTTTGCAAACACTGTCTCTCTGAAATAATGTTTCCAATCTGCAAAGAAAAGATCTCCTAGAGAGGTTATATTTCTGTCCTGTGATATCATCAAACAGTAGGGTTGTAAAGCTACAATTTAAAGCTGGATGCTGAGTAAAAAGTCAGTTTAAATTACTCTGCTTGACAACAAAGCTTTGGAGTAAAAATGTGGCTTCAGAACAAGACATTTAAGTTTTGTCTTTTGAATCTGATCCACAGGCAGATTATTTGGGTGAGTGTGCCTAGCTACCAGACACCACCACTTTCGCTTGACTACTGTTTTTTTTCCACACATGAGTAAGAATGTCCAAGAACATCAAGACTGATGTTGTATGCCTTTTAAAAAAAAAACAAAACCAACACAAGTATTTTATATAACCAAGACAGTGTAAATCGAGATTGTCAAGCCACAACAAGAAAAAAATCCCTGTGAGAGGATATTTCTTCTAACATAGAAACAGCATTTTTATTATAAAATAAAACCAATGCCATTTTCACTCCAAAGCTCCTGTGCCTATTTCACTGCAGTGTTCTGCCTAGGATCCCTCCCAACACTTCTTAGTGACTTCTTGTCACTTAAAGAAGCACATCCTAACAAAAATCCAACCTGTAACCTTATTAACTCCTGCATTTGCTGTAGTAGCCTAGGAAGAGTAATGACCAGTTATTCTGCAACGGTCATTGTTCTGTTTCCCTGGTATACTGTGGAAGTGGGGTGCAAAATTATTTTGGAAAAGATTAAAAGAAACAAGAGTATTTCCTCACATGACATGAACAGTCGTTGCTGGTACATTGTCATGTCTTCATTGTGACTCTTAGAGTAAGAAGGCATACAACTCCCTAAAAGCAAAGCAAAATTTACCATATTTTCTGAATCTGCCATTACTAGTAAAGAAAATAGTTAAGGATTAAATAAATTACAACAATGGGCCAAAAGTTTAGATTAAAGTCTTTGCATCTGAGTCCTAAAGTTAGGATGTTGATTCCATCTTAACTTCATCAAAGCCTGAGCTGCTTGGATTTGAGAAGTTTTCAACATAATCTGATAATTTCCACATTTGTATATATCTTCTCAACAGACTAATATCGTTATTTGTAAATACCTTAATCTATCAGCTAATGGCATACAGCTAACTTGAAAAACACAGTTCTGCTTAAATATTTTGAAGGAATTATAAGTAAAATTTAAGGCTCAAGTTTAGAAATGCCTGCACTCACACTCAGTTTTCTCTAAGTAACCCCACCGAAATCAAGTCTCTAAGCATTTTCTAATTTGCTAAAAACACTCTTTGGGTCTTTAGCAGGAAAAGAGAAAAAAGCTTAGAATATATTGCTGTAGTGAGGATCTATCATGAAATTGAAATTATTACAATGTCAGCTGACCGTGACTAGAATAAAAGTTTTCTTAAAATTTTCCAAGTCCAAAAAAATGAAGTCTTTAAAACTGTCTAACCAGATCACAGGTGCAGAACTGCAAATGGTTGTGAATTGTTACAAATAACTTCTTGAGCAAAGTTTGACTAGAAAAGTAGATAGCGAGACCAATTGATTTATCTGGGGAAAAACAAAGAGGCTTTGGGACACAAAGACATGTTTTGAATACAGAGAATTAATATTCATTATTTACAACTGCTGTGTGGCCATTAAAGAATCTATGTTCACTTAGAGATAGCATCCAGTAAACAAGAAGAATTTTGTATACGACTGTGTTGAAAAGGGAGAGTAAGATGACTTTTTATTTTATATAAAAAAAACCTCACATACACTGGTAGGTGAGTTTTCTGAGACCCAGGAAACCCTTAATAAAAAGCCAGGACTTACTTGCAAAGGAAATACGCTTGCAAAAACTCAGTTAAGTTCTCTAAGGAAGTATTTTGCAATGGCTCTTCATTTCCTAGCTTCCCTGTAAATTGGACACACCACAGTAGAGACTATTTTTGTGGTATTTACAACCCAGTCAGAATCAAAAAAATTCTGGAAGCCTCCCACTAAAGGAAGGCTGTACTAGGCAAAAAATAAAGGAAAACATTAAAGTCTGTTCTGCACAAACAAAATAACTCGGTGTCCTGCCCCTCTATCTAGAAACATTAATAACTCGGACAAGTGCCCAGTTGACTTTAAGATGAGGTGGCTCCTGGACTGCAGTGAAAACTAATTTGCCAAGCACTCGATGGATTAAGGCAGAACAGGCGTATTTCACTTTACTTTTAATTTCTAAAATTGACTTACTTGCTGCAAAGAGCCTGGCAGGGGATGTATAATTTTGTTGTCAGTGCTAGGCAGAGTTTTGCTGGAACTCAATGTCTCTCTTCCTTGGTGCTTTTTTCTTAGTGAAAGTACAGCTATGCAGCTCCTCATGGAGAAGCTTTATGGCTCTGAATACTTAAACCCTCTTCCGCCTGAAGGAAGTTTTTCCCAAAGCAGATAAACATGAAATGATCAGCAATATGATTCTGCAAAGACGCTTTTTGAAACAGCTTTTCTTTTGGAGGAAAATGCGGCTAACCATCTTTTGCCTGTGCTCTGCAAAGGCATTTTACCTTGTATGATCTTAAGCGGCAGTTTCTGGAACTCCAATTATTGCTTAAAGGGCAATAAATCACATCGTGTCTTTCTGCCTCCTTCTTTCCCCTGCAGATTGGTACAGCAACCTGCTAAACTGCTGAAGACGGAAGAGTTTCCATGAAAGTTCCAGTTGTTTTGCTAGAGGAGAAGTAATATGAATTTTGAGTCTGAAATAGAGGTTATTACAAAGTCACCAGCCCATAGTTCTTTTTCTCCATGGGATGCAGTAAAGGTCCACTGGTGAGCTTGATTCAAGATGTTTTTAGGTATAAGTGAGTTTTCACTGAACATTTACACAAATGACATGCACCAGGTAACTGTTTTAACCTCAAAATCCTCCTCAGAGCCCACCCCATTCTCGTGGTCTATGAGATACTGGCCATTGGCCATGGTAAAGTTGGTTTTTCAGACTGAACAACACTTATGTGACACATTGGTTCTTCATATCTCTCCTGTGTACCAGTCTCACTGCTGTATCATGAAATAAAACTTCAGCCTGTTTCAGGTGGGGCTGCAGCATTGCCTGGGAGGATGATGATGCCCTTAATCCTGGCAGAATCTCTGGCCACAACAATGTGATAAGTAACAACCATTTCTAACAAAAGAATGTTAAAATGGTGCCCACATTTTCTTGAAATAAAATCTGAGAAACCCTGCTGTCATGCCAAAGAAACCCCTTAGAAACTTATAAAAGGATCATTTAAAATATAACATTTATGCCATTATAAATATGACACATTCACATTATGACATTCCTAGTTCAAAAAACTTGATGAGTAAGTCCTTTCTCACCATTCAGTGTAATATGTACACACCTAATGATAAGACCTTTGCGTCACATAGGGCAGTTCTTAACAAAATACTCACTTAATGACTCTGAGGCAAAATGCAGCAACACACAAGATCTTGAGCTGTACAACCAATTTAATAACAAATGATTAATCTCTGGGCTCCTTTTTCTCCCTATGGCATTGAGAACAGCTCAGAGCTAAACACAAAAGGATAGAAGCTTTTTTTCTCCTCAGCACATAAATTACTACATTCCCAGGGCATAAAATAATATTTATAAACCCTTGCTAGCTATTGGGATTAGTAACAGGGTATCTGTCTGTTTGCCTGACCGTATAGTTCTGCCCCATTCTCTTCCTCACCTCCAGGCCACCAGTATGAAGCCAACCATTGCTGTTAGGCTTTTTTGATTTATGTCAGGGCTATGACTAAAAGGTCCAAATGGATCTTTGTCCCAGTAATCATGACTGAGTTTTTGCATACTGAGGACAGTGCTTCTGGGGGTGGGGCTTCCTTGCCCCCCTCTCAGGTGCCCTGCCCTGTGCCTTCTGAAGTCTCATATAGCCCCTCAGTGAGGGCGTAAAAGGAGCCCAGCACACAGAAGCCGATGCTGATTTTACATGCAAGCTTTCAAAAAGATTTTTGTTTGATATGAGACCACCAACTGGAATGCCTCATCTGGGGAAGGAGGCAGAGGAAAATCACCTACAGACTGTCTCAGTCCATGATCAAACCCACCACAGAAATCAAAATACCAAAGAAGCACTAGCTAGCTCAACCTTTTATGGCAGTGTGATATTTCGTTTTCTTCTCTCTACGTTGAAAAGGACAGTTTGGTCTGAGTCACAACATAAATGTAGCACAGCAAGACAAACTTGACTGATGAGCATAAGAAGAGAGCAGTGGTTCATTTAATCAAATGCTTTTATAAGCGACTAATGTAAATTAAAATGCTGAAAGGAAAAATCAAAGTTACCCAGGCTGCTTGAACCTGCTTTAAAAGCATACCAACACCCATATCCACACCCTTTTTTAACTTCTTTAGTTCCTCCTGGAACTATAATATAGTTTTTTATAATTAAATAAAAACCACAAACCAGAACTTTTGAACAGGATTGTACTTTACATTAACAAAATGCTCCCTCATGAGTGAGTCAGTCTGCGATGCCCATTAATGGCTAACAGCTCCGTTAAAAAGGGTGAGCAAAAAAAGCCCTAGAATGTTTTATTGTTTAACGTGAAAGCACCCAGAACAATGGATGGGCATTTTTTTTTTCTATGAATCCAAATAATCACATTTAATTAATTAAATGCACACAACATCTGATTCTGTAGCTGTTCTGTGTATAGAAGTCAACTGGGTTTAATAAGATGCAACACAATAGAGTCAATTAGTGCATTTGCCTCTAACCTACAAAATGAGGGCAGTTGGTTTGCTTGCATGTAAGCTTACTTCTGAATGAGTATCTATGGTCTCCAGGGACAGCTACTCCAGACAGGTTTTATTTTTAGAAGTGGCTACCAGTTATGGGTATCTCTGGCTTTAAATGCCAGACCAGAAACAATGCAGGAGCTCACCCAAAAAAGCCACCCAAATTCAGCAGAATCAGGAGGTCATTTTTATCTCTGAAAAACAAGACAAGTATCAAAAAGTAGATACCCCTCAACAGAAAACCTATTTCTGAAATATCTATCTTTACACTATGTCATGTTTCTTCCACATTTAGTCAGAAATCTTCAAGAAATTAAAGTGTTTATGCTAAGTGCAAATATGATCAGCACAGTACAGAGCATGAAAACAGTCAAATGTCAGGAAAAAAAAAGGTTGTTTAGGAGCTTATTTATTCATCTAGCCAATATGATTGCCTCCCTACTGAAAAGAAATCAGAGCATTATAATACCAATATCCTGGCCATGCAGTATACCTACTGGGAAGTCTATTAATTGTGTGTTAGTCTATTGGATATACCTGTCTATAGTACAAGGACAGGGATTGATTTTCAGTGTCATGCTTGAAAAGAAAATAATCAGGTCATCTGAAGGCAAGAATACATTGGCAACACTCTCTCATCTCACCCTAAATAAATTCAAGCTTTGTCTGTTTATCTTGAATGAGAGGATGGTTTAGCTCAAGAGAAGGAGCAGGTAGGTAACCAGTAAATATCTTTTAGAGTATTTGTTGCCATTTTCGATTAGTGCATAGCAACCAAATATTCACAGGGGAAAGAAATGCACTCTGGAACCAAGGTTTTGCAAATGACCAGTCCTAGAGATAATCTAACCTCTCTTCCCTTAATGTTAAAATTGTGGCTAAAAAGGCAGAAAGACAATCCATCCTGGCAGCAGTTTAGGCTTTGAGAAAACTCAGCTGAGTGGGGCAGATCAGAATAGATTATAAGGCATCATTCCTCTAAATCATTTGCATAAGAAAGTAAATTTATACCGTGCCCCAGACCTGCTAAAATGAAGACAAATCATGGCACAAGGTGTTAGAGGAGACTCAAGTGCTGAATTGTCTTTCAGGACCAAAGTAGTAATGAATTATTGATTGTATGTGAGTGTGTGTGCATGTACAAGTGACAAACAGGGAAAGTAACTGGCACAGCTCATTTTCCATCCACGTCCAGTGAACACACTGTCATATCAAATGTCACCATAACAAAACCCAGTAAACTGATCTCACAGCAGTCAGCAAGGAGGCTGTTGGTTCACCTTGCTTTGCAAGCACTGCATCAGTTTGTCTTATAATAGTTTTATATTTCTCCTGGTTAGTAAAGAAAGAATCAACCTGGTGTAAGTTGTCCCTGTGCTGAGCAGGAGGTTGTGCCAGATGGCCTCCAGAGGACCCCTCCAAGCTCAATAATTCTTTGATTCTCTCACCTAAAAATTTCATCGGTACTGGGAATAGTCTATTATGTTAATAATTTTCAAAGGAATGATAATAAAATACATATAGTATTCCATTGAGTCATCTGTTTATGAGGTATGTTACACATCTCCAAATACCTACCACAACATATCTACTTGGACATTGTTTTCCCTCCTGAAAATTTATATTTGCAGTATGTCTCTGCACTGGAAATCCAGATGCCTTCATTTTTATATACTTTATTTTTACAAATGTTAAATAGCCACAACTGTGATTGAACTTTTGAAGGTTGAGGTAGGGCCCCATAGCCCTTTTTCAGGTTAACCTTCCTTTGACTAGAACATACCTTTTCAGGTGTAGGAGTTTTGATCATAAGATCATCCAAGGCTGAAAGAAGCATCTGCCTTCTGCACCACAAAAAATTTTATTGATATTGGGGAAAAAATGAAAATTGCAACCTGAAATCCTTTGATGATAAAATTCTGATTTTGCACACCGACGCCAGCCCTGGTCTGAGATGTTATTTTGGTTTGACATCATCAAGGGACCAGAATTCATAATTAAAGAAGAAAGAGGAGATAATTCTCTGTCTGCCTAACATTTAAAAAATGACAAGAGTTTGGTAAACATAAATGTTTGCAAAGTCTAAGGGAAAGATATGAGTGGGCAGAGGTCAGCTGAAGTGAACAAAGATACAGGATGGCTATTCTAAGCATAGAGTTTTGAAAGTTATCAAAGAATTATAGTTTTTTATATATGGTAAACATATCACATTTCCTCCTTCTTTGCTCCTTCAACTGAATTTCCATCCCTGGAGACATCCATAAAGTGTGTGGAACATTTCCTGAAGACCTGGTGTTGGACCATGTTTGATCATGAGGTTGAACTATAGAGTCCCTTCCACCCTCCATGGTCCCATGATTTTAATTGAGTACTTCTACTCTACTGCAAGAGCTTTTTGCTTATCTTCATACATTTTGTGATCACCTCACTCACCTGCTAACTCCTGTTTTCTCAACAGCACTTGTTAGCTTGAGTGCAGCCCAGGACCAGTATCTGCTGCTATGCTAAATTTTATTGGGTTCAATAAACCTAATGATCTTGGCTGATATTTTTATTCATCGACACTCTTCAGTTCATCTCAATACACTATGGCACAAAATGACACTTATAGCAGATAGGAAAGGCACCAGGGTTATGTGGGCGGTTCAATATTATAGTGCAGCAACAGCTACTAAACAGTTTTATTTGTAAAGTGCCCAGCATGCATATGTTAAAACCTTGGGTTAGGCAATGGTACGCTATGTGAGTTTGCACTCAGTTATCTGGAAATTGAAGTGATATGTCAACATCATTAAATGGGCACTACTGGGAGATTGTGAGAGAAAACTTGTTAGCCTGAGATAGGAACGTAAATGTTATGTTCTGATAACATAACCAATTTTCTTCTCTATTTGTAGATCATAGACATCTAGCCTGACCAATGAGTAATTTTTTTTCCTGCTTGCACACTTTATTTGCCAGAAACTCACTCAAGTTAACTTCAACAATTTGTGAGGCTCCTGAATTGGCAACGATTTTTTATCTAAAAAGAACTTTTTTAAAAACATAAATGTTTTGGTTTACTATGTCCGCTTATTTCCCTTTTTTGACATTTCATTAAGAAATTAATCTACATTTCTTTAACTAAGGAGAATAAAACAAGGGATTGCAGATGGCAAGTTTTGCCTGAACCAAAAAAAATTTTCTTTAATTTCAGTAAAAGAATTCAAAAAATCATTTCAGGTCTATGTAAGACAGCCCTTTCTTTTTCTAGTTCAAGAGTGAACTGCAAAAGCGATTATTCACAGAGCTCTATTTAACCTATTCTGATTTCATGGACACTTTGGCTCTGTGGTGACTTCATATTGTTCTAATAAGTGAGGAAGCCAAAAATCAGTGGTATGGGGAAGATCTGCAAAGTAAATGCCCTGTTTGAGTGCTCATGGTAAGCATAGAAAAATGAGATTATTTTGAATAGGAGCTATTATCCAGCTTGTTTATGTCTGCTTTGAATGCTCCTAGAGAAAGCACATTTTTGGCACACACAAGCACCAAAGTGCTACTAGTTCATGACCCTATTCATTCATTATTGAAAAGTATCACCCCAAGCACCTGGGAAAAAAATAACTTAGCTTCATGTCCTGAAGTTAATCTAACTATTAAGGTATCAAAGAATTTGGCACTGAGTTAATAAATCATTCTAGTAAGCATTGTTATGAAGTAAGGTGCAGAAAGAAGCAAATAACCCCATGGAAATCAATCTGTCAAGGGCTGAAATGAATTACTGTAAAATGGAATATGTTTTAACTGCTTCTCAGCTGTTTGAGTGCTGCGCCATAAAAATACAGACCTTTTCTGTGCACTGCAGACCAGATAGTGTCAATATGTCTAACTTTAGGTCAGATTATTTATAAGAGAGCAAAAGCAGCAATAAAAGATATGCTTATGGGATGGATAAACAAATTGAAAAACTGATGAAGCTCCTCGATACTGGTGTAAGAAAGGTGTGTTAGAAATATTTAAGATAAAAGGCAGTTGTATGTGGGTTAGAATTAGTTGGCATTGCTAGAGCAAGGCATGAAATATTTTCATCATAGCCTTTCTAATTGAAGGCATAACACTAGCAAACTCTGAATACGAATGTGGAAAGCCAGAAGGTTAATCATCAAATTACACATAGGGGAGATTCAAACCACATGCTCTGCGCATGTGTTCAAAATGGATGATGCTTTTATTTCCCCATCCAGGATGAGAATATACCTTGAGCAAGGACTGACTTCATTATGTAGACTTAACATTAATACTTGAAAGAACTATCATCAAGGGTCATTGACTTGCTGTCTGTTCTGACTGCACAGCTATATTTATGTTCTAATTTAAATATAACTTAATATTTAACTTGTTGTGTATTTGCATAGTTTCCTACATGGTCATCTTCTGTTTACCAGGCCTGTAAGTTTCCGGGCCATAGAACACAGCCTGGATTGAATTCCCTGTGAACTTCCTACCTCTACTTGTAGGAGCTTACTTTTGTAAAGCTGAAAAAAAGTTTAATTCATCTTCATACTTTAAAAAAGAGAGAGACTAATGTTCTATCTGCCAAGGACCCAAAGGCACTCCTTTCCCTTGGAAGCGCAAATTAAAGAAATGAATTTCGTTTTCTTAGGTTATTTAAAACTTCAATCATTTGGATGTTTATTAGGTGCAGGAAAGACATCGTGAAGATTTATATTTATGCCTAGCATTTTGTTAGGCAAGTTGTTAAAATCAGCCACCCGAGTAGGAAAGAAAAAGAGAAAGTCACAAAATATTAACAGTCCACAGTATATCTTGTTGTAGTAGAAATCTATGGAGAAGGAAGACAAGTTTGGAGGTCTCACCTTCCTACTACATCCTTCCCATAGATGAGACACAGAAGCAAACAAACTGGTTTAAGGCAGGCTGATCACCATGACACACAGGCTGTCAGCCCATGGCAAGCTGTTTAGCTGTAGCTGAGGCTCAGATATCAGCCCTGACCAAGATCAGTGAACCTCAGGAAATCATAACCTGTAGCATGGTTGGCCCTACCCATGACCAGTGCCTCCAGCCTGAGTGAACAGGGGGTTGTGTCTGTGCTGAGGGAGCTCTAGAAGTGGGCTGTGGCTACCTCATGCAATCTGGAAAATGGGCAAGTCCTGTCATGAGAGCAGATTTGCTCTCTCCTGGCTTCCCAAGTTACCCCAGAGGAATGAAAAAGAGCCAGACCATTAATCCACTTACCCTTGCACCAGCCTGCAGAACTGGCTGGATGCACTGGAGGGATGGTGCAGCCTACGTGCGCAAACTTGTGTGCTGGAGATCTGCATGAGGGATTGTGCCTCAGGGGTCGCAGTCCCTCCTCAGCTTCTCTTGAGCTTGTCTGGCTCCACACCGCTTCTCAAGGCTCTGGGCTCAGCTGCCCATAAGAGTCACATGAGGCTCCACCAAAACTTTTAGAATACTTCAGGCAAATATCAGAGGCCTCCAACCCAAGCATCTTCCCTCCAGCCAGGAACCAAGGAAGCCCCGAGTAAGGGTGAGATATGGGATATAATACAAGGTAAAGCGTTTAGAGTAAACCTCAGCATTCCTGCTGCAAAACTCTCAGCCAGGCTGAAGCTAGCTGAATACAAGAAAACAGGACAACACAACCTTAATATCATCAACTTTAAAACTGCAATGGGGATAAAACATTGTGTTGTTATCACTGCTATGAATAGCATAAATTCCATGTTTTCAAAAAGGTCCGCAACCTAGTACCTAATAAACTACTGACAGAAACAAATAAATAATTCATCTAGCTGAAAAATCTCTCCAGAAAACACTGTTTCTTGACTGTAACAAATAAGTGCTCTGTTTATGCTATGAGAAGAGCAATACAGCAGTGTATACTCTTCTCCTAATAGACCTTCTTACTTTCAAAATTAATTACTCCAGCAAAACTATGAAACATAAAATAAAAAATTTTTGCCTTTCTTTGTCATAGCTAAAAAAAATATATATTTGTAGGGAGCTTTTAATTAAAAGAATTAAAACCTTCTCATTTATCTTTGTGCTTTAATTAATGATTATGCACGTAGAAGGAGGTTATTTATGTCACTTCTGAAAACAAAATAGGGTTATCAAACCATGGCTGTCTTACGACTTTCCTGCAACGTTTTAGGAATACAGTTTTCTGAAGTGGGTGTTATTTTTAGTCTCATCTTCAAAGTTGCAGATCCTAAGGCCAGGGAAGGTTCTGGGTATTTTTTATTTTGTTTGGGGCTTTGGGGGTTTTCAGGGGCAGGGGGTGTTGGGGGATTTTTTGGTTGTTGTTTTTTGTGTGTGTGTGGTTGGTTGGTTGGTTTGGTTTGGTTTTAATTGCTGCTCAAGTTCAGGTACGACTCCATGGGCCTGTATTTACAATTCAAGAAAGCAGACTATGAAGGTAGACGAACTATACCTAAACAAGTTGCATTGTATGGCATCCTGAAGGGCTGAGCACGGTCATGCTCCCAAAGCAGTCTCTGTGCAGGCTGGTAGTCAGATTCACTTTTCATCTGAGTTGCCCAGCTGCGACATTAACCTGGGCAGGAATCAGCCTCAATACATTCTGCGCAGAGCTCAGTGTATTTGGTTTAATACACTTGAACTGGGCAAAAGAGGCCACCCAGGATTATTTTTTTTACTATTGTTTCTATTTTTTTAGGGACAGGACTGGAAAATGGGCCTTCAGATAAAGCTAAGGAGTGAACCCACCATTAGAAATGCCATTATGGCAGTAGGAAGAAAATGAGAAGATAAGACAATCAGGAAAGCCAAGGCGAAGATGACGAGGGAATCCTGTGACCAATTGTGTCAATAGCTGTATCAATAGCAATTAAACAGGGCAGATTCCAGCCTTAGGGTAAATCTTGTATCAACACCAGACATTGCATGACAGAGCACAGTTATTTTCAGTATACATTTAAACATAAGCTCTTATTAAACCTGATATGGTGGCTTGGAAACTTCTGAAGTGCCAGGCAAATACAATTTGGCTGTCATTTAGTGGGAAGAAATGTACCATGTGCTCAGGAATAAGTAAAGATAAACTCATGGAAAATTATAACAGTGACAGGAGAGAGAAACATGCTTGCTTATTCTAACTTACAGAATGGCCATTTCAGCACTGTCATGTATCGAGTCACCTAAATATGAAATACCCAACTCCAGAAATACAGGAGGGGGTGGGATGGGGGGGGGGCACTTCTAGATATGAAAACAATCAGGATGGGGAAACTCTATAGGAATGCAGAATTTGGTATGGAAACTGCTTACTTGATTGTCTACACCAGACTTTTCACTAAGTATCATTTCACTTGATAAAAGTCCCTGATTCAGACCAGAACATCCCTGGTTCCTGCCTGGGTTTAGCTTCAGCCCTGTGCTTGAGCCCAGCTGACTGCTACTGTCACTGTCAGTGCCCGTTCATTTCTCTTGATGTTTTAAACATTTGCAGATTATAATAGTTAACAAAGAATTTGCTAAGATTACACTAAGTAGAAATTCTGTACATCCTGAAAATATTCAGATCCCACTGACAAGTTGAGATGAGTCCTGCTGGTATTCTTGAGAATTAATTCTGGGAACCAAGTATGAAGTTATACACACTGTAGTCAACGTGCACAAACGCCTTGGCACAGCCAAATGAGAGTGATCGGGTCAGCCCTTTTGGCCTATCTTCCACACCCTTGAACGGCTCCTTCCTGTTGCCTATCCAGATCATCTCAGCCAGTTAAAGGACCCTCTGTAAGTCAGTTCAGCTCATTAGCCTGATTAAAAAATAAGCTGGTAGAAATCTAACCCAGCTAAAGAAACACATCAGAAAAAACAATAGAGGAATGGTTCACCAGTTTGGTTGATGAACAGAACTGGCTCTCCTAATGTGTGAAGATTTTTAGGACCAAAATTACGTAAGTGACTGTAGACCAGGGGAGGAAAGAAGGTTGATTGAAAGAGAAGGGAAAAGCAAGCGGGACCCCTCCTTTTCAGTGGTGGGTTGTTATTGCAGTGCACCCTCAGTACAAAATATTACCCTGAGTTTATAAAGGGTGCTAAGGTTTTTGCAGGCTCATGGCCTAAGCCCCACTTTTACTCTATGTTAAAATAACCCAAATCAATCAAAACACCATTTTAATAAAAAGAAGGAAAGCTAGAAGGGTGTGCAGGCAGACTTATTGCATACTATTATTAAGTTAATGGAATTTAAATAATTAATGCTGGGATGTACAGAACATCATTTGTCAATGACAGGTTGTAACTTCTTTGGGAAAAGGTCTAAGCAGCTTCAGAAAACAGGTAAATGGAAACCTCTCTATCTCCCCCCTCCCACTCTTCCTAAATGACTGTTTGCCAGCAGAAGTGAAGTTATCTCTGTTAATTGAAGTGATCTGCATTAATTTCAGTACATTTGAGGTTGTATGACTTTGCTGAAACCACAGCAGTCTGTAGTAGTTGATGGCAAAAACCTAAGAGCTGTGCCTAGCTAACCTCACCAAGCAGGGTAGGCTAGTGCAGATCTTGCTCTGTGCCCACTGCATCAACCCCTGAGAGCCTAAGCAGTCCGTTACAGGAGCCACTAGAAAAGCAGAAACATTCTCTTATGGTTATGGTTATCCACAAACCTGAAGTCTTTGGTTGTGTTCAGGCTGTAAATGCATATATTATCTGACATTTCGTATCTCATTTCTGCTCCAGCCCAGGCAGGTCATGGTGCAGATCAAACTCAGTTCTGCAGTGAAGTGCTGGAGAAACACATTCCTCTTAACAATGCAGGAAGAAAAGGGCTGTCTGCCAATTAAAGATGCAATAAGAACTAGGGATATGCCTGTCAATGACACTCAAAACTCCTGGTGACCATTTGCTTTTACCTCCCTGTTGTTATTCAGCCAGTTATCTGCTGAATGGTGGAGGAGGGCTGGCAAGAGAGATGCACAACATTATCTGATGAACACATTGGTTAGTAGAAGTAACTGCGTCAGTACCTCTGGATGGGGGGACCACTGCGTCAGCTGCCCTCTGCGGAGCAATGGACTTGCGCCAATTCTTCCACCACAGGTTGTCAGCAATAGGTGAAGAACAGAAAACACAATGAACACCTCCTTGGACTGCCAAAATAATGTGTAACACCACAGAACATGAATCAGCCAACTCTGACTTTTCCCTCAGTGGATGTACTGCCAAACACCTGGCTAAAAACTAAAGAAATTTGTTTATGGAAAGAAAGTTCAAATCAGACCAAATCTCTCTCAAATTATTTGGTTTCTTCATAATCTGGTTTTAAAGATGACTATCAAAGCACTAAAACATCTTCATGATCCTTAGAATCTTAGTTTCTTTTCTTCCTGTGGAATTTTCCTTCTTTTATGTGCTTACCTATCATTACAAAAACCTGATGACTCATTCTGGTTAGTTAGATCTCACTTAGGGTGCCTGGCTCATGGACTTTTCCCTTAATTGCACAAAGACAAATGTCTACTTTCGTAGCATGGCTCCAAGCACTTGCTTAATTTCACCCCATTGATTTGAACCCCACAGCTAAAAGACTCCACTCAGACCATACAGTAAAATAAGCCTGTCCACAGCAAGACCAGTGTAAGCTTTGAAAAATCAAGTTGATCTTATACTGCCTCCAAATTTTATCATAGGTCCACCTCCGTGGGTAGGTGAGAACTTCTAAGATTTCGTTTTATGTTGCAGAAAGACATGATGCAATTACAGAAGCCAGAGAATCTCCACATGTTGGTCTATGTGGTATCTACACTGTAACCACAAAAGTAGCTGTAATGACAATTGTGTCTGTGAAGTTGCATTGATAAGGCTTAGGTGATGGCATGTTCTTAGCAGGGGTCCAAATTCTCCTGAGGTGCAAGCAGTTTTAGTAGTACATATAAGGAATGCATTTAATTAAAAGTGTTATTTCTTTTGATCCTATTCAGACTCCCTTTTGACTCAGCAAGTGGAAATGAACATGCAGCCATCTGTGCTGATTGTTTTGTCTTTCTCTGATTCTATTTCAAAATTCCCAGTTTCTGCTCCTCCACCCTGTCTTTTTTTTCCCCACATTTCCTGACATTCAAACCTCAAGACACACCCAAACCAAAAATAATCGTATTTTGAATGAGATCAAGCCACATGATCTCATTCTGAACGTGACCAAATGAGTCTAGCAATTCCACTGCCCCTGATGCTTATGAGCAGTCCCCATTTCCCAGTGGCTCAGCTGAATGGCTGAATGTCAGTGAACTCACACGCTCAGAGGAACTATTTGTCAATGTCTAAATCTTTGGCAAACATGTCACTGTGCTTCTCAAAATATTTCTGGAGTTACAGGAGATCTCCAGACTATTGGATCATTTTTATGTATTTGGAAACATCTGTATTTAAGAAGCGCTCATCACCTCCATCAGTATCTGTTCTACAAGCCACTGGTTAATACGTAAGCAAAGCCTGCTAAGTTTGTTTTACCTTATTCCAAGCAAGGCCACTACAGAGTCCGTAGCGCATCAGACATTAAAATTAGAGCAGATTACTTGGCAAACTATATTTGAACAGTGCCAAATGCATTTTATAAGACATAGCATAACAGCCTAACTAGGATTTAGCGTTTAAATGCTTTCATAATCAATGGCTAAATTTAATGTGGAACCTTAACAGTAAGGAAAACATCAATCTTCTTTTCATTCACAATTTACAGCTCAGAAAGAGTTGAGGAAGATATATCAGCCATAAAATTGCTTTTTTGTGTTTATGCTGTACAATGTAGTTCATTACTGGTTACAAATAACATGATGCAGTGTCCAGTCCAGTTTGTAGTTTTTTGATACATTTCAGATTGTGTTGTGAAGGGTTCACCATCTGTCAAGAAACCCTCTTACATAAAGTTTAAGGTACACCTCTCTCCACAGAAGCTTGCCATAAAATATACTAAGTTTAAAGACAGAATTTTTAATCAGGTTTTAGCTAAAAAGAATGTCAAATTTCACAAGATTAATTGGCCTCACAACATTTTGTATTCTTATGAGTCAGAGACTCCTGTCATTTTTAGAACTAAAGTAAGCTCAAAATTATGAAGATATTTCAGATTTTAGCAATGGTGTCTGATCACCCACCTGTTTCTCAAACAACTGTTTTTTTTATATGCCAGAAAAAAATATGTGCATTTTGCTCAATTTTTAAAAGTCATGTGTCAGATACACTACCCTCTCTGCAGACCCATTGCTAAAGAAATAGTAATCTGAAAAGCTTTCCTGAAGGGAAGAGGGCAGGCTTGTACCTGTGCCAGTAGCATAAGTGTTTGAAGTGAAAGCAGCTCCCATACTCCATTGGTGAACATGTAGAAAGGCAAGTTCTCACCCTTCATTCAGGCTGAAGTTTCTGCTGAAGCCAAAGATGATTACCATCCTCATTTCATAATACAGAGGTTGAATAATCTGTCTTTAGGGGTATGAAAACCTATTTTTACTGTAGTTGACAAAGATGGATCTGTATTTTTATCCGAGTATAATTTTAATCTACCTGTCCCCAAATCAGAGATTTTTCTTTTAGAATGTCATTGTCTTTTTATTATACTTCGAGTGTTTTCCAATTTCATGTCCTGTATTTTTGCAGTAACTCTTACTGGTGCAGGCCTGGAGTATATGTTGCTTTACACCCCTTTTCTCCTGACAGCATCTGAAGTAAAGGTAATGCAGAAGAATTAATGAAGGTTAATAGTATTCAAGAGGGATCCTTTTAACACTTATCTTTTATAAAGGCTGATTTAGGTATAGCAAAACACTTCAGGGATCATGTTGTGATCTCAAACCACTGCTAAGTTTTCCTCATAACTTTAATGGAATGTCTCTTGCTCTATAAACATTTAAATGAAAACACAATAAGGCCCATTTTATTTGCTCTTATATGAGAATGTTGCCTGGATTGAGTGGGAACCACAGGTCACCACAGTTTACTATCAGCAATTAGGATGTGCGCTGAGCTTTTCTTTTATGATCAGATTAATTTATAAGTGTATTGTACTCTCATTACTCAGTATTTGATAAATAACTTTTCATATCCTTGTAATATTAAGCTTGTACATTCATCTAGTGTATTTAATCAATTGTATTAGGCCTGTGTTTGAAACAAACATTTTTTTACTTTCAAATTGGTACATGATTCTGTTCTAGTATAAAGAGGACTGGGGTACATTACAGCTCTAGTGTCTGCTGTAAAACATATATTGAGCTGACTAGCACCAAAGGACTAGGACCAACAAAAGACTTTGGTACTGTGCTGGTTTTGGCTAGGATAGAGCTAATCCTCTTCACCGTAGCTGGTAAAGTGCTGAAGGCACACTGATGCATTAGTTGCTGTTAAGGAGCGGCTCAGTGTCGCTAAGGAGTGCCTGCAGTAGTCAGGGACTTCCCAGCCTCCCATGCTCTGCCGCGTGGGCAGGAGGCTGGGAGGGGCGGGGCCACAGCCAGGTCAGCTGAGCCCGACTGGCCAATGGGGTGTTCATTCCGTACCATGTGATGCCATGACCAGTACATTAACGGGGGCAGTTGGTGCGCGGGGGTTGTTGTGGCTCAGGGACTGGCGGCGTCGGGTCGGTGGGCAGCTGTGTCACATGCGGTTTGTTTTGGTTGTCCATTCCCCCTTCCCCCACCCTGGGCTTCACCTTTCTCTCGTTATCCTCCTTTTCATTGCATTATTATTTTTGTTGTTGTTATTATTATTGTTTTATTTTAATTATTACACTGTTCTTATCTCAACCCACGAGCTTTTGCACTTTTACCCTTCTGATTCTCTCACCCATCCCGCCAGTGGGGGAGTGAGTGAGCAGCTGTGTGGGGCTGAGTTGCTGGCTGGGGCCAAACTGCAACAGGTATCTATGTCTACCCAACACCAATGTCCACAGTTTTAATTCTCTCCACAGATGTTTGGCCTAATGAGACATTGCAAGTCTATGGGTGTCTTAGTGCACTTTCAGAAACCCTGCACAGACTTATAATTCCACAAGTCCTGAGCAGCTCTGCACAAAAATCCAACAAGGATCAACATAGTATTTCACTTTCAAGTTCTGCAGTCAGGATATTCTCAAAGAATACGTACTCTTTAGAGTACGTATTCACAAAAAGTAATGTGTGGGGTTTGATGTTCAAGTTATAGAGTAAGTTAGTGGCAATGCTCCTCAAGATGTGAAAGATGCAAGTTTAGTGAACTCACTTGACTAGGGAGGCTTCAAACTGCATTTCCTACCTTCTTAGTGAATATATAAGTGGCCAAGATGTAAAATCCTCTGTGGCAAGACATTCTCAGCTCTCTTCTGTTCAGTCTTTACACTTGCATGAAATAATTAAATATTCACTGGGACAGAGCAGAGGAGTGATTATGGCTCTGTTAGAATAGTGTGTGCTTGGGGAAATGCACCTGACAAGGCAGAGATCTGTATTTCAGTCCTTGTTTTAATTTATATTCTGGTATTCTAAATTAAGAATTGATTGAATCCAGGTCATTGGTTCAGTGGCTATACTCAGATAAAACTTACGCATCTTAACCAATAGTGTGTAGATTGGTGCTCATATTCTTGGTCAATAAATATTTGGTCATTACAGTTTCAAGAAAAGGGATAGAGAGCATCCATTTGACATGCTCTCTCCCACCTCCTGTTTTTGGCAGTTGTATAGAATGTGAAAATGGCACGTTCAGACAAAAGAAGATTTTAATCTTGATCTTCTATGCCTCTGTTTGATGCTCAGATGACCAAGTCATTACATAAGAAGAAATAAAAGAGAAAGGAAACCTTTTAGAAACCTTCTTTTGGTGGAAGAGCTGGAGGAGTGACTGCACTCCAAGGTGGGTTCTCAGGTTATCATTTCCAATTGAAGACCTAGCCCCCAGGCCACAGAAGGGGCCTCCATCTGGCAAGGGTCTCAACACAGCTAGCAGAGCTACACTGACTCTTGCTCACCATTAATTTAGTGTAGACCCAGCACAATGATAAGGTATCCATATCGTTTTTGTGCTCATGTCACACTATTGTGCTCTCAGTCAGGTGTGTCTGTACAGGGAGCCCTGCTCTTTCTGTTGCAAGGACCAACACATCTGGAATGAGCTCAGAGGTTTTGGCAACTACTGGTCAGTCTTACTTTTAAGTGTCTGCTTCTCCTAAAGCAGTTTTTAGGAAAAAAAAAAAAAAAAAAAAAGTCAGAGCTCTGGCTTTCATTGAATGATTGGGTCCATAAAGCACTCTGAGTGTTCCTGCACTTCTTTATAGCTCTCATCCATAATTTTTAACTTCTGCTGTCTCAATGCCTCAGTTTATTTTTGGGGTCTGGTTTTCAGACCTTTGGGGTTTACATAAATCATAGCCATGACCAATACAAACCCAAAAATCAGACCAGCTTGTTAGGAAAAGCTGAAGATAACTGATTTGATACACAATATTTTGAACATTGCCCTTCATTTACACTTAAACATTTCTCAGAAACTTTTAACGTTAGGAAGGAAAAAACCCATTCCATCAAGTCTGGGGTCAGATTCTTCAGTGGTGCCCAATGACAGGACAAGGGGCAATAGGCACAAGCTGGAACACAGGAAGTTCCACCTCAATATGAGGAAAAAAACATCTTTCCTGTGAGGGTGCCAGAGCAGTGGAACAGGCTGCCCGGGGAGGTTGTGGAGTCCCTTCCCTGGAGACATTCAAAACCCACCTGGATGTGTTCCTGTGCCCCCTGCTCTGGGTGTCCCTGCTCATGCGGGGGGGTTGGACAAGATGATCTCCAGAGGTCCCTTCCAACCCCTACTGTTCTGTGATTCTGTGAAATCTTCTCATCACTCTCAAACCTAACATAATTAGGTAAATTATTTCTAACACAAACTTACTACATAACTTTCTAAATCAGCAAATTGTTTCACTAGAAGTGGTTAAGGCAGTCAAGTATTTAGTCACACTCAGCTAACAAAAGTGTTTTATTCTAAGTTGATTTTTTACAATGCTACTAAATAGCTGTGATTTTTTTAATTTGCTGCCTAGGTGCCCTCAGTATCCTGGCTCAATTACTCTCGAATCTATCATTCAATTACTGTTTTTCTCTTGATGGGAAACTAATCTGGATGATGTGGTTAGTTATCTGATGGCTTTTGATAGCTTCTCAAAAATATTGTGGATAGCTGCTTAGCCTGCTGATATCTGGCAGGGTAAAAAGAAAAGAAATGTATAACCATTAACTATGGAACGAATGTAAGGATTTTGTTTGACAGCTTCTCTCAAATCATTCTCTTCTGGTGCTTCCTGAGGAGTAGCTTTCCTAAAATATAACTTGACACTCTCTTATATACTACAGATACATCCTTTTCATGGATACCTTATCCCTGAAAATTAGACATAATGAGGTCCTATTACATTTGTCTGACAACTAAAGAATTATATTTCAGTATGAAATAAAGAAAGGGGGGAAAAGAAGAAGAAATACATGTTTCAATGAAATAACAAACACTGGGGAGAATTCACACAGCCCCGTTGCAGGCATGTAGCTGTTGTGCTTAAATAAGGACATTAGTTTCTCTAAACTTCCTAGATAGTCACTACAGTTACCTAAAGTTGTCTGCAACACCCATTAGATAAAACTGTCTCTCTGTTGACCTACAGAAAGACTGGGGAAATAAGACTACTAACCTGGATGCAAATATTTTTAGTTATGTTAATTACTGCCAATGGAGTCTATAAAGATGAAAACATTCATCTGAGAACAGACCAAAGCAGTTTTACCTTCTTTGGTGGAAATAATATATTCCAGCTGTGAACAGTGAATTGAAGTTGTGGTGTGAGGAAAGATCAATAATTTTGTAAATATATGGGCATGTTCATCCCCTTTTCATAAGAAGATTTACAAAAAACCTGCATTCTTACAAAGACATATACATGAACTGTACTTATTCAAGGCACCTAGACAGATCTTTCAACTATTCTCAGTACCCTGGGCAAAGAATTCTTCATAAGTGGCACAAAGCAAAGCCTACAGATAGAGTACTTGAAACCTGGACAAACAGTACTGTAAAACAAAACACTCAAGTTCTTGTGTGTATTTGTGTGTCCCGTAAATGGCTACATGCTTATTCAAAACTCAAAATACACTGACCTGTCGAAGTTTTTAAAAAGTAACCATGGAGGGCTGAATGTAATTTCTCATGTCATATTCAGACTCAAAGCCTCTTTTTCAAAAGTATTGTCTTCTTCCAGAATGTCAGTGTTCTGCCTGGTTATAAAAGTTTGCCTTCTGTCCAAGGAATGTCTGCTCAGCTTAATCATGCTTGAGTCTCTTGGAAAACAAACTAGAAAACTGCACATTAACATCTAAGCTTTTTGTTCTGTTGTTTCTTCTCCTTCTTCTTTTCTTTCCCACAAAGTACTTTCTTTGGTTTTGATGAAGGCGGCAACATACACCAGAAATATTCAACTAGAATTGCTAGTACTCTCACTTTATTTTCCTAGCAAGTAAGTATCATATTCCTAACAGGCCATAATTCTGTTCATCTGTGGCACTTCTAAGACGATTTGTTAAATTGTTGTTTTGGATGAGTTTTTAAAAGAAATTTGGAAATCTTCAGACAAAAGACAGTATTACCTCTGCTATCTGGATCCTGTCCAACAGAGAAGGGATGACAGCCTAAAATTCTTCAGTGATAGTTCCCAATTTTATGTTTTGGTAAGCTATGTGTCTTCCTGTTCTTTGGACCTCAAACAGGGAAGTGATGTTGTTCATCATAGCAGCACTTTTTCACTATGTTGTCTTTAATCCAGAATTACTCTTTGGTTCTGTTGCTTCTCACCAAGATCCTATAGCAAACTAGCCAGTTTCCTCCTAAATTCTGTTCAATGCACACAAGCAAGTAATCAGAGCTACATCTTACACAGTGTAGCGATTCCACACCCAATCAGCATGGTCTTGAGTTATATCCAAGGGTGGGGAAGAGGTCAAAAGACCACACACTCTCAGTGTGGCAACATCAGATTACCAAAATTAGTGTAAGTATTAGGAATTACCCTGCCAGGAAGTGAAATGTGTCTTTAAGACATTTTGACATCTATAACGAATGCGTATATATACACGACCTAAAGGTGACAGAACTCTTTAGGTGACTTGCAAGAGGTTGAAAATGAAGTCATTGGAAGTGTAGGAAACTAAATACAACCCCTTTCCGAGTCCAAAGCAGCTAACCTAATTAGCAGGTTATCTGTTCTCTATGTTTGTCATCTGTTTTGAGAGATATTAAGCCAGATTAAACCTCTGGCTCTGTAATTGCTGCATGAAAACCATACCAAGAGTTTACCAGGCCCCCTACACCAGCTTGAATAGCAGCAAGGCTTTGGCCTTAGTTAGTCAAAATTTACATTTCCCATACCAATGCATGCTCTTCAGACTGCAAACTAGAGAGTTCCAAAATCTGGGTGGGCCACCATGCTCGCTAGAACATCCCCATTGTGTTTAAGACTGGATTTCATTTAAGTTCTGTCTCTTCTGTCTTGCAAAGGATAATACATGTGGACATCTTATGTGAGATGAAAAAGAAGATCCTATGAATTGGCTGGGAGAAAACTGTTCAAGACCAGAGCCAGGCTAATCCTATTCAGGAATGCTTTCCTCACTTCTAGGACAATCTCAAGATCTGCCCATAAGGAAAAGAAAATTTGTTTTTATGCCATCTTTGTGCTACCCCATAATCAGATCTGCAAGGATATGCTAGAGGTGGCTTCATCTGGTTTGGTTAAATCTGCATCCCATAAGCTCTGCTCCCTACCACTGGTGCTTCCTTCCTTGAAAGCCGTTCATCTAACCTCAGCTCAATGATTTCTCCTCCCTCACTAGCCTAGTCTCTGGACTTTGGAAGTCCATACTTTTACCTTGTGTGGGAAGACAACCCTTCCTTGTCTGTATCTCTATACTTCCTCAACCATAAGAACCTGTCGATGTTCCTTTTATAACATGGTCCAGTCTGACAGCAGAAACTCCAAGTCAACAATTGCACAGCTGCAGTGTGGGCACAGGTAAAACATTTTGCAGTAGATGAAGGGCTGTGATCATAAACATAATTTCAGATTCATATCAAAGACTGCTTTCAGCTGTGAGATGATAACCAGCTGAAAGAAGACTGTCTTTCAAACTTACTAAGCAAGCAGAGTAATACAATGACTGCTGATATAACTTCATAATGTGCTGTCTGCTAGAGGCATGGGTGGTAGTTTGACTATGGTGGCTTAGTAACCCTCCTAGGCTGAAGGCAGAGATTGGGATGAGCAGTCTGAAGCAACCACAGGTCTCTTATAATTTTACTGAGCTATCTATAGCTTCAAAAGGCCATTATAGCAAGCAGGAATACCAGATTTTGGTGGTGCCCTGGCCAGGATTTTTTGAAATACAAAAAAATGTGTAACCCCTCCATTAAGCAATACCTCCAGCCATTTCAAAACACCAGAACTCACATGAAAGGGCCATGTGACAGGCGAGGGCTGACACCACAGTGTCAAAAATAGTGTCTAGGGCTAAGGTGAAGCCACAGAAAGATGAATGCAGGGGAAACAAATGACCAGTAATCTAAAATTTTCAAGAATTCTACCTTACATATGATTGGTGCCCATATTGTTATTTCTTTCTTAAATTCTTTTTCTAATACCCATTGAAAAGTTGGCAGTTTCACTTAAACTTGAGCATAGCTGCATCATGATTAAGCAGGACGCTACAGTGATTCAGCTCACAGTTAGGAAAGGCATACAAGCACTAAATCTATACATAAATCTTGAACTGAACTGGTCCTGATACCAAGTCATAAAGGCCCTTCATTTTTTGCTTTCTGCCAGAAACCTATCCTTCATGTAGATTTATACTACCTGTATGTTGCCACACAGCTCAATATCAAGCCTTTTCACCTCTCTGATAGATGCCACCACCGACGACCTCGCTTCACCAGCTTCCTGAAAGGCATTTTGTCGAATGTTTTGCTAAAGTCTGGATCAATTATGTCAAGACTGTCCCCTTCTGTTATCAGCCAAGTCACAGATTATCTCTCCAAAAGGAAAAAAAAATCTGAAACATCCAGCAAGATATATGTTCATTTGGTGTTTGCTCAATATCTCTTTTCCCTCTGAACGCTTAGACCATTTCTTCTTCAATAAGTGACCTGGCTCATTGTACCTGAATGTTCTTCTCCTACTGAGTGCTCAGAGGCAGCAACAGTTACCTCTGAGAAAGCTGCTGAGGGAGAAAGGCGAAATCAGGCAATAAGAGGCAGAGCAGGCAGTGTTCAGGGACTCGGAGATGTTATTTCTGAATTTGCCAATGGCTGACCCTGGCATCTTGGACAGGACAACTTGTAGGACTGCAGTTTTCCTTTCAGTCTTCTATGGCTTTTAACATTTTGCTTTCTAGAGCAAGGATTGTCTTTTATTAAACATTTGTAAAGTACCTTACAGAATAGAATCTAAGTACAACTTGGTGTCACTGAGTTATATACAACCTACTACGCAGAATTAATGATAATAACAAAACGTAGATGAACACAGGGGAATAATAAAGTGTGGTAAGAAGTGTAAGTTAAACCATAGAAGAAGATGAAAGGACAAAGTAAGCACTCTGAGTGGTAAAGTTTGGAACCTCAGGCCTTGCAAGACATACCCATTAATACAGATGTAATGCCATAAAATTTTGTTACCATTGTTCAAAGCCAAGGAGCAGATCAAGGAAAAGACTTTTTGCAAGGCTTTTTTTTGAATTTTCTTTACAAGTACAGGCTCAAGCAAACAATCTTTGCCCCAGCAGAGGGGTAATCAGACCCAAATCTCTATGAAATAGCCTCCGATTTATTTATTTTTTATTATTTTTCTTCCTGAATGACTCCAATGATACATCTGTAAAGATTGACTTAAACCCTCTGTTCTTCTTTATGACCATGCACGCTATTCTCTTCTGCTATGTTCTGCTTTCAAACCATTTAAGTTCACACAGAAGAATTCTTTTTATTTTTATGGAGTAATTTGCTACGCAGAGGCTGGTCTTTTCATTTTCAGATTTCTAATGTTTTCAAGTATCTAAAACAGGAGGACTTTTTTTCCACTTTATGGAAAAAAGCCACGCTGGCAGATTTCAGGGCTTAATTTCTTTATAACAATAGATTTAATACAAAACACATTTTTATTGTAATAAAAAAATAAATAAAGGAAGCAATATGCATTTGAAAATTCTGCCAAACAAGGCAATGTTTATTTATTCTTAACAAGAACATCTAATATATTTTTATGTTAGTATAGACTTTTTATATGTATTACATTTAGATATACATGTGAGTATATATACAATGTCTGCAATTTAATTTGATTTAAAAAGCCTCTGTATCTAGCCCATCAGACTAGAAATAAGATTTATGTTGAGGAGCTCTGTATGCTGTTATTCCTTTTTTTGTTGTTCTCTGACTAATCATTGTGATAATTTTTTGTTGTTGTTACCGGAGGTTGTCTGTTTTTTTTTTCCCCAGACCATTATTCCTACCTTCTTGAATAACATGGGTGCTCTTCCTGTGGTCCAAATACAATAGAAAGGGTTAGTGTCTTCCTCAAAGACCAAACAATTCAATTTTCTGAATAACCATTAATATGCAGTCATTAATTTTGTTGGAAACTAGCCTCCCATTGACTTTCATAAAAGTTGGCCTTAAGAGAACAAGAGACTTGAGGAATCTTTAGACTCAAGTTTCTTCAATGCTAGGTTTCCTTGCCAATGGGGTTGCACAAATATTTTGAGCTCATCCAAATCTTAGTGAAATGTGTCGATTGACTTTACTGTTCCTGGGCTCAACACCTTTAGTGACCATACACCAGAGTGTAACTATATTGCTGAAAGTAATTTCTTTTAAATTGTGCATCATCTCTTTCAGTAATATGACAGAAATCTAATGAATTTGACAGGTTAATGAATACTACAGATCTGCAGATCTGCAGGAATCAATAGACCTCATTAGACCTGAAGGCTCAGTGCATTGGTAGTAGAATGGAAGAATCACCACTGAATCAAATCCAACATTGCTCATTAGTGGTAGAATTTTGTTGCCATCTGACCTGGAGGTATCTGAAGCAGGTAAACAGGCTTAAATCTATTTTTCAGTTGCCTCATAGACAAAAGATATTTGATTTTATCAGTATCAGGAGTGGCATCTATCAGAATATCAAAGTTATTGGAAGTGATTCCCAAAAGCAAAACCAAGTGATAATGCCTCCTTAACTGCAGAAATATTTTCTGACTCCCTAACCTGCCCAGGAGAGAAGAATGTGAGAAGGTCTTTCTGCTAGGCATGGTCACAGTTATTAGTCCTTGAAGGAATGGGGACAAAAGGGACCACCTATCTTATAGTGTCCACCTAGTGGCTATTGTAAATAGGTCATTTTATTTATTATTAATTTAGAGGATTATTAACTCCACCTTAAAAGCAGGTAGGTGTGTGTTCATATTATTTTCATTGGATGCATATTTAAAAAGTTGATTGCTGCAATTGCTAGCAACTTTCTAACTTCCAGATTAAATTTTATGATGACCTAGCCTGATGTATAGGCTACATAGATGAATGTATAGAAACATTACAGTATGATATAAACCCATATGAACCCTACAGACTGATTGTCTTCTAAGATAATACTGCAGTAAATTCAGTAACTTTTCGTCTTATTGCAAAGGAATACATTGCAGCGGGAGGTAAACTGGGTGGAAAATAACTTTCCTGTTCCAGGAAAGTTTTTGAAATTGCAAAATTCACATTCTACAGTGAGCCAAACCCAAGACCTTTCAATTTTTTTGTATTTTTTCCATGGGAAAATAAGAAGAAAACATGATCGGAATAGCTGCAAGTCCCGTAATTTAGGACCTTCCTCTGGGACATAGGAAACCCAGGTCCAAGTCTACACTGTGAAGTAATCTAAACAGGGACTTGAATTTCATTCTCCCACATCCTGGGAGATGTGCATAACAGTCAGGTTACTAGTGGTTCTGGCTCAATCTCTTTTTGATCAGAAATTCCACAGTAGACTCCAAAAAACCTTTCCTGTCTAAATGGCATGTACTTTCCACAGAAAGGCTGGATATTGATGGAATGACATTTTTTAACAAGAAATCACTTTGCTGAAAAAAATTCAATCTAACTGAAGATAACAGTTCTTAGATGTAATGAAAAATTATGTTCCTTACCACACTCAATCCTTAGTGTTTTGGTGGCTCACTGTGCCAGAATAGCGGGGTTAGTCTTTGTGTTCTGATCATTTTACCAATTTGGGTAATTATTTTCCCCCCATCTAAGTTTAATCTTACATTTCAATTGGATACAGGATTATTCTTCATTTCATGACTTAAACTATAATGTACTGTTGTTTTGTACTGTTAAACAGCTGCTTAGCTCTGTGAAAATAAGAACCATGTGTTCCACCCCAGAGGTGGCTGGCATTTCAGTGGTAAATGAATTCATCCTTGCTTTTTAAACTGTTTTTGGATTCAAGTGTTATGTAGATATAAGATATTTATTGTTTTAGTTTTATTAAGCCTTGCTCCCAGCTAAGAGGATTAGAGCCAGAATCTGGAGAAAGGACCACCCCTTATGATCAATAATAGGTCAACATAGGATTCAAAGAATTCTTCCATGGTAGGTAACTAAAAACATATTAGGCAAAAAAAAAGTATCTTCAGACAGCTAAGCCTACAAGGGAAGGAAGAGTGCAACAAATTTCTGTCTCTAGAAAACATGGCATCATTAATCATGAAAAGATAACCTCAAGATATTTGATTCAGGAACTTGTAACTTGCAAGAGTCAAGATGTAAAAGTCAGCAATCGTATTGATAACATTAGTCTTGTTCTTCTCCAACATGTTCTTTTATAATTACTCTATATAGTATTCCTCATTAAAAAAAATATTGTCCTCCTCTTGCAGAAGACCTCCATAGGAAACTTTTGAACTTCCACAGGAAGTCATCCTCAGGAACGGAGCTTGGAGATTATGAATACTTTGTGTCAAAAGTTTTACAAATAGACTATTTTTCTGTGTTCCAGTTGCATTTAGTTAAATTAGTGCCATTCATAAATCAAAGGCCTTCAAAATTGTAGAAATTTTCACTTACTGCAGTGAAAATTGAATTAGATCTATAGGCTGTGGCTAGACCTACCCACAGTAAATACATATCATTCAGAATCTGTAGGAGCACCTCTCTCCAGACCATGCTCCTGAGTTTCTAGAACCTAAAGAGGCAACAGAAAGAGCATAATATAGTTGGACCTGGCCATAATACAGAGATGGAACATAACAACGCATGTTTGCATTTAACAGTTGGGAAGCTTTGGTCAAAAGGTCTTGACTCCATAAAGCAGAGTGTTAATAGCAGTGTTCGGGCCCAAACACAAACAGAGCTCTCATCAACAACCAAGATCATACCAAGAACTCTTCTGCAGATGCAGAAGTGCTGGGAAGCTTCATCCTCTGCTGGAGTGAGGGTCTGCTTAAGACAACAAGTTCCATGGCAGAGAGACACTTCATGTGCTGGCTGTTCTGGCTGGCTGCAAGGCCAGCAATGAGTATTCAGGCCTGCCAACTGCAACTGGTCATGATAAAAATGTAGAATATGGTTTGATGAAGGAACCGTGTATGATTCTAAGAGGAAGAAGACAAACAGAGTAAAGAAACTGTCTGCTCGTTTTTTTCCTAGAGAATTAGACAAAACCAGAATTTATGTACTTTTTTAAAAAGTAGAGATAAAAACAATATATATGTTGTTCTTCTTATCAATGACTACTCCTAAAAAGATGGATACTTCTAAATCTTGAAGTTCTACTTGACTTACTACACTATACGTGAAGTAAAAATCTTTATTTATAAATATATCTAATGCAGTACATTGGTCAGTTCAGTTGAATACTAACACAAGGGTGATGAAAAACACCATCATTTTTCTTCCTCTTAGCAAAGTAAGCCATCATCATAGCCATCATTTTCTGAAAGCCTCCAGTCATACACCAGTGAAATCCCACAGACTTACTTTACCGTAACTTATGCTGATTTACCTCCATATATATCTTAAGTTCAAAGAATTACTGTTAAATTTAAGACTATCTATATTTTCAATCTGTAATTTCCTTGGACAAATTAGAAAGAAACACCTGTATTTTGGCAATTTCATGCTATATGAACCACTTGTAGATCATTCATTCTGAAAGAGGCTCTAACACATCCAGATGTGAACTGAATCAAAGTTATACCCTATCTCGGTAATCCTCAAACTGTGTTCAGTGGCCCACATGTGGTTCATAAGGCCACAGTAAATCCTAAACAGCTGACCTACAAAATTGTGTTAAAAAATATTTTCTGTTTTCAGTTGGCAGTACAGAGAGTACTCAAAAACTGCAACGGACAGTTTACCCAAAGGTGTTTCAGCCCGCTGACCTATTTGTTGAAAGACAGAAGGGTGAACCTGCAGTTTTGCATGGTGACCTATGTACATCTAGAAATGTGTATCTAATAATCACAGACATTTGTAAGCTGTATGTATGTATAAGGGCTGATTCCATTTACAGTTGTGCAATGTCATTAACTCAAATGGATTTGTATAGCTTTAACTGGGGGGAGAATCTGTCCTAGATAATATTATTGAAATGTTTGGAAACATCTTCACATACTGTTTATTTTTATTTTATAAAGAACAATGTAGTTTTCTGTTCCAGTTTCAAATCAAAAGTAGTAGGGTGCAACTCTATTGACATCAATGGAGTCAAAATTACTTACAGCAGGTCTGAATTTATCTCTGCGCATCTATATTCAGTTAGCCTTTCTCCCCTGGGGAGAGGAAGAGGGAACTAAAATGTGACAGATATTTGTCATACTGCCTAATGCACTACTGGGAGAAAATCAGATGCTATGCTGATGAGTATGATATAAATGAACCTTTAAAGAAACCAAAATGTTCACCAACAAACGTGAAGGGACATGTTGGGACTGTTCTGACTACTTTCCTTCCTCAATGAAGGACTGCCAATGTCAAAGCCACCGAGAAGGGCATGGCGTTTGACAACCAGACACCTGCTATATATTGTCCTCTGTGATCTATACAAAGTCAGCAACACAGCTTACCATGAATAGAGATTTGTATTCCAGAGTGAATATCAATTAGTCCTTTTTACATGTAGTAACTTTTTAAAGACATCCCAGCAGGTATCTTGTTAATTTGCTCGTTACTAAGTAGATGAAAACGTTCATCTCATTTGTGAATACCAATAGTTCTTCAACTTAAATGAGGTAACATCAATAATACATAATATACGTGTAATAATATGTAATAATATGTAATATGGAGACTCATCTTTATATTTGCTTCAGTAGCAAGTTTGGCGTACGCAACGCCATATTTTCAAATGCATTTCTGAAGTGGGTGTTACTTTTTTCTACTTCTCCACATCAGTGATTATTTCTCTGTTTAGGAAGATGCTGGGAAACAATTTAGGTAAGAAAGTGAAAGAGAAATGAAGCACAAAAGGTTGGAGGTTCTTTCTGATCTAATGTCATTTACAGTCAGGAAAGAGCTATTGTGAACTGTGGACTAACTCAGTGGCTACTGCGGCTAGGAAAACTGCTTAAACTATTGATAACGGTTGAAGTAAATTACTTGTGTTGGTCCCTTCTATTCAGAATTTTATTCTTATTCTCTCATTATTTTTGCAAATAGAGCTTGTCTCTGTAAAAGTGAACAAAAGTATGGTACTGCCACAGTGTGATCCTAGAGGATATGAGGTGACCTTAATCTTCTTGCTTAATCTCAGCATTTAACAGCACAGAATGAAAATAACAACGGAAACTGGCCAGATTATTATTATTATTTATAATTGTAGTCCAAAGATTTTGATTGTGGGAATTAAATCACACAGACTGAGATAAGCTCTAGCCAGTTCTTCACATCTAAACAGTACTGAATTTGAGAAGAAAGTCCAGTATGTGTCTGAGAGGTATTTCATTTACACAATCTCACCACCACAACTAAAACATTTCAAAAGATAACACTTAACATTTTCATCTGACAGAAACAACCCCAAAAGCTGTTTATTTTAATTTAATAGTCATTCCTATACAAGCATAAGTCCTACACCTTTATCTGGTAGGATTGACAGATATGGGGAATCAATTGCATTTGATTTTATGAAAAACCATGTGTCTTTACAGTACCTCCTTGTTTCCTATCTTCTTCCATCCCGCCCCAAAAACAAACAAACAAAAAACTTAAGGCTTATGAAATTTTCCATTAAAGTGTCTTCCCAGCATGATGTTCCACATGGCCTACTGTTATTAATTGTCTCCATGTGAGAAGATGCAATCACTAGAATAACATGGTAATCATAAGGTGGCTTTTATTCTTGTGATCCATTGAAAATTTGCATCACTGTGTGTATCAGTGTTAAGTGACTGACATGTCAAAAGAAAGAATGTAGCTGAGCAGGCAAAGGTCAGCCTCTTCTGTGATTATACAGAACACCCCAAAGATTCTACGACATTTATCAGCTAAATGGATTTTATCCAATATTTCATCAATCTTCTGCTTAATTTTAAACCCAGAGGTTTTGTAAAAACAAAAGTGGCTCATAATGCCTTATAGGAGGGGAAAAAATACCCAACTGCATTTGACTAAAATTTCAGTATGAATTTAAGTAAATCAAGTGCAGTTATGCAGCTAGAAGTCCGCCTGAGTTGGATTCAGTGCATCTCAACTTTTGCTGTTAGTAGTCATGCAGATATAAATAGATGTAAGTACAAAGATGGTAGCACCATATTCCCTTAACTGTCTTCCCATGGCAGAAGTTCAATACTCACTTAAAAAGATGATTATTATTGACCAAGACAGCAATCTCACTTTAATACCCTGACCTGCCTTGAGAATCTTCCTACCCAAAATTGATCTGTCCAGATAATGCTTATGAACTCTAGCAAGACCACTCTGTAATTAAAAATGCAGAAAACTAATTAAGTTCAAATAAAAGGTCTGAAATATTTGAGCGAAGTAGAGAAGATTCAGCATTCTGTTCAACTGATTGATCTGAGTTCTTCTCCCTTCTCTCAGTATTATTTGTATTAGTTATGTTAGTTAAGTTTTAAAAGATAACAAGCTACACCAAAAGATACCACTCAGCATTAAAAGGCAGAAAAGATGACAAATTAGGAATTAATATACAGGCCATTTCAACTCTGAGTAAATATGCGTCCACCAATATTTAACCTCAGGTCTAAAGTAAACATGAAGGCATTGAAACCAAAGAACCTGGTGACCTGCCTCATGCCAGAACATCATTTTGCCAATATTCTTGGGTGTGAACATAATCTTTAGACTAGAAAATGACCATGTCTTTATTCAGGAATCAAATTGTAGGTTGACTATAATCTTCTCTGATGTCCTGTCTTGAGAAGACACTCACCAGAGACATGGACGCAATGAATAAAAGGAAGGATATCAACAGGGAGATTACAGACTGTATAAAGTCATTTGTGGTTATCCCAAGTTAGTTAAGTGAATTTAAGAGAATTGTCTCTTCCTGACTTATATAGCTGGTAGCTTTCTTGGAAACTAGAATTTGGGTTAGGTGGAGACTTCTTTTGCCTTGCATAGCAGGTCTGTCTTGTTTCTTCCCATTAGTCAATTTGCTGTTTGGAAGGATCTAATGTTTTACAGTTGTGTCTTTGAAATGTGTTTTGAATAAAACTCCAGCCAAGAATGTTGTGTATGTCATTTGTGGGGAAAAGCTAAAGACTGCAGGAGCCTGCCATGGTTATGTAACTTGCTTATTTTTATATCTGTTAACTACTGCTTTTGTTAATAAAGTTTATAACAAAAAGTTTTATAGATTTATAAAAAACTAATAATTTTTAAAACAGTCACATATTTTGGTGTTTTATATGAAGGTTCAGTTGTACAAATTTTGCAAATAAAAAAGAAAATCCCAGATGATTAACAAAATATGTGTTTATTTAAACATACAAAAAATACATTTTAAGGGGGTTTTACTTAGAAAAATCTGAATTCAATATTTGTCTTGCAAGAAATCTGAGCCATGCCTTTGGAACTCTTAATGCACAGCAAAACAAAAAGAATGGGGTTTCCAAAACTGGAAGGCATATAGGATGACACTTAAAACAATAGGGATATTTCCCAGAAGAAGCATGAAAAGGTATAAACTGAACTAAGACAGACTGTACCCTTTTTGCTCCATGGCATTAATCTCATACTGTAATCGGGGAAAGTCTAAAGATAGATCAGAAATTATAATTCTAGTCAATATGTTCCACACAGTATTTGGATTGACAGAGCAACGTGACTGTATCAAGAAAACATAAAGCCTCATCCACGTAACATGAAGAAAACATTTATGTTATCACTAACTCTACAAGTCTAAATAAAATCAAGGAATTTGCAGGCACCAATGAACTCATTTTCATTCTTAAAATGTGAGAACCATGACTCAAAATACCATTTCTGAAATGCATTTCTTTATCTTAGCACATTAAGACATTAAAGCTGCTCCACACCTACTCTGAAAAGAAATATGCACAGTCATGTTATAAAAAAATGCATGCTAAAATAAGAACAAAAGCAAAACCAGTGCATCTAAAAGCCAATGTTGTCGTTAGCACAAGCCCACAAGGTTTTCAGTATGTCACTACTTAAATCAGAGACAGCCAGGCTTGGTTTATTGGCAGGACACTGTGCTGAAGTCTAAAGAACAATATCTAATTTAGAAAAATAGAGTACCTCTCAGTTACCATAATTTTACATATCTAATCATGACTAACTTGTCCCAGTGTGTGATACTCAGCACGACACAAAAGCCAGCCTGTTTGCATAAAGGCTTGAGCACTCTATACTCAAGAATTTATCATCCTCTAAATTATGAATCATGGTTATGTTGTGGAGCATTATTGACTTTTTTCCAAAGGTTGGGTTTTGAATAGGCATATAGGTACATTCAAACCATCCTGAATTTATAAATAATCTACTTGTTTCTTAAAGAACTTTAAATGCCAAACCATAACTCAGTTTTTATTGTTAAAATATGTCTGGATTTCTATGAAATAGTTAAAAGCTCATGATAAATTTAGATGAGAAGTTACAGATTTTATTCAGATTTGCAGTAGCTGTGTGGAAATTCTTTCTAATATAACCTTAGACAGTAAAAAAAAGACCGAAACCTTTAAAAAAGTTCCTGTAAATAGCAAACATATGATTTGCTTGACTCATTTCTATTTTGAACACTAAAGTATATATTACCCATTTCAAACAAAAGCAGAGTACTCTAGAAACTGAGTTTCACATGCATCTTCAATATTCCAAAGACTGATCAGAAGTGACCTCAATGTACTCACAGTAGAAAAGCAAGCAAAATAAGACACCACCACCACCAAAGCCCCAAGTTTCTTGAATAACATTAAAATCATCACACAGCTAATAATAAGGAATTGGTTATTAAGCATTATCTTGTCAAGAACCTTAAGGGACCTTGAGAGACTTGAGGGGTGGGACCATGCGAACCTCATGAAGTTCAACAAGGCCAAGTGCAAGGTCCTGTTTATGGGTCAGGGCAATCCCAAGCACAAATACAGACTGTGCAGAGATTGGATGGAGAGCAGCCCTGAGGAGGAGGACTTGAGGGTGTTGGTTGATGAGAAACTCAACATGACCCAGCAACGTGCACTTGCAGCCCAAAAAGCCAATCATATACACAGAATACACAGAATAGTATAGGTTAGAAAAGACATTTAAATTTAAGACCATCGAGTCCAACCATAAAACTAACACTGCCAGTTCACTGCTAAACCATGTCCCTAAGCACCAGATCCAAATGTCTTTTAAATACATCCAGGGATGATGACTCAACCACTTCCCTGGGCAGCCTCTTCCAATCCCTGACAAACCTTTCAGTGAAGTAATATTTCCTAATATCCAGTCTAAACCTCCCCTGGCATGGCTTGAAGCCATTTCCTCTCATCCTATCAGTTGTTACTTGGGAAAAGAAATTGACTCCCACCTTGCTACAACCTCCTTTCAGGTAGTTTTAGAGAGCGATAAGGTCTCCCCTGAGCCTCCTTATCTCCAAACTAAACAACTCCATCTCCCTCAGCTGCTCCTGATAAGGCTTGTGCTGTAGACCCTTCACCAGCTTTGTTGCTCTTTGCAGACGCTCCAGCAACTCAATGTCTTTCCTGTAGTGAGGGGCCCAAAACAGAACACAGTATTTGAGGTGAAGCATCACCAGTGCCAAGTACAGGGGTACAATCACTTGCCTACTGCTTCTGGCCACACTATTTCTGATACAAGCCAGGATGCTGTTGGTCTTCTTGGCCACCTGGACACACTGCCGGCTCATGTTCAGCCGGCTGTCAGCCAACACCCCAGGTCCTTTTCCACCAGGCTGCTCTCCAGCCACTGTTCCCTAAGCCTGTACCATTCCATTCCATGGGGTTGTTGTGACCGAAGTGCAGGACCTGGCACTTAGCTTTGTTGAACCTCACAACATTGGCCTCGGCCCACCGATCAAGCTTGTCCAGATCTCTCTGTAAAGCCTTCCTTCCCTCAAGCAGTTCAACAGTCCCACCTAACTGGGTGTTTTCTGCAGACTTACTAAGGATGCACTCAATCCCCTCATCCAGATCACTGATAAAGATATTAAACAAAACTTGCCCCAATACTGAGCCTTGGGGAACCTCACTTGTGACTGGCTGCCAACTGGATTTAACTCCATTCACTACAACTCTTTGGCCCCAGCCACCCAGCCAGTTTTTTACCCAACAAAGAGTTGAGAGCAGCCCTGTGGAGAAGGACTTGGTGGTGTTGGTTGATGAGAAGCTCAACATGACCCAGCAATGTGTGCTTGCAGCTCAGAAAGCCAACCGTATCCTGGGCTGCATCAAAAGAAGCATGACCAGAAGGTCATGGGAGGTGTTTCTGCCACTCTGCTCCACTTTAGTGAGACCCCACCTGGAGTGCTGCATTCAGCTCTGGGGCCCCCAACATAAGAAGGACATTGACCTGTTGGAGCTAGGCCAGAGGAGGGCCACAAAAATGATCAGAGGTCTGGAGCACCTCACCTATGAAGACAGGTGGAGAGAGCTAGAGTTGTTCAGCCTGGAGAAGAGATGGCTGTGGGGAAACCTTATTGTGGCCTTTCAGTACCTGAAGTGGGCCTACAAGAAAGCTGGAGAGGGACTTTTTACAAGAGCACACACTGATAGGACAAGAGGTAATGGCTTTAAACTGAAATAAGGTAGATTTAGATCAGAGAAAAGGAGGAAATTCTTCACTGTGAGAGTGGTGAAACACTGGAATGGTTACCCAGAGAAGCCGTGCATGCCCCAACCCTGGAAGTGTTAAAGGCCAGGTTGGCTAGAGCTTTGAGCAACCTGGTCTATTGGAAGGTGCCCCTGCCCATGGCAAGGGGGTGTTGAACTAGGTGATCTTTAAGGTCCCTTCCAACCCAATTCTATGATTCTATGACAGATCATTCTTTACTGAGGTAACCTAAACTTAAACCCATCTAAATTTGTCTGCTTTTTCTCAGTGTTCAGATAAGAGTTTGGATTCAAACTCTGTGGGAAGGAGGAGAGGCAGGTTTGTCCCAGTGCCAATGATAATCTGACAATAAACCTTAGCCAAATCTATAGACTATTTCTTTTGTCTTCATTTGTATTACCTTTCCATTTTCCTTTCTACTTTGCAAATTATGCCAGTCTCGATATCCTATTAATTACCACCTCCCCAGACCACTTTCACATCCACACTGTACTCTTAGTTCTACTTCCCAGAATCTTATTTTCTTCAAATCCTTCACCAAAACCCATTTCATTTGAAACATCAGAAGATCCCTCCCAATTATAATGTTTCATTTACCAAGAAATGTCAACACATTCACTTGATTAGAATGAGTCATCGTATAATCAGATTCTTCACAACCGCTCTAAAGTTTACCCCATAACACATCTGTCCCATCTGATCATCATATCTGACTAATAGTAGATTGCAAAATTCTTCAGGTCAGGTATCTTGTCCTATTATCCATTTCTTTACAGAGTTAAGCACACTTGTCAACAGTATTCTCTGAATACTGAGGCCTCCTAAGCTTATTTGTCCAGTCATTGTACTGGAATGCAGTACAAGCTTCTAAACACAGACCTTGGATAATAATCAATGTATATCATCATGTAAACAACACAATCAATACATAATTCTTTGAGAATTTGGATAAAGTCTTAGCTTCCTATATAAAATCTCTTGATAACTTCATTATATTTTCAAGTAACATAAATTATATAAACTGTCCTAGTGACTGACTTTAAGATATGATAGAGGATGCTGTTCTATAAGTAGCTTGCAAGAGAAGGATCTACTCTGATAAGCTTGTATTATATCTTGGATTTAACACAGCAAGACAAAGTGAAACTGTATTAGAGGTCAATGGCTTTAATTATAAAATGTATGTTTAATTAGGGGGATGTCTTGTTTATTGCCATAAAAATAGTAAGTAATGGTAGTATACAGAGAATGCACCTAGCCAACATCAACACAAAGGACAGGAGAGGCTAGATATGAATGAATATGAGTGGATATTTTTTAAATACTAATGGAGATATTTCTGAAATGCACAGTTTATGACCACCTTAGACAAATCATAGAATCATAGAATAGTTTGGGTTAGAAGGGACTTTTAAAGGTCATTTGTTGAACTCACCCCGCAGTGAGCAGGGACATCTCCTACTGGTTGCTCAGAGCCCCACCCATCCTGATCTTGAACACTTCCAAGAATGGGGCATCCACAACTTCTCTGGGCAACCTGTTCCAGTGTTCCACCACTCTTATAGTGAAGAATTTCTTCCTTTTATGTAATCTAAATCAGTCTTTTAGTTTAAAGCCATAACTCCTTGGCGATTACTCTCTCAGCCTTTCGTCATAGGAGAGATGTTCCAGCCCTCTGATCATTTTTGAGGCCTCCTGTCCATCAGATCCATGTCTTCCCTGTGCTGAGGACTCCAGAGCTGGATGCAGTACTCCAGGTGGGGTCTCACCAGAGTGGAGTAGAGGGGCAGAATCATCTCCCTCCACCATCTGGTCATCCTTCTTTTGATGCAGCTCAGGATACAGTTGGCCTTTTGGGTTGTGAGTGCACATTGCTAGTTCATGTCCAGCTTTTCATCCACCAGTACTCCCAAGTCCTTCTCCGCAGGGTCACTCTCAATTCCTTCATTCCCCAGCCTATACTGATAATGGGGGCTGCCCTGGCCCAGGTGCAGGACCTTGTGCTTGTCTTTGTTGAATCTCATGAGGTTCACATGGACCCACTTCTTGAGCCTGTCCAGGTCCCCCTGGATGCCATCCCGTCCCTCAGGTGTGTCAACCATACCACTCAGATTGGTGTCATCTGCAAACTTGCTGAGGGTACATTTGATCTCACTATGTCACTGATGAAGATATTATACAGTACTTGTCCCAGTATGGACCCCTGAGGGACACCACTTGTCACCAATCTCCATTTGGACATTGAGCCATTGATCACTATCCGCTGGATGTGACCATCCAACCAATTCCTCATCCACCAAACAGTCCATCCATCAAGTCCATATCTCTCCAATTTAGAGAGATCACAGAATCACAGAATCACAGAGTCACAGAATCACTGGTTGGAAGGGACCTTTTTGTCTACCTTCCTTCAAATAGTTCCTACCTGATACTCACCTATCTGTGACTAATGTAGATGGTAAATTCCCTAGGAGACAGACCATGCTTAATAAATAGTAAATAATAATTATGCATACACACAGAAACAGAGAATTAGATGTCTGAGGCCTCTGCTAGCGGAGCCACAGGGTAACATTTCCAGCAATATGCAGTATTTATCATGTTTTCAGTCATAAAAATGATATTCATGTAATATCTTCAAGCTTATCTTATTCAAGCTAAACCAGTTATCCACAGTATATGGGTTCATCCTGGCTCCTAGGCCTAATTATCACATCGTATATGTAAATCATGCCTGACTTAATATTGCAGCTGTACATCAAAAAGGAAAAATATACAGTAACATGTTCCCTTGGGATAATATGTATGAACTGGAGTTCTGCCTAATTAACCTGATGTCTGAAAGGTTAAAAGGGGGGTGTGTGTGTGTGCGATTATTCTCACTATAACTTTAAGGGTGTTTGTTCACGGTGTACTGAAATAGCTATTGTGTATAGGTGTCATTGCCCTCTGCTGGATCAAATCAAAACAGCTTAGTTGGGGGTTGAAAGAAAAATTTGTAGAAATTTTCCACAATTTAAAAAAATTATCAAGTTCATCTTGTTAGATAAGCAAGCATATGAATTTTATTCTTTCAACAAATCCTATTGGCTCAAGTGGACTTACAGAAGCACAAAACCAAGAAAAGAATACAGCTGGAAAAAGCTTAAACAACCATACAGAATCACAGAATCATAGGTTGCAAGGGACCTCAGGGATCGTCTAGTCCAACCTTTCTAGGAAAAGCGCATTCTAGACAAGATGGCCCAGCACCCTGTCCAGACGACTCTTGAAGGTGTCCAATGTCCATGACTATCCTTGATGTACAAAGTAGCACCTATTCCTTTTTTGCTGCCACATGACTTGTATACAAGCTGTGCTCTTCTGCAACCAGCATTCCAGCTTGGTATTATGTTTCATCATCTGCCACTCTTTTTATGTCATCATTGTTTCAGTCTTCAAGCCACTGCATCCTTACGTCTTGTGCATAGATTCTCAGCAGATTACCCTGTTACTTTCATTCTTGTCTCTCCAGCAGCATTTCTGATTTCTGCTCGTCTTCAGATTCCATCCACATGACTAGATCAATAACTGTTATTGTTACTGTTTGGGTTTTAATTTGCCTTTGGACTTTTGCCCTGTGGGCTTTTGAAACTAGTTTAGAGCTCTTTTTACTATGTTAATGAGTTTGTGCCCCGAAATGACCTCCTTGTCTGAGGGACAGCATCCATCTTCCATTCCTTTGACATGAAACACTTTAGAAAAGAAGGAAGCTGAAAACTTTATAGGCAATATCCTCAGTTACAATCAAATTCCTCAGGTTTAGAAAGAGTAAATTTTGGGCAGAAGATAAGAAAAACTCTTTCTCACCTCTTACTCTGGTTTGTTAAAGGAAATATGAGGTTTATTTAATTTACATAAACTTTAATTTGACCAGGTCATAACAATTATAATATTTTAAAATCCCCAGAATTTGTGTCAGCATGGAACAGGTATAGCCACTTCTCTTCTCTAACCATCACTTTTCCTTACAATTTCAAAAGAGAGAAGTCATTAGCATATACGTCTTTTCTTCAGATCCTTTTAAGGTTACAAGAGTACTTCAGAGCTTTCATACGTGAACAGTCAGGCAATAACTTCAATACCAGTAGACAGCACTCAGAAATAGCATAATTCCTAATTTTTGTAGGATTGTTGTACACTGCAATGGTTTCTTCTGACTGTTCTTTATCAGTATCTCTTTGTGTGCTGCAGAAGCATAACCCTGTTCCAGGGTTTTCCTCCTTTGTCCTAATAGGGAGAGTTTGTAGACAACTGTGAAGGGCAATCTTGTGTAGACTGGTGGCCAAATCCAATTGAATTCTGTGGAAATAGTATGTGTATGTTTTTACACTGAACTGCAAAACCTCTTTGTTTTCTGTATCATCTGACCTTGATTTTCAGCTTCTGATTGACCTCTTCAAAACTGACTCAACTATTTAGTGATACAGTTACAATAAATTTAAAGGAGGAATTTTACCTATATCACATAATTTATCTGTTGCTGAGTATGATGAAAAGGAATCTTTATTTTGTCAGAAAGTGTAGGGTGCCAATGAGAAAATCCTCATTACTTTGCACCCACCTCAGCTCTTTTAGAAACTCTTGTAATTAATTCAGATATGGCACTACCTACTTTGCAGCTCTCTCCAAGTGATGACTTCATAAACAAAATTTTAATCTGCAATATATTTTTTAAAAATCAAGCCCCATTTTTCAGGGGGAAGCACCAGAATTTGCCTATCTTAGTTCTATTGATAGGAATCACACTGTCAATAATCATTTTGAAAAGCATTTGATTTACACAGGAAAGTTCATCCAGAATTAACAGTTTCCAAAAAAGAGAGAGTTCCGGACTCTCAATATTCAAAAATATTGAGATCCAGAGGTTTTATTCCTGTTTATTTCAAATTGAAAACAGAATGAGAATTTCCTAATATTTCCATTGGACAAATACACTTTATCATGAACATTAAAAAAAATCTCAAAA